>NC_141683.1:67159543-67838086 GCF_028749965.1 Puma concolor
CCCTGAAAGAACAATTTTTTTATTTTTTAAAAATATTTTTAATAGTTAATTAACTTATTTTTGAGAGAGAGAGAATGTGAGCATGAGTGGGGGAGCATGAGAGAGAGAGGGTGAGAGAAAGAATCCCAAGCAGGCTCCACACTGTCAGCATTGGAGCCTGATGTGGGGCTCGAACTCACGAACCATGAGATCATGACCTGAGCTGAAGTCAGACACTTAACAGACTGAGCCTCAAAGGGGGCAATTTGATTTCCTTTATCTTCTTGGGGGATATCTTGCTCTCTCTTCCACGAATTACTATGTACTCTTCTAAAATTCGAACAGCTCCTTCACAAAAGCACCTGTTCTAGTGTAACATATTTACTGTCAAACTGTGGCAAGGAACGGGACAGAGAACACACCGCGGAGGCTGTTAGAGCTGCTATTCTAGGGGTACACTTAATGATGATCCATGATTAGGGGTGCCTGGACGGCTCAGACAGTTATGCGTCCGAGGCTTGATTTCGGCTCGGGTCGTGATCTCAGCCCTGCGTCAGGCTCTGTGCTGACAGTATGGAGCCCACTTGGGATCCTCTGTCTCCCTCTCTCTCTGCCCCTCCCCCGCTCATGCTCTGTCTCTATCAAAATAAAAACTTAAAAACAATAATAAAAACATAAATTCATTAATTAAATAAAATTCAAAGAATTGATTTAAAAAAATGATGATCCATGCCAGGAGTACAATGCCTAGTTGTCTGTTGTGTTATTTTATTCTGTTATTATTGTAGCTTAGCACTGACAGCAGAATTTTCTAGCAAGGGTAATGCAGCAACAGGCTCACAGAGGGGAAGAGAACGGAGAGGCCGAGGATTTACAAACTGCCATTCACCTCACGACTCTACAGACCCCAGAGCGTCTCTTTCTCATCATTTACTCCTTCATCTGGACACTGGGATGATAATAGGGCCCCCCCACACACACCGAGTTGTTATTGGAGCCTAAAATTCACAGCCCGAGTAACACACTCAGAATAGTGCCAAACACGTCAGAGGGCTCTAATAAATGCTAGTTTTCCTCCTTCGTTTTGACTGGCTTTGTAGATGCTTTCATGAATAGTAGCGCAATATTCAGAGGAACAACCACACGCAGAAGTTTTCCAAAGGTGACAGTAACTCCGGAGCTCAAGAAAGAAAAAAACAGTCCAAGACAGGAACAAAGTGGAAGGACACTGCTCGTAAGAATGAAAATCGGCCTACCATTATTGTGGTGTTTTTCTCTAACTTAATGGTGCGAGAAGCAGGTGAACTTGAACTTTGGCTGGCTCAATATGGCCGTGCTGGAAGCGTGAGATGACTGTCTTCGGTAAAGCTCTCTCCCTTGAACTATGGGCTTTCCTTTCTGACTGAGCTGAATGTTCTCCTTCTTTTATTTATTTATTTATTTATTTATTTATTTATTTATTTAGAGAAAAGAGTGAGCATGAGCTCGGGGAGGGGCGGAGAGAGAAGGAGAGAGAGAATCCCAAGCAGGTTCTAGGCTATTAGCGCAGGGCCCGGCACAGGGCTCCATCTCACGAGCCGTGAGTCATGACCTGACCAAGAGTGGGACACTTAACCAACTGAGCCACACAGGCGCCCCCTGAATGTTCTTATTCTTACATGTCTCCAGAGTGACTGATCCCTCCCTCCTCAAAGGTCCTTCACCTCTGCCTGCCTTCTTGACATTGAGTATGTGGTCAGTGTGACTGCTGATACCTTTTCCAAATTGCAAAGTCATGGAAAAGACCGATTACTGCTCTATTATATACCGCAACCATCAGTAAGCAGTAACAACCGTGTACGTGTCTCTTAACATAAATATAGAGACAGTACATTTTATGACAGATAAACGTATGAGTCGAAGCAATTCGGCTTTAAAATTTATCATGTAAGTCATGTTTCTTTATCTCATGCTACAAGAGGGGAGGGCATTTGTGTTTTATTGTTAAGTGGCTGTGTTCTCCATTTACAAAAAAAAAAATTTAAGTTATTGTGCTAAAGTCACAGACCAGGTTTCCGTTACTGGAATCCAGGTGAACAAATGAGATGTTCACATAATGCAACGTGAAAGGCTCTGCGCTCACCACCTTTATCTAGTCGCCTCCTGCTTTTGCTTAATTTTATTAACTGGTGTTTGCTTACAATCAGGAGAATGAATGTATACCTAAGATGGACCCCTGTCCTGAGTGGTTTAAAAATAATTACCGAAGAGGTTCAGATTTGTTACCCTTTGTGATTATACACAACCCTATACGGGGCACCTGGGTGGCTCAGTCTGCTAAGTGTCCGACTTCGGCTCATGATCTTGAGGTTCGTGAGTTCGAGCCCCATGTCCGGCTCTGTGCTGACACCTCAGAGCTGGAGCCTGCTTCCGATTCTGTGTCTCCCTCTCTCTCTGCCCCTCCCCCGCTCATGCTCGCTCTCTCTCTCTCTCTCTCTCAAAAATAAATAAACATTAAAAAAAATTAAAATAATGCTTCTGGTACAGAAGCAGGAAAAAGTTATAAGGATTTGCAAAGTTGTCTACGTTTTATTGCCCCACACAGCTTGGAGCAAGTTACGTAACCACTCTGTTTCCTCGTTTGCAATATACAAAAAGACGGTAGCTTTATGCCGTAGTGCTCTCTGGGAAATGAAATGTTTGACCTGTATAAAACACTTTGGAATAGTACAGTCGTCCCTTGAACTTGGGTGTGAACTGCACGTGTCCACTTATATGCAGATTTTTAAAAATAAATGTACCACAATGGAAACCAATTTGACAATAAATTTCATATATTAAAAATAAATAAATAAATAAATAAATAAATAAATAAAAATAAAAATAAATGTACCACAGTACAGTACATGTATTTTCTCTTATTATTTTCTTAAAAACATTTGCTTTTCTCTAGTATTATTGCAAGAATATGGGAAAAAATAGGTATAACGTACAACATATGTGTTAATCGACTATATACGTCATCAGTAAGGCTTCTGGTCATGAGTAGTCTATTTGTAGTTGAGTCTGGGGGGAGTCGAAAGTTACACGTGGATTTTCGACTATTGTAGAAGGTTCGTCTCCTAACCCACACGTTGCTCCAGGGTCAGCTGTACTTGGCCCCTAACATGCTCAGGAAGTGCTTAGTTATTCTTACGATCACTATAAATTTAAGAAAATGAAACAAGAAGTCTCTAGTTTCTTCAGATCGACATTCCCTTGTATACTACCAATCAACATGTAGTTAGTAATAAACCAAGAGTTTGACCTTCATCGTTCTCCCATGACCGAATGGTGTTACTCAGATTATAGGAATATCGTGCTTCCCACACAAAGGCTTGCCGTACAACCAGCCTCCTATGGAGGCACAAAGAAATTCTCAGTGTGTGTGCTCATTTATCACGATGTCAGTCACTCCTGACCCAGTCACTTGTTTTGGGAAGAAAACAAGGGCTGCATCCTTGGTCTCTGTTTTTGGTTGAATTGTGTCCTCCCTAAAAGATACGTTGATACAGATCAATGGAACAGGACAGAGAGCCCAGACATAAACACATGCATATATGGTTAACTCATCCGTGACAAATGAGGCAGGAGTATACAAAGGGGAAAAGGTGGTCTCTTCAACAAATGGTGTGCAGAAACCTGGACAGCCACATGCCAAAGAATGGCACTGGACTGCTTTCCTACACCATTTACAAAAGTGAATTCAAAATCGATTGAAGATGTGAATGTGAGACGTGAAACCACGAGACTCCTAGAAGAAAACAGGCATTATCTCTTGGACATCAGCCTTAGCAACATACTTGAGATATATGTCCTCAGGCAAGGGAAACAAAAGCAAAAATAAACTGTAAGGGCTGCACCAAAGTAAAAAGTTTTTGCAAAACAAAGGAAGCCACTAACAAAATGAAAAGGCAACCTACTGAACGTGAGAGAGGAGATATTTGCAAATGATTTATCTGATAACGGGTTAATATTCAAAATATATAAAGAACTTCTACAACTCACACCCCCATGTTCATTGCAGCATTATTTACAATGGCCAAGATTGGGAAGCAACTCAAGTGGCCATCAGTAAATGAATGGATAAAAATGTGCTGTATATACACACACCCAGTGGAATATTACTCAGCCATAAAAAGGAATGAACTCTTGCCATTTGCAACAACATGGATGGACCTAGAAGGTATCATGCTAAGTGAAATAAGTCAGTCAGAGAAAGACAAATAACATATGATTTCACTTACATGTGGACTCTAAAAAACAAAACAAACAAGCAAAAAGAGAAAAAGACTCATAAACAGACTCTGGTGGTTGCCCCAGGGGAGGGTTTGGATGGGCAAAATGGGTGAAGGGGATTAAGAGGTATAAACTTCCAGCTATAAAATCAATAAGTCATGGAGATGAAAAGCACAGCATAGGGGATATAGTCAAAGCCTTGCACTAATGTTGCATGGCGACAGATGGTGACTATACTTCTTGTGTGAGCACTGAGTGATGTATAGAGTGCTGAGTCACAGTAGCACCTGGGTGGCTCAGTTGGTTGAGTGTCCAACTCTTGATCTCAGGGTTGGGAGTTCTAGTCTCACATTGAGCATGGAGCCTTCATAAGAAAAAAACAAAAGAATTCTTGAGCCACCATGTTGTGCAAAAACCAATGGAACGTTGTATGTCAACTGTACTTAAATTATAAAAAAAAAATTTTTAAAGCTGTGGTGAAGTCCTAACCCCAGTACTTGAGAGTGTGACCCTATTTGGAAAAAGGGTCATTGAAGATATAATTCCTTGTCATACTGTAGTAGGATGGACCCTTAATCAACATGACTGGTGTCCTTTAGGAAGAGAAGAGACATAGACATGGAGGGAAGATGTCCACGTGAAGACAGAGGCAGAGACTGGAATGACTGCTGGGGCCACGAGAAGCTGGAAGAGACAAGGGAGGATCTTCTACAGAAGGCTTCAGAACAGGCATGATGCTGTTTGTGACACGCTGATTTTGGACGTCTAGCCTCCATGATGGGGAGAGAGTAAGTTTCAGTTTGTGGGCATAATACAGGCTCCTTGACCAGAAAGTAGAACCAACAAGCAAGTATCCGGTCAATCGAAGAGAAGAGCCAGCCCTTCGCTGTAGGAATCCAAGTTGTCTGCAAAGCCAGCCTCCATGAAGTGGGTCCATCGCTTGGGGATGCTTGAGCCTGGGAAGCGAGGTGTTGCAAAGTTGAGCCAGCCCTTTGGGACTAGAAAGAGATAGAATGAAGTTGGTGGGCCTTCTTAGGGAGGTGTTCCCTGACCCACCCCCCAACCCCGCCTCCCTCCGTCCCTCCCTCCGTTCACCCTCCCTCCCTCCGTCCTCTTACCTGCCCTGTCTTCATGGCACCAGCCGACACACGTCACCTTTATTTGTTTCCTGTCTAACTTCCCAAGAACAGCTTCTACAACTAGAACAGAAACTCCACAAGAACAGGGACCACAAGGAATATTTTTCAAGGGTTCTTTTGTGCCCCCCTGTAATTATACACGGGTGATTGTAAAAAAAATTGTTTTTTTGTGTCTCCCTGTATTTTGCACATAGTTTTTATATTTTTAAAAAAAATTTTAATGTTTATTTATTTTTGAGAGAGAGGGACAGAGACAGAGACAGAGCAGGGGAGGGGCAGAGAGAGAGGGAGACACAGAATCTGAATCAGGCTCCAGGCTCTGAGCTGTCAGCACAGAGCCCGACGTGGAGCTTGAACTCACAGACCCTGAGATCATGACCCAAGCTGAAGCTGGACGCTCAACCGACTGAGCCACCCAGGTGTCCCAGTTTTTGTCTTTTAAATCAGCAAAGGGTATTAAAAACTATAAGCTTAAGGGGCTGGTGGTGGGGACTCAAGCTCTCTTTAAAGTGTCATTCACCATTTGTGTCTTCAGTGTATACTAGATTCTTGATGAATATTTTTTTAAGTTTATTTATTTTGAGAGAGAGAGAGAGGGCAGGGGAGGGGCAGCGAGAGAAGGAGAGAGAGAATCCCAAGCAGACTCTGAGCTGTCAGCACAGAGCTCGACGTGGGGCTTGAACCCATGAATGGTGAGATCATGACCTGAGCCGAAATCAAAAGTTGGATGCTTAACCGACTGAGCCACCCAGGTGCCCCTGAATATTTTTTGAATGAATCATTGGATAAATGATAAATGATATTACAATATTCTCTGTGTGTAATTTACCTTCCCCGCTCCTCCCCTCCCCCCAGTATTCAGTAACTTCTTTTTTGGAAAGTACTGCCTTTCTCAGCCATACTGAAGGAAACCCAACGAAAGGATCTGGCCAGGCCTGGGCCATACAAGAAGGGGCATGTCCCCACTGGAAGACCCGCAGTCCCCAATAGCCAGGTTTTATCACATTCCTGGAATCTTGGTTCAGTACTGGCTTTGCTCTGCTGTACTAAATGTTTCCTCATCATATGCTCACATGCCAGGCCTCCGTTGGACAGGAGTATAAGAGAACGTTGGCAGATTCCAGTAGATGTAAATGGGTTAATGTGAGTGACATGGTTAACTGCTGTTCTATTCATTCACAAATTCTGGAAGGCCATCAAAAATTATAAGTTTGGATCTAGAAGCTGATTGTGCATTTTAAGAAAACCTGCATAATATCCTCACTGATAAAAACAAAGAAGCCTAAAACTGGGGGTAAGTGTGGCACACGGGACTCCGCTAAGACCCTAAGGAGTCCCAAGAGGAGAGCCATTCAACGTTATGAGAAATTCTGAAGTCCTCCATTTTGCCATCCTTAGAACAACTGTGCCTGAATACAAGGTTACTAGCACACAAACGAACAAATGGCTTCAGTTTGTGCTCAGCCAGACAGACTCCCTTGCCAATCAGGCTAACCCTGAAGCCACAGAAGGAACTTGTCCTGAATTTCCCTGAGAGCCAACAGCATTAAGAACCGTTAAACAGGGAGAATGAAATCCCCCAATATGGCGCACGCTCCCCCACCACATGGCCTGGCAGCTTAAGCCAAAGGCAGAAACAGGCAATGCCTGTCGTCAGCTGTTCCAGGGGAAAGGCTCCAAAATGATCTAACACTCAACTTTGTTTACATTCAGCCCATCTTGCCGGAGAAGTCTGCCCACCCTTCTGGTGGCGTAAGACCAATCTCCAGACTGGCAGTCACCGTCACCCCGAGGTTACCCTCCCGGTTCAGCCGTCACGGGACAGTCAGAAAAATTCACGTAACTGGAAGATGAGGAACATAGATCCTGGGAAGAGAAGATTCCGACAATCTTATCTAATTGCAGGACTTCGGAATTGGGCTTCTGTGCATAGAAACCAAGTGTATCTAGAGCCTCATGGTCAAGCAAATCCCTCGGCAAGGGTCACTGATGAGATCATCTGTCAGAGTGCAGAGCCTGGATCAGATGACCTCGAGGAACCCTGACCCCTGTGAGCCTCACCGTCTCTGTTGTGATGTGGGCTACTCGCTTACTAAATAGTTAGAAAGACAATAACTGAGAATGCCAAAACTAGCCAGTATTAAGTGACAAAATGCACACATGTAATTTTATTTAATTAGAAGCGAAGAACCTCTTTACACAATGCTTGGTGTACTCTAAACTCCAGAATTGTCCCTCTGCTCAGCATTGCTGATCTCCTTGCTGATCTTGCCAGACACCCTAGAAGGAACAGGAACGGTTTAATTTAATTTAATTTTTTTATTTCTTTAAATTGATTTTTTTTTTTTTTTAGTGTTTATTTATTTTTCAGACAGCGAGAGAGACAGTGTGAGCAGGCGAAGGGCAGAGAGAGAGGGAAGCAGGCTTCAGGTTCCAAGCTGTCAGCACAGAGCCCGACATGGGGCTCGAACTCGTGAACTGCGAGATCATGACCCGAGCCGAAGCCAGACGCTTAGCTGACTGAGCCACCCAGGCACCCCAGAAATGGTTTAATTTTAACCCAAATCCATTTTCTTCTGAATAAAAGATTTTTTTTTCAAGATTTGCTCCAGTCGTTTGAGCTAAAGTGACAATCCCCTATATTTACGTAGCACTGCTAACTTTTCCAGGCTTGCTTTTTTCTAGGGTCTGTCTGGAATATAAGCTCCTGAGTTCACTGCTGTGTCTTCTGGAACTGTGTGCAGCACACAGTAGGTGCCCTTCAGGATTTTGGACCATTCACTCTATGACAACTGTATTAACTTTCAAAGCTACGGTTAGATATTTTTGGTAGGTTGTTGTCCTCGTGAAAGAAATAGTTTCGCCTCCAGCCAATCCTTGTAAGTCTATCAGATTACGTACCTCACAAATGTGCTCTTTGAAACAAACTTGAGCTGCGTTGAGAAGCCCAGTTTTGAAAAGTCTTACTGCTTCCTCCAACAAAACAAAAGTTCAAAAAATTGCATGAAGAGAGGCGCCCTGGAGGCTGAGTCAGTTGAGCGTCAGACTCTTGATTTCGGCTCAGGTCATGATCTCATGGTTCGTGAGTTTGAGCCCCGCGTCGAGACCTTCACTGTCAGTGCAGAGCCCACTGGATTCTCTCTCTCTCTCTCCCTCTCTCTCTGACCCTCACTCGCTCTCTCTCTCTCTCTCTCTCTCTCAAAATAAATGCATAAACTTAAAGAAAAAAGAAATTGCATGAAGAATTCATAATTGTTTACTTTTCCTATCAGAGTCACACATTTCGCCATGTCGTTATTTAAGGAGACGTCACCATATTGTAATACTTCCTCTTTTCTGTCAGATAAAGAAAGTGTAAACATATCGGCAAAAGGGGAACTGTGGTTTTATCTGAAACACTAATCTATTTAGAGAGAGAACAAACCTGCCACCTTAAAATTTCTGTGACCCAGATGCATTTGGCTGTACGCGAGCAAGGCACTACCATTACTGTTTGGTAAAAGACCAATCTCTCTCTCTGTCTCTCTGTCTCTGTCTCTATCTATTGAAAGAGAGGTTTTTGCAGTGGCTTAATACTTCTTCAGTGTTATTTATCATACGTGTAAGAGCAAAGATAGGTTGGTGCTGTGCAATGACACAGAATAACACCCGTGTTTCACATGCATATAAAAACCCCAGAGTGCAATTTATTTCCATTTGGAGTATTAAGACTATACAAGAACTGGTTGGCCATGCAGGACAAGCCATTGTCTTCACGTCTGTCCCCTAATTCAGGTCAGTTCTCAGTAGTTCAAGGGAGCTAACTATCATCCAAACGGTACAAGTACCTGCAAAAGAAAAAGGATCTATAAAGATCTCTTGAGCTCAAATGTTTTTATTTCATTTATCCTTTAAAAAACATCATGAAGGTGAACTTCTTGACTTGATTCACTTATTGGAACTCGCAGTAGGGTCAATTAATGGTGAAGAAAAAGTATCAACTTCAAAATGTGGGGTGAAACTCTTACAGAGTATGTACTTAACTCAAAATTGCCACCTTTAACAGCATCATTAAAGAAGAAATTATATACCTGTCATTCTTGTAATTAGACAGAACCCTCCGTGAGAAGTTATCCATGTGCTAAAAGCCACCTCCAACTGTGCCAGCCTGGAATCTGGCAAATCCGTTAATCCTGGCGAATCCTGGAATCCGTTAATGCGGCGATCTTGTGTTGCTATCTATTGTTTTACATGCACGTGAGTATTCAATAAAAGCTTTTTAAATAAACGAGTTCTACTTTCCTATGGGGCATGCTTTTATATCCTACTGCCCATTATTGCCACTCTACACCTCTTCCGTTCCATAAAACGTAAGGTCATTGCTCTATAAGCTGCTTGTATTCAAGTGAGTCGCTCTAACAGCTCTCTCCATGTTCACTGGCAGGTTCTGCGTCTCTTTTCCAGACCCTCAGGGAATCTTTCCAGCATGCTTCCTTTCTCCCCTCCTAAGTTGACTCAAGCCCCCACCCCACGCCACACACACCTGCTGACTTTGCTTAGAGTCCCTTTGCTTCTGACCCAGCCTTCACCCATCGCCCTGGTCCCTCTGATAGATGAAAGATGCTTTGGACTCTCTTCTTGGGTGCTGCCCTTGGGCCCCTCATCCAGCAGCCTGGAAAAGACAGCCAGTCCCAGCCTGGGTGGGACAGTCAGACAGCTCAGACTTGGTGGCAAAGGTGAGCTGAGCACTGTGACCATTGACTTCCAGGTTGACTGACCGGTTAGCAAAGCATCTTCTTGCTCACTTTACCACTCAATTAAGGGAAAGATCTGCACAGGAAGACAGAGGAATACCTCAGGGCATGGGAGCTTAGTTTAGCGTCTAATCCTGTGCTGTGCATAAGTATTTCTTGTCCTGGCATATTGTGGTGCAAGGATCCCTCTTGTCTGTACCTTTGTAACCTTAGACAAATCTAAACTTCCCTTTAAGGAAACCCACGCATCATTTCTCTCTCCGGTTACTTCATAGGGCAGTCGGGGTGGGGCCAGGAGCCACAAATCCCTGTCTAACAAATTAAAGCAATATCTATAGTATGGGCTTGGTCTTTCATAACAGAAGAAAGCCTGCAGTTAGTGGTGCTCAGCTCAGACTTCTTGCCTCCAGCCGCATGTCCACCTATGGTGAATACAGATGAGTGGTTTGGGCGTGGGGCTCACCATCCCAGGCCCTGGTGACCTAGGAGCAGGAGGAGGATTAGTGATGCCATGTGACCACTTTACATCTGTATTTGGCAAATGGTACTACCACCCCTCAAGTCGCCCGAGTTAGAAATCTGGTGGTCATCCTAGACTCTTCCTCTGCCCCATCTCACTCCAACTTGTTTACCAAGTCCTGAAGGCCTCACTTCCTAAATACCATTCGAATCCTTCCCTTTCCTTTCAGGGCCTCTGCCACTGATTGGCTTTTTGAGGTGGGCCTGTATTGCTATAAATTTCCCTCATTTATTTATTTAAAAAATTTTTTTTTAATTTTTTTTTTTTTTTTTTTTTTTTTTTTGCGGGGGGTGGGGACTGGGGTGGGGAGAGGCAGAGAGAGAGGGAGACACAGAATCTGGACCAGGTTCCAGGCTCTGAGCTGTCAGCACAGAGCCCGATGCGAGGCTCAAACTCACAAACCATGAGATCATGACCTGAGCAGAGGTCAGACATTTAACCGACTGAGCCACCCTCTTAGAACAGCTTTTGCTGCATCCCAAAGGTTTTGGACAGTTGTGTTTTCATTTTCATTTGTTTCCATATGCTTTTTGATTTCTTCTTTATTTCCTGGTTGACTCATTCATGGTTTTTAGTAACATGTTATTTAACCTCCATGTATTTGCCCTCTTTCCAATTTTTTTCTTGTGGTTGACTTCCAGTTTCATAGCACTGTGGTCAGAAAGGTTGCATGGTATGATTTCGATCCTCTTGAATTTGTTGAGGCTTGTTTTGTGGCCTAAAATGTAATATTTTATGGAGAATGTCCCATGTACACTTTATTTTATTTTTTTTTTTTAATTTTTTTTTCAACGTTTTTATTTATTTTTGGGACAGAGAGAGACAGAGCATGAACGGGGGAGGGGCAGAGAGAGAGGGAGACACAGAATCAGAAACAGGCTCCAGACTCCGAGCCATCAGCCCAGAGCCTGACGCGGGGCTCGAACTCACAGACCGCGAGATCGTGACCTGGCTGAAGTCGGACGCTTAACCGACTGCGCCACCCAGGCGCCCCATGTCCCATGTACACTTTAAAAGAATGTGTATTCTGGGGCGCCTGGGTGGCTCAGTCGGTTAAGTGTCTGGCTTCAGCTCAGGTCATGATCTTACGGCTGGTGAGTTTGAGCCCCACTCTCTGCTGATAGCCCAGAACCTGGAGCCTGCTTCAGATTCTGTGTCTCCCTCTCTTTCTGCCCCTTCCCTACTCTCTCTCTCTCTCTCTCTCTCTCTCTCAAAAATAAATAAACATTAAAAGAATGTATATTCTGTTGCTGTAGGGTGGAATGTTCTGAATATATCTGTTAAATTCATCTGGTCCAGTGTGTCATTCAAAGTCATTGTTTCCTTGTTGATTTTCTCTTTAGACCATCAGCCCATTGATGTAAGTGGGGTATAAAGTCCCCTACTATTACTCTATTATTATCAATTAGTTTCTTTATTTTTGTTATTAATTGTTTCATATACTTGGGTGCTACTATGTTGGGTGCAAAAATATTTACAATTGTTATATTTTCTTGTTGGACTGTCCCCTTTGTTATTATATAGTGTCCTTCTTTGTCTCTTGTTAGTGTCTTTGTTTCAAAGTCCAGCTTGTCTAATAAAAGTATTGCTATTCCAGCTTTCTTTTGATATGTATTTGCATGATAGATGTCTCTCCATCTCGCTTCTTTCTTTCTTTCTTTCTTTCTTTCTTTCTTTCTTTCTTTCTTTCTTTCTTCTTCTAAGAGAAAGTGAGTGAATGCATGAGTGAGCAGGGTGGGGCAGAGGGAGAGAGAGGATCTCAAGCAGGCTCCACACCTAGCATGGATTCCCATGTGGAGTTTCATCTCACAACCATGAGATTATGACCTAAACCGAAATCAAGAGTTGGACGCCTAATTGAGCCACTCAGGAGCCCCTCCATCCCCTCACTTTCAATCTGCAGGTGTCTTTAGGTCTGAAACAAGTCTCTCGTGGGCAGCATATAGATGGGTCTTGGTTTTTTCTTTTTATCTGTTCTGACACCTTATGTCTTTTGATTGGAGCTTTTAGTCTATTTACATTAAAAGTAATTATTATTTTTAAAAAAGATTTTATTTTTAAGTAACCTCTCACCCAAAGTGGGGCTCAAACTTACATTCCTGAGATCAAGAGTCACATGCTGTACCGGCTGGGCCAGCCAGGTGCCTATCAAAGTAATTATTGATAGATATGTATTTATTGCCATTTTATTACTTGTTTTGCGGTTGTTTCTGAAGATTTCTTCTGATCCTTTCTAGTCTTTCTCTCTTTGATGGCTTGCTCATTTTCTTTACTGATAAATTTGGATTTATTTCTCTTTATTCTTGCCATATTTGTCAGTGGGTTTTGATATATGGTTACCATTAGGTGTGTGTATAACCTCTTCTGCATATAGCAGTTGATATTAAATTGATAGTCGCTCAAGTTTGAACGCATTCATTACTCCTCTCTCCTCCATGTTTTAGGTATATGGTGTCATATTTTGCATCTTTTTATTTTGTGAGTTCCTTGGCTGATTTTTGGCAGAAATATTCATTTTTACTGCTCTTGTGTTTGCTACCTTCATACCGTCATTTTTGGTCTTTTCTTTCCACTCAAAGAGTCCTCTTTAATATTTCTTACAGGGCTGGTTTAGTGGTCATGAACTCCTTTAGTTTTTGTTGGTTTGTCTGGGAAACTCTTTATCTCTCCTTCTATGCTGAATGACAGCCTTGCTGGATAGAGTATTCTTGGCTGCGGGTTGTTCCCATTCAGCACATTGAATATGTCATGTCACTCCCTTCTGGTTTGGAACTTTCTGCTGAAAAGTCCATTGGTAGACTTATGGGGATTCCTTTGTAGGTAACTGCCTTCTTTTGTCTTGCTGCTTTTAACATTTTTTCTTCATCACTGTATTTTGCCTTTTTTTAAAGTTTATTTGTTTTGAGAGACAGTGTGAGCTGGGGAGGGGCAGAAAGAGATTGGGAAAGAGAGAATCCCAAGCAGACCCCACATTGTCACCGCAGAGCCCAGTATGGGGCTCAAACCCATGAACCATGGGATCATGACCTGAGCCAAAACCAAAAGCCGATGCTTAATGGACTGAGCCACCACCCAGGCACCTCTTTTTTTCCCTCCTGTTTGTTCAGCTTGATTACTTTCCATTACCCTGTTCTCTAGGCCATTAATTTGTTCCTCTGCTTCTTCTGGCCTGGTGTTCATTCCATCAGGTGTATTTCTCGTTTTGTTTATTGAGCCCCTTATCTCTGCCATGTTATTCCTTATCTCTACATTAAGGGTCTCCTTCCTATCTTCCACTCTTGTCTCAAGTCCAGTGAGTATCCTTATGATCAATGTTTTAAATTCCCCATCAGACATGTTATTTGTATCTGTTTTGCTTAGATCTCTGGCTTTGCCTTGTCCTGTTCTTTCATTTGGGACAAATTCCTCTTTCTTCTCATCTTGTCTAAGTCTCAGTGCCTGTTTCTGTGTGTTAGGAAAGTCAGCTACATTTCCTGTTCTTGGGGGTAATGGCCTTATGAAGAAGAGGTCCTGTAGTGCCCTGTAGCATAGGGTCCCCTGTTCTCCGGGGCCTGACACTTCTGGGACTGTCTCCGATGTGCACTGAGTGTGCTTTACTGTCTTGTCCTGCTCGCTTTATCCTTCAGGTCAGTCATCTGCGGAGGCTGTCTCTGCCTGCTGTGGGCAGTGTTTGGTCCCTGGTGTGATGGCGGCGTGTTTTAACGAGGTGTGCTCTGGTCTGCTTCTGAAATGAGACCCGTCGCTACTGCCACTAGAACCGAGGCCTCACAAAACTCCTGGGTAGGGAGTCATGGTGCTGGCAGGGGTTTGGGATGGTCTTCTGGGGGTGGGGCCCACCGCACCGGGACTGAGGCAAACACGACTGGAGGGGGCGGTTCCATCAGAGTGTGGGGGAGGGGACTCGGTGTAAGCAAGGTAGGGTGTGTCCATGCGCACGGTTCCCGAAGGTGGCCTTGTGCTCATGCTGAGGGTCAGGGGAGGAGGATGGTGCCGGCCAGTTCCTCTGTTCCTGGAGAGATCTCTCTGTGAATGCTGCCTCTCTGGGCTATGCGCCAAGATGAATGAATAAACTCCTCACTGTGTGCCCCAGGTGCTCTTCAGATTGCTGTTTCCATGCTGTATATCTGCAGGCTGCTTGCCTGCTTTCTCTCCAAGAGTATCCCCAATGTCCTATAAGCTCTCCCCAAACCAAACATGCTGACCTTTAAAACTCTAGGCTTGAAGCCCCCCGTTGGTTACAAGAACTCAGGAAATATAGCCCCTCTCACTTTCTGAGCCAATTTCTATGGGGGTTCATTTTCCCTGTCAGCTCCCCTGTGTGCCAGTCTGTCTCTGGCCCTTCTCCAAGACCATGGTTCCCATGGTACCATGGTACCACAGCAGCCACGATCTGTTTCTCCCCCAAACCGTGTCTCCACACTTTGTACCTTCTTCGATGTGGCCTCCTCTCCGACTTTAGTTGTGGAGTTTGTTCAGCCAGTCTTAGGATCAATTTCTGGGATAGTTAGAATGATTTGACAGTTATCTAGTCATGTTCATGGAAGGAGATGAGCCTAGAGACCTCCTACTCCACCCCCATCTTCCCTGCAAAATCCCACCTCTGCCACTGATTTAATTCAGGTCATCATTCATCACCAGAGCTGCTGAGCTTGGAACCTTGTCTCCTTGTGTCCAGACTCTCCACCTCCAAGCTGACGTCTTCCACCACATTCCTGGTATGCTCAGATTTCACTCCCCACCTTGTCACCCACCCCAGTCTAGAAACTTTCAGTGACAGCCCCGCTGCTTCAAGCTGAAGTTCAACACCCCCACCCCTACAGCACACTGCCCTGCTGCCTGGCCCCATCCCCACGTGCCCTTCATCCCAGCTCCATCCATCTAATTTCAGTTTCCAGATCATATCACAGACTCGCCCCCTTCAGGGATCATCCACGCCTTCCCCTCACCCTGCAATGGCCATCACCTACTAACTACCTCCCCTCTCCCACTGCTTCAGCATTCATCTATCCACGGAACATTTACTGAGGCTTACCTCGGCCACATACTATTTCGGATGCCTCCCAGACAGGACTTCCCCCCCACCCTTGTAGGACTTAACCTCGGAGAGGTGTGGATGGTGGTGATGGGAGGGGGTGGACAATAAGCAAAGTGGAATAACAAACTTCCCGCTTCCGAGGACAGAAGCGGTGTAGACCCGGGCAGTAGTAGCGGAGGCGACGGGACCAGCTACACTCTGGATGCAGCTTAAAGGCAGGTGTGATGGGATTTGAAGGGGAACCGGATGGGGGGTAAAAGAGAAAGAAAGGTGACAAGGATGGTGTCCAGGCTTTTGGTCTGAGCAGCTCTAAGGACAAGGCTGCCAGGAACTAAGGAAGGCAGGGAAGGCCTGGAGGAGTAGGTTTTGGGGAGAAGATCAGGAGACTGATTCGTCCTTGGAAAGTTTGAGATGCTTGAACACTCCATCCGGCGTCTTCTGAAAGCCTTCCCGGCCTCTCTCCTCACTCAGAAGGTGCACTTGGCATCTGCTGTAACTCTGGGGATGTTGTTTGTTTTCGTTTTTCTTTTTTTTTATGCTGTCGTGGCCCTTGGCACACAAAACGACCCTCGGAACACAGATGTTTTACATCGAGCATGTGTTGACTTGGACTAGAAAGCAAACCAGTCACTTCTGTTCGGGCAGCAAAGGAGTCATCGAAGTAGAACTTGCTCTTCTGGCACAAAGAACCAGAAGACAAGGACAAAATATGTAAAGTGACTGTGCTCAGATACGGGGACACGCGGCCACGGAGCATGTGGTCCCTGAGGTGATGGAAACAAATGAGGTGAGCCCTACTTCACCCCAGCTTTCTGCCTGGAGGCGATTTTTACACCGCTGGACAGGGAGTGGGAGCCCAAGCAGAATCAAAGAGACATTGCTGAAACGAAGAGGCAAAGATTGGGGGTTGGGGGATGGTGGTAAGGCGATTTGCAGTTTGTGGGACAGCATATCGAAGAGGAAGAAGCTACGTAAAGAAAGTGCTCCCAAGGGGCGCCTGGGTGGCTCAGTCGGTTAAGCGTCCGATTTCTGCTCAGGCCGTGATCTCACGGTTTGTGGGTTCGAGCCTCACATCAGGCTCTGTGCTGACAGCTTAGAGCCTGGAGCCTGCTTTGGATTCTGTGTCTCCCTCTCTCTCTGCCCCTCCCTGATTCATTCTCTCTCTCTCTTTCTCTCTCTCTCTCTCTCTCAAAAATAAATAAATATTTTAAAAAAATTTTTAAAGAAAGCAGGCGAGGGGCGCCTGGGTGGCTCAGTCGGTTAAGCGTCCGACTTCAGCCCAGGTCATGATCTCGCGGTCCGTGAGTTCGAGCCCCGCGTCAGGCTCTGTGCTGACAGCTCAGAGCCTGGAGCCTGTTTCAGATTCTGTGTCTCCCTCTCTCTGACCCTCCCCCGTTCATGCTCTGTCTCTCTCTCTCTCAAAAATAAACGGTAAAAAAAATTAAAAAATAATAAAGAATGCAGGTGAAGTGGAAAAACAAAAAGTGCTCCCGAAATAAGGATCCCCTTGAGACTTTGCCTGGGTACCAATCTGGGTGTGTAAGGGTGAAACACCCTAGAGCCTGGAAAGAACTGGTGGGAATCTATAGGCTGAAAGTTCCCAAAGCTGAGATACGGTCTGGGAAACCTGAGTTCTTAGCCTGCAGGGTGGAAGGCCCTTTTGAACACCCGGGGTTCTGAGTAAAGACCCCCGTAGGGTCACTGTCTCAGTAGAAGGGCTGAATTAGCCCTACTGGAAAGGCCTAAAACAAACAAAAATCCAACCAAACAAATAAAACAAACAAAGACCAACCCCATCTGCAAAGGGCTGACCAACAAAACAGACTTTAATATTCCGTATACAAAGCTATACTCATGAAAACAGCATGGTACTGGTACAGGATAACATATACAGACCAAGGAAACAGAGTCTAGAAATTCATCCAGATAGATACAGCCAACTGATTTTCTTGGCAGTAGACACTCTATGGCTACTTTATTGAGACCTCGTAATGGTTGTTTGGGGGCATTGGTTAATGCTCACGTAAAAAAATTCCGAGCAAAAGTTATCGTGACCATGTTTCATGGCATGAGACTTTGGACTTCAGCTACCTGTTCGTGCTGTGCTGTAATGGACTCAGAACTATTCTTTAAAATCGTGTGTGCTCTGCTACAAACATTCCCTTGGCCCTTCTTGGTGCATTAGATTTTTAGTCAGTCAAGTGGCCTACTTCTAACTAAAGTATCGGGATCTGTTCTTAATCAGCACCATAAAATAATTCTCATTCTTTCAAAATTTACATATTGAACAAATACTACATGCTAGGCACTTCAGACAGTGCTTGGGAGTATAACTTCCAAGACTACCTATCAATAGTGTGGTTACAAGATAGTATTTAGGAGTGACGGTCTCACATACAAGTAGGCAATTCATTTCCCTACTCAATCTACGATTATCTCAAGTAAGCCAAACTCTAAGCTCGATACATGCCTAGACCTCACAGTTTTGCCTTTTCACAGTGACCCATGTGCTAGCCCTGTGCTCTGTGGCCCAAACCAAGTGGTGTAACAGAAAAAATTGTGGTTTAAACTCATCGGGTTGCATGGAAATGTAGACCCACTGAAATTTCCTCAAAACTGTATTATTGTTTTGTATTGTTTTGTTTCAAGATTTTATTTAAATTCCAGTTAGCCTAGAGTGTTTCAGGAGTAGAATTCAGTGATTCATCACTTACATAAAATACTCAGTGCTCATCACAACAATGCCCTCCTTAATACCCATCTCCCATCCAGCCCATCCCCCCACCTCCCTCCATCAACCTTCAGTTTGTTCTCTATAGTTAAGAGTCTGTTTTATGGTTTGCCTCCCCCCCAACGTTAATCTGTTTTGTTTCTCAAATTCCACATGACTGAAATCGTATGGTATTTGCCTTTCTCTGACTAACTTATTTTGCTTAGCATAATATACTCTAGCTCCATCCATGTCATTGCAAATGGCAAGATTTCATTCTTTTTGATGGCTGAGTGATATTCCATTGTATGTATATACCACATTTTCCTTATCCATTCATTGGTCGATGGACAGTTTGGCCCTTTCTGTAATTTGGCTATTGTTGATAATTCTGCTATAAGCATTGGGGTGCATGTGTCCCTTTGAATCAGTATTTTCGTATCCTTTAGGTAAACACCTGGTAGTGCAATTAATGAATCATAGGGTAGTTCTATTTTTGACTTTTTGAGGAACCTCCATACTGTTTTCCAGAGTGATTGCACCAGTTTGCATTCCCACCAAGAGTACAAGGTTTCCCTTTCTCCACATCCTTGTCAACACCTGTGTTGTCCCTGTCAACTTCCTGTGCTGTTAATTTTAGCCATTCTCAGACGTGTGAGGTGATATCTCATTGTAGTTTTGATTTGTATTTCCCTGATGATGAGTGATGTTGAGCATCTTTTCGCGTATCTGTTGGCCATCTGGATGTCTTCTTTGGAGAAATGCCTATTCATGACTTCTGCTCATTTTTTAACCGGATTATTTGGTTTTTGGGTGTTGAGTTTGATAAGTTCTTTATAGATTTTGGATACTAACCTTTTGTCAGATATATTATTTGCAAATCTTTTCTCTGATTTCTTAGGCTGCTTTTTGGTTTCGTTGATTGTTCCCTTTGCTGTGCAGAAGCTTTTTATCTTGATGAAGTCCCAATAGTTCATTTTTAGTTTTGTTTCCCTTGCCTCCAGCAACGTGTCTAGTAAGAAGTTGCTCAGGCCAAGGTCACAGAGGTTACTGCCTGTGTTCTCCTTCAGGATTTTGATGGTTTCCTGGTTCACATTTAGACCTTTAATCCATTGTGAATTTATTTTTGTGTATGGTGTAAGAAAATGGTCCAGTTTCATTCTTCCGCATGTTGCTGTCCAGTTCTCCCAACACCATTTGCTGAAAAGACTACCTTTTTTTCCATTGGATATTCTTTCCTGCTTTGTCAAAGATTAGCTGGCCATATAGTTGTGGGTCTATTTCTGGGTTTTCTTTTCTGTTCCATTGATCTATGTGTCTGTTTTTGTGCCACTACCATACTGTCTTGATGACTACAGCTTAATAATATAGCTTGAAGTCCAGAATTGTGATGCCTCCAACTTTGCTTTTCTTTTTCAGGATTGCTTTGGGTATTTAGGGTCTTCCGTGGTTACACAGAAATTTTCGGATTGCTTGTTCTAGCTCTGTGAAAAATGCTGGTGGTATTTTGATGAGGATTGCATTAAACGCGTAGAATGTAGTATAGACATTTTTAACAATGTTTGTTCTTCCAATCCATGAGCATGGAATGTTTTTTCATTTCTTTATGCCTTTTTCAATTTCTTTGATAAGTTTTCTATAGTTTTCAGTGTACAGATCTTTTACTACTTTGGCTAGGTTTATTCCTATCCTATGGTTTTTGGTGCAGTTGTAAATGGGGTAAATTCTTCTTTCTGCTGCCTCACTATTGGTGTAGAGAAATGCAACCGATTTCTGCACGTTGATTTTATATCCTGTGATTTTGCTGAATTCGTGTTTCGGTTCTAGCAGTTTTTTGGTGGAGTCTTTCGAGTTTTCCATATAGAGTACCATGTCACCTGTTAAGAGTGAAAGTTCGACTTCTCCCTTGCCAATTTGTATGCCCTTTATTTCTTTTTGTTGTCTGATTGCTGAGGCTAGGACTTCCAGTACTATGTTGAACAGCAGTGGTGAGAGTGAACATCCCTGCCGTGTTTCTGACCTTACGGGGGGAAAGCTCTCGGTTTTTCCAATTGATAAGACTAGCTGTGGGTCTCTCGTATATAGCCTTCATGATGTTGAGGTGTGTTCCCTCTATCCCTATGTTCTTGAGGGGTTTTGTCAAGAAATGATGCTCTATTTTGTCCAGTGCTTTTTCTGCATCTATTGAGAGGATCATGGGGTTCTTGTGCTTTCTTTATTAATGTGGTGTATTACACTGATTGATTTGTGGATATTGAAGCACCCCTGCAGCCCAGGAATAAATCCCACTTAATTGTGGTAAATAATTCTATTAATGTATTGTTGGCTTTCATTTGCTAGTATCTTGTTGAGAATTTTTGCATCCATGGTCATCAGGGGAAATCAGTCTGTAATTCTTTTTAGTGGGGTCTTTGGTTTTGGAATCAAGGTAATGTTAGCCTCAGAGAGTGAGTTTGGAAGTTTTCCTTCCATTTCTATTTTTTGGAATAGCTTCAAAAAATAGGCATTAACTCTTTTTTAAAATGTATGGTAGAATTCCCCTGAAAAGCCATCTAGCCCTGGACTCTTGCTTGTTGGGAGATTTTTGATTACTGATTCAATTTCTTTATTGGTTATGAGTCTGATCAAATTTTGTATTTCTTCCTGTTTCAGTTTTGGTAGTTTATGTGATTCTAGGAATTTATCCATTTCTTCCAGGTTTCCCAGTTTGTTGGCATATAATTGCTCATAATATTCTCTTAAATTTTTTTCATGTTTATTTATTTTTGAGAGAGATAGAGTGCAAGCGGGAGAGGGGCAGAGAGAGAGGGAGACACAGACTCTGAAGCAGGCTCCAAGCTCCGAGCTGTCAGCAGAGAGCCCGACATGGGGCTCGAACTCACAAACTGCAAGATCATGACTTGAGCCAAAGTCAGACGCTTATCTGAATAAGCCACCCAGGCGCCCTCGCTCATAATATTCTATTATTATTGTTTGTATCTCTGATGTGTTGGTTATGGTCTCTCCTCTTCCATTTGTGATTTTATTTATTCGGGTCATTTCCTTTCTCTTTTTGATAAATCTGACTGGGGATTTATCAATTTTGTTAATCCTGTCAAAGAACCAGCTCCTAGTTTCTTTGATCTGTTCTATGTTTGTTTTTTAATTTCAGTATCATTGATTTCTGTTCTAATCTTTATTATTGCCCTTCTTCTGCTGGTTTTTGGGCTTTATTTGCTGTGCTGTCCTGTTTTCAGCTTCTTTAGGTGTAAGGTTAGGTTGTGTATTTGAGAGCTTTCTTCCTTCTTTAGGAAGGATTGCTATATACTTCTGTCTTATGACTGCCTTTGCTGCATCTCAACGGTTTTGGACTGTCGCGTGTTTTCATTTCATTGGCTTCCGTGTATTTTTTAATTTTCTTTTTAATTTCTTGGTTAACCCTTTCATTCTTCAGTAGGATGTTCTTTAACCCCCAGTATTTGTGGTCTTTCCAAAATTTTTCTTATGGTTGATTTCAAGTTTCACAGTGTTGTGGTCTGAAAATATGCATGGTGTGATCTCTATCTTTTTCTACTTGTGGAGGGCTGATTTGTGACCCAGTATGTGATTTATTCTGGAGAATGTTCCATGTGCACTTGAGAAGAATATGTATTCTGCTGCTTTTTTTTCTTTTCTTTTTTTTTTTAATGATTACTTTTCAGAGAGAGAGAGAGAGAGGCGAGCACACATGGGGGAGAGGCAGAGAGACAGGGTGACAGAGGATCTGAATTGGGCTCTGTGCTGAGAGTAGAGGGCCCAATGCAGGCCTTGAACTCATGAACTGTGAGACCATGACCTGTGCTGATGTCAGATGCTTAATCAGCTAAGCCACCCAGGAGCCCCTCTGCTGCTTTAGGATGAAATGTTCTGGATATATCTGTTAAGTCTGTCTGGTCCAGTGTGTCATTCAAAGCCATTGTTTCCTTGTTGATTTTCTGCTCAGATGATCTGTCCATTGTTGTAAGTGGGGTGTGAAAGTCCCCTACTATTATTGTATTATTATCAATGTGTTTCTTTATGTTTGTGATTAATTGATTTATGTATTAGGGTGCTATCAAGTTGGGAGCATAAATAGCTATAATTGTTAGATCTTCTTGGTGGATAGACCCCTTAATTATGATATAATGCCCTTCTTCATCTCTCGTTACAGTCTTTGTTTTAAATTTTTCTCCATCCCCTCACTTTCAATCTGCCGGTGTCTTTAGCTCTAAAATGAGTCTCCTGTAGGCAGCATTTAGGTGTGTCTCATTTTTTTTAATCCATTCTGACACTACATGTCTTTTGATTGGAATATTTAGTCCTTTTACATTCAGACTAATTATTGATAAATATGAATTTAGCGCCATTGTATTACTTTTTTTGTCATTATTGCTGGAGGCTTCTCTGTTCCCTTCTGGTCTTTGTCACTTTTGGTCTTTCTTTCTTACTCAAAAGAGTCCCCTTTAATGTTTCTTGTAGGGCTAGTTTTGTGGTCACAAACTCCTTTAGTTTTTGTTTGTCTGGGAAATTCTTTATCTTTCCTTCTATTCTGAGTGACAGTCTTGCTGGATAGAGTACTCTTGGCTGCATATTTTTTTCCACTCAGCACGTTGAATATAGTATGCCACTTCCTTCTGGTCTGCCAAGTTTCTGTGGAGAAATCTGCTGCTAACCTTATTTGTTTTCCCTTGTAAGTTAGGGACTTCTTTTCTCTTGCTGCTTTTAGGATTTTTTCTTTATCTATATTTTGCAAATTTTACCATAATATGTCTTGGTGTTGGCCCACTTTTGTTGATTATGATCGGAATTCTCTATGCCTCCTGGATTTGGATATCTGTTTCCTTCCACAGTTTAGGTAAGTTTTTGGCTATAATTTCCTCAAATAAACCTTCCTCCCCTTTTCTCTCTCTTCTTCTGAGACTCCTGTGATACGAATGTTATACTTTATGGAGTCACTGAGTTCCCTAAATCTATATTCATGATCCAATATTTTTCTTTCCCTCTTCTTTTCAGCTTCATTATTTCTGTAATTTTATCTTCTGTATCACTGATTCATTCCTCTGCTTCTCCCATCCTTGTGGTCATTACAACATCCAGTTGGTTTCACAATTCAGTTGTAGCATTTTTTATTTTGGCCTGACTAATTTTTAGGCCTTTTATCTCTGGGATAAAGGACTCCCTGGTGTCTCCTATGCTTTTCTCAAGCCTGGCTAGTATCCTTGAGATTGTTTTAATTTCTGGATCAGGCATATTACTTATATCTGTTTCGATCAGATCCCTGTCCATGACCTTTTCTTGCTCTTTTTTTTGGGATGAATTCCTCCATCTTGGCATTTTGTCTTAGGTCTCTGTCTTCTTCTCTGTGTTAGGAAAGGCCTCTGGTTCCTGTTCCTGAGAGTATGGCTATCTTAAGAAGAGGTCATATACTGTCCAAGGCCTGGCACTTGAGGAAGTGTCTCTGGTGTATGCTGCGTGCACTCCACTGCTGTGTTTTGGCTGCTCTTTCTCTCAAATCAGTCCTCTGCAGAATTTCTCCTTGCCTGTAGTGGGGAGTGTTTGGACCTTGGCCAGAGTGTGGTGAGTTTTAACTAGGGTGCGCTCTGGTCTGCTTGTGAAAAGAGACCTGATGCTGTTTCCACTAGAGCTGAAGCTTTGCAGCACTCTGGTCAGTAGGCATGGTTTGTGTGGTGGGGTTTGTGCTGGTCTTCAGGGGGAGGGGCCTGGTGCTCTCGTTCTCAGGCACACTTGCCTGAGAAAAGCAGCACTTGCAGAGCACAGGGGGCTGGGGCTTGGTGTAAGTGGTTTAGACCACCATTGTTGGTACTGGGCTGCTTACTGAAGGTAGTTTATGCTGAGGAGTGGGGGAGAAAAATGGCGCCAGCCATCTCCCTTGTCCTGGGAGAAGGGAGTTCATGGCTGCCACTGTTCAGGAAGCCCTCACAGAAGAGCAAACATTCTCCTCTTGTGTGTTCCAGGTGTCCCTCAGATCCCTACCTTCACCTTGTCTGTGTCTGGGCTATCTTCCTGCCTGGCAGCACAGTGCACCTATGTTTTATTCCAGCCAGGCCTGCTGAGTTTCAAAACTCCAAACTTCAGGGATATGCTATGACTGGGACCTGGGTCCTCTGGGGGAGGGTCTCACCATTCTGGGACTGGTGAAGGTTTGTCCCAGAAGGACAGTTGAACCAGGAGTGTGGGGCTTGGATAAAGCACAGAAAAAAACTGGTGTCCAGGTTAGCCACCCTCAACAGGTGTCTCTGCACTGATGCTAAGGGGCAGGGCGGCGCAATGGCGCCCACTGGTTCTTCTGTCCCCTGAGAGGCAGTTCCACCTCTCCCAAAGCACTCCAAGAACGGGGAAACATCTCTCACCATGCTTCCTGGGAGATCTTCAGATCCTGTCTGCTCCTGGGCCTCCACCCTCCTCCACAGGAGCACTGCAGCACCCTCCAGACTCCACACCAACTGCATTGTGGACCTCTAAAACTCCAGTCTTTAAGGGGCGCCTGGGTGGCTTAGTCAGTTGAGCATCTGACTTCAGCTAAGGTCATGATCTTGCAGTTCGAGGCCCATGTTGGACTCTGTGTTGACAGCTAGGAGCCTCGAGCCAGCTTCAGATTCTGTGTCTCCTTCTCTCTCTGTTCCTCCCCTGCTAACACTCTCTCTCTCTCTCTCTCTCTCTCTCTCTCTCTCAAAAATAAATAAAAATTACAAAATTTAAAAATAAATAAGTAAATAAAACACCGGACTTTGAGCCCTGCTGGTTGAAAAACTCATGATAATCAGCCCCTCTCCTTTTCCCAGTCAATGGCTTTGGGGAAGTGTTTTCCCTGTGTATATCCCTGTGTACTCCCCTCTCTCCATGACTAGGGCTTCCTCCCTTCCACAGCACCCACAACCCATTTCTCTGCACCGCCTACCTTCCACAGCGAGGCCTCTTCTCTCCCTCTGGTTGTGGAGTTTGTTCTGCCAGTCCTCAGATCAGTTTCTTGGGTGTTCAGAATGACTTGATATTTACCTAGCTGGATTTGAGGGGTGAAGCAAGCTTAGGGTTCTCCTACTACTCTGCCAGGAGAGTATAAACAATATATTATATATTATATATAAATTATATATAATATATATTTTATATTATAATAAAAATATTCCAGAAATCAAGCACAGGGGCCTCCCTCAGTGTTCTGCCTGGATCAGACACTGTCACCAGCTCTGAGCCCCGGGACCTCTTCTGCCCAGTCATGTCACCCAGGCTAGCATCCAGCCATTTCTCCTAAGCTCCAAAATCTAACTCATATCAAACTACCTGCTCAGCCCCTCCATGTGCTTGTCTAATGGGCATATTAAAATGCCATGTAATCCAAAATGGACCCTTTGACTTCCCTGTCTTCATCCACTTTTCCAAGCCTTCTGAGATGTGGGTCTCAGGTCAGGTATAACTCAGGTCAAGATGGAGTCTCAGGTAAGGTCTAACTCAGATGAAAAAATGCGATCTTAGGTAAAGTATAATACAGATGAAGATAGGATCTCAGGTAAAGTCTAACTCAGGTGATGAATGCGATCATAGGTAAAGTCTAAGTGAGGTTATGGGGTGGTCTCAGGTAAGGTCTGACTCAGGTGAAGATGAGATTTCAGGTAAGGTCTGACTCAGGTGAAGAATGTGATCTTAGATAAAGTCTAAGTCATGTAAAGAGTGTGACGTCAGGTAAAGTCTAACTCAGGTGAAGAGTGTGTTCTCAGGCAAGGTCTAACTCAGGTAAAGATCGGGTCTCAGGCAGGGTCTACATCAGGTGAAGTTGGGATCTAAGGTCTAATTAAGTCGGAGAATGTAGTTTCAAGTACAGACTTGACTCAGATAGGTCTACCTCAGGTGAAACGGGGTCTCAGGTACGGCTTAACTTAGATGAAGAGTGTAGTCTCAGGTAAGCTCTAACTCAAGTGAAGGGTGTGGTCTCAAGTAACATCTAACTCAGGTGAAGGTAGGGTCTCAGATAAGGGCCAACTCAGGTGAAGGTAGGGTCCCAGCTAAGGTCTCACTCAGGTGACATTGGGGTCTCAGGCAAGGTGTAACTCAGGTGAACATGCGATCTCAGGTACGGTCTAACTTTGGTAAAGATAGGACCTCAGGTATGTCTAACTGAGGTGAAGAATGTGATCGTAGGTAAATCTAAGTCAGGTGAAGGGCGTGGTCTCATGTAACGTCTAAGTGAGGTGAAGAATGAGTGCGATCTTAGGTGAAGCCTAAGTCAGGTGAGAAATGTAATCTCAGGTAATGTCTAACTTAGGTGGAGGTAGTATCTTAGTAAAGTCTAACTCAGGTAAAGAATGCGATCGTAGGCAAAGTCTAAGTCAGGTGAAGGGTATGGTCTCAGGTAAGGTCTAACTGAGGTGAAGGTAGGGTCTCAGGTGAGGTCTAATTCACGTCAAGATAGGGTTCAGGTAAGGTATAACGCAGGTGACGATGGGATCTCAGGTGTAGTCTAAGTCAGGCAGAGCGTGTGGTCTCAGGTAATGTCTACCTCAGATGAAGGGTGCGGTCTCAGGTAAATTCCAACTCAGGTGAAGATAGGTGTCAGGTAAGGTCTAATTCAGGTGAAGTTAGTGTCTCAGGTAAGGTCCAACCAGGAGGAAGATGGGGGGGAGGGTCTCAGGTACGTCTAACTCAGGTGGAAGGGCTCAGGTGAGTTCTAATTCAGGCGAAGGCAGGGTCTCAGGGAAGGTCTAACTCAGGTGAAGTGTGTGAATCAGGGACGGTCTAACTCGGGTGAAGATAAGGTCTCGGGGAAGGTCTAACTCAGGTGAAGGTGTGGTCTCGGGTAAAGGCTGATGGAGGAGGGTTCTGGGACATAAGCTGTCTTGAGGTCCGGGCCCACTTTTGGACCCCCGTCCTTGTCATCAGTGGTGGGAGCCACCCCTTCCTCCTGGGGGAAGAGGGTTTATAACTTTCCTCCAGGCAGGGGCACACCCCAGGCCAGGGGAGGCCACAGAGCAGCCGTGGACTGTTAGCCATGGGCACTCAGCCGCTGAGAGGGGCATCTGGGTGGGTGCCACAGCCTCCAGGACAGAGGGCGGTCAAGATTTCTTCTTTTAAACATGTGTAGGAGGGAATTCCAATGGTAAATGAAAAGTTGAAGAATGCGATAGAATGGAGGTGGGAGGGGGTCATCCTGGACGTCTGGTTTTCTCTTTTAGACCCAGCCAATCTGCAGCACACCCTAGGGCCGGGATTTGGAGTTCGTGAGACAACGAAGCAAGGGGTCCTTCCTGGTTGTGACAAGATGACAGCCACCCCCAGCTCCAGCGTCACCGAGTCGGCTGTGGTGTCCAGTGTGTCACGGGGGCGGCACCAGCAGGGCCCTTCCGTCACCTCTCCTGTCTCCTCCACGTCTGTCCTTTCCCGTCCTATCTACTCTCCGAGCTACTCAAGGGTCATCCCCTGAGCGCATTTGTTTCCCACTGTGACCTCCTATAACCGGTTTCTGTTGCTACAGCTGAGATCCCTGAAACACACCTTCTCAGGGCCCTGCTGCACCAGCCCCAGCTCCCCGGCCTTGGCCAACTGCAGAGGACAGGATGGGCCTGCTTCTGGACCCTGGTCCCCAGGCCTCGGCCCCAGGGCCAGGTACCACGGGCTGCTGGAGCCCCAAGGGCTGGTAGGAGGAGAGGGAAGGGGAGGGTCCTGCATTTATGGACCCAGCACATTGTGAAGCTGCCTTTGATTGGACAGAGCAGGCTTTCAGAAGACCCAGGGCCACCTGGCTGGAAACAGATACAGCCAATTCCCCCTGTGACTCCTAAGTCCTTCCCCATCCATCTCTCAGGAAGGAGCATGTCAAGAGCTTAGTGTTATCACCCACCACCCCCGCTCCCTATACAGGGAGAGCCATTTCTTCGAGGACTCCTACTTTTTGTCTGCTTCAAACTCCTGTCCCCAGCACGGCCAAGTACCCACCACCTCCTGTGTCATCCCGGCTTATGTTGAGAATGAATGATTTGTCCAGCAGAGGAGGGGGACTTGCTCTCATGTTCCCCCTTCCTGGCTCATTCCCACCGGGAGGAGATGCCTTCAGCCAGAGAGTGAACTTAACTTCCAGGCCATCCCCTCTAGCCTTACTGACTAGCACCAACCTGGTTAGCCCCCAAGCACTATGATGGCATATATTTCAGGAGCTCCCAGCCACCCCATCCATGGGCAGCCACCCTCCACGCCTTGTAGTAGACTGCCCACCATCTGTAGTTGGCCAAACAAAAGTTAGGAACGAGATGATGATGTGTCACGGTTCCTTGGTTGTAAGCAACGAACCAACTCTAGCTAACCCAACAAATGGAGACCTTGGTTCAAGGGCTTTCAGGTAGCTCACAGAGACAACAGGAGGCTGGAGATCCAGTCTTAAAATGGGATAGGAGCCAATGGCAACTGGTCAACTGTTCCGTTGGAGAGTTACTGGGGAGATGGGTGTGCGCTCAGAGTGATCTCTGAGGATGCACGGGTCTGTCCAAAATTCACAGTGTCAGCAGAGTCTGAGTGGCCCTGTCTGGCTCATGGGTCCACCTCTTGGCTCGTGGAAAAGTCCTTTGATTTACTGTCCCACCCAGAGGGCACACAGGGCGAGAAGCTCAACTCCACAAACAACAGCTGGGGTGCTGGGGCGCCTGGGTGGCTCAGTCGGTTGGGGGGCCCACTCTTGATTTTGGCTCAAGTCACGATCTCGCAGTTTCATGGGTTCAAGCCCCGTGTCTGGCTCTGTGTCAGCAGTGTGGAGCCCCCTTGGGATTCTCTCCCTCTCCCTCTGCCCCTCCCCTGCTTGCACTGTCTCTGTCTCTCTCAAAATAAATAAACTTAAAAAAAGCTGGGGTGCTACCTCCAGTGGAAGGGAAATAGATGCCGGGCAATTAGACAAATGGCCCCGCGAGGGCCTTTGTCTCTATGTTTCGCCAACTATGTGGCTAATCGACCCCACCTCACTACCGCAGAAACCACACCCGGGAAACTCTCCCACTCTCCCCAACCCAGCCTGCTTCATAGTCACATCCGGTTCCACTGACCCTGGAAGTTGATCAGCCCCTGAGCACGGGGCAAGCGGCCCAGAAGCGCCTCCAGGGTGCCCTCTGGAGGCCACAGCGGGTATAACCTCCTGGACGACAGGAATTCAGTAAAGGCTGCAGAATGAATGAATCTAACCAGCCAGGGCCCCAGGGTTAGAATGAATCTAACCAGTAGGTGCCCAGGACCCTCCCCTCAATGTGTACACGGCATCATTCACTCTGAGGCCCAGAGAAAGTTATGCGTGCGCTTCACATACTTTAGGGGTAATCAGTCCAGAGGCCTTCTGACTTTAATAGTCTGTCTCCACTACCTTTCCCTACTGTCACGCCCCTGGGTCTCACCCTCCCTCCACCAGTCACCCACCCTGGGGACCATCCATTCTGGATGGAACAATGTTGAGTCTTACAGGAAGCCTCGAGGGAGGGGGATGCCACCGTGGTTAAACCCTCTCACCAAGTGGCAGGGGAAAACCTGACCCTGTTCTACTCCTGCCGTGGGGGATATACCTGTATGCTCGCGGAGTTAGCCAAATCATTCCCTCCTCCCATGTAAGAAGTCCACAGGCCCGTTCAAATGCATCCCATAACTATTTATTCAGCATTTACTAACTGGCAGGTACCATGGGAGGCGCTGGTGGTACCGCGTTGCACTTGCAGGCTTGAGGGGAGGACACACGGGGCCTCTCGCACACGTATGTAATGAAACCGTGATATTTGCCAGAAGGGAAATGTACATGCTAGAGCAGACAGCAGGAGGCCATGTTACCTGCAGGTGGGGGCCGGTTTCTCTAAAGAGGTAATGTTCCAGTGCCATCTGCAGGGTGACCAGAATGCAAAAGGCAGACGGGGGAGGTCACCTGTCTGTCTTCGGAGGCCACCGCACCGTGCTGGGCCCTCGGTCATGGGAGGGAGCTTGGTCTGGATTCTCAGAGCAAGCATACAATCCTAGCTGATTTTAAGCAGGCTGCAGTGGATGACTGAGGGAAGGGCATTGAGGGAAAGAAAGCGAACATCTAGGGGCGCCTGGGTGGCTCAGTAGGTTAAGCGTCTGACTTCCGCTCAGGTCATGATCTCACAGCTCATGAGTTCGAGCCCCGTGTGGGGCTCTGTGCTGACAGCTCGGAGCCTGGAGCCTGCCTCGGATTCTGTGTCTCTGGCTCTCTCTTTCTCTCTCTCCCTCAAAAATAAATAAACATTTTAAAAACTTAAATTAAAAAAAAAGCAAATATTTAGGCAGGAGGCCAGGCCAAAGGGAGATTTGGCTGAAGTGGGGAGAAGCGGGGGGGGGGGGGGGGGGGGGGGAATCTAGGGAGTGTTTTGTCCTGGGAGGACTTGATAAGGGAGCGCAGATGGAGAGCAACCCCGGGATTCTGGCGGGCGCGCGTCCCTCTGTCGCTTGCACCTACAACAAACCACCTGTGACTGTCCCCGCCACCCGGAACTGCCATCTCATCCAGGTCGGGGACCTTCTCTTGTGCCCACATCCGGGTATGTGAGACAACCTTGGTGCATCTCGGCTCCAGGCCGTGCGGCTCTGCAGTCGTGAAAGCCACCAGTAGGTGGCAGCACACGAAAAAGGAGAGGGCCACTTCTTTTTCAAGGACCTGAACAACCCCCCCCCCCACCCCCCCCCCCCCCACCGCCGCAGCCTTTTGACTCCCTGTGGCCGGTTTCCCCCCAGGGTCCCAATTCCCAGAAAAGACCTCAGTCCCCAGCCTTTCTGAGCTGCCTCCGTGGAGGGTGTGGCTTCCAAGGCCTGGGGCTGCCCAGTAGCTGCGTGGTTACAGCCTCTTTATTTCTGGCTGCCCGTGGTTTTACCAGGCTTGGTTGTCCCCCTTCCCGGCCTTGCACCCTTCCTGGGCATCCGGACCGTGTCCGTGCGAGCCTTCCCGGTCAGGTCAGGGGGCGATGGGCAACGCCTATGCGGGGAGCCCCTCGCCTGAGTCAGAAGGTGGGTTCGGGTCTAGGCACGGGGGGTTAGGGTGAGCGTGGCCGGAGAGGGCAAGCCTCGTTCTGCAAGGCTCAAGGCCTTCCCCGGAAGATGTGAGCGACAGGATGCCCCCGCCTCCCCGGGTAAGGAAAGAGCAGACTTGGTGGTGGTGGGAAGGGGGTTGAGGCAGGTGAACGATGACCTAGTGAGGGACGCAAGAAGCTGAAGGTCAATTTAGGGGACACAGTGCCAGGAGGGAAGGGATTGTAACCACCTCCGTTTTGACCTCAGTCTGTACTTTCTAACTGATTGCGTTCTTCTTTCCAGCTTCTGTCTTAACTCAGGCGAGCACCTGACAGGCCAAGTAACCCCCATGGGAACCAAAAGTACCCCCGTCGCGCCATGGGGACCGCCCTGAGCCGCAGGAGCCCGCGCGCCTGACCCCAAGGCAACGATCCACCTGACCTTCGCTGCCCACCTGCGCGGGCCCACCGACCTTTGTCCCACACTCGCCTTACGTGAACCTGGACGTATTTTCAGCGCTTTGGAGACGGCCTTTGAGACACTAGTCTTCCCAGTGGTGGCCTCATTGGAATAAATTCCTTTCCTGTGTCCCCACCATCCATCGCTCTGCCTTTGACTTTGTGAACGGCCAGTGGCCAAACCCGGTGTCCGGGACCCCCAGCCAGGGGCTCTTGCCCCCCGCGCCCTGGCGACAGGAGGAACAAAGGCCAGAAGCCAGACCATCTTACCCGACGCTGGGGATTCGTTTCTACGGACTAGCATAGAGGTCTGTGGCCACATGTGACATCCAGGACTCCGTCCCCTGTTGTTGAGAGCCTTTGTCACCGACGGAACGCTGAGGGAAGGGCTTCACCGTGTAGGAGAAACAGTCAGAGTCCCCATCCCCACTGGTGAACTTCTCTGCCAGACGCTCACGGTCTGACCCCTTTCAACCTCTCCTCTCTTGCCCCCACGCCTCCTGCTTCTGTTCCTTGTCTCTTCTGACCTCAATCGTCAGAGAGTGGTTCCCAGTTTCAGGAGACTCATTATCCCCAGACCGCACACGGATCTCCCTCAGCCTCTGATGGACGCCCAAAGTGCCACAATCTCGTTGCATAACCTTATTAATATTACCTTATTACTGTTTAATATATATGAGATATTTTATCAGCGGTATCGATCTGTTTTTTTGTGTGTTAATGCTTCTTGTCAGTTCAATCCAACGAACGCATGACAAAGCCCACTTGGGGGACGGCTGAGCCACCCCGTGACTCAGGTGTGCGTACTCTGGGACGGTGATGCATTCATCTGTCATCAGCCGTTTGCTCCTTAGGTTGGACTGCTGGTGCTCCTGGGTCACCCCTAATTGGTCTTACGTAATAGCCCTGGCCAGGACGGCCCGATGGTGTTTCTGCCGAGAGTCCATTGGCAAACGTGCCCGGCCTGGTCTCTGCCGCTCTTTGTATGACACGCACTCCAGCCACCCGCACAACCTGCGTTTCTCAGGGGTGTAGGTCTGTACCCGGCCACCTGCATCTCCTCTGCTCGTTGCCTCGTGTTAAGGGTCAGCTCTATCCAGGAAGCCCGCTTTGGTTGCCCAGATGGTGTTTGCATGTGCCAAGCTCTGTGCTAGACACGGGGGATCCCGAGATGAAGAAATCATGGTCTGGAACCTAAAAGTGGCCTCCGGCTCGGGGACGGGGCAGTGTGGTCAGTGCTGTGATAGAGGTGAGCAGCTGGAGGAGCCAGGGGCCCGGAGAAGGTGGCACAGAGGAAGCTGCAGAGGGGAGGATGTTCCAGATAAGGATTCCTGGTGAGAGGAGTTGCCGTTGTAGTGCTTTTGAGCCACTGCTGGTCGCTCAAAGGACAAAGCCGGGAAGTGATCAGAGATGACATCTGACCAGATCAGAAAGGGCCAGGCTGTGGATTTATGGATCTGGTCACTCTAACAACTTCGGTCTTTATCCTGAAGACTCTGGGCGGCCCCCCCACCCCCGGAAGGATTTTAAACAGGGGAGGATGGGATCATACCGACATTTTAAAGACTTAGCTCTGGGGGCACCTGGGGGGGCTCAGTTGGTTAAGCGTCTGACTCTTGATCTCAGCTCAGGTCTTGATTTCAGAATCCTGTGAGTTGAAGCCCCGCGTTGGGCTCCACGCTGGGCATGAAGCCTAAAAAGAGAGCGATGCCTCCAGCTGGAGCGGGAACAGGAAGTCAGAGGGAATGGGGCAGGAGGCCAGGAGGTAGCCCCGGCCCGAACTCAGCTGACAGTGTTAGGACCGAGGGGGAGATCAGGGAGGGGTCACGACATACCAAGGGGCTCGGGTTGCTCAAGAGTGCCGTCCAACATCCGCCCTGGCACCTGGACGGATGGCGGTGGTTTGCTAACACAGGAAACTCCAACGGGTATGGGGTTTGGTGGTTTGGACCAGTTGAGTTCAAGGTTCCTTGGCATCTTCAGATGGAAACGTCCGGTGGGCAGCTGGCCGTGCAACTCTAGACTGGACAGAAGGGATGAGACTCCCTCACCCTCGAGGGTGGCTAATTTCAAAAAACCAGAAAGTGCCAAGTGTTAGCAAGGATTGGAGAGGTTGAGACTTTTGCGCACTATTGGTGGGAATGCGAAACGGTGGAAAGCAGTGTGGCGGGTTCTCAAAAAGTTAAAAATGAAATTATCACACGGGTGGCTCGGTCGGTTAAGCGACTCTTGATTCTGGCTCTTGATTTCGGCTCAGGTCATGGTGTCACGATTCGAGGGATCAAGCCCCGTGTCGGGCTCTGCACTGACAGTGCGGAGCCAGCCTGGGGTTCTCTCTCCCTCTCGCTCTGCCCCTCCCCTGCTTGCGCGCGCTCTCTCTCTCTCTCTCAAAACTAAATAAACATTTCAAAAAAACCCCAGAATTATCATATGATGCAGCAGTTCCACTGCTGGGTGTTTCTCCCAAGGAATTGAAAACAGGGTCTTGGAAAGATATGTGTACCCTCATATTCATAGCAGTACTGTTCAAATAGCCTACAAGTGGAAGCAACTCAAGTGGCCATGGACGGACGAACGGATCCACAAAATGCAGCACGTCTATTTGTATATGTACACAGCTCAGCCTCGAAAAGGAAGGAAATTCTGCCGCCTGCTACAACATAGATGAACCCGGGGGACATTATGCCGAGTGAAATAAACACGTCACCAAAGGACCAACACTATGTGGTTCCACTTAACATGAGGTGTCAAACTCACAGAGACAGAAATTAGAACAGCGGTTGCCAGGATCCGGGGGAAGGAGGACAGGCAGGGGCCGGCGGGGTTATTGTTCAACAGAGACAGAGTTCCAATTTTGCAAGAGGGAAGAGTTCTGGAGACAGATGGCGGTGATATTTGCACCACAGGGCGAATGCGCTTCATGCCGCTGAAATGTACACTTAAGAAAAGCCCGAAAATGGTTCTGACGGTAAATTTAGGTGAAATGTATTTTGCCACACTGGGGGGGGGGGGGGGGTAAAAGGCATTTGAGCCATAGTTAGGGATTTGGGAATTCTTCGACCCTACAAGTGGTGACCGAATCTGTGATCTCAGCTGGACAGGGAACGGAGAGGACAAGAATCTGTTGCCCGATTGGCAGAGAAACTGATGGAAAGGGGCCTGGGGAGTAGCAGCCAGACTCATAGGAGGGGAGCCAGGAAGGAGTGGTGAATGGTTGTGGGGGCAGGAGAACAGGTCTCAGGCTCAGAAGCTGCAGAGATGCCAGCAACGAGGGGGACGCGTGGCCTCCACGAAGCAGCTGCAGGGGGTGGAACCCAGATTGGGATGGGGGTCCGGGCTATGGGGGCTGAGGGAGCAGAGAAAAGTGCAGCGCCTGGAAACGTGGCTCTCCAGGGAGGGGAGGGACGCGGTGGCCAGGCAGACACGGCAGCTGCCCTAAGTCGATGACAAGATCACTGGCTTTGCAGCTTCCTCCGATTTCACGCTCACTCAGAATCCTTCTGCGTCTATCCCGATTCCAAAGCCCACGTGGACATATGGCCCGCCAGACAGAGCCACTCTGGCTTAGGAAGCCGGCATTCGGGTGGCAACACCACCCTCTCGAGAATGGGATTGGCTCCTGGGAGCTTGCTGGACTCCAAACAGCTGGGACAAGATCAAGGTTGTGGCACCGCCGGGGTCAAGGTGCTGGATTGCGTGGCGTCTCTGCTCTCTCTCCCGAGCTGCCCTCTCCACCTGCAGTGCTGTCCATCTGTCACACGCAACCTCCTCCTCTGAGGTTCGCTTCGGGCTTCGCTCCAGAAAGCCTTCCCCTCCAGTCCCAGGCTGGGGACGGGCTTCCCCCCTGCACCCTTTCCGGGGATCCCACGCTCCGGAATGTGTGCCGGCCACATGGTGTGTGTGATTTGCTTCTGTCCCCACTGAGCTTGGCCAGCCCCCAACGTCCCGATCCCAGCATACGGTAGGTGCTCCCTGCGCGTGTATCCAACTGATGAGTGAATAGCGAAGAAAGACTGGGCGGAAATCGTCTAGTGGATCGGAGGACAGGTGATGCATCCTTGGAGAGCAGCATTTATTGAACGCCAGCGGGGAGGGTCGTATGGAGAGAAGGACCCTGCCCCAAAGAGCGTATGCATGGCGGCTCTTGTTTGAAAGGCAAAGGGGAGTTATATTTGGCCTCTGTGCTCTCAAAATTATTTGTTCATACTTGCGGCTGGCACATTGTACACAATAAATCTTTGTTGACGCGATGAATGAGCCTTTATCACAGAACTTATGATACGATTTTCGAGTTTGTATGTGTGATTCCCGCCCCCCACCCCGGATCATGAGCTCCTGGAGGTCGGGGGGCTGTGTCTCACGTTTGTCACCAGAATCTCGCCCAGAGCTTTGCACATCGTGGGTACCGCACGTGTTTATCGGCTGAAAGAGACGAGGACAGAGTGTTCACATCCACCCACACGCAGATCCTACCCTCCCCCTTCTCCCCCTCGGTATTATTTTTTCCACAGGAAACCAGGTGAAAAGCCCATTTCTTGTTATTGGCTTTCGATGGGCCTGAACGTTTCCGCAGGCTTCCTCGACACCATGCGCTGACAGTGGCCAACAGGCTTCCACGGCCTCTAAAGAGGTGCTGAGGGATCTGGGAAGACGCCCAAGCAGCGTGTGTGTGGTGGGTGGGTGGGGGGTTGGTGGTCATCGTAAGGCCTGTGACGGGGATGGCGCATAGTGTCTCTCCGACGAGTGGGGCACCAGCTGATAGAAACAGAGCTGTGCACCTGTCGGGGGGGGGGGGGGCCGCCGAGAGCCGCATGCTTAACTTACTAAATTCTCCAATGCGTATGTTCGTTTCTTTTTTTTTTCTTTTTGAAGTTTATTTCTTTTTTTTTTTTTCAACGTTTATTTATTTTTGGGACAGAGAGAGACAGAGCATGAATGGGGGAGGGGCAGAGAGAGAGGGAGACACAGAATTGGAAACAGGCTCCAGGCTCTGAGCCATCAGCCCAGAGCCCGACGTGGGGCTCGAACTCACGGACCGCGAGATTGTGACCTGAGCTGAAGTCAGACGCTCAACCGACTGCGCCACCCAGGCGCCCCGAAGTTTATTTCTTTATTCCGAGGGAGACAGAGACAGCGTGAGGGAGGGAGGGGCAGAGAGAGAGGGAGGGAGAGAGAATCCCAAGCAGGCTCCACACTGTCAGCACAGAGCCTGATGAGGGGCTTGAACTCATGAAACTGCGAGATCATGACCTGAGACCAAGAGTCGGACGCTTAACCGACTGAGCCCCCCAGGCGTCCTGAGTATATTCATTTTACCAATACGTGCACAAAGGGGAAGCATCCAGTGGGGATCTGGCCCCAGGCACCCCTGCCCTCTCGCACAGACCAAACAACTCCCCTGACCCCGTCTCCCACCTTTGTTCTGCCTGCTGGGGAGATGGGCTTGTCTAAGCAGGCATGAGTTTCTCAGGTGAGGTTAAGTGGGAAGATGAGAATTTTAATACGTATTTTTCCCTCCTTAGGGGTGGAACGAGCTTTTCGAAGAACAGAAGGCAGGTCCTCAGTGCCGCGGGTGATCTCTTTTCGGAGCTTCTGAATGTTGCTCCAGGGGCAGCCATGGTGGCTGGGAAACCGGGTCAGAGCGAGGGTGGTGGCCCTTCCCACCTGCTCCTTGGCCAGCTCAGCCCACATGGCTTCGTCCTCTTTGGTGACCAGCCCTCCAGCCTTCTCACCTTCACCCTCTCCCCACCCTTGGGGACAAGGACTAGTGGCTCATGACTTCAGCACACCTTTTCACGGTCTCCTGGCTTTGCTGGGTGACACCAAACATAGTTTAAGGTCAGCTAGGGAGGGGTGTGCCATTGGTGGCGGTTGTCTCTTAGAGCTTCCTGCATTTGGCTCCAACTCCACAATCAGGGGTGGAGAAGCCTTAGGCTTTAATGATCTGTAGCCTGATTTCTCTTGGACTAGCCCGACTTCTTTCCTGCTCTCTTCAGAGGCAAGGGGAGGGTTGTTCGAAAGCAGGTTGTGTTTATTCCCAAGGAAAAGAGCTGGCTTCCTCTTCAGCTATTTTTCTGCTCTTTGTTATTGGTAAATTCCAACTCTCCAGCCTCCAGCTAGGCAAATTTACAAGTTATTATTAGCAGCTATGTGGAAACCTCATAGTCGAAATGTTTTCTGATAAAAGAAGGTTCTTTGTTAACAATTATTCTGGCTGCTCTGTGCTCACCCAGCTTATATGTTGTAACTTCACAACTTCAAAAAACAGCCTTTTAGGGGCACCTGGGTGGCTCCGTCAGTTAAGCATCCGACTTTGGCTCAGGTCACGATCTCAAGGGAAGTGAGTTCGAGCCCCGTGTCGGGCTCTGCGCTGACAGCTCAGAGCCGGGAGCTTGCTCCTGATTCTGTGTCTCCCTCTTTCTTTGTTCTTCCCCCACTCGTGCTCTGTCTCTCTCTCTCTCAAAAAATAAGTAAACATTAAAAAAAAAAAAAGGCTCTTAATCTGGCACAATTTTACTAATTTTTTAAATGCTTATTTATTCTCGAGAGAGAGGAACAGAGCGGGAGCAGGGGAGGACAGAGAAAGAGGGAGACACAGAATCTGAAGCAGGCTCCAGGTTCCAAGCTGTCAGCACAGAGCCCGACGCAGGGCTCGAATTCACGAACCGTGAGATCATGACCTGATGCTTAACCGACTGAGCCACCCAGGCGCCCCACGACGTTAATAGTTATTAATTCCAGGTGGTGGGAATATGGGTTTTAAAGTATTATTTGGACGTTTTTGTAACTTTGCCAGAAAAAAAAGAACCCCTCAAATACATTGCTCTCTGTCCTCTTCCCGAGGGGACCTTGGTAAGCCAGCTGCTATCTCAGTTCCTGAGCCGTTAGCGGGACCTCACCGTTTCCTCCTGGGCACAAAAGAGATCTCCGTGTTCTGGGCCAGTCCTCCCACCTAACAACCGTGCTTGCCAACCATTCTTGCTGGACCTGGAAGCAAATCACTGGTTCTAAAGATTAAAAAACAAAAGGGAGATATAGTGTCCCAGGGGACCTCTCTGCTGAACTCCACCGAGGGCGACTAGTTTTGCTCCCGTGGCTCTGGGCCCGTTCCCAGGCAGAATAAGCCTGCTTATGTCAGAGGCGGACAGACCCTGCGGAAGCTGCCAGAATGGAGTGGACCAAGATGGCACATTGCTCGGCCCGAGGACCTCGGACACAGGGCCAAAGTGTGGATTCCAGAGCTTCAAGCTCTAACTAGACTTGGCCACAGCCTCGTTTGCCGTCTGTTAACCACCAAACTGGGCCCGGTGTGCCTCTTGGCGTCAGTGTTTCTCAAAGCCCACGGCTGCACCACAGTCACCCGCGGCATCTGTTAAAACAGACTTCTGTGCTCACCCCGGAGTTTCCTGTTCAGTAGGACTAGGCTCCAGCTGGAGAATCTGCATTTCTTTTTTTTTTTTAATTTTTTTTTTCAACATTTTTTATTTATTTTTGGGACAGAGAGAGACAGAGCATGAACGGGGGATGGGCAGAGAGAGAGGGAGACACAGAATCGGAAACAGGCTCCAGGCTCTGAGCCATCAGCCCAGAGCCTGACGCGGGGCTCGAACTCACAGACCGCGAGATCGTGACCTGGCTGAAGTCGGACGCTTAACCGACTGCGCCACCCACGCGCCCCTGGAGAATCTGCATTTCTAATAAGCTCCTAGGTGAAGCTTCTGGTTGGGGTCAACAGGTAGGAAATTGCTGATTTAGGGGCGCCTGGGTGGCTCAGTCGGTTAAGTGTCCGACTTCAGCTCAGGTCATGATCTCGCGGTTCGTGAGTTCGAGCCTCGCGTCGGGCTCTGTGCTGACAGCTCGGAGCCTGGAGCCTGCCTCGGATTCTGTGTCTCCCTCTCTCTCTGCCCCTCTCCTGCTCACGCTCTGTCTCTGTCTCTCTCTCTCAAAATAATAAATAAATATAAAAAAAATTTAAATCGAAAGAAAGGAAATCGCTGATTCATAAGGCGTGCCTGCTGGTTTTGTCTTGCCCGTGTCCTGGGGTGAGAGAAAGGCAGGAGGGGAGGACACGTGGGAGTTTTGAACCGTTCTGTGCTCCTAGGAATGCTTATAACCTAAAAGCACACCTTTCTACTACTCTGTGCTCCAAAAGCTGGGGAAGGGGCACATCAGTGTGGATCTCAACCCAGAGAGTATTTTCTCTGGTCTAATGGTGACCCCTGCCCCCTTCTCTGGTTGGAAGTCAACTCGCAATTTGCGTTACTAGGTTGTCGTCAGTCTAGTAATGGTATTTCTCAAAATTGCACGGTGTAACTGGTGTCTGAGCCCTAGTGCAGGGTATCCCAATCCCATGGCACTTCGTCCCCTCAAGTTGACCGAGTGTCTGTTGTCATCGATCAACGCCAGCCTTCAGCCCCATGGAGTCTTGGGGGTTCCACAGCAAACCTCCATGCACGGTGGACCCACTAGTTGTACCCAGGAGTTCTCGGGGCTCCGGCTGCCTTCTGATGTGATTGAGTGTTGGGTTATTGGTGACACTAACAGAACTGCTCAGGAAGTGGAAAAATCCTTGATCTGCATGTCCTGTGTGTTTGGAGACGAGGGACGGCATGGGGGAGGGGAAGAGGCAGTCTTTATTTTCATCGCTGAGAACATTTCCCCCAAACAATCTCCACTTCCAACGTTTAGCACCGGGAGGAAAATTTTAGTGATCTGAAATCTTGACGAGCAGGAGCAGAGGGCAGAGGGCTGGTGATATGTCAATGTTTTCTTATATAGCAACGAAACTTGATTTGTGCAGTGGGACTTTATTTTTAGAGCAGTGGAGAGTTTCTGCATAGGGTTACGTTTATTAGCCTCCTCTGTGAGATAATAATTCCTGATAAACGTATTGTATCCTACGGCTCCTTCTGTTATTCTGAAATTCTCATCTATAGGACAGTTTAAACAACAACTGTCTTAAAATAGTTCTTGCTTACCTTGCACCCCTGTGGGAGTGTTTTAGAAGTCTTTCTGACCTCACTGATGCTTACACAATCTTTTCTCAGAGTCAGATTGGAGGCTTCATTACCTTCTCTGTACCAGGGCCAATTTCTGTGAGCTAGGGGGACCATGTGCTGGCTTATCTGGAGGGACAGGGGGATACATTGTAACTCTTTGCCATGGAAAGCAATTTTAAGCCAGTAGTCCCTAGACTAGGTGGTGTTTGTTTTAACACACCTTGCCATTAGATGGTAGTATAGTAACAGATATGACAATTTGGGGGCTGACGCCCAGTCTTGGTCTCTTTCTCCACCCATTCAAATAAGCTCAGAGAGGCTATAAGTTGGTCTAGTAGAATCCTCGTCAGCCCCAACAGGCTGGATTGGGGCCAGAGACCTCTGTCCTGAGTAGGATTCAATGGAAAGTCAAAGTGGAGTCTGACGTTGTGAACTTAGTCGTGTTACCTCCAGATCTGGAATAATGACCATTTACAGTCTAAGAATGCCTGGTTGGGGTTGGAGGCATTGCTCTGAGACTCCTTACGACAGCTTTGGGCTTCCCTGCTTTTCAAAATTCGGGTGTCAAAATATATACTTTATCACTACTCCCTGACAAAGCTGTTGCGTATCCGACATTCAAACCAAATGCTCATCTTTCCACTGGAATTTAGTTTCCCCTTCCTCATGGCTGTACTCTCCTTAGTTGATATTTATAAAGCACCCAAAGGGGCGTCTGGAGGGCTCGGTCGGTTGAGCGTCCGACACTTGATTAAGGCTCAGGTCGTGATCCCAGGGTCATGGGATCTCGCCCCGCGTCGGGCTCCATGCTGAGCAGGGAGCCTGCTTGGGATTCTCTCTCTCTATCTCTCTCTCTCCCCCTCTGACCTTTTAACTGAAAAAAATAATAAATAAATAAACAAACAAATAAATAAATAAGTAAATACGAACATATCTAATGTTTGGCAACTTCTTTCCTCTGTAGTATGCGACCAGAAAGGAAGGAACGGCTTCTTTCAGGCTCTGCCCCTCCTCAGTTTTGAGTCCTGCTGCCCTGTGTCTCCCTGTCTTCTGCCGTAAGCAATAAGGTGTCATTGTCAGGGACTCTGTGCCCCGAGAAGACAAGAGAAAACCAGGTCAAGGCGACTTACGTGGAAATTTAAACATTTTTAAGAATGGCACGGTTGGCTTAATTTCTCATATAATTGAGACTCTCTAACGGTATTAAAAGTTAACGGGTCTATACATAGCTGGTAGAAAACAAACAAAAAACCCCATCCAATTAGACCTAGTTTCTGTAAAGATAATAAGTCCAAGAAGAACACAAATTCTGCAGAAATACAGAAAACGGACCAGATCCGATGCATCAGCGTTTTCCTGCCTTAGCAATCAAGGTGACAGATGGATTCTCCGATGGGCTTCGGGGGTGCGGATCCGCACAGGCCATCCATCCGTATGGTCTTGTCCCCCCAGCACGCTAATGCTCTGTCAGGGACCTGCCAAACCGCTCACTCACTGGGTCACCGCCACAGCCTGTGTCACCGTTTAGTGACCGGCTGTCCTCTGTTCCTCGGCCATTCCAGGGAGCACCATAACTGTCACAGTCAGGAGCTGGCCATTCATACCCTGAGTCCAGGGCACTCACCACCCCTGTCCCCGTGCTCCGAGCCTGGCCCATCCTCACCACCCTGGGCTAAGACGTCAAGCCAGATGAGCAAACACCCAGATCGCCTGCGTGTGGAGGGCAGACGCCAAGGCTCACCTGGCTCCGCCATCTCCCAGGAAGCTTCCGCCATCGCAGATGGCTACTGATGCCCGCTCTGTTCCCTCCTCGTGGAGCCGCCTTCACTATCCTAGACTCTGCTGCCTTCAAAGGCCAGAGGGTTGAGCACAGCTGAGGGGCCACAGAGGCCACGTGTGGGGCTGGAGTGGCCGTCCCTGCTTCTGACACCGGCAAAGACCTGCGGGAGCCGAGACGCGTGTAGGCCTGAAAAATGGGGCCACTGTGGGTCCCTCGAGACCTCCCAGCCTGAGTTCTCGCTCTGAGGAGCACACACCCGTTCCTCTCCCTCCTCTGTTAGGAAATTACTTTTCCCAGAAAACAGGTGCTTCCTCGGGCCCTGAGAACCCATTGTCTTTCCTTTGGGCCGGTCTTTGGGCCCACTTTCTTTTTTTTTTTTTTAATGTATTTATCATTTTAAAGTTTTATTTTATTTTTGAGACAGAGAGACAGAGCACGAGCGGGGGAGGGTCAGAGAGAGAGGGAGACACAGACTCCAAAGCAGGCTCCAAGCTCTGAGCCGTCAGCACAGAGCCCGACGCGGGGCTCGAACTCACAGACGGTGAGATCGTGACCCGAGCCGAAGTCGGAAGCTCAACCGACTGAGCCACCCAGGTGCCCCTGGGCCCGCTTTCAGGCATGCTCCTGTGTGAGAAGTCTCTGTTCTGCTGCTCTGTTCTTTATCATGGCTCTACCCAGAGTCTTATCTTCCAGTCACGTCACGTGGCCATACCGAGCTGTAACATTTATTGCATGATAATTTCATGCAGTGGTATGTTGGTGAGTGTTCAAAAATCAGCTTTGGGTGGGGAAGGGGGAGGAAGATCTGACTGGCAGCATCGGCTCGTTTCCGTAGGGGAAATACTCTGTCCGTGGCCAATTTCCAGCTACCAGTGTGACATTCCAGAACTTGGGAGCTGGGAACACGTGCACACGGACTCCAGCACACCCGCGAAGGTGAGCCCATCACCACAGCTTGGCCTCTGGTCTTGTCCAAATCCTGACATTTCTGGGGGGCGAGGAGATCAGATAGTAGTTTTTTAGGGTGTAATGATATCTATTGTTGAATATTAAGACTTACAAACTAGGGGCATCTGGGGGGCTCCGTCGGTTGGGCATCTGACTTTGGCTCAGGTCACGATCTCATGGTTTGTGAGCTCGGGCCCCACGGTGAGTGAGCTCAAGCCCCCTCTGGGCTCCGCGCTCTCTCTGCACCTCGCTCACCCGCGCGCGCTCTCTCTCAAAAATAAATAAACAAATAAACACGTAAAAAAAAAAAAGAACTACAAACAATAAGGGCACCTGGGTGACTCAGTCAGGTAAGCAGTTGACTCTTGATCTCAGCTCAGGTCACGATCTCACGGTTGGTGAGATCGAGCCCCGCGTCGGGCTCTGTCCCGACAGAGCAGACCCTGCTTGGGATTCTCTTTCTCCCCCTCTCTCTCTCTCTGCCCCTTCCCTGCTCCTGCTCTCTCTCTCAAAATTTAAATAATTTAAATAAATTAATTTTAAAAAAAGGAATTGCCAGAAAAGTTTCTTTAGTGAACAAAAAAGGAGTTACAAACTATAGCTTCTATTCAAAAATGCAAATTTAAAAATATGGAGGGGTTTTCCACACTGTGTAGGATAGGATAAGGGTTTCTGGCCTCAAAATTATGAGAAACTAAAAACAAACTGGGTTCATAGCACCGTTAATAGGTGGAGGCCAACACCGCTTTCGTCTAAGGGCCATGTACTCAGACTGGCAGGCTTAGCGGGGCACATCGTTTTATTCCCATTCTGTACAGGACAACTTGCAGGTGTTCACACAGGTGCTGGCTGAATACTACATTCGCTGGAGGCAGGTGGATTGTCACACAGACCACAGGCAGACCTTCAAAGGAAATATCCGGAAACTGGTTTTCACAGCCCCTGAAAACCTTCCTCCATGAAGGGCTATAGAAGGATCAAGAAAAAGGAGAGGGGGCTTTGGGAGGAAAGTTACGATTGTACCGCCCTCCCTGGGGCGGGCTATTAGCTCCTTATCATCACATCTTGCGAGAGAAGATCTACTCGGACACCTGCATCTGGGGACCTGCTGAGAAAGCTCCAGTGGCCTTAGCAGGGGGAAGAGGCAGAGAAAGAGAAAGTAGGGGCTGCATTTGAGAAAGACGTGCAGCCCACGGAGCGCAGGGTCCAGCCTGCGTGGGCCCAGGAGGGAGACGGCAGGCCGGGAGACATTCTAAATTCGATCCAACGGTTGGCCTGAGAGGTGAGGGGATGAGGGAGACGTAGGAGGGAGGTTCTGTGCGGGGAGAGCAGCCCACAGCCCGAGGATGGCATCGGGAGCCTAAATGAGACAAAAACAAGCAGACAGACCCAGGAAGGAGAGTCCCTTCAAATGTCTCGCCATGCATGTCCTTAGAGGGCCTGTTAAGAGCCTGCCATCCGCTGACCTCTGCTCCTTCCGGGCGCCCTGGGCTCAGGAAGTGCTGGGAAGCCCCACTTTGGGGTGACTATTACAACGTTGACATGCTGGATACTTGGCCCAGACACCCAGTTTCTGAAACAAGACTGTGTTTTGTGATCCGAACGTCCATCCGTGGAATGATCTCATACCTCGGAGGGAGCAGAGACTTTCTGGAACTCATGCGGGTTTTCACGTGAGGGCAGGAAAGAGCTTCCCCTGCGGAATCCATGTTGAAGGAGCAGCAGGGGACGAGAAGAGGGACAAGAAGAGGGACAAGAAGAGGGCAGCTGGTGGACCGGGGATTCGGTGGTTAATGGGAGCGGCGGGGACCAGCCCACTGTGCTGAGTTCCGCGGGGCGGGCCCCGTGGCAGCCCAGGCGTCTGGCAGGAGTGGGGACCAGCCCCAGCCGTGGGAGGGGTTCCTTCAACCCACTCTGCACCGTGGTGAAGGCCTGGCTTAAAAATGCAACTTTTAATAAGATGATACGTTTCCAGACAGAGTTATCGCCCGAGTCAAAATTCCCTGGGATAGATCCCACTCCCATCCTGAGTCTGTGCGAGTCTTCTTGCGGCCCTTTCCCCCCGGACTCACAAAGGGTGAGAACTGAGCACACACCCTCTCTCGTCCCCCCTCCCAGCCCAGCCTCCCCGAGAGGCCAACGGTGGGGGGTGGGGGGGGGGGGGAAGAGGGCAATCTTCCCCACTAACCAAATGTCATCCTGTGACGTTTCAGAGGCAGAGTGAGACACAGCCCTCCTCGCAGGCAGACACCGGCTCCCGTTTGGGGAATCTGCCCCCCGAGACACGTGTCCAGCTCCTTAGGGAAAGAGTCATGATCAAAGGTATTAATAGGAAGCCGAATTAACGGGGACCGTCCTTAAACATTCTGCCAGGGTGGCGGCCGCAGAGATGTCTGCAGCACAGGCTGGAGTTTTTGCTTCGCTCCAGGCAGTGGGGTGTTTGCACAGTGTGTGTGTGTGTGTGTGTGTGTGTGTGTGTGTGTGTGGCTCTTCTGTGAGCTGCCACCTCGGCCACCCCGGGGCTGCAGCTGGTGTTGATGGCACAGAAGCGCTGAGTCACTGGCTGTTCAGCGGCCCTTACATCACGTTCCATTGTCCTTTCTTCCTTTCTAGGCTTTTAAGGGCTCTTTCTGTGTTTTTGTTTTGTTCTGTGTTTGCCCCAAGCTTATCCCCGCTTGGAAATCTGGGGTGTCAAAACTGAGAGGCACCCGGCTTGTGAACAAAGCCCCGGGCAGAGAGGGGCAGCGCCGCCCCCCCCCCCCACCCCCCATGCTGAGAACCATCCAGCACCGGGATCCGCACTCCCAGGCGCCTGGAGGCGGGAGCGGCAGGTGCCTCGGGTGGGCTCTCCCTGCTGCTCGGGTTTGAACTGGAGCTGATGAGTTTCACAGTCTCTTTTTATGTTGTTCTTCAGGCCCCGTTTTAGCACCAGCGTAACAGGTGGTGCTGATTATCGTGTGACATAAATTCTTGGAGAGCTAGCCTCTGCAGAGGGCCATGCAGATTTGTCTAAAGGACTGTTTTGACCCAACAAGCTCGTTGCTTTATTGGGAGAGGAAAAAAAAAAAAAAAAGGTTTGGTTATAAAAACACGTATTTATTATGGGAAAGTTGGGGGCATACACAGAAAAGCTTACGGGATAAAATAAAAAGGATCCAGAATCCATCACCGGAAAATGATCACTGTTAACATTTTGATGGGTAATTTTCTAACATTTTCCCTACGTATCAATGGATATCCACATACATTTTACATAATTGGGCCCACATTGTACATTTTATGTAAACTGAAAAATATTATGGGGTGCCTGGGTGGTTCAGCCGGTTCGGTTCAGGTCATGATCTCGCGGTCTGTGGGTTCGAGCCCCGCATCGGGCTCTGTGCTGACAGCTCAGAGCCTGGAGCCTGCTTCAGATTCTGTGTCTCCCTCTCTCTCTCTGCTCCTCCCCTGCTCGTGCTCTGTCTCTGTCTCTCTCTCTCTCTCTCAAAAATAAATAAATAAACACTAGAAGAATTTTAAACTGAAAAGTATTCCATGAATATACTTTTAGCCATTAAACCATATTCTAGAAGGGCTACAAATTGGTCCAGTATAAGCAACAAGTGACGGTTAGATCTTTAACTTTTTCTTTTTTTAATGTTTACTTTATTATTTTTGAGAGACAGAGACTGAGCATAAGCGGGGAAGGGACAGAGCGCCAGAGGGAGACACAGAATCTGAAACAGGCTCCAGGCCCTGAGCTGTCAGCACAGAGCCCAACGCGGGGCTTGAACTTGGGAATGGTGAGAGCCAAAGTCAGACGTTTAACCGACTGAGCCCCCCAGGCACCCCTCTTTAACTATTTTCTTTGCAGTCACTTCATTTCTAGTTCTGGGATCCTTTTCTTTCCAAGATAGCCTCACCTATAAATCTCCCCTCTGCAGCGTGGCTGAAGCATTTTCTTGGGTAACCATCTTTTCTCTCCTGCCTTCTGAGCAACCCCTAATGCGCATCTAGACGCGTCAGGGATTCTCAACCGTGAGGGTCCGTCAGAACGAGCTGGAAGGCTCAGAAGAGGGTGCTTCAGCCCCAGAGTTTCAGACTCAGTAGGGCTGGCCGTGTGGGGGACAAGTTTCTCAGTCAGGCCGCCTATGCCTGTCCACCACAGAGACCACCGATGTGGGGGATGGATGGACAATTTCATTCCTTCAACTCTCCTCCCAGCATTCTTGGTTCCTTGTGCGTTTCCCTTAGCGTCTTTATCTTGTGTCTAGAGCCCTTGCCTTTAACCACTACCTGTGCTGTCCCCTTGTGGTGTCACCTACGCATGCAGAGGACAGAAACAGTTCCTTTTCTTTTTTTTTTAAATTATTTTTTTGATGTTTATTTACGTTGAGGGAGAGCTCGAGCTGGAGAGAAGCAGAGAGAGGGGGAGAGAGAGACAATCCCAAGCAGGCTTCGTGCTGTCAGCGCAGAGCCCTATGCGGGGCTCGAAGCTGTGAACTGTGAGATCATGACCTGGACTGAAACCAAGAGTCGCGTGCTTAACCAACTGAGTCACTCAGGCGCCCCCACAAACAGTTTCTTAATGGAGAATTGGAACCAAAGGGTTTGGCGAGCTCCCCCCGCCCCCCCCCCCCCCGCTCCCCGCCACCAGTACCCGAGAGTGGAAGCCGGAGTGATTTGTCCTTCGTCATCACCACATCACGTTCTCCTAAAAAGCTGGCTCAGAAGGAAATGCACAGATGCCCAGACTATTTGTTAGAGGAAATGACACTTCATCCTCTCCCAACATCTGGGAATTCCTCAAAGACAGTCAGTCCCCACAATAGTGCGGGCTCCCCAGAAGCCTGTGTCTTCTTTCCCGGGGGGGGGGGACGTGGGGGGCAACCAAAGAGAACAGAGTCTATTTTTGGTGTCAGCCCGAGGGGACGCCTGAGGAGGGGAACAGGTCACCAGCACCACTGTTCTGTTCTGCGAACCAGCTACATGCTTCCTTCCTGTCCAGCCCCGAGCAACAGTCTCTTAAGTTTTGAATCGCCCATGGGGAGCTGAAAAGAATTAAAAACGCCACCGTGGGCCGGAATGGCTAGACACAAGGGCAGATGGACCGACGATGTGGGGAGTCGAGATGTGGCAGGACTCTGGGCTGGGGGTGCAGCAAAGGAGGACAGAGCCGGGTGACACACGTGATGACTCAGAGGGACCCAGAGGCATCTGGCTGTCCCTTGGCTGGGAAATGCCAGTAATTTTTTGTCCCTAAGGCATCTTCTGGGACAAAAAGCAACAGGCAGAAAGACTAGGATGGGCGTGAGCGGGACGTCTGACTTCCCCAGGTTAACTGATTTCACGCAGGTGAGGACAGGCAAAGCCTTGAACTCAACAGAGAGCCGACGGGTGGGTGTCTCGGGAGCGACGGACCCCTATTCAGCATCGAGACCTGGGAGCCACCTTTTTTTGTTTTTTAATGTTTTTATGTATTTTTGTGAGAGAGACAGAGTGTGAGCCGGGAAGGGGCAGAGAGAGGGAGACACAGAATCCGAAGCAGGCTCCGGGCCCCGAGCCGTCAGCACAGAGCCCGACACGGGGCTCGAACTCACGAACCGCGAGATCGTGGCCCGAGCCGCAGTCGGACGCTTAACCGACTGGGCCACCCAGGCGCCCCGACCTTGGAGCAACCCTAAGTCGAGGTCTGAGAGAGGCAAATCCTGTTCTCATTAAACGAGTACAGGCTTGGGGGTGGGGGGCGGGTGGCCGAGGTGGGGGTGGGGTGGGGAGGCACCCCTGCCACCAGATCTAAGGGCGTTTGTTGGGCCAAGCCCTTGTTTCGTCCCAGCCAGGCCACTCAGGCGAAAGCATCCTGGGAATTCGGCCTGCCAACACAGAGCATTTCCTTGTGTGGGTTTCCTGTTTAGGTCTGCGTAGAAACCCGGCGGATCGCGTGGCCTCGTAAATCCCCCAGACATTACTGATGTAGATGCTTTGGCCGGCTGCCCTGGGAAAATCGCACACAAATAGAAGAAGGGCGGGGGGAGCACATTCACTCTCGAATTCTGGTGGGTTCCGGGCTCCGTGTGTTTGGATCTGTAAACGCAGGGGGTTGGGCTCGCCACGATGATCATTTAAGGTCCTTTCCAGCTTGGACTTTCTCAGACTCCACTTCCCTCCGGAGGGCCGCCCGGAGCTCTCACTGTCCGGCTCAGGGACGGGGGTCTGCGGAAACAGAAGCAGGGGGAAGATCTCCGGCTGAAAATCCGGAAGCTTCTCCAGCATATCCTAGGGGCTCCTTCACAGAAAGAAGGTACTTTTGAACCTGGTAATTCCCAGACTTTCCTAAACACTTATGTTTGTCCCCAAAAAGACAGACACCGAGCTCAGGAGCATCACGGGGGTCTCGCAGCCGGGTTTTTGGCACAAAGCAAGTTCACAGGGCAGACCCCAAGGTGGTACACAAAGTGTGTGTTAGGAGACATCACCCGCTTTTAAGCTTTTTAAAGCTTTTTTAAAACTTCTTGTTCTCCTCAGTTTCTGCATCTGTCCAATGGGCATTCAGACTCGTTGGCTTAATGGAAGAAGCCGTGTTTGCATTCCTCTTCTGAGGCCGAACCCCCAGATGCTCTGGCAGGTTCCACGTGGAGTCTGACCAGACAGGAGTACGGCTGGGAAAGGGACGGGGCAGGCACCGGATTTCTGCCCGAAGGTTCTCCTGTCCGCCGTGCTGTGTTCCAGTGAGGATGTCCTGCTTTTCTCGTACTTCTGTGTGTTTCTGTTTTCTCCTTTGTCCTAGTGAGCGTTATCTAAAAAAAAAAAAAATTCTTTTTGGTCATATGGAACTGTCCTTTTTTTTTTTTTTTTTTTAATTTTTTTTTTCAACGTTTTTATTTTATTTTTGGGACAGAGAGAGACAGAGCATGAACGGGGGAGGGGCAAAGAGAGAGGGAGACACAGAATCGGAAACAGGCTCCAGGCTCCGAGCCATCAGCCCAGAGCCCGACGCGGGGCTCGAACCCACGGACCGCGAGATCGTGACCTGGCTGAAGTCGGACACTTAACCGACTGCGCCACCCAGGCGCCCCGGAACTGTCCTTTTTTAGGGGAGGGGGAAAGTACTAAAATGATACTGAGTAACAGGAAGTTAATCTCTTTAGTCTGGTAATGCAGGCTTCTAGTAAGTTAATTGGATTTTCTACCTAAACGTGGATAAAGTCATTTACGCAGCAACGTTTCTCCAGATGAGATCGCTCGCTTAGAATGCAGCGTGGCTCTGGTCTTCGGGCTCTCGGGCATGAATTGTGACGCTTGTCTGTAAACCTCGTTCCCTTGGACACGTCCTTACAGGTAAATAAATCAGCAAAGGAACGATTAGTTCCTAGGCCCCGTCCTGCTATTTATTTTCCAAATTCCACTTTTATATATCTGAGATATATTCTCCTTTCCCCCTACTGGCTCTGAATGGGTAATCCACTGATGATGTGGGAGGAAGGTAAAATGATCTGAGGGTCTAAGTTTTCTGGGTCAGCGCTCCCCAGAACACTGGTCCAGAGAAAAAGATTTTCAAAGGGGATTCCTATGCTCAGGATGCTGGGACAATGCTCTCAATGTCTTTGAGAGTCACAGGGCGCTCTGATGTGTTGAGAGCTCTGAAGGTTCACGCAATAAAGAAACGTGTTCAACTTTAACTCAGTATTTCCCAAACTTTTCTGATCAAGAAAAACTCTTTTAAGGGGCGCCTGGGTGGCTCAGTCGGGTGAGCGTCCGACTTGGGCTCAGGTGGTGATCTCGTGGTTCGTGGGTTCGAGCCCCGCGTCGGGCTCTGTGCTGACGGCTCGGAGCCTGGAGCTGCTTCGGATTCTGTGTCTCCCTCTCTCTCTGCCCCTCCCCCGCTCACACTCTGTTTTTCTCTCTCTCAAAAGTAAATAAACATTTAAAAAATTTAAGAAAACCTCTTTTTGTATTATGTCTACAGGAGCTGGTAATGAATGAAGGAATCAGTGTTTCACGGGACACATTTTGGGAAATGCTTCTTTCAGCCAAAAGGTAGTATTTACTGTCTTTTGTTTAGCACCTGGGGATACTCGAGAGACAGATATCAGCATGTAATGGAAATATTTCTGGCCTTTCCAGAATTTTAGCAGGCAATAGACCAGGATGAGCGTAGCTACGGAGAGGTTTTCATGGTAAACATATTAGAAAGAAACACACCGAAATTTCATTAGTGGCTATTGGTGGCCGGTAGAAGGAGAGGCGATTTTTTTCTTCTTTTTTTCTTCTCGCCTGTATCTTCCACAATGAGCATGAATTACTTCTGTATTTGGGGGTGAGAAACAAAGTAAACTTTACTTCTTTCTTTTTGGAAGTTCATTCATTTATTTTGAGGGAGGGGGGAAGGGCAGAGAGAGAGGGAGAGACAATCCCAACCAGGATCCACGCTCGGTGCAGAGCCTGACGTGGAGCCTGATCTCACAACCATGAGATCAACCTGAGCTAAGATCAAGAGTCGGACGCTCAACTGACTGAGTCACCCAGGCGCCCCTAAACTTTATCTTTTAAAGAAGAATTAATATCCAAGTTTCTTTGCATTCGTTCTTAATGAACACAACTACCTGTCAGCAGAGAAGCCGACAGATACATCTCCTCCTTCCGGTTACTTCTCCCAGTGTCCTTGGGGTCCCATAGCCCTTGTCTGCCAGGCTCTGGGGTCTGTCCTTGGAGTATATACAGCCCCTTCAGATTTGCGAGAAAGTTAAACAGTTCACACTTGGTGGGAGAGTCAACCTGAGAACAGGAACCGGGCCCATCAAGCCCACCATCCTAAGTTGTAACAGGGTCACGTGTCCATGAAGGAAGGGTTGGCATGCCAGTTGAGATTCTTGGCTGTAACCAACGAAGATCTCTTCTGGTTGACCCGAGCAGGAGGCGAATTTACCGGAAGACTACTGTGCAGTGTGCAGAATCAGTGAGAGGGCTAGAGAACCAGGTGATGGGAAATGAATGAGATCACGGGAGGCAAGGCACGGCCAAGGTCTTCACACAGGATGGTCTGCTTAGGATCCTGTCACTGGTGGTGTCATTGCCGGACAGCAGTTTGGGGCTCGGTCACCCCAAACACCTATCATCGTGCTGCTGGACAAAAATCCACCACATCATGTCCCCAAAGGGGGCCTCTGATTGGCCAAGCCCAGGATGGTTCCCTAGTTGCTGGGGCAAAGATAGAAACTCTGCCCTCTTTGGCTTCTAAAGTAGGGAGAGGAGACCCACCTCCTCTCTGCTTTGGCCTTCCCCCCCAAATGGGAAGGTTGTTTAAAGGTTGGGTAGCCAGAATGACCAACATGCATGACATTTAGGTATTCTGTAAAGGGGCTGCTAGGAGCTTGGAGAGACAGGCCAGATCGGGCCAGCCATGTTCAGAAGTGAGCTCACCCCCCTGGCGTTGTGTAATGAATGCGTGGTCTTCTTTCAACTGGATTCCTAAGATGGGCAAGCTTCCACCAAATCTCTCGATCACTGCCCCTCAAGAAGAACTGACCTCTCAGTAAAAACCACACTGAATAATAAAATAAGAATTACCATTTTCCAGAAGAACCAGAAGGCAAATGCAGAATCCCATCTGATGGCAAGGCTAGTTGTGTGCTCCTCCGTTGGGCCACGTGGATCGTCCATAGGGGGCTGACCAAAAGAAATGAAGGAATAATAAAGCATTGGAAGGATTGCTTTTTTTCTCTGAAGAACGTACAGGTTAGGGAAGCTGATTAAATAGGTTGATATGACCTTGGAGAAGAGCCCTACAGGTGCAGGGAATGCGAAAGGAGTGGACAATGTGAACGTGGGTCTTTCATTGACTTCCTCATTTGGGGATAGCTCTTTCTGCGTGCAAGCTTCCAAACATGGGGATCGAGTCCAGAGACTGAAAGACGAGGTCCAGGGAGACAGTCAAGGTGGTCATGGCTGCTGTCAGATTCTTGGATGGCAGGCACAGCCCCAAACCCTGGCCATATAGGCAGAAACTGCTTGGCTTGATCACAGCAGAGTTTGGAATCTAAGGAGTGTTAATTGGAAAGCAGTGATTAAAAAATGAGAAAAATCTCTTTGTTCTGGAACTAATACAGATATGTTCATCTCAGAGTAAGGGAGGTATAGTGTGAGAGCCTCAGGAAGTTGACTTTACGTAGAAAGTCTATATTATTATGATTTTCCACAGTGAATTGCTTCTCTTTTGCTTCTAGAGTGTCCGGACCCTTGCACAGTTTCCATTGCTGATGGGACCTTCTGAGCACTGTCAACATACCCACAGAGAAGGGGTTTCCAACTCACGCAATCACACTCTCCAGTCAGATGTGGAACAAGAAAATACTTCCCAGAAATGCAAAGAAGAAAACAAACCAAGTTCATTGCCTTGGGTAACATGAGTTCTTGCCCATTTGAAAGTGGGATCTTAATCTTCCTAGAAGATCTCTTTCTAGATTTCTTCTAGAAAGAGAGGACACGCCATACCTTAGACAGTGTAGTTACGGGCAGGTGCTCTATCACCTGGTACTGAGTCCCACTGCCATCTACAAGATTTAACAATCAGTTGTAAGAACATCTAACGTGAAGAAACGTTTAAGAACTCAAGGGGTCTCTTGGGATTGGAGGTCCATCCATTCCTGGAAAGGTTGAGATAAGTCACGTGATGCCTTTTCTGTAACCCCAACATTTCTCCAAGGAAATCTTTGAGGTAAAAAGTTCACAAAGGAGTAGACTGAGGACTGCAGCGGAGACAGTGGGGGGGGGGGGGGATGTTCCATGGTTCCCTTCACTGTAGAGGCTGTTGGGAACAGGGGTTCAGTAAAGCAGACTGCAATTTCCAGTATCTGGTGCATGGATAATGTTCTTTCACCTTTGGATGTGTCCTTAGGTGACTGGACAGTGAGTAGAAGGTCTCAAAGAAGAGTCTGATATAGCATCTGCCCTAGACCAGAAAGGATGGGGCCAGGGCCCAGGAAACCGGTTTAGGCCCAGAGCGAACATCTTTGTCCTCAGTTCTGTTAAAAGATGGTGTCGGGGTGCCTGGGTGGCTCAGTCAATTGGGCATCCGACTTTGGTTCAGGTCATGATCTTGCAGTTTGTGAGTTTTGGCCTCGTGTTGGGCTCTGTGCTGACAGCTCAGAGCCTGGAGCCTGCTTTGGATTCTCTGTCTCCTCCTCTCTCTGCCCCTCCCATGTTCATGCTCTGTCTCTGTCTCTCAATAATAATAAATAAACGTTAAAAAATATAATCCAGTGAAGAAATGGGCAAAAGACATGAATAGACACTTCTCCAAAGAAGACATCCAGATGGCCAACCGACACATGAAAAAATGCTCCACATCACTCATCATCAGGGAAATACAAATCAAAACCACAATGAGATGCCACCTGTCAGAATGGCTAACATGAACAACTCAGGCAACAACAGATGTTGGCGAGGATGCGGAGAAAGAGGATCTCTTTTGCACTGTTGGTGGGAATGCAAGCTGGTGCAGCCACTCTGGAAAACAGTATGGAGGTTCCTCAAAAATTAAAAATAGAACTACCCTACAACCCAGCAATTGCACTACTAAGTATTTATCCAAGGGATACAGGGGTGCTATTTCAAAGGGGCACATGCACCCCAATGTTTATAGCAGCACTATTGACAAGAGCCAAAGTCTGGAAAGAGCCCAAATGTCCATCAATGGATGAATGGATAAAGAAGATGTGGTATATATATATATATATATATATATATATATATATATATATGTATATACACAATGGAGTATTACTCGGCAATCAAAAAGAATGAAATCTTGCCATTTGCAACTACGTAGATGGAACTGGAGGGTATTATGCTACGCGAAATTAGTCAGAGAAAGACAAATATCATATGACTTCACTCCTATGAGGACTTTAAGACACAGAACAGATGAACACAGGGAAGGGAAGCAAAAATCATATAAAAACAGGGAGGGGGACAAAGCATAAGAGACTCTTAAATACGGAGAACAAATAGAGGGTTACGAGAGGGGTTGTGAGAGGCGGAATGGGCTAAATGGGTCAGGGGCATTAAGGAATCTATTCCTGAAATCATTGTTGTACTACATGCTAACTAACCTGGATGTAAATTAAAAAAATAGAATTAAAAAAGAAAGATGGTGTCTATAGTCAGGTGACTTGTGTTTCATCCCAGCTCTGCACATTTTACCAGTTGTGGGCCTTTAAGAAATTCCCTAACCTTTCTGTGGCTTAGTTTTCTCATTTGTTAAAGGAAGGGGAGACTACAACCTGCCTCATAGGATTTTCCTGGGTATTAAACACGTTAACTCATGGAAAGTGCTCACCGCAGTGCCAGGCACATAAGTCATTGTAATCAAGCAATTGCGTGATAAGCATTATGCTTCAATGTTACCAGAGCCGTTAGCCTGGGCCAAGACGAGGGTGACATTTTCCATCTCCCAAGCTTTTGTGGGACATCCAGGTAAACTTTCATTTAGAGGAAGCTCAGAAAAAGCCACAGCCGTTCACTTCCGCGCGGCCGACGTTCCCGAAGCGTCTCTGCGGTGGAAATCATTAACTTACACCCATAACACTAAGAGAGGGTTAGTGTTAAAATCTTACCAGTAGGAAATGCTTTGTTTCATTAAGGCCTTTTCCTAAGTAGAGCCACGTGGTTGGGTCCTAGTATTAGGGTCCTTGAAAGTCGCGTTCTCAAGAGGGAACATACTGGGTTCCTCCTGATGCTTCTCATCCATATGGTCCCAGGATTTGGGGGAGAACTTGAGAATGTTTACACGTATGTGTTCATCGACTAAAGCTTTTAGTGTTTTCAAGTCAGCTGTTTCTCAGAGCGGGGTCTGCCAGAATTGCTTCCCCTTTACAAAGTGTCAGAGTGTTAATGGAATGTGAGGAATGTTGGTGGGGTGGCCAGGACGAGGGCTTTGAAATCAGACAGATTCATGTCTGCTTGCTGTCTCTACAATTTACTTGCTGGGATGTGGCGGACAAGTAGCTTGGCCTCTCTGGGCCTTGATTTTCTCACCTGTAAAACGGTGACAAGAGATACCACACTCCGGTCATGAAGAGTGTCTGGGAATTATTTAGCGTGCAGTGGAGGCTCCGGAAAATTTCTCTCCCATCGTCTTGCCCATTTCTTTCTCCCCTAAAGATGGCATATATTACCTTGTGTGGCAAAATAGGACTTCACTGATGGGATCGAGGTAAGGTTCTCAAGGGGCGCCTGGGTGGCTCAGTCGGTTAAGCATCCAGCTTCGGTTCAGGTCATAATCTCGAGGTTTGTGAGTTCGAGCCCCACGTTGGGCTCTGTGCTGACGGCTCGGAGCCTGGAGCCGGAGCCTGCTTGGGATTCTGTGTCTCCCTCTCTCTCTGCCCCTCCCCCACTCATGCTCTGTCTCTCTCTCTCTCTCTCAAAAATAAATGTTAAAAAAATTAAAATAAAATAAAAAATAAACAGATTCGAATGGTGGTGTGTGTGTGTGGGGGGTCATCTGGCGTGGTCCTGCTAGGCATGGGGTGGGACACTGCTCTGGGGGTAAACCTGACAGGCATAGACTTTCTAGAAGCCTGACCATAGAAATCCAACATTCGGGCTTTCCAGTTTGGGCAGCCCCCCAGTAGAAATGGGCACGTTTTCTCTGCTTTCCAGGTCACCCCTCGCCACAGCATCCTGACCCTTTCTGGAAGTGGAGTCACGTGACTGATGAAGAACCAGAAGGAGTACTTGTGAGTATTACTCGGCAACCAAAAAGAATGAAATCTTGCCATTTGCAACTTGGTGGATGGAACCAGAGGGCATTATGCTAAGCAAAATAGGTCAGTCAGAGAAAGACAAAAATCCTATGACTTCACTCATATGAGGACTTTAAGACACAGAAAAGATGAACACAAGGGAAGGGAAGCAAAAATAACATAAAAACAGATAGGGGAGCAAAACATAAGAGACTCTTAAATATGGAGAATAAACAGGGTTACCGGAGGGGTTATAGGAGGGGCGATGGGCGAACTGGGTCAGGGGCACTAAGGAATCTACTCCTGGAATCATTGTTGCACGATATGCTAAGTAACTTGGACATAAATGAAAACAATAAATTAAATAAATAAATAAATAAATAAGAGGATGTCTTACCTTCCCAACTCTGGCTCTTCAGAAAATGTATTGTCACATCCTCCTGTCCTTAGAACATCAAACATGAGAGCCAAATTCTGTTCCACAGTGTCTTAGGCGACAGCCACGCATACAGAACAGAGACAAGGGTGTCATGCTGACTCGATATAATCACGCCCTTGCACGTAGACCTTATCTTTCTCTGCAGGCATTCCAAGAGCACAATAGACGTTAGCTGGTTGCTTTCCCAACACTTTTGCCAGGTAGGTAGGGAGCAGGTACCATTATTGTCTTCATCTTGTATATACACAGATAGCTTTCCTGAGAATTACTTGCCCAAAGTCCCATTGGCAATAAGAACAATGGAAAAGAAAGTGACCAGAGTCCGAATTTAAAAAACAGAACTTCCTGTGGAGGCAGGTTCAGGCCCCGGTCCTGGGATCATTCTAATTTCAGGCATTTCGTGGAGCAAGGGCGCATAAAAACGTTACTTCTCTTTATTTGTGGGTGGACGGGAGGGAATGGGGTAGCAGATGATTTAATTAAGTCTGTTCAGCTGTTGGTACTCTTTAAATGTTCAGCATCTGCGGGGAGCTTCAGGATATGTTTCTTTCCGTGACGGCAGGAGCATCACCAAATGTAGCTCAATATGGCGGAACCAGCCATGAAATCTGGAATATGAATGTAATTCCATAGCAGTTTTTGGCTAATAGGGGCTCTTGCACTGTGACGATGAAAACATTTAGCACTGCAAAGGTCTGGGCTGGAGCGGATCTCACTTCTTTTGTCCGCAACATGGGCACCATATTTATTTATTTATTTATTTGGGCACAATATTTATGTTAAATAAATAAATAAAAGGAGATCGGGGCGCCCGGGTGGCTCAGTCGGTTGAGCATCCGACCTCGGCTCAGGTCCCGATCTTGCGGCTCGTGAGTTCAAGCCCCGCGTCGAGCTCTGTGCTGACAGCTCGGAGCCTGGAGCCTGCCTCCGATTCTGTCTCCCTCTCTCTCTGCCCCTAACCCACTCGCATTCTGTCTCTGTCTCTCTCAACAATAGACATTTAAAAATAAATAAATAAATAAATAACCAACTAAAAGGAGATCATATATGTAAAGTGCTATATAAATAGCAAAATTCTTTGCAAAACAAGATATTATGAAGGTTGGACCAGTACAATTATAGGCCCTGATACAGGGTTATATTTTCTTCCAATGCGGGTCTATTTCCAATGGGTCATCAGGGCAAAGAGCATGCCTTTAGATCTGCAAATTATTCTGTCCCTGGAAAATCAGGAGAAAAGAAAATAAAGAGGGGAAAGGAAGCCTGGGGCTATCGGTATCTCAAAAATTGTTAAATGCATCAGGTATGAACTCTAGCCTGTACGGTGGAATTCAGGTGTCTACCCCCTGTGGGGGGGCAGGAAGCTTGGAAAAGAAAGCTTTCCTGCGCTCTCTGGGATGTGGACCCTTTGTTCAGGATCCAAGAGGTAAGGGATTCCATCAGAAGTATTTGTTTAATTAATTGTAGCCAGAACTCAGCTGTGGGTAGGCCAGGTTTCATGGTGCAATGTTATTACTTCTCCAGCCACACGTGCATACTTTAACTCAAGTGCAAACCCACGAGATTTGAACTCCTAACCTTTAAAATGCAAGGCTGCTGCCTTGGCCACGAGGCATCTCAGTTCTTGTTTACCAGGACCGGGAGTTCTCAGCAGACAGAGCCCCACTTATTCCGTGACCCCGGTGGAATCACACCGAGAGACCCAAAGGAATAGCCACTTTAAAATAGTGTCTTTGGCACCGAAAGGATTCTGGAGCTCTGAATCAGCCCCTCACCTCATAGCAAAGTTTACAGGCTTTCAGAGTTAAATGAAAATCAGATTGGAATGCACGGGCTTCTATTTTTCTGTAATGACACGTTGTGAGTGGAAGGAAGGCAATTTTCTTGGACGTTCCTCTAAAACCAGTGCACTTGTAGTGGTTGATTTTGGTCTACGAAGCTCTCTGAGGCACACCCGCTGCCTGCTCCACTTGCCTGGTCTCGGGGCCACATGGGCCACTTGTCCCTGGCCGTACTTAATAATTTTCCATTTTACCCCGCATGTGTTAGCCTCTTTTCAAAGCAGTCATAAAGGGGACTTTAGTACCTCAGTTTTTGCTCTGGAGCCATTTAATGATTTTATATATATATATATATATATATATATATAATTATCTAAAATACAATCTTAGACTCTGGCCCCGCCTACAAGTTGGAAGAATTGGGTAAGGAAGGAAAGAAAAAAAAAAAAAAAGGAAAGAAATGTGTCCGTTCCTCTCATCCGACTTTGAAAAATCCATATACTATACCCTGAAAAGGAAAAGTAAACACAGCCCGTGAAATGCTGTGGCAAAAAGGAATGAAAATGTTCTTTAAAAAAAAAAAAAAAAAGCCAACAGAACTGAACTGTAGTCTCTGCAGGTTTGAAGGCAACCTTTGCCAAAATCCGCTTTCTGGAAACTTTCCTCCAGACCTGACTCCCACCAACTGGCTTGGCTGCAGGAGACAGGCTTAGAAGACTGTGGTTTGGAATGTGTGAATGTTAAAATCAGACACTGTTCCTTTTTCTCTGTAACAACAACACGCCTTTGGTTTTGGCCGAATTCGTGCTGGGCTTTCTGGTATTGCCTCGTTTCGTGTCTCGCGGCAGGTCAGAGCTACTGAGGGGGTCTGATGCTTGTGGTCCTGTGGTCGGTCCTCACGGTGACCAGCGCTTTGCCCTGTGTCATGATGCCCCTGAGAACCTAACAGGCACTGTTTCCATGTGGAAATGTAGAAACGACCGAGGAAATATGACTCGCGGGAGGCCACACAGCAAGCTGGAGGAAGAGTCTGGATCAGAACTTGGAATTGCCACGTCCTCCCTGGGGCTGTAAGCCTGGTATCCCTTGTTTCATTATTTTTTTATTTTTTTTAAACATTTTATTTATTTTTGAGAGATAGAGACAGAGCACACCTAGGGAGGGGCAGAGAGAGAGGGAGACACAGAATCCAAAGCAAGCTCCAGGCTCTGAGCTGTCTGCACAGAGCCCGACGCGGGGCTCGAACCCACGAACCGCGAGATCACGACCTGAGCCGAAGTCGGATGTTTAACCCGCTGACTGAGCCCCCCAAGCGTTTCTAAACCTGGTCTTCTCAGGGACGTTTCCTAAGACACTGAGTGCACAGGCGCGTGCTGGCCCACGGACAGTGGGTGAGACCCCAGACTGCGGGTCCCCACAATGATGGTGACTGGACACGGACACCTCGGTGGAACAGTAATCGCCGGCTGGGGTGGAGTCATAACGCAGTTGTCGTATCACGGATTAGTCTAACTTGGAACACATTTTAATTCAGATAGAACACGGGAAACGTTCTACCTAACCTCAGCTTGGAGAAGATTTGCTCAGCAAACAACAAATATAAGGTATATTATAGTGACGTGTTATGTGTCACGTGTCACATACGTAAGAACAAGACACGGGAAATAACAGAATCAATGGTTATTGTACTGGGCGGGGAGCTGTCTTCGAGAGACACCACTACACAATAATTGGTCCTGTGACTTCCTGTGTCTTGTTCCAAGGCATGCAGCATATGACATGTGACCTGAGACAGAGCGGAAGACAGTAGGGACGTGGTCCGTGTAATCTGCCACATCACACAGCAGCCACTGCAACCGAACGCACTGTTCCCAGGAAGAGGGCAGGGGCCGAGGCCATTTTTACTTGATCTTGACGGTGAGCAGACCTCTCTGCCTCAGTTGTACTCAGGAGGAGCGTGGGAATGTGTATGGCCAGAAGGCGAGAGCACGCTGAAGAGCATACTTAGGGGAGCAGGGGCGCACCGAGATACTGGGGGTTCTCCACCATTCGTGTAAAATGCTTCCTGATTCCAGGAAGACTCCTTGATGGAGGAGGGCGTGGAAGGTGGGGCAGTGCGGGACGCAGACAAGGCTCAGCGGGTGACGCTGAGCCAGGGCAATGGGAAGGATCACGGAGGACCAGGGCAGGGATATTTCCATTTGGTTGTCCTTGTCTAAACTGAAAACCAGAGCCACACTGGGGACTATTGATAGCTTGCTGTGTGCATACAATTTCTAAGTTAACTGCTTGTAGTTCCTTTACGATACTGGTAATTTTTATACTATTTCTGTTTTGTTTTTTTCTGTAAAATCAGATCAAAACCATCTCCTCTTGTATTGTTGATATCGAATCGTATGTTGTCCACCCGAAACTGATATAACGCTGTATGTCAACTGTCCTTCAATAAAAACGTTGCTATTGGACATTTTATAGATTTCAGATTATATGCATCCATTAGCCTTCGTTCCCTTCTAAGCTGTTCTAAAGTATACATCCAGGGGCGCCTGGGTGGCTCAGTTGATTAAGCGTCTGACTTAGGCTCAGGTCATGATCTCACGTTTCGTGGGTTCAAGCCCCGCATCGGGCTGTGTGCTGACAGCTCGGAGCCTGGAGCCTGCTTCGGATTCTGTGTCTCCCTCTCTCTCTGCCCCTCCTCTGCTCACAGTCCGTGTCTCTCTCTCTCTCAAAAATAAATAAACATTAAAAAATTTTTTAAATAATAAAATAAAGTATACATCAAGGGATAATGGGTAAAAAAAGATAATCCACAAGAACAAAGAGAATAAGAGAGGAGGGGGGAAAACTCACAAAATTTTTGGTTGCTAGAAAGTACACAGTCAAATGATAGCTACATAGGCGATCCGAGAATGCCAAATTTTTTAACAGTGGTGGGGAAGCTGAGAAGCAACCCAGTTTACACTGAAGAACCCCCAAAGGCTTAGGCACTGGTGACTAGAGGTTCTTCTTGACCCGAGGTTTAAGAGGAGTTACATTCACCAGACTGGACGAACGTCTGTGTAAAAAAACAGATGGATAAATGGATTTTAAAAAATGTGGTGTATCCATGCAGTGGAATGTTTTTTTAAGTTTGTGTATTTTTTTTTTTTCAGAGAGAGAGAGAGAGGAAGAGAGAGAATCCCAAGCAGGCTCTGTGATGTCAGCTCTGAGCCCGACATGGGGTTGGATCTCATGCACCTCGGTATCATGATCTGAGCTGAGATCAAGAGTCAGACGCTTACCCGGCTGAGCCACCTGGGTGCTCCAGTGGAATATTATTCAGCAAAAATAAATAAATAAATAAATAAATAAATAAATAAATAAAGTTCTGATTCACACTAGAACAGAGATGAACCCTGCGTGAAAACCTCCAGTCACAAAGCACATACAGTGTGATTCCGTGAATATGAAATTCCCAGAAGGGTCAAATCCACAGAAATAGAAAGTAGATTAATGGTTGTGTAGGGCTAGAAAGGTTGTGTAGAAAGGAATGGAGAGTTTCCACTAACAAGTATTTTTTAAGGTAATAAAAATATTCTAAAATTAAGCATTGTGATGGATACACAACTCCGTGAATATATTAAAAACCATTGAATACGACACGTTAAATGGATGAGATTGTATGGGATGTGAATTATATTTCAACGAAGCTTTTTTTTTAAATTTTTTTAATGTTTATTTCTTTTTGAGAGAGAGAGAGACACAGAGCATGAGTGTGGGAGGGCAGAGGAAAACACAGAATCTGAAGCAGGCTCCAGGCTCTGAGCTGTCAGCACAGAGCCCGTTGCGGGGCTCAAACCGATGAACTGTGAGATCATGCCTTGAGCTGAAGTCGGCTACTTAACTGACTGAACCACCCAGGTGCCCCTGTTTTGTTTTGTTTTTTATCTTTTTAAAAAAGTGATTTGATATCCATGTTACCTCTCCCGCCCAAGAAAATGTTTTCTGGACTAGGGAACACCAGACACAGTTCAGGATGGGGGGTACCACACTAAAACCAGAGATCTTAAGTGAAATTTGCTCACTGAATGCTGGTCCACGTATCACCTCTTCCCTAATCAGCTCCTGGTGTGCAGGCTTAGGCTTAGGCCTTCCACCTAAGCAGAAAATTGAAAGTCTTTTCTGGAGAATCTGTCCAGCCCTTGAGGAAAGATCTAATGATGCCAATATGAGTGGGGCAGGGCCGTGTCCTCTAATGACGTGGCCTGGCCACGTGGCTCTGCAGCGAGACCCATCGTTCACAAGCCTCGTGAGCAGATAGAGATTCCAATCTGTTTTCTTAAACATAAGCAGACATCCAGAAGTCCCCAGACACTTGAGGAAAACCTCTAATATGAAAGACAGAACACAAACAGGAAAAGCAATTTGGATGAAACAGAGATGGAAGAAGAAGACTATTTCAAAAGAACAGCTGTAATTAGTATCCTCAGAGTGATAAGGGAAGATATTAAACCCAGGAAATATGAACAGGATTGTATGAAAGAAAGAAAGAAAGAAAGAAAGAAAGGCACACCCAGGGAGGTTTTCCAGAACATACGGTTATGAGTTGCAAATAAGAAGGGCCCACTGAGTGCCTACCACATGCTCACACCAAGGCACAGCCGCACAAAATCTCAGAAGACCCGAGACAAGGAAAAGACTCCACAAGAGGAAAACAAAGGGTAAGACACAGAGAGGCAGGAATCAGAGCAGCCCTCCCTTCTCAACAGTGTCACCAGAAGCCAGAGTACAACGGAACAATGTCTTCAAAATTCTGAGGGAGAATAACCGAAAACCTGGAATTTTATACCTAGACACATCCTCAGTTAAGTGTGAAGGCAGGTTAAAGACATTTTCAGACATGTAAGCGCTCCCCAATTTTTCTTCACCAAAAAGGAAAATAAACCCTAAAAGAAAAACATGGGATCCCCGAAACAGAAGATCCAAGCTGGAAGAAGCTCAGGGAATCCTCTGGAAGAGGGAAGGGGGAGAGGCCAAGATGAAAGCTGGCAGAGTAGCCAACCCAGATTGAAGTGGGTCAGAAGTTTCCAGGAAAGGCTTCTTCACAAAGATGAAATTAATGGAGGGCCCAATGTGATGAACTCTATTGGGAAGACGTCTGCACAACTAAGGAAGAATTTGGAGATGATTCGGTTATAAGGGCATAAAAAAAAAAAAAAAAAAGGAAACAAACTTAAAAACCAAATAAGACTATTATCAATTCCATGGAAAACAGAGTGATCAGAACAGACACAGTCACCATAGTGGACCATGTGGCTTAGCCATTAATCATGCCATAGAGTCAAAATATAATAATATAGTCACAATAACACTGAATATTTAACCAAGATTATATTTTAACTACATTGTAGAATGGGGATTAAGGAGGAAATGGATGTGAGTGATGGTGGAGGACTGGGTTGGGGAGATAGTGACAAATCCTTGCCCTCCAAGGTGGGGACCTACTAAAGAAGATCTGAAACTGACAAATCACAAAGTAGTGAGATGAGCCTCAATTTTTTTTAAAATTTGTTTTAATATTTATTTTTTTTACTAAAAACATTTTTTGATGTTTATTTTTAAGAGCAAGAGAGACAGAGCATGAGCAGGAGAGCGGCAGAGAGAGAAGGAGACACAGAATCCGAAGCAGGCTCCAGGCTCCGAGCTGTTGGCCCAGAGTCTGATGTGGGGCCCGAACTCACAAACAGTGAGATCATGACCTGAACTGAAGTTGGGCACTTAACTGACTGAGCCACCCAGGCACCCCAATGTTTATTTATTTTTTGAGAGAGAGAGATACAGCACGAGTAGGGGAGGGGCAGAAAGAGAGAGAGACACAAGGCAAAGCAGGCCCCAGGCTGGGAGCTGTCAGCACAGAGCCTGACTCGGGGCTCGAACTCACTAACCAGGAGATGATAAGCTGAGCCAAAGTTGGAGGTTCAACTGACTGAGCCACCCAGGCGCTCCCAGACTCCTTTTTAGAAACATGGAAGGAATTGCCAGAAGAATCCATCGAAAACGTTGCCACTGGGGCATAGGAAACAAAGGTAGATTCAGCAAAATGCCGATTTTCATACCTTATAGATCACTTTTCCCCTCCAAATCGTGTGAAAACATCATTTGGATAAAAATAAAAGTGAGTCCTGGGTTCGAGTTCCGATGGAGTCACCAAAAAAAAAAAAAAAAAAAAAGCAGGGGAAAAGAAACAAAAATGCAAAAAAGGCTAACACTCAACAATAAGAAACTGAACAATTGGATTAAACAACAGACCAAAGCCCTTAACAGACATCTCACTGAAGATGAGAGACACATGGCAAGTAAGCATATGAAAAGATGCTCCACATCCTATGTCATCAGGGAAATGAAAATTAAGACAGTGACGCCACTGCCCGTCTATTAGAATGGCCGAAATCCAGATCACCGATAATGCCAAGTTCAGGGGAGGATGTGGGACCAATACGCTGTCTCATTCGTTGCTGGCGGGGATGCAAAATGGTACCGCTACTTGGGAAGACCATTTGGCAGCGTCTTTTAAAGCTAAACATATTCTTCCCATATGATGCAGCAATCACGCTCCCTGGTATTTACCCACAGGAGTTGGAAACGTATGTCCACACAAAACATCCACACAAACGTGTACCGGAGTTTATACACACACGCCCAAACTGGGAGCAACCAAGATATCCTCTAGCTGGGGGCGCCTGGGTGGCTCAGTCGGTTAAGCATCTGACCTTGGCTCAGGTCATGATCTCGTGGTTTGAGGGCTCATGCCACACAGTGGGCTCGCTGCTATGAGTGCAGAGCCCGCTTTGGGTCCTGAGGGTCTGTCCCCCTCTCTCTCTGCCCCTATCCCACTCTCGTGAGCTCTTTCTCTCTGAAAAAGGCAGAGCTATGGAGACTGTAAAAGATCGGTGGTGGCCAGGGGCTGGGGGAGGGGCACGGGGGACTTTAAGGGCAGTAACACTATTCTGTCCGACACTATAATGGTGGATACATGTCATTACATACTTGTCAAAACCCTCAGAATGCACAACATCAAGAGTGAACCCTCATGTAAACTATGGACTTTAGGTGACAATGATGTGTCTATGTAGGTTTATCAATGGTGACAAGTGTTCTACTCTAGTGGGGGATGTTGACAATGGGGGAGACCGTGTGTGGGGGGCGGGAAACAGGGGGTACATGGGAAATCTGTACCTTTTTATTTTTAAAGTCTTATTTATTTATTTATTTATTAAATACATTTTTTTAGGTGGGCTCTATGCCCAACGTGGGGCTCAAACTCATGACCCCCAAAGGGTCACATGCTCTGCGGACTGAGCCAGCCAGGCGCCCTGAGAAATCCGTACCTTTTGCTCAATTCTGCTGTGAACCTAAAACTGCTCCACACGATAAAACACATTGCAATGAATAAGCAAATTTTAAACAGAGGAAAGTAAGGGACAGCTACAGCCCTACCCTTAGGGCTCCATTATGGAGTGTGTTTGCTAGCACGTATCACTCTTGAAAAGGAAGCAAAAAAAAAAAAAGGGTACTTTCAAAACATTTCTTTAAAGTTGATTCTAGACCGTGGTGTACTGGGTGGGTCAGACAGTCCGCTTACGGGGTGGGAGGTGGGGGGTGCAGATACAGCCCGTTCCTACCGCAGGGCACCCCCAGGGCCCGCACAGTGCAGCGTGCTTCACACATCCACTGACAGCAGGGAGAGCCTTGAGAACACTAAAATTATTGAGAATAAAACAGAGTCTTCACACCCAAAGGGTCTCAGACAAGAAGTTAAGTAGAAACCCATTGCTTTACAACGAGAGTCCTGGGGCTCTGAGAAATTAAGCGAGTTAAAGGCAGAGCGGATTTGGTAGTAGAATATGTTCTCCATCCATCCTCTCGCAAGTACCCCAAGAAGTATGCGATGGTAGTGTTCCTGTGTTACACACGAGAGCAACGAGGGGCCGGCGGGGGGAGAGGGGGTTGGTCCACTCGCGTTCGCACATCAGTTAAATGGCAGAAGCCACTCCGAACTCGGAGCAGCTGGTCCACCCCCACGCTCGCCCTCCCCCTTCGGCACCTGTCCTCATGAAAGGAAAGCTGCTTGGTGGCTCTATTGCTTGGTCGTTTGTCTTGAATTTTAATTGCACGCAGGGAAGGTCATCCTTTCCATGGTTGTTTCCCAGCTTCCCTATTCTAACTGCACACTGGCCTGAGAGCAAGGCCATCAAAGCAGCTGTGAGTTTTTGTCCGGTCACAGCAGGCTAAGAGCTTCATGCCTACGGCCACTCTGATCTCCCCTTTATCCACACCCCGATGTATAACCCAAAAAGGTGTGTCTGAAAATCTGATGTTTCACTCATTCATTGATTTACTACTTCTTTCAATAGTTATTCATTGAGTACTATGGGCTGGGCCTTGGGTATACAGTGAGCAGACGTGGTCCTGATGGGGAAAGACAGGAGTGAAATTAGCATGATCAGATCGATGCTTAGAATTACAAGGATCTGAGGGATGCCTGGGTGGGTCAGTCAGTTGAGCATCCGACTCCTGATTTCAGCTCAGGTCGCGATCCCAGGGTTGTGAGATAGAGCCCCACATCGGGCCATGTACTGAGCATGGAGCCTGCTTGGGATTCTCTCTCTCTCTCTCTCTCTCTCTCCCTCTCCCTCTCCCTCTCCCTCTCTCTCTGCCCATCTCCCACACATGCACACTTTCTCTCTCCCTCTCTCCAAAATTTAAAAAATTAAATTAAAAAATTAGGATTAAAAGGATCTGAGACAAGAAAGGGTTTGTGTTAAGAATTTAAAACAACCTGTGTGGCCAGGTGCAGTCCATGAAGAGGAACGTGGGCAGGAACGAAGTTAAAGAATTAAACCAAAATCTGATCGCGCATGTCCTTGTAGGCCACGCGAGGATGTTTCATTTTCTATTAAATGCAACCAGAGGCCGGCGACGGTTCTGAAGTATGTTGAAAAGACCTCCTTGGCCACTGCGGGGAGCACCAGAGGAAGGGTGAGAGAAGAACATGTTGCGGAATCCCATTCGAGAGACGGCGGGGGCTGGGAGCTGGACAGACATGGGCAGATGTGTGAAATGCATGGAAAGTGGAATCAGTAGCAGTTGGTAATGGGTTAGCTCTTAGGAGCAACGAGGAGGGAGTTTGCAGAGATGACTCCTGGGTTTGTGACTTTAGCAAACGGACAGATGGTAGTTCCATTTCTTTAGATAAGAAAGAAGGAGGAGGAGAACCCCGAGCTCAGTTCTGGACAAGTTAAGTGTGAGCCGCCTCTGAGATAGCTGAGTAGGCAGTTGGGGATGCAAGCGTGGAGCTCAGAAAGAAGGTCTGGGCTGGAGATAAAAATATGGGAGGTAACAGCATTTCGGTGACAGTTAAAGTTGTGGTAGTGGGTGAGATCGCCCCGGGGGAGAGTGTAGAGAGAGCAGGGAAACAGGCCCCCAAGGAGAGGAGAGCAATCTAATGGCAGAGGTGGAAGGGAGGAGGAAAAGCGGGCAGGGTGGTGGGGCACGCCCAAGCAGGGGAGGAGAGGAGGGGTGGCTGATGGAAGGCATAGGGCAACTTTCAACACTGGTGCTGAGTGCAGCTGAGGGGTCCAGGGGAGGCCTGGAGAGCACTGGCTTGTGCTGGTGGAGTGCCGAACTTGTCCCGCCCCGCCAGAAACCCTACTGTGGGCGTCTCCCGGTTCTGCACTGGGCGGTAACAGAGTGGTTAGGCCAGAGTCAACTATGGTGGGAGTGCACACACCGTGGCCTGAACAAACACTACAAATTGTGTTTTGTTTTTTTTTTTCTTTTTCTTGGAAAGACGCCCCTGGTGGTGTGACCCCATTTGTAACAGAATGAAGGGGGAACCGGCCTTCTCTGTTCTTTCTGGTCCCATCAGGATAGTTCCAGAACATTTCCCATGAAACTGAATTCTCTTCAAAGAAACCAGCTGAGTGTCTGAACTTCCTTTCAAGTGAGTTTTACCTTTGCCACAGGACTCTCTAAAGTCTTAGCCTTTTAGTCACTAACCTTCACAAATTTGAGGCAGACTGAGGGGAAAAAAAATTCAGTGTGGTCATATGAAGAATTTCTTCCAACTCTGACTTGGCTGTAAGAAATTCCAGGAAGCATAAGCAGTAAACCACATTTCATTTACTCCTGGGTTTATTTACTTAGTAAAAATAATCATTAGAAGATTCCAGAATTCAAGGGCTAAGTGTTGACATTTTCCCCATCTTGCTTTTTCATTTAAAAAAAATGCTCGCAGGGCGCCTGGGTGGCTCAGTTGGTTGGGCGTCCGACTTCGGCTCAGGTCATGATCTCGAGGTTCGTGAGTTCGAGCCCTGCATCGGGCTCTGTGCTGACAGCTTGGAGCCTGGAGCCTGCTTCAGATTCTGTGTCTCCCTCTCTCTGCTCCTCCCCTACTCATGCTCTGTCTCTCTCTCTCTCTCTCTCTCTCTCAAAAATAAATAAAGCTTAAAAAATTAAATTAAATTACATTTAAAAATTTAGAAAATGCTCGCTATTCCATGAATCTGTAGATGAGAAAATTAACGGGGAGGTAGAAAGTTGGATTATTTTCAATATCACGACAGTTGAATTAGATCAGTTGGTAAATAAGCTAATTATTAGATACTCAGGTGTTATGATACAATCATTTAAAGAACTGGGCGTTTGACATTATTTCAGTTGTGACGTGTGGTCACAGACTAAATCCTGTTCTTGCCGAAAAGTGAACCAAAGGTTGAACTGAATGCCTTGCAGGGTCATCAACCGACTAAAGTCAGATACATACCTAGTCCAGACACTTCTGAGACTTTGTTCTTTGACATGTTTTTTCTCCAAACACATAGCAGTGACAAATGAAATGTATCAAGCTTAAAAACTAAATAAACACTTCTGTGGCCCAGAACGGGGACAGAAACCCAAAGCTGTGAGCTGAGTGAAACCCACAAGCTTACTGGGCTCTAGGTCCGGAACCAGGCAAGATTAGCCAGAATTTGGCTTCTCCGGAGTAAATTAAAATAAAAGAGTTCCATGCCGAGATGGGAGACTGAAGCCAGGCTCCCTGCTTGAAGCCAGAGGCAGAGGCAGGTTCCTCCTACTCATGAAACAAGCTGAAATAGAAGCTATATCTGCCTGGCCTACAGTTTTCAGCAAACTGTGGACTTAGGGGAGAGAGAAGACACAGAAACAACCTTGTGATGTGACTAGGAAAGGGAGTAGCCCATTGCCTGGCCCCGCCTGGATCTGTGCTGTCCTCAGTATGACTATGGGCTGGATCTCTGCAGCTCCTTTAGTAGACTGGTCTGAATTGGGGTCCAGGGAGCCAAGTACAGACTGAAGGCAATCAAAAAAAAAAACAAAAACCGCTAGACAGGGAGGGGAAAGCAATGGGGGTAGAAGGGAGACGAGAAACAGACAGACACGGGGAACGCAAGCCTGGTCTCGAAATGATCTCCTCGACCCAAATCTGCTGCTGAGAAAGACAGCCAGCAAAACAAAACGAGAACATGAATTAATTCCCGTTGAGACTAATTTTATGGAGCTACCCGGGAAAAGGTCTAAAATGCTTAGACTGTTCAGAGGCACATGAAGGAATAGCTGCCAATTAAAAAAGAGCGAGACATGATGAGAAAAACGCCAGCCTAAGAGTCAGAACGCCTGGGTACTGAAAAGCGCAACTTAGAAACCTTGGAAATGAAACGTGGAGCGGTTAAAAAAAAGCATCCAACAGGTAAGCTAAGCTCTAGGTGGGAAGGAGTTCAAGAGAAAATTAGTGAATTGGAAAGGGTCCCTCCCCCAGGAAACGGGACAGAGACAGGAGATGAAACCTTGAGGAGGAGAGAAGAGTCAGAGAAGATGGGGTGATGGGTCCCAGCGTGAGTCCACAAGGGGGACAGTGGGGAGGGAGCTGAGGTGGGGCAGCAGTTCCCCAGAGGCACCAGCTCTGGATTTGCCACAGTTAACCATCCAAGGTCCGAGGTAGAAGGGTCGTAGGGAGTGCCAAGGGGGATACACGGGAATCCTCACAGCTCAGTGGAACCACGTGACATCAAAGATACACGGAAAACAGGGGCGCCTGGCTGCCTCGGTCCCTAGAGCACGTGACTCTTGATCTTGAGGTTGTGAGTTCAAGCCCCACTTTGGGTGTAGAGTTACTTAAAAATAAAATCTTAAAAAAAAAAATACATAGAAAACTTAAAAGCCATGCGAGAAAAAAACGTCTCACCCTCCCAGGAATGAGAATTAGACCAACAGCTAATTTCTCATGGGCAGAAATTGATGCCAGGGGACAAGGAAGCAATGTCTTTGTGGTGCCGAGGGAAGGAGCTGAGAACCCTAAAATCTCCTACCTCTTTAAATTATTATTCGACAGTGAGAAGCGGTTAAGACAGTTTCAAAAATACAGTGATTAAAGTATTTCAACTCCCAGACCCTCCTGAAAATTGTTAGCGGGGATGTATTTTGGCAGAAACAAAAGGAAACAGAGGTTGAGATGATAACGCAGAAATTGATAAAATAGGTTAGTGAATTTCATTTTCACACAAACCTCACCATTTTTGCATCTGTTAAAGGAAGAACTCTGGGGGTGCCCGGCTGGCTCCCTTGGTGGAGCATGTGGCTCTTGATCTCGGGGTGCTGAGTTCAAGCCCTACACTGGGTGTAGAGATTATTTAAAAATAAAATCTTTAAAAAAGAGAGTGAGATGAACTCTAGACAGAACTCTAGACAAAAAATAATAAAAAAAAAAACTATAGGACGCAATGGATGGGAAGAGATGAGAATTATTCAATGGGAAGTTAATATATGCTAAGATCAGTGACATGTCAGGAAAAAGGATAAAAATACAGAATAATTTTAGATGTTTTTAGAAAAATAGTTTCTGAATTGTTTTTAGAAAATAGTTTAGAAAATAACCATTTAAGGGTGGCCACTAAAATACATAAAATATCATGTCTGAAAGTCAGCAGAAAAGGAAGAAGGGAATATAGAAGGTGTTTTTAATGCAAGAAAAAGCAGGAAAAGTGGGGAGAGGGGAAGCAGATGATGGCAAACATAAAATTAAAAAAAGAGCTAAAAAGAAGTTCAAATATTATCATTAACATTTGCAACCACGAATGATAAAAATTGATTTTTAAAAAGGAAATTATTAGAATAAATAAAAAACCAAAATCAGTTATATACTGCATACAAGAGACATACCTAAAACAAAACGATATGGAAAAATTAAAAATGAAGGAATAGAAAATGATTCACATAAAAAATATATTTTTAAGAGTTTATTTAAAAACTTTTTTTAATGTTTATTTTATTTTTGAGAGAGAGAGAGAGAGAGAGAGACTGTGAGTGGGATAGAGACAGAAAGGGAGGCATAGAATCTGAAGCAGACTCCAGGCTCTGAGCTGTCAGCACAGAACCCAATGTGGGGCTCGAACCCACAAAGCATGAGATCATGACCTGAGCCGAAGTCAGACTCTTAACGGACTGAGCCACCCAGGTGCCCGTAAGATTTTATTTTTAAGTAATCTCTATATCTAATGTGGGGCTTGAGCTCACAAATCTGAGACCAAGAGTCATGTGAGCTACCAACCAAGCTAGCCTGGTGGCCCTCATGGTAAAAATAATTAACAACAACAAAAAAGCTTACGTGGGTATCTTAATATCAGATGCAATAAGATTTAAAATCATAAAAAATTAATAGAGACAAAAAGGGACACTATATATTAACATAACGTGCTTCGTAACATGTGGTCCTAAATCTGTGGACACTTCAAAATATATAAAGAAGAAAATGATCATATTATGGAGAAATTTACCAATCCATTATAATGATAAAAGATTTAACAGCTTTAACAGACTTTTGATAGCTCTTAGTAGATACAAAAAAAAAATTAGCAACTACCTAGAATATTTGAACATAAGATTTTAAAATGTGATCCAAATGCATATGTTAAGTACATATAATACTCTGAACCAAACAAATGAAGAATGTATACAGTATGTTCTTTTAAATTATCTCTGGAACTTTTACAAAAGAGATTTATCACATACTAGATTTAAAAAGTAGTCTCAACAAAGTTTTAAGAAATCAGTATCTTACAGGCCATAATCTGATTAGACTTCAATAGACACTAAGAATATAATTTAAATCTCTGCATGTTGGGGCCCCTGGGTGGCTCAGTCAGTGAAGTGTCCGACTTTGGCACAGGTCATGATCTCACAGTTTGTGGGTTCGAGCCCCGCATCGGACTCTGTGCTGACACCTCAGAGCCTGGAGCCTGCTTTGGATTCTGTCTCCCTCTCTCTGCTCTTCTCCAGCTTGTTCTCTCTCTCTCTGTCTCTCAAAAATAAATAGACGTCAATAATTTTTTTTTTTTAATCTCTGCATGTTTCAAAATTTAAACATTTACAACCAAATAACTCGAGATTAAAAGAAAATCACAATGAAAATTACACAAAGGAATCACGCACTACCTAGTGGTAAATGTTTATTTTTTCATGTATTTATTAATTTTTTTTAAGTTTATTTATTCTTGAGTGATAGAGAGAGACAGAGAGAGTATGAGCAGGGGAAGGGCAGAGAGAGAGGAGGAGACACAGAATCCGAAGCAGGCTCCAGGCTCCGAGCTGTCAGCACAGAGCCCGACATGGGGCTCGAACTCACGGACCGCGAGATCATGACCTGAGCCAAAACCAGACACTCAACCGACTGAGCCACCCAGGCGCCCCATCTTTCATGTATTTATTAAGAAAACAAGATTGAGGGGTGCCTGGGTGGCTCAGTCGGTTGGGCATGCAACTTCAGCTCAAGTCATCATCTCATGTTTCGTGAGTTCGAGCCCCACATTGGGCTCTGTGCTGACAGCTCAGAGATTGGAGCTTTCTTTGGGATTCTGTGTCTCACTCTTTCTCTGCGCCTCCTGTGTTACACTCTTTCTCGCTTTTAAGAATAAGTCAACATAAAAAAATTTTTTTTAAAAGGAAACAAGATTGAAAATAAACAAATTAACCATCCAACGTAGAAAGTAAAAAAATCATAGAGGAAGAGGGTTGCTTGGGTGGCTCAGTTGGCTAAGGGTCCAACTTTGGCTCAGGTCATGATCTCACGGTTTGTGGGTTCGAGTCCTGCATTGGGCTCTGTGCTGACAGCTCAGAGCCTGGAGCCTACTTCGGATTCTGTGTCTCCTTGTCTTGCCCGGCCCTCCCCCATTCACACTCTGTCTCTCTCTCTCTGTCTCTCCCTCTCTCTCTGTCTCAAGAATAAATAAATATTTAAAAAAATTTTTAAAAAAGAAAAATCATAGAGGAAGAAATTAAAGAGTGGAGAAGGAAGGTACACTAGTTTCCTAGGGCCGCCATAACAAAGGACCACCAAATGGGTGGCCTAAACAACAGAAATATATTGTCTTGCAGTTGTGGAGACCAGAAGTCTGGTATAGGCAGGGCCCTCTGAAGGTGTGGTGGAAGGAACTGAAGCGGGCCCCCTCCATGCTTCTAGTAGCCTCAGGCATTCCTTGCCTTGTAGACAATTCTCTTCACCGGGTGTTCTCCCCGTGCGTCTCCACTACGTCTTCTTCCCTCCATCCAAATTTCCTTAGTGGAAGGACACCAGTCATGTTGGATTAGCGGCCCATCCTACATCAGTTTCACCTCATGACAACGCAACTAATCACATCTACAGTGTCCCTATTTCCAAATAAAGTCACCGTACGAGGTACGGGAGATTAGCTTCAATATCTTATTTGGGGAGAAGTGTGCACATTTGACTCATCACAGAAAGCATTCATAAAAAGGCTGAAGGGGCGCCTGGGTGGCTCAGTTGGTTGAGTGTCTGATTTCAGCTCAGGTCACGATCTCACAGTTCGTGAGTTCGAGCCCAACAGGCTCTGTGCTGACAGCTCAGACCCTGGAGCCTGCTTCGGATTCTGTGTTTCCCTCTCTCTCTTCCCCTACCCCACTCATGCTCTGTCTCTGTCTCTCTCTCTCTCAAAATAAATAAACATTGAAAAAGATTTTTTAAAAAAGGCTGAAATAGAAAACAAAGTCATAATAGAGGAAATAAGTACAACCAAAAGTTAGTTATTAGAAAAAAAAATCTACCACGAATACCCAGCCTTTCACACGACTGATGGGACAAAAAGGCACAAATAAACAATTTTAGGAACATGAAGAGGATAGAGCCACAATACAGAATCACAAATCACTGCACTATGAAAAAGAATATCGCGAGTGACTTCGTGCCAACCAAGTTGAGAACGTAAATAACATGGATAATTTTCTTTAAAATATGTCTTAGTAATTTGATGAAAAAACTGGAGCCCCCATTTGATGTGTGAGTTCTCAGAGCAGTCTTGACTTTGACATGATCTATCTTTTGGAAGGAGAAAATCAAGCAAAAGACAAAAACAACATGCAGGGGAATCATGGATTTTGTTGAATGAAAGCCAGTTCCATTCACGTAGCCTCGCAATTCATCTTACCGGGTTAATTTCACATAGTAATGACAGTGATCTTGCAGCAACAGGCCGGTGAAGGAAACTGCCATAGGTACGGATTTAAGGGCTCCTGCACAAATATGGGTATGGATTTCACTCATATTTCTTAATATACAGTTCACTTTTATTTTTAAGGCAAATTCTATACATCTTGGACAGGGTAGCACTTCAATCTATTTTAAAGACTTGATTGGGTAGATGATCATATAATATCCTTATTTGTAACAGCTAAATCTCTTCCCTTGATTTACATCGGACGCTGTTTTCAGGTTTTTAGATGAAAAGCAAGGGACTGAGAATGGGCTCTTAGCCAGCAGGGAGCTGTGGAGTTAGAAAAACAATTTCTAGGGGCGCCTGGGGGCCTCCGTCGTCGGTTAAGCATCTGACTAGTGATCTTGGCTCCGGTCATGATCTCACGGTTTGTGAGTTCCAGCCCTGAATTGGGCTCTGTGCTAATGGCTTGAGACTCTCTCTCTCTCTCTCTCTCTGTCTTTAAAAAATAAATAAACATTTAAAAAAAAGAAGTGTATAAAAAAAGAAAAACAATTTCTAGGAACTTTTCCTTTTACCATTAAACGAATATTTAGTGCACTCAGACACACAGAGCATGTATTTTTACCTACGCTAATCTTCCTGTGTGGATATAAAAATATATGTAGAGGAAAGTAATAATGGAACTACTGACAGATGCTTTGGTACAGCTGCAAAACAGAAATATTTCTCTCTCTATATTCATATTCATCGTCGAGATAGAGATCTACAAACCTGCTGAGCTGGTATTCCACTTACGCACTATTTTCGGTCTGCCTCTTAACAACAGACTCCACATTCCTCATACGATGCATGTTTTACTTTAATGACCGTGTTCTTGACTTTGTTCTTTTCATGTCAGCTTTACCCTTCAACAGCCCATTTAATAGTGATTTCTCAGCTCCAGACTTTGACTCGCTTTTCCCTGCCCTCCAAAATGTCCTGTAATTGTATTTATTGTTTCCTAAAGGGTAGGTCTCACTCATATTTTTGATAAATGACAGCCTTTTCCCAAAGGAGACCAAATTAGTCGAGTCATTCTCTAGCTCCACTTAAAGCCACGGTTACATGCAGATACAATTGCTTCCTTTTTTTTCTGCCTTGCTTCTCATGTATGATCTAAATGGTCAAAACATCACCAAATGAAACCACAGAAGACTCTGAATGGACAAAGCAATCCTGAGAAAGAACAAAGCTGTAAGTATCCCACTTTCTGATTTCAAACCGTACTACAAAGCTATGGTAATCAAAACAGTATGGTACTGGCAAAAAATAGACACATGAACCAATGCAACAGAATCAAAAGCTCAGAACTAGATCCATGCATATCTGGTCAACTAGTATTCGGCAAGGCAGCCAAGCACACTCAATGGGGGAAAGTATAGGCTTTCCAACAAATGGTTTGGAGGGGCACCTGGGTGGCTCACTCGGTTAAACATCAGGCTTTTGGTTTCGGCTCAGGTCATGATCTCACGGGTCATGCGTTCAAGCCCCATGTTGAGTTCTGCACTGACAACATGGAGCCTGCTTGGGACTCTCTCCCACTTCTGCTTCTCCCCCACACTTGCTCTCTCTCTCTCTCTCTCTCTCTTCAAGGTAAATAAAGAAACTTTAAAAAAGATTCTCTATCCCTCTCTTTTTGCCCCTTCCCCCATCAAAAACAATAAAAAATAAAATAAATGCTATTGGAAAAACTGGATAAAACTTGCTGATGAATGAAATTGGGCCCCTATCTTACACTACTCTCAAAAATTAACTCAGAATGGATTAAAGACTTAAACATAAGATCCAATACTATAAAATTCCTAGCAGAAAACATGGGGGGGGGGGGGGGACGGAATCTCCTTGACATTGGTCTTGGCAATGATTTTTTGGATATGACACCAAAAGCGCAAATAAGAGCCAAAATTAATAAGTAGGACCATAGCAAACTAAAAAGCTTCTGCACATCAAAAGAAACAAGCAGCAATGAAAAGACAATCTATGGAATGGGAGAAAATATTTGCACATTTTATATCCGACATTTATAGAAAACTCATACAACCCAATAGCAAACAAACAATCAAAAAACCCAAACAATACAATGAAAAAATGGGCAGAGGAGCGGAACAGACATTTTCTCAAAGAAGACGTGCAGAAGGCCAACAGGTGCATGAACAACAGGTGTTTGACGTTGCCCATCTTCAAAGAAATGCAAACCGGAACCACAGTGAGATGTCACCTTTTGCCTGTTGAGATAGCTATCATCAAGGAGGCAAGAGATAAGTGGTGGTGAGCCTGTGTAGGAAAGGAATCCCTGCGCACTGTTGGTGGGAATGTCAACTGGTGCAGCCATGGGGGGTGGGGTGGGGGAGAGGAATATGGCGGCTCCTCAGTGAACTTTGCAAACGTTGACATCTTCCAGAACAACTAAATAACATGAAAACTGGGTAAATCAAGAAGGTTTACGTCTCTATGACCCAAATCATGTTAAACAAGTTGAAACAGGCAACTATATTAAATATTTTAACTTCTAGTTGGTATGCCCAAAATGAAGAGGAAGCCTTCCCTATTCATCTACCCTCAATATAAGATGAAGGACAAAACGTGGAAGGCCCTTACAAAGCATACCAGTGTCTTTCTCAGGTTTATGGTAATTTTAAGACCTGCGTAATAGAAGCTACAGGTAAAATAAAAGCATGGTAACTTGCTTATCATTGAAAAACTTTCTTTTCTTTTCTTTTCTTAAATTTTATTTTGGATAGAGAAAGAGCACAAGCAAGGGAGAGGAGCAGAGGGGGAGAGAGAAAGAGAGAGAGAGATTAGACCCCAAGCAGGCTCCACATTCAGCGTGCAGCCTGACTTGGGGCTCAATCTCACGACCCTGGGACCATGACCTGAGCCCAAACCAAGAGTTGGATGTTCAAGCGACTGAGCTACCTGGGCGCCCCTGAAAAACTTTCCTGAAGAAAAAAAATTAAAGTAGAACTTCCATCTGATCTAGCAATCACACTTCTGGATACATGGCCAAAGAAAATGAAAACAGAATCTTGAGAGATATCTGAGTTCCCGTATTTATTGCAGTATTATTCACAATAGCCACGATATGGAAACAACCCAAGTGTCCATCAACAGATGAATGGACGAAGATGTGGCATATAGATCGTATATATTCACATACATGCGAACGCTCATCAGCTATGAGAAAGGAAGTCCTGCCATTTGTAACAACATGGGCGGACCTTGAAGGTATGATGCTAAGTGAAATGAGTCAGGCAGAGAAAGACAAATACGGTATCTCACTTATGTGTGGAATCTAAAAATGCCCAACTCAGGGAAGCAGTCTTGTGACAGTGGCTTTTAACTTTAAAAAATGTATTTATTTATCTTGAGAGAGGCAGAGATAGCACAAGTGGGGGAAGGGCAGAGAGAATCCCCCGTAGGCTCTGCGTTGCCAGCGCAAAGCCCCACACGGGGCTCAAACTCCCGAAACCTGAGCCGAAACCAAGAGTCAGATGCTCAACCGACTGAGCCACCCAGGTGTCCCTTTTAATTTTTTCAAACAAAGTTTTGGTGGTTGTCTTAGAATTATGTAATGCTCAGGAACAAGTTATAAGGTGATGGAACTGTGATCTCCCTTCTGAATTAGTCAGACTATTCCATTTCCTGTGCACCCACCCACCTACCCCTGCACCTTTGCTTACGTCAGTCCCTCTGTCTGGAAACCCATTTCTCTTTTTTCCCTCTTACTCAATTGCTAAAGAAACTGAAGCTAGCCCCCGACTTACCCAAGGTCACACAGTTAGGGCATAGCCCAGCCTACTGATTATCTCCGGACTCCTGGTTTTCAGGGATTTTCCACCACACCCCACTCTGCTTTTCAGATTCATTTTTTGGGGTGCCTGGGTGGCTCAGTTGGTTAAGCACCAACTCTGGATTTTGGCTCAGGACGGGATCTCATGGTGAGATCGAGCCCCGCCTTGGGCTCTGTGCTGACAGTGCTGAGCCTGCTTGAGATTGTCTCTCTCTCTCTCTCTCTCTCTCTCTCTCTGCCTCTGCCTCTCCCCCACTTGCGCGCTCTCTCCTTCTTTCAAAATAAATAAGTATTAGAAAAAATAAAGATTCATTATTTGAACTCTCAAAGCTTATTTCAGAGGCTTTCTTGTAAACTTCAAATAGAAGTAATCTGTCCCTTCTTTGAACTCCTACATGCTTTAACTGTACCTCTCTTAGGATGCTTATCACCGTTTATTTTGTCTTATGCTTATTTTCTCCCCTCCGGGAGGCATTACTGGACTTTGCTTTATTTACTTCTGTGTCTTTCGTGTCACGTACCCTTGTATTAGTAGGTCCTCAATGTATATTTGCTAAAGCGACTAAATCCCTTTTGGATTTTGGACACCTTGTGGCCACAGAAAGTATATTGAAACCAGCTGCAGAAACATGGGGAATTCCTTCAAGCTTGGCTATCCTGCCTCTTGCCTGGTAGACCTGCACTGTCCAAGAGAAGTTTCTATAATGATGGAAATGTTTAATATCTGCACTGTCCAATATGACGCCACCAGCCGCATATGGCCACTGAGCATTTGAATGTGGTGGGACTGAAGAACCGAACATTCAATCTTATTTGATTTTAGTTAACTTCTATTTGAACAGGTACGTGTGACTGATGGCCACCATATTTGGACAGTGCAGTTGTAGATGGTACCCCATTTGATAAATCTACTAGTCTTATCCCTTTGAACGTGATTGCGCAATTGCCTCCTTAGTGAGAAAATGGCACCGTTGTCTTCCAAGCTCGAGATTCAAGATTCCACCCTTGACATCCTTCCTTTCCCACCTCCCTCCCCAGGAGAAAGATGGAACTCATAAAGCTTTTCCTGCGGACTCCAATTTTCACTGACCTCCCTTGCCTCAGATTCCGACTCTGCAATGCATAGATATAATACTTAGACGATATGTTACATTGTTTGCTGCCATTTTGAATCTTACTGCTTCCTAAATAGATTATAAACTTCTTTATGTGAGGACCACACATTCCATGTCTTCCAGATTCTCTCCGGTTCCTATTATGGTGTCACTCATATTGTAAATGTTCTGTAAATATTGATCGACTGATTGATTGAAGGTAGAGAAAAGGAACCTAACGTGATCAAGAAAAGAGTTTCTGAGACATAGAAGAGGGCATGTGTCAGGGTGCCTGGGTGGCTCAGTCGGTTAAGCGTCTGACTTTGACTCATGTCTTGGTCTCTCAGTTCACGAGTTAGAGCCCTGCGTGGGGCTCTGTGATGACAGCACAGAGGTTGCTTTGGATTCTGTGTCTCCCTCTCTCTGTGCCCCTCCCCTGCTCGTGCTCTGTCTCTCTCTCAGAGACAAATAAACATTAAAAAAAATTTTTTTTTTGAAGAGAAGGGGGTGTGTCTTAAGATTTACTTAGCACCCTAAAAACGTAAAGCCTTTCAGAAATTATTTCTCAGGGCACCTGGGTGGCTCAGTTGGTTAAGCTTCTGACTTCGGCTCAGGTCATGATCTCATGGTTCCTGAGTTTGAGCCCCACATCAGGCTCTGCGCTGACAGCCCGGAGCCTGGAGCCTGCTTTGGATTCTGTGTCTCCCTCTCCCTCTGCCCCTCCCCCGCTCATGCTCTGTCTCTGTCTCTCAAAAATAAATAAATGTTAAAAAAATTTTTTAATTTAAAATTTAAAAATTAAAAAAAATTTAACATTTATTTATGAGAGAAATTTAAAATTAAAAAAAATTTTTTTTTACATTTATTTATTTTTGAGAGACAGAGAGAGACAGAACATGAGCAGGGGAGGGGCAGAGAGAGAGCGAGACACAGAATCCGAAGCAGGCTCCCGGCTCTGAACTGTCAGTACAGAGCCTGACGAGGGCTTGAACTCACAGACCGTGAGATCATGACCTGAGCCGAAGTCGGACGCTCAACCCACTGAGCCACCCAGGCACCCCTAAAACAAAAATTTTTTTTTAAAGAAATTATTTCTCTTACTTCCTGTAATTTTTTTTTTCCTAAACACCTTTTAGAATTATTTTTCCAGCCATCTAAGGAACTCAATTCAAAACCTTTTTTGGGTGGATGGGGGATGGGTGAAATAGGTGATGGGATTAAAGAATGTGCTTGTCCTGACATGTACTTGGTGACATAAGGAAGCATTGAATCGTTTTATTGTACACCTGAAGCTAATATTATACTGTATGTTAACTAACTGGAATTTACATAAAAGCTTAAAAAGGAAACCCTTTTTCCTGAGTACTTATGTGGCAAAAACTGTCATGCATTTTGACTGTATTCCTTTCTAATAGGGTTTTCTATCAAAGGACTTTTCTAACCACACGTATGAGCCTCATCAGAGAGCATTTGCTGAGAAACTGAGGGGTTGCTAGAACGCTCCAAACAGCACATTTGGTGGAACCAGGATCGGCATGTGGCTGTCTGTATGTTTAAAACCTGGCTCTTGAACATACACAATGTTTTCCTTCTTTGGTGACCGGGAAATCGAGGGGAAGGCCTTGCTTGGTGTCGCCCCTACGTCTACGAAAAGTAGTTCGGTTCACCTCTCCCTCGTCCTTAATTACACTGTAGCGCAAGTGAGCTCCCGTAAGACTCTAACTGATGGCAAAATTCCTGCTGACCACACCCTGGGTGAGACCGCCGTGGCTTGGGAGCCCTAAGCCTGTAGTTCACGCTCCCACAGAGCCATGCGGCCTGCCTGAGCTCCAACCACTAGCTCACAGCGCCCAAAATATGAAAAGAAAATAAGGAGCCAGAAGGGAGTTGTCCTTGTGGGACAAGAATGTCAGCTGGCACCGGTTCATCACATTTTTCCAGCTATTTTGACATGTGTTATATAAGGGAACTGATTCCAAGACAAAACAAAAAACTGAAAGCCTCCTTCCTACAGAAGTGCAGGCAGAGCAAATGAGATCTGACTTTTCCTTTGAACTTTTTATTTACGTCGGGGGGGTTTGTCAAAGCAATCGTGTTTTTTTGTCTGCAAAGCCCCAAATCTAGCATGGTATTCCCCTTACTTACTATCTAGTGCTCGTTTTTATGTGTGCAAGCTTCTGTGCATTTCAAATACGTTTTCAACTTGCTGAAAATACTTATGAATCACACACACACATGCATGCGTACAATAAATCACTTTCACGGGACCAACCAAATCTGGCTTTTTTTTTTTTTTTTTTTTTGGTAGCTCGCAGTGGTTCAAACTCTCAAGGCCGTGGCCTGGTGTTGAGCTTCAACTTGATGTTCGCAAAGTTGGTGGGTCAAAGCTGCAGGTTCTGTTTACAGGCCTTTGACCAGATACATCTAGATTTAGTCCTGAGCGACGTGGCCGGAATGACTTCTGTCTCATCCTCATTTCCATCGGGACCGATGGAGAAAATGCACTTGCCCGGTGTAGAAATAACAAAGGTGACATTGATCTGGTGATTGTTGGCGGTGTGGCTATGGTGCAAAGGCACCATCAAAATGCTGATGGATCCCAAATGACCCTTGCATTTCTGACTTCTGTCCCGGACTCCGGGGGCCAGACGTGTCGTTTCTACTCAAGTATCTGATGGTTTGCGACGTAACATGTCTGAAAAAGAACTCCCAATTCTACACCCCTGAAACTTGCCAGCCCCAACCCCTCAGTTAACAACTTCATTACTCACCTCATTGGGCATTCTGAGACTTTTGACTCATATGTACGTGGTCTGTAGACACCACACATTTAAGGCGCGGAATAGCTCCGTTCCCGCAAAATACACCCCTGTGCATTTTAGTTAGTTGGACCTTCCTCCGGCCCCTGGAAACCACCGATCCATTTGCCGTCTCTCTGGTTTTCCAGAACATTATGTAAACAGTTTGTCTTCTTTCTGGTTCTCCCACTTACCCTAATGTGTTTGAGACTCACTCATGTTGGAGTGTGCCTCAATAACTCATCCCTTCTTATTACTGAGTAGTATTCCCTGTGATGCACTCTCCACCGCTGGTATATCCATTCACCCACCAAAGGACATTTAGGTTGTTTTCAGTTCTGGGGGACGATTAACTGGCGCTGTTACGAACATTCATTTATCCTTTTTGGGTAAACATGAGTGGCGCTGCAGAGTTGTATGGTAGGTAGGTTTTTAACTTTATAAAAACTGCCAACTTGTTTTCCGGGGTGGTGGTTCCATTTTATGCTTCCACCAGCACTGTGTGAGGGGTCCAGTTTCTTTGATTTTTTTTAAATAAAAATAAAGTGTGTGATGATATCCACGGTGGTTTCAAGGCTCATTTCCTTAATGGCTAATGATGCCAGACATCTTTTGGGGTCTTTTTTGCCATTCATATATGCTTCAGTGAAGAGTCCAAGATCATTTGCTATTTTCTTGTTGGATTGTTTGTTTTCTGACTGTTGAGTTTAGAAGTGTCGTGTGTGTGTGTGCGCGTAGGGTGGGTATGTCTTTTTTGGGGTGGGGGATATGTGGTTTGCAAATATTTTCTCCCTATCTCTATCTTGCCTTCTAAAAAATATTTCATTTTATTTATTTATCTTTTAAATATTTATTTCTGAGAAAGAGAGAGAGAGAGAATGAGCGGGGGTGGGGCAGAGAGAGAAGGGGACAAAGGATCCTAAGCAGGCTCCACGTTGACAGCAGCAAGCCCGATGCGGGGCTCGAACTCACGAACCACGAGATCATGACCTGAGCCAAAGTCGGATGCTTAATCGACTGAGCCACCCAGGTGCCCCAAAAATATTTTATTTTTTAGAACTGTTTCAGGTTCATAGCAAAATTGAATAGAAGGTACACAGATTTGCTATGTACCGCCTGTGCCCACACACCCACACAACCTCCCCCACTATCAACATCCTCCACTAAAGTAGAACACCTGTTACGAGTGATGAACCTTTATATCATTGTCATCCAAAGTCCATAGTTAGCATTAGGGTTCGTTCCTGGTGTTGTACATATTGTGGGATTTGACAAGCATATAATGGCATGTATCCACCATTATAGTATCATACAGAATAGTTTTACTGCCCTTAAAATCCTCTGTGCCCCTCCCCCTGCCCCTGACTGCCACTGACCTTTCACTGTCTCCATAGCTCTGCCTTTTCCAGAAGGTCGTATAGTTGGAATCACACAGTATGTAGCCTTTTCAGACTGGCTTCTTTCACTTAGTAATATGCATTTCAGGTTCCTTCCTGTTTTTCATGGCTTGATGGTTCATTTCTTTCTAGCACTGAATGACAGTTCATTGTCTGGATGGACCACAGTTTACTTATCCACTCATCCACCCACTGAAGGCCATCTTGGTTGCTTCTAAGTTTTGGCAATTTTGAATAAAGCTGCTATAAACATCCATGTGCACGTTTTTGTGTGGACATAAGTCTTCAACTCTTTTGGGTAAATTCCAGGGAGCATGATCGCTGCATCATACGGTAAATGGTAAGAGTAGGTTTAGTTTCGTAAGAGCCCACACTGTCTTCCAGAGTGGCCGCACCATGTTGCATTCCCACCAGCAGTGAAGGAGAGTTCCTGTTGCTCCACATCCTTGCCAGCATTTGGTGGTGTCAGTGTTCTAGATTTTGGCCATTTTAATAGGTGTGTAATAGAGTTTTAACTTGCATTTCCCTCATGACATGTGGCACGGAGCATCTTTTCTGGTGCTTTTTTTGCCATCTGTATCTCTTTTTTTAGAGATGTGTCTGTTAAGGCCTTTGGCCCATGTTTCAGTGAGGCCGTTCGTTTTCTTATCATTGAATTTTAAGAGTAATAGTTTGGATAACAGTGCTCTATCAGAATATCTTTTGCAAATACTTTCTCCCAGACTGTGGCTTGTCTTCTCTTTCTCTTGACATTGTCTTTCACGGAGCAGAAGGCAGAAGTTGTTGTTGCTGTTTTGTTGTTTGGTTGGGCAAACAACATAAATTTATATTGTAAAGTTCTGGAAGCTGAGAAGGTTAAGATCAAGACACTGGCACATCTGGTGTCTGGAGATGTCTGCCTCCTGGTTCATAGATGGTTGTCTCCTTGCTGTATCCTTACATGGCAGAAGGGGCAGGAGAGCTCTCTAGGATCTCTTTTTTTCCAGGGCATTAACTTGACTCACAATACTCCAGTCTCATGACCTAATTACCTCCCAAAGTTACCACCTCCTACTACCTACCATCAGGGGTTATGATTTCTACATATGAATTTTATTTTATTTTTTTTTATTTTTTATTTTTTTTTCAACGTTTTTTATTTATTTTTGGGACAGAGAGAGACAGAGCATGAACGGGGGAGGGGCACAGAGAGAGGGAGACACAGAATCGGAAACAGGCTCCAGGCTCTGAGCCATCAGCCCAGAGCCCGACGCGGGGCTCGAACTCCCGGACCGCGAGATCGTGACCTGGCTGAAGTCGGACGCTTAACTGACTGCGCCACACAGGCGCCCCTCTACATATGAATTTTAGATGGACACAAACATTTAGTCCATGGCACTTGTGTAAATGAAATCCACAAGACTCACTTGAGTGGGCAGTTTTAATTTTCTTCCTGACCAAATCTTTCTAAAAATTGCCCAAAGCTTCGTGGCCTCTTGTTACTGGAAGTGCTGGTGACAGGTGCAGTGGCTGAATGAGGGACTGCATGATGAGAGAGGAGAATCGCGGCCATGGTAATCCACAAGGGAGGGGGAATCCCAGTCCAGAGCTTGTTAGAAACGCCCAGTCTGAGGCCCCACAGGAGACACGCCGAATCAGAATCTGCATCTTAACAAGATCCCCAAGTCACTAATACAGACATTAAAATTTGGTAAGCACTGCTCCAAACTCAGAACACATTTCCATGAATATCACACGTTACAACTGCCATCTGCTAACAAAGAAGAAAGATGACCGAAGTCATTAACATAGTTCTTAAACTTTTGTTATCAAGATTAACCACGTGTTCATTTCTACTAAAATGGCCTGCTTTCCCTGAGTCTGTTTATTGCGCATCAGTAAATCACAGGCTTTTTTTTTTTTTTTCCTTCCGCATGCTTCATGGTTGTCAGAATGAACAGTCAGTCAATTCTTTCAGCCACTGATGTCTGTTCAGGCTGACATTGGAATATGTTGCTGTCCTTCTTCACCAATGGCCGGTGGACAGCCACAACACTGGACAGCCATTGGTTTTGCATACCCAGACTCCCATTTCCTTCTCAGTTCCTAACGACACCTATTTTGTCAGAGATTTGCAGGTCGGTGGGGCTTTCAGTAAAGGTCCTCTCCCCCACAATGGCCGGGAGTTGGGCATGTGGACAAAGCAAGGTCAATTGGATATACAGAGCAGAAGTTTTTCATTTTGATGAAGACCAGCTTATTAATTCTTTTTTCATGGATCGTGCCTTTGGTACTGTGTGTAAAAAGTCATTGCCATATCCAAGGTCATCTAGGTTTTCTCCTGTATCGTCTTCTAGGAATTTTATAGTTTTGTGTTTTACTTTTAGGTCTGTGACCCATTTTGAGTGAAGTTTTGTGACGCGTGTAAGGGCTGTGTCTGGATTCATTACTTTGCACGTGGATGTGTAGTAGTTCCAGTACTATTTGTTGAAAAGACCATTGTCCATTGTATTTCCCTTGGTCCTTTGTCAAAGGTAAGTTGACTGTATAGGGGTGCCCGGGTGGCTCAGTCAGTTGAGCGTCCGACTTCGGCTCAGGTCGTGATCTCACCGTTCATGGGTTAGAGACCCCTGTCGAGCTCTGTGCTGACAGCTCAGAGCCTGGAGCCTGCTTCGGATTTGTGTCTCCCTCTCTCTCTGCACAATCCCTACTCGTGCTCTGTCTCTTAAAAATGACTAATGTTAAAAAAGTTTTTTTATAAAGGTAAGTTGACTATATACAGTGTATATATGTGGGTCTATTTCTGGGCCTTCTGTTCTATGGATCTATTTGCCTACTCTTTTGTCATCAATAACACACTGTCTTGATCGCTGAAGCTCTGTAGTAAGTATTGAAGTTGGGAAGTGTCAGTCCTCCAATTTTGTTCTTCTCCTTCAGTATGGTGTCAGCCATTTCTGGTATTTTGCCCTCTGCCTAAACTTTAGAGTCTGTTTGTTGATGTCTACAAAATAGCTTGTTCAGATTTTGATTGGGATTACATTGAATTTGAAAAGCAAGTTGGGAAGAGCTAATATCTTGAATGTTCTAATCCATGAACATGGAATAGCTCTTCACTTATTTAGTTCTTTGATATCTTATAGATTTTTTTTTAATTTTGAAGTTTTCCTTATATAGATCTTGCTCATATTTTGTTAGGTCTATACCTAAGTATTTCGTTTGTTGGGGTGCTAAAGTAAATGGTATTGTGTCTTTAATTTCGAATTCCACTTGTTCATGGCTGGTAAATAGGAAAGCGACCAACTTTTGTATATTCACTTTATATCCTGCAAACTTGCTAGAGTCACTTATTTGTTCCAGGAGTTCTTTGGTTGATTCTTTTGGATTTTCTACATTAGACAATCATGCCACCTACAAACAAAGATAGTTTAATGTCTTCCTTCCCGATGGGTTCACATTTTATTTCCTTTTCTTGTCTTAGTGCAGTAGCTAGTACTTCTAGTACAATGTTTAAAAGGGGTAGTGAGAGGAGACATTTTTTTCCTGGCTCTTGATCTTAATAGAAAAGCTTTCAGCTTTTTATCCTAAGTCTGATGCTATCTGTAGGTTGTTTGTAGATGTTCCTTATCAAGTTGAAGAAGTTCCCCTCTATTCTTAACTTACGGAGAGTTTTTATTATGAATGCATATTGGATTTTGTCGAATGCCTTTTTTTTTTTTGCATCTATTGATATGATCACAGGATTTTTCTTCTTTAGCCTATTGACGTGATGGATTACATTAATCGATTCTCAAATGTTGAACCAGTTTTACATACCTAGGATAAATCCCACTTGGTCATGGCATGTAATGTTTTTTATGCATTGTTGAATTATATTTGCTAATATCTTGTTGAGGATTTTAAAATCTATGTTCATGAGAGATATTGGTCTATAGATTTCTTTCGTTGTAATGTCTTTGTCTGGTTTTGGTCTGGGTGGTTCAGTCGGTTAAGCGTCCGGCTTTGGCTCAGGTCATGATCTCATGGTTAGAGGGTTAGAGGGAAAGAGCCTGTTGGGCTCTTTCCTGACAGCTCAGAACCTGGAGCCTGCTTTGAATTCTGTGTCGCCCTCTGTCTCTGCCCTTGCCCCACTCATGCTCTGTCTCTGTCTCTCTCTCTCTCTCTCTCTCAAAAATAGACACTAAAAAAACCTTTTTTTAATATATAAATTAAAAAAACAAATTTTAACTGAGTAAATTTAAAGATCCAATTGACTTTATTCAACAATTCATGAATTGGGTATCCCATGCAGCAAGTAGATAGGAGCTCTGAGGAGCTATACAAAATGGAGGGTTTCTATAGACAGAAGGAGGACGGAATAAGACATTAAGAGTGGATTATTTCTGATAAGCTCACCACCTCCCCTCAGGGGAAGGCAGGGGGTCTTATCATGCAGATATCCTCCCTAGTGCCACCGGGAAACCCCAGACTCTGCTTTGAGATTTCACTCTTTGGGGAGGCTGAAACTGCAGTTAGGATAGGTGGGTATTAAGACTTGGTGGGGCTTAGCCCAAGTGACACCATTTGGGGCCTATTGTTTCTTCTTAACAGACCTCATAATGAGGGTTGGTTTTGTAGTTTGTTCAGCTCTCTACTTGTTGTTAGGGTAAAGTAGCAATTTCCAAACTGTGCTGGACTCGTTGTGCCCTTTTAAACCCCTAAGTAGTATTTCTTGGAGAGCAGGAATTCTTAATTTTAATGAGGTCCAGTTTTCAACATTTGCTTTTAGGGATCAAGATTTTGTGTGCTATCACTAAGAAAGCTATGCTTAACTCAAGGTCACCAAGATTTTCATCTGTTTTCTTCTAGCAGAGTGGTCTTTTTAAGGTGTAAATCAGATCACACTACTACCTTGCTTAAAACCCTCCAAGGGTGTTCTTCATATTGAGAATAAAAATCTGAACTCCGAATCCTGATCTACAAAGCCCTGCATGGTCTTGCCTTAGGCTTCTTTGACCTCTGCCTCCTACCCCTTTCTCCCTCATTCGCTCTGCTCCAGCCACATTTCCTTTCTTGCTATCCTCCGTCCCCTCCCTGGAGCCCCTGTACTTCCTGTCACCTCTATCTGGATTACTCCTCATGTAACAGGGGCCCAGGGGGCGAGAGCACCTTCTCAGGGGGTCCCAAACAGAACAGGTTCAGCAATTTGCCCCTGACAAGATCCAAAGGCAGAGAGAGACGGAGGGCGGTGAAACAAGAAAGGAATTTATTTCAGTGAGGCCAATGCCAGGAAGACAGGGGACTAGCGTCTCAGAGGTGGTCTCCAAAGTGCCCCCAATACATCTAGCTTTCTATAAGGAAAGAGTGGGACAAAGGTCAGTGGGTTCTTGCAGATGAGCTGGAAAGGTTAGGATGATTATTGTCTTTGCGTCAGTCACTCGGGGTCTGGCTGGCTCAGGGCGGTCCCCATTGCTTGAGGGGGAAGTTTCAGTTCCCATCAAGGGGTGCTTTGCCTGCAGGGTCTTTTGCCTGAGTTAAGAGATAAGCTGGGAAGAAGAATTTAATCAATTAGAAGGTACAGACTGAGGTCAAAATGGAGGTAGTTGGCGTCCTCTTTCATTCTTTGAGATCTTTATGTGGCTCACTTCTCAACCCTTAGGACTCTGCTCACACACCACCTGCTTGGGGAGGCTCCCTTCCACCAGCCTGTGTAAAATAGGACCCCTTCTTTACTTGAGATCCTGTTCTCTCTCTTTACTTTCTTCAGAGCATTTATCACTATCTGGAGTTACTTCATCTATTTGTCTGATTTATTTATTTGAAGTATGCTTCGTACATTTGTTTTCTTGCTTTTTTATGCCCCTAAAATGTAAGTTCTTTAAAGGCAAGGGAGGGGTATTCTGTTTTGTTTACTGCTCTATTTCCTGGGTCAAGAACAACATCTGGCACAGAACATTTGCTCCTAGGTCGAAAAAAAAAAATGAGGGGCTCTTGGGTGGCTCAGTCGGTTAAGCGCCTGGCTTCAGCTCAGGTCATGATCTCACAGTTCGTGAGTTCGAGCCCCATGTTGCACTCTGTACTGACAGCTCAGAGCCTGGAGCCTGCTTTGGATTCCGTGTCTCCCTCTCTCTCTGGCCCTCCCCCACTCATGCTCTGTCTCTCTCTCTCTCAGAAATAAATAAACACTAAAATTTTTTTTTTTAAATGAATTACAGATTACTGAAGACTTTATCTAATATACAGGGAAACTCAAACTATGAACCTTGGCATAAGGGAGAGAATAAAGTTAGGACCAAGCGGGGCTTGTTCTGAAGCAAAAGAAGAATAGAAATTTTCAGTGGAGCTCTGGAAGGAGGAAGTCTGTGGAGCAGGGACAACACAGCCAATTCCAAAGAATGATGACTCATGCTTGATTCCCTCATGTAAGCGGTGTCCAAGAAGAGACTTTCAGCACTTGAAGCCCTCTGCCTCCCCTCAGGGCAAAATTTCTCTCGGGACCTTGTGCATAGCATAGTTTGAGCGACCCTTCTGAGCTCCAATATTTTATTGCCTCCAGCTTAATTTTTGGCAGGGACAATATCTTTTGATTTATAATTAAAGTTTCAATTAGTGTTAGCATAAGAATAGACAGATAGCTCGATGGATAAAACTGAGGGTCCATATATAAACCCTTACATCTACGGTCAGTTGATTTCCCAAGAGTACGAAGACAGTCTTTTCAACAAATGGTGCTGGGACAACTGGACATTCACGTACAAGAGAAAGAGTTGGACCCCTATCTCAAACCATCCACAGAATGGATCATATCAAAATGATACAGCTTTTAGAAGAAAGTGGTAAATCTGGGCGCCTGGGTGGCTCAGGTTAAGCGTCCAACTTCCACCCCGGTCCTCATCTCGTGGTTCATGAGTTCGAGCCCCGCGTTGGGTTCTGTGCTGCCAGCTCAGAGTCTGGAGCCTGCTTCAGATTCTGTGTCTCCCTCTCCGCCCTTCCCCCATTCGTGCTTACTCTCTCTCTCTCTCTCTCAAAAATAAACAAACATTAAAAAAATTGAGAAAAAAGGAAGAATAAAGTGGGAAATCTTTATGGGCATGGGTTAGCTGGTGGTTTCTTAGCTATGACACAGACACATAAGCGGCAAAAGAAACAAATATAAATTCTACTTTATCAAAATTAAAAACTTTTGTGCTTCACAGGACCACCAGGAAAGTAGACATCTTCCAGGACATCACCAGGAAAGTAGAAAGCTAACCCATTGAGTGGGAGAAAAATTTTGTAAATCATATATCTGATAAGAAACTTATTTCCAGAATACATAAAGAACTCTTGGAACTCAACAAGAGACAAATAATGCAATTTGAAAACGGGCAAATGACTTGAATAGATGTTTCTCCCAAGAAGATACACAAACGGCTGATGCACGTGAAAAAAAAAAATGCCCAGGATGGCTCTCGTCAAAAACAAGGACGATGGCAAGTGTCTGTGATGGTACGGAGAAATTGGAACCCTCGTATGTTGTTGGTGGGAGATAAAATAGCGTAGCCACTCTGGAAAATGGTTTCGCAGTTCTCGAAAGGTCGCCATATAGCCCAGCTGTTCCACTCCTCGGTGTACACCCAAGAGAAAGTGCGGTCTCACACAAAAACCTATACACGAATATTTAAACTAGCCCTTTTTATCAGAGTCAAACTGTGAAACACCTCAAGTGGTTATCAGCTGATGAATAAACGATTGTGGTAACATCTGTACAGTGGAATACTATGTGAACATACAGGGGGAATGATACAGCGCCTCAGTTGGTTAGGCGTCCGACTCCGGCTCAGGTTATGATCTCATGGGTTGGGGCTCTGTGCCGACAACAACTTGGAGCCCGGGGCTGTTTTGGATTCTGAGTCTCCCTCTCTGCCTGCCCCTCCCCTGCTCATGCTCTCTCTCTCTCTCTCTGTCTCTTTTCTCAAAAATAAATATTAAAAAAAATAAAATAAATAAAATAAAATCCTGGGTTTTTTTTTTAAGTCTATTTTTATTTATTTTGAGAGAGAGATTGAGAGCAAGCAGAGGAGGGACAGAGAGAGAGGGAGACAGAATCCCAAGCAGGCTCTGCACTGCCAGCACAGAGCCCGATGTGGGGCTCGATTTCATGAACCACGAGATCATGACCTGAGCCAAAGTCAAGAGTCGAATGCTTACCCGACTGAGCTCCCCGGGCACCCCTAAAATCACGTTTTGAAATTTGTGTTCTATTACAGAGATCTTCAATAACAAACGAGCAGTCGCCTTCTTCAAAGAGTTTGAGAATGTTGTAGGGAGAAAAACTGCCTTTGAAAGTTTGCAGAACCTCTCCCACTTAAAAAAAAAAAAGAGTTTGTTAGAATAAGAATTATAACGCAGACATTGAAATAAGTTAAGGTAGGGGCGCCTGGGTGGCGCAGTCGGTTAAGCGTCCGACTTCAGCCAGGTCACAATCTCGCAGTCCGTGAGTTCGAGCCCCGCGTCGGGCTCTGGGCTGATGGCTCGTAGCCTGGAGCCTGTTTCCGATTCTGTGTCTCCCTCTCTCTCTGCCCCTCCCCCGTTCATGCTCTGTCTCTCTCTGTCCCAAAAATAAATAAAAAACGTTGAAAAAAAAATTAAAAAAAAAAAAAAGAAATAAGTGAAGGTATTTTGGTTGTTAGCATTCATCGAGTTGTTTCTTCACTCCCTTTCCTGCTTTTTCTCCCTGCAAATCCCGCTGCACTTGGGGGACTGGATTTTATTACCTTTAATTATGCACAGCCTAGAAGCAGATGCTATCCACGGAGGTATTTTGTCTTATGCAGCAACTCATGTGGGAATAAACCACAGCAGATGACATGTGCCAATGCTGCCTTCCTGAAGATCAGGTGACCAGCTTGCTTATCAACAAGCGTCATTTCCAGGAGACTAGCTCATTACAGTGTTGACATAGCATCATCTGGGATGAAGCAAAAAAAGTGGGTCCTTGTGCCCCAGCCGAGGCTCCAACACAGATTGGCTGCATGACCCTGGCCAGGTCATTGTCGTGTTCCTGGTTCAGTCTCATCATTGATATCTGTAAAACTAAGTGGTTGGATAGGAATTGATGATTCTGGGACTTACCTGGGGGTTCTTGTTAAATATATAAATTCCAGGCTCTACCCCAGGGCCTCTAGCTCTATGATTCCATCTTTCTTTCTTCCTTCCTTTCTTCCCTTCTAATGTTTATTTGCTTTTGAGAGACAGAGCATGTGCTGGGGAGAGGCAGAGGGAAGGGAGACACAGAATCTGAAACAGGATCCAGTCTCTGAGCTGTCAGCACAGAGCCCGACGCGGGGCTCGAACCCACGAACCGTGAGATCATGACCTGAGCCGAAGTCAAACACTTAACCAACTGAGCCACCCAGGCGCCCCTCCGAGTTCCATCTTTCTAGTACTGGTTTTACAGCGAGGGGGCCCACGCCTGAGAAAACTGGAGATTCCTCTGATGCCCACCCCATTCCTAGGCTGGTCACTCATACGTGCGTAGCGCAGCCCGGTCTCAGAGGAAGAAACAAAATAGTGGCTCTTCCGTGTCTATGTCTCCGGACACGGCCCTCTGGGGACACAGGCACTGGGGCGTGGAGGAGTGCAAAGCACCGAGGAATGTATTCTACATGATGGCGTCGTGCTTTGAACAAACCCCAGTGATGTCATTCGGTATTCTTCTTCCAAAGAGAACGCTGTTCTTTGGGTATTTCGCCCCATTTAGGTGCCACTCATTAGGGTCTCCCGGGAGCTCTGTTCAGAATAGCATCTTTAAGGACTCTCTCGAGTGCCACGATACCACTAAAATAGGCATCACTCCCACTCTATCTAAGCTGTCGGTCAGGGCGGACAAACATGTCGAAGGGCAGACAAACAGAGCTGCAAACACAGGGAAGCATAAACAGAGACCTTACCCAGCAAATAAATGTAGTTTGAAATATTGACATTCTGAACAGGGATTAGTGCTTGCCCTTATGTTCTGGGTTGAGATGGTTGGAGCCGGTCCAGGGGTACCCGATTCACTGCCCTACACAAGCAGAGATTAGATTATTTCCTCCTAGCCGCTCACCCTCTCTCCAAATTTGGGATTGTATTTTATTTTATTTATTTATTTTTTGAATGTTTGTTTATTCTGAGAGACAGAGAGGAGCGACAGAACATGAGGTGGGAGGGGCAGAGGGAGAGGGAGACACAGAATCCCAAGCAGGCTCCAGGCTCCGAGCTGTCAGCCCAGAGCCCGACGCAGGGCTCGAACCGACAAACCGTGAGATCATGACCTGCGCCGAAGTCGGGGGCTTAACCCACTGAGCCCCCCCAGGAGCCCCCAACTTTGGGATTTTACCTGTACTCATAAGCGTTTATTAAATTTGCTCTTTTTTCGGGGCGCCTGGGTGGCGCAGTCGGTTAAGCGTCCGGCTTCAGCCAGGTCACGATCTCGCGGTCCGTGAGTTCGAGCCCCTCGTCAGGCTCTGGGCTGATGGCTCAGAGCCTGGAGCCTGTTTCCAGTTCTGTGTCTCCCTCTCTCTCTGCCCCTCCCCCGTTCATGCTCTGTCTCTCTCTGTCCCAAAAATAAATAAATGTTGAAAAAAAAAAAATTAAAAAAAAAAAATTTGCTCTTTTTTCTTAAGAGTTACACACGGGGGCTGCAAAAAATTAGATACCTTCCTGCCTTTTGGAGGCTTGGCAATGACAAAAATTAGGCAAATGCCAGAAGAACATTTCACCAGGAAAGTAAAGGGAACCTTTCTTACGAATCGAAAAGATCCAAACTCCAAATGAGCATGTAAATGTTTGGATCACTATCTACAACCAGCCTGGCCTCCAAGCCTTATCCAGGATTAGTGACAAGCCCAAACAAGCTCATTCCACGGGAATTGCCTTAATTGTCTTATTGTAAATTAATTGGATTTTTGTGTGTGTGTGTGTGGGGGGGGGGTCAGATGGGTTGATCTCATTTTGACTGGAAGCCGTTTTTTTCCTTCTCCGTTCGTGGGAAGCAGCAGCACTAAACCGGCACTGCGGCTCGTATACGGACGGATAGCTAATGTTTCTTTTTTGCAGGCATTTTTAGATATGAAGGCTTCTGGATGCAACTGTCGACAGAGTCAAATGCACACCTTCCGTGAGTCTGTGCTCAACTTCTCTGACTTCGGAGGTCGTCTTTTACAAAGAGCGGGGTCTCCTGCATCCTGGACCCTCTGAAGATCTGTTATGAAGATAGTTAACGAGCCAGGGGCAGAGTAAGTGGACCTAGAATGGTCGGAACATTTCCCAAGGATGCAAAGACTACAACCAGCAACATCTTTATACCATCTAATTGTGCCTCGCAGCAAGACGCTGCCTACTGAAGATTGGATCCATATGTTGGCAGAACCTTTATGGACCTGTAATTTGATTTTCTGAGACGTAATTTGATTTCACTTGCTGCCTTAATTCGAGATTTGCCTTACGGCAAGCAATAGATCGGGTCTTACCCCAGCCCTGTCCAAAAGTCTTTCCTGACCCCATCCTAGCTGCATGAGACACTTTGTCTCAGAGGTCCCCAAATACCCTTTGCATTTCAATATCACTGCTATTTCCTTATTCTTTTATAGCCATGATGGTCTTGATGTGTCTGTCGCCACTGTTAGACTGAGCTTCTTGAGGATAGCAATATTAAAATGTTTATTTCTCCCTCGCCTGGCACATGGCAGATGTTTAAGAAACGCTTTCTAAATAAGTGATTACGGGGGCGCCTGGGTGGCTCGCTCGGTCGGTGAAGCATCTGACTCTTGATTTGGGCTCAGGTCACGATCTGAGTCCCGGGTCCCAAGTCCCCAGTCGGGCTCTGGGCTGACAGTGCAGAGCCTCTTCTCTCCCTCTCTCTCTGCCCCTCCCCTGCTCACATGCTCTCTCTCTCTCTCTCTCTCTCTCTCTCTCTGTCTCAAAATAAAATAAACTTTAAAAGTATATAAATAAGTGATTGCACACACGGGGACACGTATGTCTGAATGAACAAGGATCAGGATGCATACAAGAACACAGGGATAAATACATCCCAGCACAGTGGGATTTAGCCATTCTTGGTGCTAAAAATCCCCTTCCATGAGAGGTAATCAATTATTGGCTGTGGCCATCGGAAGTGATTTAGATCCCATAGCAGCTAAGATGGTGAGAAGGTGAGATTCTGTGTCACTGATTCTATCTTTTGGAGGTGAGTTCTGGAGAAGGCGGGGCCGAGGGAAGGTAAGTTAGGACGTAGAGGCAAGTTGAGGGCTGTGAGGCAGAGCAGGGAGACCATCAAGCCCGTGACCCGGTGGAGCTGAAAAATGGGGCAGCAGTCTGTGGGGACGAGGGGGAGGGGAGAGGGCCTGGGAGTTGGGGAACCTTCTAGATTAGAGACTTTTGGTTCCCAGGCATGTGTCATGTCATTGGAAAGGAAGTGGTTAAGGGCTGGGACCTCTGGCATTGGTCTGGAGGCACCAACGGGGCCGTGGGCTGTCACAACTGTAAGCAGGGGACACAGAGCCCTGACCCTTCTGCGGCTCTCTCAGCCAGGAGGAGGACCAGGGCCCGCCGTCACCTGCCACGTTCAACGTGACAGTTTCAATTCTCCGGATTCCACGAGAAAGGAATTTCTAAATCCTGAAAATTATTCCCTACTTGATTTATTTTCTAATGCTGAACACACACACACACACACGAGTTCCTAAAGGCTCCCTGCTTACAAGCGAAACGGTGATTCTGACACTGAAAAGGACCCCAAAGAGCAGATAGTTGACCCTGAGCACCCCCTGCATATGTTATGGTCAAATCAGACCGGAGAAGGAAGAACGAGGTTTATTTCTTGAAAAGGAGTTGGTTCCAGTGAGTGAAAATAACTCCCACGGGAGTCCCACGAAAAAGGCAGGGATTTGAGCCACAAAGTAAATTATCAGGACAAGTTACAGCAGAGTAGAATGATCGGGCCTCCGCGGGGCCTGCCTGCGCACGGTCAAGGTATAATTTAACACAGACCAACGTGTGTCTTCTCACTACGGAGTAGGTCGTTGTCTTTGCCCGATGATTGTCTGCATTTCTGTTTTAGATAAAAACTGGGAACTTTGCTTGGCTTCCGCTGTAGCCGGTTCAGAGCCAGAGGGCCGCTACGGTGGCTGATGGGTCATTCTCAGACCCCGCCGACCTCAGATCTTGAATCATTCCTGCCACTTTTACTGGTAAATATCTCACCCCCTATGTGTTTCCGGGCATTGGGTGATGGGGCTGGCTCTCTGTGCCATTAGTGAGCGCCGTTCAGAAGAAACCGCGCTGGGTTTGCTGCGGGGAGGCTACGCAGGCAAGATGGTCTTATTTCCTCACATTTTGAATGCCAAGGCTGGGGTTGGTAAAAAGAGGATTATGCCAGACCAATGTTATTTCCTTCTACGCTAAAGGGGCAGGATATATGGTGGTGGGTGGCGGAGAGTGGAGGGTGGGGGAAGGAGGTAGCTTCTGTGGATGTGAATAAGGCAGTTGACCCTATGTCACATGAACCCCTAAACCAGAAGCTGGGACACTGGTAACACTACTATTAGAGAATTGAAAATTCCTAAACAATGATTATCGGTGACTCCTTATCGACTCGAGGACATCCTCAGGGGTTAGTTCTTTATCAGTAATTCAGACAAAGATATCGAAAGCATTCACCACATTTGGAGAGGGCCGCCATCTGCGGGGAGGGGAAGGCTATCAACTTGAATATTAGGAACAGAATGCAGCCTGACTTTGAAAATTCAGAAACGTGTCTATTAAAGCCAAAATTTGCTCTTAGTCTCAACAGAGACAAATGCGTGTCAAAATCTTTAGGAGTCGGGACTATGGGCTCAAGGGGGCGTAAGACCAAAGAGTCTTACACAGGAGAAAATGCTCCCACGTCAGACCCTAAGCGAAGTGAGTCAGCAATGCCGTATCCTAATTAAAACGATTAATTGTGATCAAGGATATGTTAAAGGGAACATACCACGCAAAGACAAGAAATCATCTCTTCGTGGTGTTTAGCATTACTAGGACTGGGACTTGGTTTGTTATGAGCCCACTTTACAACGAGCAATGTTCCAGAGAAGTCGGCTAATGGCGATGGGAGAAATGACAAACAGAAGGAAGAGGAAAGCCGTAGCTCTTCACGAGGGACATGCCACCAGGGCCCCGCTCTCGGTGTCGGATCGTCAGTGTTATTTTCAAGTCTCTTCTGCAGGGTCAGATTTTACAACTCTGGAGCTCAGCTTTACTGAAAAATGAAAAAATAGGTAAGCTGATGGGCTAAAATTAGCCCCTAATTATTTGCGAAGCGCTTCTCTATCAGGTTCTCCTCGAGCCTGTCCTACTTTTCTTTGTCCTTGGCGTTAGAGACCATTTATCTTTTTTAAACAACCTCGGAATCACAGTAGCACATCCTTGGCCTAAAATTCAGACTTCTGTTGTACTGATTCTGGTCAATTACTGCTCTTTACTAAAACGCTAACCCATAAATAAGAGAGGTCAGCAAACCCGAGGTTCTCAACATTTCTGGCAATTAGATGCTCCCAGAATCGCCGAGTGTGACAGCAGTGTTGGTCGCACCCGAGCTGGTCTGGGTGAGGGCTGGCTCCTCAGGTCTGCTCAGTGCCCTGTACTTCCCTCCATCACACAATTCATTACACTTTCTTTTTTAAATATTTGTACTTACTTTTTAAAAGTAAGCTCTACACCCAACACAGGGCTCGAACTCACAACCCCAAGATCAAGAGTCACACGCTCCAACTGAGCCAGCCAGGCGCCCCTATTTATCACACTTTCATTCATGTATGTTTCTTTCTTTTTTTTTAAATTTTTTTTTTTAATTTTTTTTTTCAACGTTTATTTATTTTTGGGACAGAGAGAGACAGAGCATGAACGGGCGAGGGGCAGAGAGAGAGGGAGACACAGAATCAGAAACAGGCTCCAGGCTCTGAGCCATCAGCCCAGAGCCCGACGCGGGGCTCGAACTCACGGACCGTGAGATCGTGACCTGGTTGAAGTCGGACGCTTAACCGACTGCGCCACCCAGGCGCCCCTTTAAATTTTTTTAAAAAAATTTATTTTTGAGAGAGAGACAGAGTGCGAGCAGGGGAGGGGCAGAGGGAGAGGGAGACACAGAATCCGAAGCAGGCTCCAGGCTCCGAGCTGTCAGCCCAGAGCCCAATGTGGGGCTCGAACCCACGAACCACGAGATCATGACCTGAGCCGAAGTAGTACACTTAACTGACTGAGCCACCCAGGCGCCCCTGTTTATTTTTTAAAGCCTTCTATTGAAGTATAACTTACATTAGAAACGTGTACAGGGGCACCTGGGTAGCTCAGTTGGTTAAGCGTCCGACTTCGGCTCAGGTCATGACCACACGGTTCGCGAGTTTGAGCCCCGCGTCGGGCTCTGTGCTGACAGCTAGGAGCCTGGAGCCTGCTTCGGGTTCTGTGTCTCCCTCTCTCTCTGCCCCTCCCCTGCTCACACTCTGTCTGTCTCTCTTTCTCAAAAATATATAAACATTAAAAAAAAAAAAGAAATGTGTACAAATCCTCAGAGTTTAATATATTTCCCAAAACTAAACACACTTGTGTCATCAGCCCCCAGATGAAGAATTAGAACGTGCCCCATCCAGTCACTACCCATCCCCAAAGGTGGATGGAATCCAATCTCTTACGTTTTTGCTTTACCAAGAGTACTCCACTGAACGTACCTGGACATGTCCCTTGGCTGGTGTGCACGTGAATTTCTCTAGAATAGATACCTAGACCCATCCTGATTTTAGAGGCGGCTGGCGCTCCATAGAAACACCAGTGTTGGGGCGCCTGGGTGGCGCAGTCGGTTGAGCGTCCGACTTCAACCAGGTCACGGTCTCACGATCCATGAGTTCGAGCCCCGCGTCGGGCTCTGGGCTGATGGCTCAGAGCCTGGAGCCTGTTTCCGATTCTGTGTCTCCCTCTCTCTCTGCCCCTCGCCCGTTCATGCTCTGTCTCTCTCTGTCCCAAAAATAAATAAACGTTGAAAAAAAAAAATTAAAAAAAAAAAAAAAAAGAAACACCAGTGTTTTCTATCTCTTTTAGAACAGTAGAATTTGGCCTTTGGATGGCTTTTCTCTGGCATCAGAGACGGGTGAAATGGTTGATAAATGTGGCCAATAGCCTCAAGTAATTTTGCATTTTGTTGTTGTCCTCGAGCTGAAACAGAGGAACTGTGATCAGTCCTCCTTCAATGTCTGAAGTATGTTTGTCCTTTACATAAAGTCTGACTGTGGAAACTCTGACTCTATAATCTGTTGTAAAGAAGTAGGCCTGGAGTTTTGAAGGAATATCGAATATACTAGTTTGGAACATGAGCAGTATTTTCTTTTCTTTAAAAAGAAATTTTTTTTTTAATGCTTATTATTTATTTCTGAGAGAGAGAGACAGAAGTGCAAGCAGGGGAGGGGCAGAGAGAGAGGGGGACAGAGAACCTGAAGCAGGCTCCAGGCTCTGAGCTATCAGCCCAGAGCCCGATGCGGGGCTCGAACTCACGAACCAGGAGATCACGACCTGAGCTGAATTCGGACGCTTAACTGACTGAGCCACCAGGCGTCCCTAGGGTAAGAACTTTTAAGATGTTGTGTCCTGTTTGTATTAACAGCAACTAACCCAGGACTTAGCACAGTAAATACTCGGAGAATGCGCATCCTCTGATGCAGGAATGTTCTAAGAAGGTACAACGGTGACCCGAAAGGAATACTTATCAACCCAGCCCGGGGTAGGTGGAAAGGCCAGGATCAGGAAAGTCTTCGTAGAGGAAAAAATGTATGCCTGGTGTGGTAGGCTGGATAATGACCCCCCCGAAGCTGTCCGTATCTATGCTTAGTACGTGCAAATATATGAGGGGCAGGAGGGACTTTTGCAGATGGGATTCAGTTAAATATTTTAAGGCGGCGGAATTATCTGGAAGGGCCCAGTGTAGTCACGGGTCCTTATGGGAGAGGCAGGCAGGTCTGAGTCCGCAGCCAACATGGGAGAAGCAGACTCAAGTTCTGCCCTTGAGCCTTGAGAAAAAAACCTGCCCTGCTGACCTCTTTGCTAGAGGACTACTGAGTCTGATTTTAGACTTCTTTTTTTTTTTTTTTTTTTACGTTTTATTTATTTTTGAGAGAGAGAGTACGAGCAGAGCAGGGGAGGGGCAGAGAGAAAGGGAGACAGAATCCACAAAGCAGGCTCCAGGCTCTGAGCTGTCAGCACAGAGCCGGACATGGGGCTCAAACCCGTGCACCATGAGATCATGACCCGAGCCGAAGTCAGATGCGTAACCGACTGAGCCACCCAGGCGCCCCTGGTTTTCGACTTCTAAGCTGTGTAACCGTAAGATCATCAATGGTATTGTTTTAAGCAGCCCGGTTTGTGGTGACTTGTTACCCCAGCGATAGGAAACCAGAACACTCGTCCGCCCCGCTCCTGTAACCCATCCTTCCTGGTGATTTCCTCACACACGTAGACACTCGTCCAGGGCTGTGCTCTCTCAGCCCTTGACTGCCTTTCTTCCAGAGAGTGCTGACCCTATGTCAGCACTCACTGCATTCACCAGAGGCCACCCGGGACGTTGCAGGTCCTCTGCAACTTTCACTTTCAAGGGTCACCCTCTGACCTCCACTTCCTATTTTTCCGGCACTGTCTCCAGGGCCCGATGCCTGCCATCCTCCTACCCCTCCTGGATCCTCCAACCCACGGGCCCTACCACCTGTTCACTGTCCTTCACCCCCGATGTCCTCGCTTCCCTCCTAACCCGATTTAGATTGCTTGGGCAATCACTGTAAACATTCCTTTGCCTCCCTCCTGCTTTGGCCTATTTGCTTACCAAATTCCACCCCTGCCTAATATCCGATTCTCTGCCTACACCTTGTGGGCACTTGGCCCACTGAGTGTGACCCAAGAAAACGTCCAACCATGCTGCTGGACCCGACTTAAACTCAGAACCACTGATCTCAAGCGGTCCTAATGCTGTCTGGCTCTCCTTCTGCACTCGCACAGTCCACGCCCCACCCCTCCGTCCCCTCTCCCCAGCTAACCACTCACTGATCCTCCCCCTCCTTCACCACCCACGCTGCTTCTGATTCTGGAAACGGCAGTCAGCCAAAGACTCCCACGTGCTTAGGCCGTCGCTTCTCGCCACCTTCCTGCCCTCCTCCCCACACACGCCCTTCCTCTCCCCTCTGTGATTCCTGGTGAACTGTCTGCGCTCCTGTCATAAGCCAACCTGTCCATTCACGCACCATTTCCGTTCTCTGCTCCCGTCTTATTGAAATAGCTCCTGTGGAGGGTCAGTGATTCCAGGCTGCCAAACTCAGTGGCCAGGCCCCATCGAACTTTCCAGAAGCCCCTGAGACAATGATCACACCGTCTTTCTTGAAGCACTTTTTCTGCTGGAGTTTCTGGGACACTCTTTCTCGGAGCTCCTCCTCCTGGGCTGAAGACTCTCTGGTTCCACTTGTCTCCCCGACTTCTAGTCCCTTGGAGACCCGGAGCTCAGTCCTGAGAGCTCTCTTCTCCATCTATACACCCCGCCCCTGATCTTATCGCAGGCTCCATACTGTCAGTGCAGAGCCCGGTGCGGGGCTCAAACCCACAAACCATGAGATCGTGACCCGCCGAAATCAAGAGTTGGCCGCTTAACCGAGCCACCCAGGCGCCCCAATTTAACAGATATTTATTTATTAATGGAAGATTTGCTCTGAAATGTGAGATCCCGTCAAATGTCTGCTGCGTCTCTCCAGAGTACATGCCAAAGCTCTCAATGGCCAAAAGGCTGAAAATGGTCTGCCCCTTTGACCTGGTTTCCTGGCAGACCCCTCCCCCACGCTGCTCTCCTTGCTGGCACTCAAAGAAGCCAAGCACGCCTCTACCCCCAAGACTTGTATTTGGGGTCCACTCTGCCTGGAATGCATGCTCCCCAAGCCTCATGGCTTGCTTTCTTACTTCTTTCAGGGCTCATGGAACCAGGGAGAACTTTATAAAACAGCACTTACCTGCAACTTACCTGCAACCCCACCCCTCCCTTTCCCCCTGTCCTCACTTTATTCTTCTTCGTGGCATTTGTTTATGCTGTAACGATATTATTGTATATTTACTTGAGGACCTGTCTATGGCCTGACTCCCTCCGCTTGAATAGAAACTCTTTGAGAGCTGGAATTTGAGTTATTTTGTTCACGGCTCTGTTGCCAATGCTTAGAATACTTTCTGGCATGCGATAGATGTTCAACAAATACTTACAGAATGAATAAGTTTGCTGGATAAAATACAGGATGCCCAGTACTTTTGAATTTCAAGTAAACAAGTTAATTGTTTAGTATAAGTATATCCCATAGAATATTTGGACATACTTACACTAAAAAGTTTTTTGTTGTTTATTGGAAATTTACATGTATTTGCATATCCTATATTTTTTTTAGTTTATTTGTTTATTTTGAGAGAGAGAGAGAGTACAAGCCGGGAGGAGAGAGGGAGAGAGAGAATCCTAAGCAGGCTCCACACTGGCAGCACAGAGCCTGACTCAGGGCTCGATCCCACGAACTGTGAGATCATGATCTGAGCTGAAATCAAGACTCAGATGTTAAACTGACTGAGCCACCCAGGTGCCCCTCCTGTATTTTTTACAAAGTAAATCTGGCAATCCTATGGATAGTTGGTGAGGGTCTTGAATTCCGCAGGAAGACAAGGGGGTAAGAAAAGACATTCTGCAAAGAAGGAGTTTGCGAAGATACACAAGTGTGAGAGCAGTAGCATTCATCCAGAGAAGAATAATTGAGAAAGACCAGCCTATCCTCACCTCTGCCAGGATTGTTTTGTTGGAAAAGACACTTCCAAAGGGTCAGTTTCAACACCTGGACGGACTGTAAGTCCCATCTTTACAGATGGGTAACACTGAAAGTTTTCAGGAAATTTAGAAGACAGAATATACAAAATACAAGAACATCTTGCGGTGGGAGAAAAATGTATTTCTGCTGTTTCAGCCTTGGGATGGCATGAAACCCTTTGCACTTACCGTCGCATTAATGCTGCTATTTTTAGGTCTAATTTCTCTGGGCTAAGTCTCCTCCCTCATAATGGAGGAAGTTATGTGCTGATTGGATCTTTTCACCCGAGAAAGAAACTTCTCCTTATGCAGTGATGCTGCGGTGGGGTGCCCACAGGCCCCTTCAGGACTGAGGCACTCATTCACCCGGCTGTCAGGAGTGTTGATGGCTGACTGCTCTTGTTTCAATGATCTTCTGCGAATTGCCATCAGCCAAAGGGAACCACCTTGCCCACGTCAAACTCTCAACCCGGGTGGCCCACATCCCAGCCCAGAGCCCCTGGTGGGATCAGCCGAGGCCCTCCTGTGATCTGCAAAGCAATTCGTCTCCTCCCTGTCTTAGTCCTTCTTCCTTCCTCCCCTTTCCATGTTGATCCGATGACACTCCCCCCTTTAGAAATCTAACGTGTGCTAATCCCCGGCTTCCAGTCTGCTTCTTGGGGCACTCCAACCTAGGGTAGTTGGTTCCATGAATGGTCTGAAGAAGACAACTCTAAAAAGGATTTGGGGCTGGATTACCCACAGTCACAGGCCATGACACCAACACTGTAGAAGGTGGAGCAGAGGTAGTGCTTGGCACGCTATAGCCGTGCGGTTAGAACTTCCGGTGGCGGTGAACTGGGCTTCGGCGTTGGTGGAAGGCAATGTGGGGGCAATATCTCAAGTTTTGGGAAGTTCAGGGGAAGTAGTAATTATAAGAACTATAGACATGGATGGCTGCTGCTGTGGACATTGGTGCATTGGAGAAAGACAAGGAAGGCTAAGGACGATTAATCAAGGATCAGAAAACCGGCTTTCTTCGGCATCCTATAAAGAGACTCTTATCCTACAGCTGGAACACAGAAAAAGCAGAGGATGAGGCCCAGGACTTAATTACAAGAGAAAGAGAGCTGCAGGAGAGATCGAATTCACCTCTGTTACATGGGTTCTTCTCCCTCAGCTCACACTTAAGGACCATGGAGGGTTGACAGGGAAGGAAAAGGTCATGCCACATTCACGCCTGGAGTTTGGATGCAAGACAAAAAGGGACCCACCTGCACTACTGCTGACTTGCAGCCCTGCAGGGGGAGACCCTGAAAGACAGCAAAGGAAATCCTAGCAGTTTGCGGATCTCTGGACAGCGCACATCATCACCTACTCCTGGCGAGTAGTTTCACAGAGTGCTCAGAAGAAGACCGGGGTGGAAATACGAGAAGATTGGGGGTAAAGACATTTGTAGAAAGATGCGTTGTTGATGGACCTACGGACATGGCCCAAAGTATGAAGGGTTTTGAATCCTACTCTTAATGCCCATTAGACAACATCTACCATGGAAGAGGCACCAGAACCAAGTAGAAAGAATGACAACTGATAGATATCAGCCAGCCCATCATCGGCCACACCAGTGATGGCACAACGGGTACATGAGCAGAGCAGCCATAGTGGCAAGGATGGAGGAAGCTATGCATGAGCTAAGCACATGGACTGTCACTCACCAAGGCCAGTGTAGCTACTGGAACTGCCAGATGTCCAACCTGCCAGCAAAAGAAGCCAACTCTAAGTCCCCAGTACGGTGCCACCTCTCAAGGTGATCCTTTAGCCACTTGTGGTGAGTCAATTGCACTGGACCCCTTCTACATTGGAAGGGGCAGCAATTAATTTGACGGGAATCAATACATATGGATGTGAATTTGCCTTCCCTGCCTATAGGCAGCCCCGCCCTCTGAGGGATTGCAGACTCTTTGATAGACAAACCATATGACATCATATCAGTCCAAGGGACCCACTTCATAGCCAAAGGAGTGTGGAAGTGGACACGTGACTGTGAGGTCAACTGGACCCTCCCAGCCTGATAGAAGGGCAGAATGGGCTTTGAAGGGGCCACGGAGGCCACGGAGGCTCAGGCTTGGAGACGATAACTTGCCAGGATGGGGCATCGTCCACCAGGTTGCAGAACATACCGGAATCAGCCGCTACTATGTAGTGGCATGTCCCCAGGGGCAAGAATATATGGGTCTGGGAAACAATGTGGCAGCAGGAGTGGCTATATTTATCATCACTACGATAAATTTCTGTCCTTCCAGCTCTGGACTCTGTGGACTTGGAGGTCTTGTACCCAGAGGGAAACCACTTCCTTTAGGAGACACAGCACTGGTTCCATTAAACGTTACACTATAGCTGCTGCCCCATCACTTCAGGCTCCTTGTAAGAGGCAAGAAGGGGAAAGGAATCATCGTCCTGGGGCTGTATCATATTGGGGACCCAGCTGGGGTCACTGACTCTGATCATCAGGGGGAGGTGGGACTGCTGATATACCATGGTGCCGGGGAAAAGTATGCTTGGCACCCACATTGCCTCCGGGAGAATTTCCTCCTATTCTCTTTCCCAGCATTGGTGGTAAATGGACAAGTTGTCGAAGTCACAGCTTGAGAAGGGCATGGCAACCAGGGTCTCAGACCCATCAGGGACGAGAGTCTAGGTCACCCTGTCAAGTAAGCCATCAACACCAACAGAGCTGCTGGCCAAGGGCGAGGGGAATACAGAATACACGGTAGAGAAGGGAAATGACCCCGTTGGCACCTTAGGACCCGGAAGCTGTAGTTTCTGCTCTTGTAAATTTTCCAGAAAAAGAGCCAACCAGAATCCTGGAGGAACTGTTTGCAGAACTGAACTTCACGTAGAAAAACAACCCAACCAGCAGAAAGGGTGAGCTGTAGTTAATACTGTGATACACTGTTCAGATTTCCCTTCAGAACTGGAATACCATTTCCCCAGCTGTTGAGAGGGTGGGCAGCTGAAGGCTCTCAGCTGAGTCACTCTCCAGAAATGCTCTTAGTCCCTTGCCCAAGCACAAACCCTCCCCGGGGCCAGTTTCCAACCAAAGGCTGATGGATGCAGGATACAAAGGTCTACCCCCTTTGCACCAAGGTGGGACAAGTGAGGCAAGGCGCTGTCCCCCCTTTGGCTGCAGCCTGGCTTGTATGCACCCCAGCTCAGCTCCTTTCTCTACCTCCCTGGCTCTCCCTTGGTGCTGATCCCAAGACACTCCCCAGTAAACTTCCGGTGTACAAATCTGTTCCAAAGTCTGAGTCCCAGGGGAGGTGCCCGGAGAAAACTTTGTTGCAAATGTATTATAATTTATGGCCAGGGTGAGGGCCGTAGTATGAGAAACTGAGGAAAGAGTCATTGTGATAATTCACAAAGGAAATGACGCAGAGGGACTTGGTGAATAGTCCTAATAGACAAGAGGAGTTTTGCTGGCTTGAACTTTACAGATGGGGAAAGACTCCCTGTTGAGGCTGTTTCCAGAAGAGAATCAGAGCGATGGTAGGTAAAAACAGAAGGTTGGGGCAAAGAGGATTGTATGAGGCAATGTTCTGGGAGGGGACGTGTCAGAGATCTCTCGTGTGTCCGGCATCCCCTCGGCCCACTGTTTTTATTCCAGCCCTTGATGTGACTGGGGTGCGGTGGGGTTATGCGGGGCTGGCTTGCATCCTGATTGGCGAGAACGTCATCAGCTGTGTGCAGGTGCAATCTGACAGCACCTCCCCTTGTCACCTCTCTCAGTTTGTCTCACTGTCTGCCCTGTGGGACGCCTGTCAGATCCCATTCACTGGCTGTGCAAACCCGCCAGGGAGTTTCACTTCCCGGGGCAGCTCTTGACCGATGGGAGACGCCCGGGTGGACAAGTGCCGGGTGCATTTTACGCGGCCCCTTAGAGAGCTGACAGCAGGATTGAGCCTAATGACCGGCTTGGTAACACACCTTTGGATTGTTTTTCCTCCTTCTGTTTCACTCTTCCCAGGGTATTCCTGTCCCCTGGGGTCACTTTCCAAAGCGAACTCCCTGCATGCAAACCCTCTTCTGAGGCTGTACTCTTTAGGGAAACCCACGCTAGGACGGTTGGAACCAGAAGTAGCCTAGAGAGGTAGGCTTCGGAGGGGATCTTTCACCAGTCAAGGACCTCTGGGGTTGAGTGGGGTGATGATAACCCCTGGTTTGTAGCAGCATCCTCATCGTGAACAATTTCACCGGCGACATGGATTGGAGCGAGATGCCCGTGAACGCTAGGACGTTGTTTCGTGCCACAGTAATGGCAGCCGAACGGTATATGGGAACAGCGGGTATTACATAGACGTGGATTTGGCTGAATCTTGTTAACAGCATCGGAAGCCGTGAGAAAGAAAGCGACAGCCTCCAATTAATCAAGTAGGAGCTTACGATGCTCTGGGAAAGCCAGAGAGCCTTCATGGTGCCAGTTAAAAAAGGTTCCTGTCTTCTGTATTTAATTAAGGATTTAATTGCAAGGATACAGAGTTACAACGAATAGTAAATGCACAGCCTTGACAAGCCCCCTGTGCCAACGTCAGAGCCCTGATAGGGATGAGTGGTCCCCGGGACATGGAAAGGGAACCTTGGTTTAGATGCACTAGAGAACTCTGAGCCCCTGGATTCCCCTGAACTACCCAGGCTGGTGGACATGATTTTTCTAATTTCCTACAGGCTATTTATTTAAAAAAAAAAATTTTTTTTTTAATGTTTATTTATTTTGGGGACAGAGAGAGACAGAGCATGAATGGGGGAGGGGCAGAGAGAGAGGGAGACACAGAATCGGAAGCAGGCTCCAGGCTCTGAGCCATCGGCCCAGAGCCCGACGCGGGGCTCGAACTCACGGACCGCGAGATCGTGACCTGAGCTGAAGTCGGACGCTTAACCGACTGAGCCACCCAGGCACCCCCAGGCTCTTTAGAGACCTCACGGAGGCAGTTGCCTCATAGACAAATGTCCTCCTTCAGCTCTCCTGATTCCCTTTGTTGCCCCAAGATCTGGCTGATAGGTATTGGCAGAAAATGGGAAGGCATAGCTGGAGGTGTATCTTGAGGGACTTGGGCTGGGAAGGGCAAGATCCAAAGCTGGGGGTGGGGGAGGTGAGAATTCATTGACCTGAGAGTGTTCTATAATTAGGCGTTCCATCCAAATCGGCTCTAATACATGCTGGGATTGTTCCATAAAAGCGGAACGTGGTAACGACCTTCAGCAAATGAGGTAGAGATGCTGCAACTATCTTCCAGAGTATCGAGAAGGGTCTAGAAGGCTCAAGGAGATGGAAACAGAAGCGTGGATTTATGACACGACACGAAGAACCCATTCCCGAGCACGCAGTCCATGGAACATTCACTCCACTGAAGCAATAAGGTTGTGCCAACGAGGGGCACCAGCATCTTTGAGAAGCCCAATGACGGGTATCCTCCATGGCGCAGAAGTGACTATAGGAGATTCTGCCATGGAACTGGGCTCGCCAGTATGGACGGAGGCCAGAGGATTCTAGAATAGCAGAGCCCAGGTGTAGTGCTTAACAGACAAGGGCAAGGTGGGTATAACAGAACCAGGTGTCAAGGTCAGAACCTAGAACAGGGTGCCTGCTCTCCCAGAGTGTTGTGGCAATGGCTAAGAAGTAGACCGTAGTGATTCTAGAGAGGCAAGAGAGATGCACAGCTAACTGAGATGCTACGTCACTTACGTATCCAGAAAAACCCAAGAGCTCGGTGAGCAGAAGGCGAGCTTCAACGGCAGAAGTGGAAAACCATGACGCTTCGTCCAGTTTCCAGATCCGAGCTGCTTCTCACTCGCAGAGGCCACCACCGACGGGAGGAGAGGCTAGGTCCGCTCGAGAAAGAAGGCCTACGATGTCACTTATAGGAATATACAGTTAGCATTTCCCCTGATCCTTCCCACATGTGTGCGTGACCTGTGGTCAATTGCCGGAATCGGCATATAGAGGGAAAGGGGAAATTACCAGGCCTTTGTGGGGCTACCGGATGGAGGGGACTCAAAATACCATTACAATCCCCTCGTTCCGGTAGAAACTATGGAAGCCAGGGGATACTACCGATGCAGCGAATGTGCTCTTTCTAGTTGCTGGAAGCGAAGGTCGGCTTCCTAATTGCCACTCGTAAAAGAGATACAAGGGCAGTTTGCTTTTTACGAGGCAGCAGAATACGGTCACTGTCTTGCCACAGGGCTCTGTTAACTCTTCTTCCTTCTGTGACAACAGAGCCCACAGGGACCTTGACCATGTCGATCCTCTGTGGAAGCAGGACATCATGCTGATGTGTTAGGTGAATGACATCATGCTCATTTTGATTCGGGGAGCGGGCATTGGCACCCACTTTGAACACCCTAGTAAAACGCTCTGTGTGTCAAGGGATGGGACATCAACCCCGCGAGCACTCGTGCGTGGAAGTAGACACCACTGCAGACAAGCTCTGACGATTTACAGCGTCTTCCACAGAGGTTATGAAACTACTAGTGAGATTAGGTCCTGTTATTGTTGTAATTCACCCGTAACTGACAATAGAGAAGAAGGAGAGGGTAATCTACACTAACCTTCTGTGTGCTTCCCAAGAGGCCTCCTGATTTGGGGGGTAGGACCGTATTGCTGCTGCAACAAAGGAATAGAAAAGCCTTAGAAATACAAATGTGTTGTGCCCACCTCTGTGGTTGTTGGAAATGACATGGTTTCCTTACAAGTGGACCGATAGCCATTGCTATTGAGACGGACAAGCGAATAAAAAAAGCTGCATAAAGCAAGAGGAGTGTGCAACTAGGTGTGAGCATTTGGAAGATTGCAAGAGTCCGCCTGAGTCAGCACTGGGGGTGGCGGGGTCCCCGGGAAGCAGGGATGCCCAGGGAAAAGGCAGGGGGAATAAGGCAGTGTGAGAGGGACCGAGGGCAGGTGCACGTGGAAAAGAAGGAGCAGCAGAGTCTGTAAAAAGCTGACACGAAAGAAAAGAACAAAAGAAATCAGCGAGTCTGTGACATTTGTAGGAAGATCAGCAAAGCTGAGTGATACCAAAAGGCTGATCTGCCTTGAAAAAAGGAAAAAAAAAAAAGCAAATTCTGGATGCCTTTCCCACCACGCAATCGATTGTCTCCAGGAAAAGACAATCCGGAAACTCTCCTAAAAATGTACTTTCTTAAGTGACTTTTACCACTTTAGAAAAAGTGTTTTACACACTTTGTGAGACACAAATGAGCAGAAAGGGAAACAACCCATAATTGTGGCATTCAGAGGTTAATTCCATTAAAATGTTAATGTTTACTATCCAAGCGTTTTGGGTGCATGCATTGTATTTTAATAAAAACAGGATCATGCTGCGTAAGACAATTTCTTTTAAAAATGCGTTGCTTTCATCCGTGAGGGGCACAATGGTGCTTCCCTCAAATCACATTCAGTCTCGGAAAGGAACTCAATGGACGACAGAAAATCCCTTCTGGGATTATTTTTCATTTGAATCCTCCACATCCTATTTTCTTCTTCTGGAATGTTCTGTATCACTGCAGTGTGAAGCCAGGGCTGGGTCAGGCTCTCTCCTTCTGCAGGGCTCCATAGCCCCCATCATGTGACGTTACCAGTAGCTTGCTACAGCTGACCCACATATTTCATTTATTTTTGTGGAGCCTTTTTCTGGAACAATAAAAAAAAAAAGTGTTGTGGGATAGCTTCCATGAGAAATGCAGAGGAAAGGCTGTCAGTCTGGGAGAACATTGGGGCAGGTGGGGGCTCCCAAGTCACCGTGACTTCACCACAGGGGCTCTGCGTCTCTCTCGTGCCACCCCACCCCACCCCCCACCCCCCCCCGCCCTGTGGTCCTATTTTAAGACTGGACGGAGGCCAGGGAACCAATGGGGTGTATATAATGACCCAACATCATCTTGCCTTCTCATTAACCAGGAGATTTTGAGCAAGTTACTTAAATTCTCCATGCCTCAGTTTCCCCGCATCAGCTAAAGGAAGTAATACCTGGGCTGCAGAAGAGTGGCAAGAACCAAATAAGACCATACGTGCAGCGACAGCCAATCGCTCATTCTGCAAACCTGCACCCAAAACAAGTAAGAGGGTTTACGGGAACAACGGGATTGGGGCAGGAAAGCACGGACAATAACAATACCCATCCTAATAAAATGTTCTCGAGTGACACTTCTCCTAAACAGAATACTAAGTAAATGTAAGACTGGCCTTTCGGGAAAGGTGATGGCTGCCTGATGGAAGAGGGTATGAGTAAGAGGGGGTGCGGCCAAGTTACGGAGGTGAGGGCAGGGTGCATCAAGGCCCAGGGAAACTTCCCAGGGAGCACTTCCCAGACAGAGCCAAGAGGAAGAAAGTGGGGTGAATGGGTACCTTGTTCAGTACTGGATGACTTCATGACTTCCCGTGGTTTCTTTTTAACGCTTATTAAAGAGTGTGCATTGAACTATAAAAAAGTAACGTGTGTGCCCTGAGCTGCAAAACATTGACATGAAAATCATATATGAATCAAAGCAATCTTGGTTGTATAGCCACCCCCCTGTTCACCACACGTGTGTGAACGAGTTTGCATCACATACGTAGACTGTACTTAGCGTGGAGGCTGGCTTCTAGCAAATGCTCCTGAAAGATTGTGAAATCATCCTCATCACCATTAACATACTTCTCCTCCTACCTGTGAATCCTCGCTAGTCAGGAATTCAGAACAGAGGAGAAAGTTAACACACAGAACCAGCATACAAGGGACCACAAGGAATAACTATCCTAAAGCAAGATTCTGACCCCAGGGGGCGCCTGGGCGGCTCGGCCGTTAAGCATCCGACTCCGGCTCAGGTCACGATCTCATGGTTTGTGGGTTCGAGCCCCATGTCGGGCTCTGTGCTGACAGCTCAGAGCCTGGAGCCTCCTTCGGATTCTGTGTCTCCCCCTCTTTTTGCCCCTCCCCCGCTCACGCTCTGTGTCTCTCTCTCTCTCTCCTTCGAAAATAAGTAACCTTTAAAAAAAATTTAAAAAAAAAAAAAAAAAAGCCAGATTCTGACCCTGGCCAGAGACTTAGTGTGTGTTCCTTCTAAAATAGGATCTAGAACGTTGCAGGGTTTTTAAAAAATGTTTTAATGTTTATTTATTTTTGAGAGAGAGAGACAGACAGACAGACAGACAGAGTGTGAGCAGGGAAAGGGCAGAGAGAGAGGAAGACACAGAATCTGAAGCAGGCTCCAGGTTCTGAGCTGTCAGCACAGAGCCCGACACCGGCTCGAACTCACGGATCGTGAGATCGTGACCTGAGCCAAGTCGGATGCTGAACCAACTGAGCCACCCAGGCGCCCCCGGATGTGGGCAGTTTTGAATTCCAATTGCGAGTGACAAGTGAGGGTAGAGAACCAGATGGCTTTGGGGATAACCATACCAAGGTTTGGAATTTAACGTTTCTCACATAACCTTCCTAGGGAAAATGGTATGGCTGGGTTTATTTAGTGTCTAACATGGAGAACACAATGAGGCACTTTGATTCTATTTTTATCAATTATCTACTAAAATGGGATTGTGAATAAGGATAAGCTGTTCCACATAATTTCGGGTTTCACGTTTATTGCAAAAGGTCACGGAAAAATAGAGGACTCCTATTGTACCGAAATTTGCCCTTTATGTAAGAGCCACCAATGTTTCTTCACTTTTGCAACAGACTTCGGTCTTGCTTGATAGTTTGATGGGAATTTGCGGAAGGAGGCAACAATGATTTTAAGGATTAAAAAACAATTACTTTGTATAGAGCCTTCTCTAAATGTTAATACGAGCTTCAATCTCAGAATCTACTTAGTGCCACATTTGTTCGGAAAGACGAAACTTAGCACATGATGCTTGTTTGCTAGAAAGTGTCCATAAATGGTATAATACAACAGTATGAACTTAGACATTCAAGAACCAGGGAATTCCAGAGTTAAGGTTCTTATATAGCACAGTAAACTTTTTTTTAACATTTATTCATTTTTGAGAGACAGAGTGTGAATGCGGGAGGGGCAGAGAGAGGGAGACACAGAATCCGAAGCAGGATCCAGGCTCTGAGCTGTCAGCACAGAGCCCAATGTGGGGCTCGAACCCACAAACCACGAGATCATGACCTGAGCCGAAGTCAGATGCTCAACTGACTGAGCTCCAGCATGTTTAAAATGGTTTATAATTGGCCCTAAAAACATAAACCATAACATGTTATGCTCTCGTATACCGCTCTAAGAAAAAATGGGAAGACACACTTATGGCTGAAAAGATCGAATGAGTATTGCTATGAGAATCTTTGGAATTTCTCATGTTTTGATCATGTATATTCCTAACATATACGCTTCATTGCTATCATTTTTCCTGGGTTTAGACAGAAGGTATATCCACAGAAAAAGTGATTGTTTTGCTCAAGTCAAATCCCTAAATTACAATTTTTGGAATCAGGAAGCCATAAGTCAAAGTCCTTGCAAAAACCCATGAAATGTTCTATTTTGTACTTGTTCTTAAATACATTATTTAAATCTTCATGACTTTAGATTGGCTTGATTTTTCCCCTTCCTCCATTGGGAGTACATTCCTGCCAAGTTGGAAGTTTGTAACAATCATTCTTGAATGACATACATGCAAAAAAATCTCAACCGTCTGTCTGCAATAGGAAAAATTATATTTCTTTCACCATTGTTTTACTGCAAGTTCATGAAGCTATTTTTATAAAACATTTTTTTTTCCATGGGGGAAGAAAGTTCAGTACAAATATGTTGACTTAAAACCTAACCTAAATTTTTCTAGGAAGGTCTTCAGTAAACGAGTGACTATATTATAGTCTTAAATATTATTCCTTTAAAATATTTTTGGTTTTGACTTTCACTGACTTGCTTCATCTGGACAAGGTGACTGGTCTTTCTAAGCCTCCTTTTCACGAAGCAAAATTGAATATAGTTGATGTAATAGACTACAGTAACTATTGTTATTTGCCCAGCAAGATTTCCCAACACCTTTCTTGGGTTAATATTTCCTGCCCCAGGAGTCCTTTCCTGGGATACCTTGAATTGCAGCCTAAGGAGGAACAGCGATGCCCCCAAAGTCAGGTGCTAAAGGCGTATGAAGGTAAGTGGGTGGGTGGGAAGGTGGGGGAGGTGACCGTCTTCTCCACCATGAGCTGACGCCTCTCTGCAGCCAAAGAGGATGAAATCAAGCAGAACCAGAAATGAGCAACATATGGGCTGACGGTGGCAGGAGAGCCAGTATAGCACTAGTGAGTGGGCAAGAAGGAGAGTGAGACATTCCTTGTCTTCCTTCCAGTTCCAGAAGGTCCCTCGGGTCCAGATCAATCCCTTTATCTACAAGGTCCCCTATCATCCACAGCCTCATGAACCAGGATATTCCCTTTATATGCTAAAGCTAAATGTATAGTTAGAGTTCTTTTTTTTTTAATGTTGACAGAGAGAGAGAGAGAGAGAGAGCGAGCTTGAGTGGGGGAGGGGCAAATAGAGAGGAAGAGAAAGAGAGACCCCCAAGCAGGTTCCACATCCAGTGCGGAGCCTGACGCGGGGCTCGATTCCATGAACTGTGAGATCATGACCTGAGCCAAAATCGAGAGCCAGACGCACTTAACCAACTGAGCCACCCAGGTGCCCCCAGAAGGAGTTTTTTCATTTGTCAAAAGTTATTTCACCCTAATATTTTATGATTTTTGCAAAGTTCTTCTAGGTGAGAGCCAAGGAGTAAAAGAACACTCCATCTGGTTCTTCCAAATAACAGAGAAACACAGGAAAATGGAAAGGATTATTCGGTAAGACAGGTCCTGTAGGGTATTTCCGTGTTGACTTTGGGAAAAATATGCTACTGTTGGCAATGTTCTGTAGTAAATTAACAATCACACATTTAGCTCCTATTCCAGGTTGCTAATAAAGCAGATGTTATGTCCTCACTCCCAACACCCACTGTAACAACCCTACAAGTTATATACATAACTATAGCCAGACTTTATATTATAATATATTAAAAATTCTGGGGCACCTGGGTGGCTCAGTTGGTTGAGTGTCCAACTTCAGCTCAGGTCGTGATCTCACAGCTCATGAGTTCGAGCCCCGTGCCGGGCTCGGTGCTGACAGCGCGGAGCCTGGAGCCTGCTTTGGATTCTGTGTCTCCCTCTCTCTCTGCCCCTCCACCACTCACGTTCTGTCTGTCTCTCTCGCTCTCAAAAATAAAGAAACATTAAAAAAAAATAATAAAGAAACATTAAAAAAAGCTTTTTTTTTTTTTTTTTTTGAGAGAGACAGAGCTCGGGAGCAGAGGAGGGGTGGGGGAGTGGGGAAGGGAGAGAGAGAGACAGAGAGAGGGAGAGAGAGAGCCTTCTAAGCAGGGTCTGCACTGGCGGTGCAGGTCATGAACCACGAGATCACGACCTGAGCCAAAATCAAGAGTCAGACGCTTAACTGACAGCCCCTCAAGTGCTGCTGGAAATGTCCATTTTTGAGTAATATACTCATGCTTATATGCAACTGGTTGAACCAGGACAGACACACCAATCGTGGGGCAATGTCTTTGATGTGCTGTTGTTAAATGTGTTGAATATCACCTCTGAGCAACCATTTCTTAGAAACCATTCTTTAAAAATGTTTTTTAAATTTTTATTTATTTTAAGAGAGAGCAAGTGGGGGAGGGGCAGAAATAGAAGAAGAGAGAGAGAATCCTAAGCAGCTTCCCTGCTCTCAGTGCAGAGCCTGACACAGGGTTTGATCTCTCCAACCACAAGATCATGACCCAAACTGAAATCAAGAGTCAGATGCTTAACCTACTGAGCCACCCAAATACCCCTCTTAGAGATGGTTTTTTTTATGGTGGTTTTTTTTTTTTTTTTTTTTTTGTCTATTTTTGAGAGAGAGAGAGAGAGTATAAACGGGGAAGGGGCAGAGAGAGACGGAGGTACAGAATCTGAAAGAGGCTCCAGGCTCTGAGCTGCCCCGACATGGGGCTCGAACTCATGAACCATGAGATCATGACCTCAGCTGAAGTTGGACGCTTAACCCACTGAGCCACACAGGCACCCCTCTTAGAAACCATTCTTTTTTTTTTTTTTTTAATGAACATAATTGTCAGATTGGCTCCCATATAACGCCCAGTGCTCATCCCAACGAGTGCCCTCCTCAATGCCCATCACCCACTTTCCCCTCTCCCCACCCTCCCCCATCAACCCTCAGTTTGTCCTCTGTATTTAAGAGTCTCTTGTGGTTTGCCTCCCTCCCTCTTATAAACCATTCTTAATGGTACAAGCCTCAGGGTGCCTGGGTGGCTGAGTTGGTTAAGCGTCTAACTCTTGGTTTGGGCTCAGTTCATGATCTTGCGGTTTGTGGGTTCAAGCCCCATGTTGGGCTCTGCACTGAAGGCATGGAACCTGCTTGGGATTGTCTCTCTCCCTCTCTCTCTGCCCCTATCCTGCTCTCTCTCTCTCTCTCTCTCTGAAAAATAAATAAATAAACATTTTTTTAAAAAGGTACAGGGGCGCCTGGGTGGCGCAGTCGGTTAAGCGTCCGACTTCAGCCAGGTCACGATCTCCCAGTCCGTGAGTTCGAGCCCCGCGTCAGGCTCTGGGCTGATGGCTCAGAGCCTGGAGCCTGTTTCCGATTCTGTGTCTCCCTCTCTCTCTGCCCCTTACCCGTTCATGCTCCGTCTCTCTCTGTCCCAAAAATAAATAAACGTTGAAAAAAAAAATTAAAAAAAAATAAAAAGGTACAAACCTCAGTACTAATTCTTTGATAAAGAAACGAAACACAGCAGGTTATTTTTGTTGTGTTTTAAGACTTTAAAATTTTAACCAGGCTATTTTAATCTGAAGACACTTTTTAAAAAGAAACTAATGGGGGCACCTGGGTGGCGTAGTCGGTTGAGCGTCCGACTTCAGCCAGGTCACGATCTCGCGGTCTGGGAGTTCGAGCCCCGCGTCAGGCTCTGGGCTGATGGCTCAGAGCCTGGAGCCTGTTTTCGATTCTGTGTCTCCCTCTCTCTCTGCCCCTCCCCCGTTCATGCTCTGTCTCTCTCTGTCCCAAAAATAAATAAACGTTGAAAAAAAAAAATTTTAAAAAGAAACTAATGAAAAATGAAATAAATATCAAATGCATGCTTTTGAAATTATACATATATAGGTCAGTGACCTAGTAGTCTTGTCACTTTGCCCAAATATCAAGATTCCTCAAACTCAGTTTTCTCATCTGGAAAATACGGAGTTTGGATTGGATGCTCTCTGCATCCCTTTTAAAGCTTACATTCCACAGTCTTCATGGGGGTGGGGTAGCATAATGACTCAGCAACAGTTTTCTATAAACGTAATCTCAGCTCATAGAAGTTCCTAGAACTCAGGAGTTGAATCCATTCCATACCTTCATTTAGGAAATGGAGGCACAGAGAACATGAGCAGTATGTGACTGAACTTCGCAGGGAAGGGTTGCCTCATAAAAGCAGAAAATTTGAAACTCTAGAGCAAGGCGGAAATCTGTGTATCAGAATTGTGGGCGTGTTGGAGAAGTGGCAGGGGAGGACTGGTGTGACCCGTTATTTATGGAGATCCTCCTCTCTCCAAAAGCAGCAGATCACTGTGGTTTCTCCGTGGAATCTCACCATATGCTCTGTGGCAGCTAAATTATTAACTCTTTCATATATGGGGGGAAGGAAATCATACAAGAAAGTAATTTTTGCAGATTTATGCAATGAGACAGGGTTAAAAATCAGATTGCAAAGCTTGAAATGTGGGGGGGGGGGGTGCTGGAATATATCACACGAGTACAGGCATGTGAAAAGACCGAAAAAGTAAAGTAGAAAGCCGATGTTAGCTGAGTTTCCTTTTTTATCAGCATGAAAACTAAATAGCTTTAAAGGAAATAATTGTGGGGGGACATCGCATCGTCACTGTTTACAAAAGAAACCCTTCAACGTACTATGCCAGTTCACTTTCAACTGCTGCTGAAAATCAAAACACAAGCCCCAAATCACAGTACAGTTAAATACAGATGAGCGTAATTTGTGTGAGTGCAACTAAAGTGACGGGCAAACTGTGTGTCAGTAAAGGCAAGAGATAGAAGGTTTGGTGCAAAGGAGAATCTATATATGTGAAGTCTGAGTTTCCCAGTTTGAAAGGGATTAACTAAACTCCACAGAAGTAAAGCCAAAGAAAACATACACTTCATCTGTGGAGAAAGAGAAAATGCTTAAATTTCTCTTGGTGATGGCATATGGCTATGGGATAATCAGGTCCTTGCAAGGATCAGTTCTTGCATATTCAGTTAATAATATAAAAAGCCCAGTCTTCACCACTCTGCACAGCAGATAAAAGAAATACATCCTTTGGCAACTTTTGGCTCTCTATCCAGAGAATCTGCTGTTTGATATATTTAATAAAACAGTGAAGCTTGATATTGAATTTCTACAGAGCAGAAATATCCCAAGAATGTGCAGAGAAAAAAATAAAGAAGAATATGATTCTAGTAGAGCAATTGAAACAAAAGTGAACATGGAGAAACATTAAAGCAGAGATGAATTAGACTAGTTTCACATTCTAAACATTTTTTTAAGTTTAGTTATTTATTTAAAGACAGAGTGCTCGGCGGGCAGTGGGGGGGGGAGCAGAGAGAGAGAGAGAGAGAGAGAGAATCCCAAGCACTGATAGTGCACAGCCCGATGCCAGGCTTGAACTCAAGAACTGTGAGATCAGGACCGGAGCCCAAATCAAGAGTCAGACGCTTACCTGACTGAGCCACATGGGTGCCCCACCCATTCTAAAAATTTTAAATTACTGGGAGTTTATTTTAATGTTGCCATCAATTTGGAAGATCATACCCCTACCAATCTATAATATAATATAAAAAAGGAAATCTTTATGTCTTAAAATAGATCACTAAAATACGCTTGGATATGTTCTTTTCCCGTTTAAAAATGGATTCATACACGAATTGGAGACTAGAGCAATTGTCTTGATAAAGCCTAGAGTTTGGGTGCGATAAACACCCAAGAGGAGGAAAGGGAGAGGCGACCTGGAGTAGCGGAAGGAGATTCAGCAGACCGCGCCTGTAGCATATGGAATGGTCAGCAAAATGGAACCAAAATGGGGCTCTGTGGGCGTCATTCCACACTTTGTATACTTATCCAGTGTCTTCGTATGGCTTCACTTGTCTGCCCAGAGAATCTAGCTGCATTAGCTATATTTTCTCACTTTCTGTATTCTCGATGCTCTGACATCGGGGGCCTTGCAGACCTGGGGAACTGCCCTCTCCCAGGGTTAACTGACTCCTGGAGATAACAACATGCGTGTCGGCACATTTTTGACACGCAAACCATACCCTCCCGTCCATTTTCTCTTATCACGCTTCAGTCTGGGACACTGTCCTGTCCTCATGACCACAGGGCCAGGTACTGGACAACTGGGCACGATCCCTACAGCCCAGAGCCTGCCAATAATTATTCAGACTCTTCAGTTGTAAGTTTGTCGTGCTTGCTTACCTTGAAGCACACTAAAAAATCCTGCCCACGGCTCCCCTCTCTCTGCTTGCTCATCTTGCTTTGGTACGTCCCTGTGGGGCCCTGCATGGTGTGGTATGGTACACCTCCTATTTCTAGGGGATTGTGAATCTAATAAAAAAAACTTGGGGCGCCTGGGTGGCTCAGTCGGTTAAGCATCCGACTTCAGCTCAGGTCACAATCTCGCGGTCCGTGAGTTCGAGCCCCGCGTCGGGCTCTGGGCTGATGGCTCGGAGCCTGGAGCCTGCTTCCGATTCTGTGTCTCCCTCTCTCTCTGCCCCTCCCCCGTTCATGCTCTGTCTCTCTCTGTCTCAAAAATAAATAAACATTAAAAAAAAATTTAAAAAAAAAAACTTCTTCCCATTGCAACCATTTTCATGTTTCACTAATAATTGCGTTATGAAAATTTACTGAATTTTTCAACTATCCATGTAGACTGTTCCAACTTAATATTTTTTTCGGAGGTGGCCCATTATGTACTACGGTCCCTGGGACACCTTAGCCACACTGGATATCTTCACTCAGCATTTTCATGACCCTGTGTCTATGATGTTACAGTGGAATGTTTTGGACGGCCCGGCAAAATTTCCAATTCTTCTGGAAAATGAGAAATTTGTCCTTTCTCCCCCAATTTGTCCTTTGTTGGGTACCAAGCCTTTCTCCGTCCACTAGATGAGCATGCGGTCAGACTAGGTCAGCTGGACATTGTTTCCCTGACGTTTGGTTCTCCCCTCATATGATACAAGGATGGAAAGTGTTGGAGCTAATTCAGCCTGTCATTGGCACCTGGAAGAAATGACCACTGGTTCTCGCTGGTTGGATCCTACAGCTATCCTGGTGGTGCTGCTTTTCCTTAGATTTTGTGAGCTATCTCCTAAGCTTCCGGCGAACTCCATCCAGCATTGGTATGTTACTTGTGACCACAAAATCACGACGGATACTCATGACTGTGGTGAACAGAGCACTTCATGCAAACTTGACTATTAAAGTAAACTCACAGAGATTCCTGAAAGTTCAGGACGTGTTAAGAGAGTTTATGTGCAAAAGTATATTTTGCAAAATGGCACTGGCCTCTAGCTTTCTCTCTGCTCATCTTCCTCACCCCCACCCCTTACGCTAAACCAAAGGTCAGGCTTCAATATAGACACTCTATCCTTCGGTAGAAGGATAATTTACTGGCCATTCTGTACCTGTGGCTAGAGTCAGTGTGCTTAGTGTAACATTTGGTATCCAAGAAAGGGTTCCTTCTGGAATCCTCCCTGTGGAAAGCTAGAGAAGGGATAGAAAGCCTAAATCTCGCCCCTCAGCATGGAGACTCACGCAGGGTTTTCTCACCGTTCACAAAGGGTGAGGTAGCTGGTGTGATAAACATTCCCCATCTCTCCCCTTCAGATGCCTTTCCCACCTCCCCATTCTGTGATTCCTGAGAAGTCCTGTGATTCTGCCCTGATCTAAGGAAACTGAGGTAGACAAGTTTAGCCTCTGAGACAAACCATTTCTTTTGCAAACCATATCCATCAGGTGGGTATGACCTATCCACACAGAGGAGTGAAAAGATCGGAGAGTCAAGTTCAGGTTTCCAGTAGAAAAACACAAAGTAGGCCTTTGTGCCTATGTAGGTTTGAGGCTACTCAGATTTGAAAAAAAATTTTTTTTTTAATGTTTATTTATTTTTGAGAGAGAGACAGAGTGTGAGCGGAAGAGGGGCGGAGAGAGAGGGAGACACAGTACGTGAAGCAGGCTCCAGGGTCCGAGCTGTCAGCACAAGGCCCGATGCGGGTCTCGAACTCACGAACCCTGAGATCGTGACCTGAGCCCCGAAGTCGGTGCTTAACCGACGGAGCCACCCAGGCGCCCCGAAACATCATTCCTCACATCCTTAATGTCACACCCCATAGGTCCCAAAGGTAATTTTGATGATCTGTGTGGTAGGTGGCGAAACAGCCACAATTGTCTATAGTCCCCCAGACCCACACCCTTTATTACGCGTCTTCTTCCATTCAGGCGCCAAGTCCATCTTCCCACTCTCTGAATCTAGGTTGCACTGGCGGTTCTGCGTTGGCCGATACGATGTGGCAGAAGAGACAGTGTGCCAATTTCAGCCCTTGTGTGTTTCTACTCGCTCTGTTGGGACTCCTGCCTCTGCCGTGTCAACAAGTCCGGGTGGGCTTGCCGGAGAACGTGAGACCGCGCGGACCAGGGCTGAGTCAGCCCAGCTGTCCCAGCAGAGGCTTCACACATGTGGGAGAGCCCACCCCCCACCAGCAAAGCCGATCTGTAGCCCCAGATGCACGAAGGAACCCCACGGAAGAACCGCCACACAAGAGCCCAGGCTGCGGCTCTAGGAACAGGAGCTACGTAAAAGCTGGCATGAAGCAGCTCCATTTTGAAGTTGTTTGCTATACAAGAGCAATGATTGCTAACTGGTGCGATATATTATTTATTATTCATAATGAGAAGTAGTCATAGCCACAAAGTCGAACTCCAAAAGCAGTTAAGAGCCTCATCACCGCGATCTCTAAGCAGAAGCTTTGTGGTTCCCATACTGCGCCTGTGAAATGATCCTGAGTAGGATTTTCAATTCTACAATTCTGAAATTCTGCATAATGATGGTTTTATTTCTCTATCATTAAAAAAATTTTTTTTAACATTTATTCATTTTTGAGAGACAGAGACAGTGTAAGCAGGGGAGGAACAGAGAGAGAGGGAGACACAGAATCTGAAGCAGGCTCCAGGCTCCAAGCTGTCAGCACAGAGCCCGATGCGGGGCTCAAACCCACTCACTGTGAGATCATGACCTGAGCTGAAGTCAGACGCTCAACCGACTGAGCCACCCAGGGGCCCCTCTCTATCATTTTGTAAAAGCAGTCTCCATGTCCAACATGGGGCTTGAACTCACGACCCTGAGGTCAGGAGTCACATGCTCTCCTAACTGACCCAGCCAGATGCCCTATCATTCTAGATGCAGATAAACACATTTAAAAACATATTGGTCTAGGGGCACCTGGGTGGCTCAGTCGGTTGAATGTCTGACTCTTGATTTTGGCCCAGGTCATGATCTCACGGTGTTGGGATCAAGCCCCACGCCAGGCTCCATGCTTCACATGGACCCTGCTTGAGATACTCTCTCTCTCTCTCTCTCTCTCTCTTTCTGCCCCTCTCCCCTGCTTACGCACACACTGTCTCTCAAAATAAATTAATAAATAAATAAAAATTTTAAAAAACATATTGTTCTCTTCTTCCCATAAATAAAATGTCTGTATACTTGCATGAAAATACCCCAAGTGGATAAAGAATCTGTTGAGTGTGGACTGAAAAAAAGCCAACTGGCTGTGTGCCAAGAGTGAAATAGAAGCGATAGATTTTGACACGCAGGGGCATCGACTTCTAAGCCATGGTCGTGTCTTTAATATGTTCCCCCTGTTACTACTGGACCTGAGGAAGTTCCCTACGCTTGAGTTTGGGTTTCATGGTCGGTACAATGGGCACAACAATCTTTCATCCTGAGACTTGGCGCAAGTTACTGACATATTCCTTCTAAAGAGCGGAGAACTCAAAATAGATTAACCATACATACAGAGGACCATCACATGAAGAGAATAAATTTACGGGGCACCTGGGTGGCTCGGTCAGTTGAGCGTCCAACTTCGGCTCAGGTCATGATCTCGCGGTCCGTGAGTTTGAGCCCCGCGTCGGGCTCTGTGCCGACAGCTCGGAGCCTGGAGCCTGTTTCGGATTCTGTGTCTCCCTCTCTCTCTGACCCTCCCCTTGTTCACGCTCTGTCTCTCTCTGTCTCAAAAATAAATAAATGTTTTAAAAAAATTTTTAAAAAGAAGAGAATAAATCTCTTCAGAAGAATATCTTGGTAAATATATCACCTAAGGCATGAATATCCCCAAATAAATGTCTCATTGAAGAAATAATCAGGCTAGAAAAGAAATGATCAGACTGAATTAGTCGTAAGATATTAACCACTGTAGACAATTTAAACTTATGTTGACACAGAAGCCAAAGAGAAGTGGGAGTTAATAAAACTTCCGAGAGAATAGATGTAAGAGAGTGGCACTAATAAGGCATCCAGCGTAGTTAACGGCTCAGAGCCAAGTTTCCAGACAGACAGACTTGCTTAGTCATTCATTAGGTTTTCATTTCTTTCTGAAATAAAATGACTTGTCCATGCCACCAAATTTCGGGATGCGTATTCGATGATGATGTGTATGTGGAGTTTCAGATCCACAATTATTTACATTGCCGTGGTTATTTAAAATGCCAATTGTGAAAACACGCGGCATAAAATGTACCGTCTCAACCGTTCTTAAGTGTCCAACTCGGTAATGTTAAGTATACTCCCATGACATGCTGGCGATTTTTAACGACTCAATGGCAGATGACATTTTACAAAGGCGGGAGGATCAGAAAAATGTTTTGAAAGCCTCTGCGCACACATGACCTTAAGGGCTTGAACTGTTGTATCAACAACGTGGCCAAACCGTGACTCTTATTTTGTAGGAGGATTGTCGCTGGGAATGTTTACGCAGAGGCTGCGTGATTTCTGAATTGGGTAAGATAATGATTTTTCCAGCTCAGAAACTTCAATGCCTGCTGCTCTGAATCTTGTTCAGGCGCTCCCGGATCACGTATTCCACGCCCCCAAGTTTATGCCCATACCCTGTAGGGCCCACAGCGAGAAGCCGAATGAGACCATGAGCCAGTGGGCCCGCGAGCCCTCAGAATCCTGACTGTGGTCCCCTTTTCCCACGTGGCTTTGTTTGAGCAGACACAACTAGGAGGCTGGTGAAGCTTCTCTCTCTGTTCTGCCACCACTCTCTGTGTTCTGTTCTCTCTCTGCTCTTCTGTTCTCTGTCTGTTCTCTGACTTTGGTACCAGGCAGACTGGGTCCCATCCCGCTCAGCCACTAACGTTAACACCTGCTTCCTCCTCTGCAGATAATAACGCTGCCTGATTGCGAGGGGTATTGCGAGGGTCAGAGAAAGGATGTGAGGACCCGTTCAGGACAGACCCTCCGTGGAATGTTTGCTCTGAATTTTCCACTCCTCACTGCCCTGTGGGGTGTCCCAGGCATAGACCTTTCTTCATCCTTCCACTCACCGCCAGTTGTCGGGAAAAATAGACACACGTGGCTTTCTCTTCCTTCGGCCCTGTCCCTTCTGGGTAAGGGAGTTCATCTAAATCTGTAGGAAGGTGCTAGTGAGTGCTAGCTTCATGCTATTTGTCCCAACTAATGAACTTAACAGGAGCTTACGTGAAACCTTTTCCCACCGGGAACCGGTTATGTATAACAAATATGTTTTTAAGTGAGTTAATTTATTTTGAGAGACAGTGTGTACGTGAGAGGGGCAGAGAGAGAGGCAGAGGGGGAATCCCAAGTAGGCTCTACACTGTCAGTGTGGAGCCCGATGAGGGGCTCAAACGCGTGAACCCGCAAGATTGTAACCTGAGTTGAAATCAAGAGTCAGACGCTTAACCGACAGAGCCACCCACGTGTCTCCCTAATAAATATTTTTAAATGTATTTTTTTTATGATGATGATGATGAGTTAAGGGAAAAGAAGGTATCAGGAAGGTAATGGAGAAAGGAGGGGAAAAGAGGGGGGAGAAGGCTAGGAAGGAAAAAGGATGCATGGGATGGGGGGGAAGGTAGGCAGAGGAAAAGCGGAGAGAGGTAGACCGACAGAAATTGCTGCGGAGAGAATTGTTTGTATTCTCAAGCCTCATGGAGACTGGGAAGCATGTAGCCTGGCATACAGTCAGTGCTCAATATATGTGTGCTGCACGCGAGCGTGTGAAAGGGATTGAGGCAGTAGCTTCCAAAGTGTCGTCGAGGCGCGCGATCGCCACCTGATCGTTCTTTGGGCTGAGGACGTTATACCTGGGCTGTCTCTTCTGACTTGCCTTTAAAAGACAATTGGCTCGTAAGGAAGAAATCAGCGTTTGAACGTTAGCTCCAGCGCTCAAAGTAATAAGTATCCACACACTAGTGGTCAGTCGACCCCAGCCTCGTTCCAGTCCCGAGCACACGCCAGCAGTGACTACCCTCAGGCTCCACTCCACAGAAGACCTGAACAGGGCACCCCAACGATTCTGACCATTAGGTAGCAAGATGGGGAGGTAGGTCCTTGCGTCTACGTGTTGGGTCTAGTGGGCCCAAAGTAACGTGTAGCTCCTGACTCCTAAGACAGCTTCTGCCCGCCCCGATTCTACCTGCTCAGCTCATGTGTTAGGCTTTGTGTCTTGGTTTTGGGTTTCTGTTCCAATTCTCTGCAGAAACTGGAGTCCGTCCCTTCTTGGCTGAGACCTGCAACCTCTCATGGGCTCCTGCCTCTGGGTCCTCTTTTACTAACCAACGCCATCCTAACCTACAAGGACTATCATCTATAATCTCGGCATCCATCACTGCTTCCTCTAAGACGCGGCTGCACCCAGCCCTGTCCTCGGGGAACCAGCCACTTGCGTGTTAAATCACCCACGCACAAGATTGCACTTTGCCGTGCTTGGACTTGGTCATCTGCACTTCTGTCCCTTCCTGGAGGGGCCTGACTCTTCTGTCCTGGCTTGCCTCCCACAGCACCGAAGTTGGCTTTTTCTTTCCTCCCTGTTGGAAAAATCCCCTCCGTCTGCTCTGTTCTGTGAGTAACCCAAAGCTCACCAAAAGGGATACTCTCATTCATCTTCTCAGGGAAATTTTTCTGCTTCTTTACCTCCTACTAACCAACCTTCTCCTTTCTTTTTTTTTTTTTTTTTTTTTTTTAATTTTTTTTTTCAACGTTTATTTATTTTTGGGACAGAGAGAGACAGAGCATGAACGGGGGAGGAGCAGAGAGAGAGGGAGACACAGAATCGGAAACAGGCTCCAGGCTCTGAGCCATCAGCCCAGAGCCCGACGCGGGGCTCGAACCCACGGACCGCAAGATCGTGACCTGGCTGAAGTCGGACGCTTAACCGACTGCGCCACCCAGGCGCCCCCAACCTTCTCCTTTCAATAGAAGGACACTAATAATATTGTGATACCTTTGCTTACGATTTATGTCTTTGGGGGTTTTGTACAGTGAAGGTTGAACACCGTCCACTCATTCTTTTTGTTCCGTTCCCGGTGCAGTTTGGGGGCTTGGTAAATGACTATTGATGAATGAATGAACTAAAACAGCTAAATAAAATTGGGAATGGTTTCTCTAGTATACTTATTAATGATTAGCTAATGCTTTTGTGAGATGGTTAATTCCATCCTAAGTATGGAATACTAATGAGGACAAAGTAGTAATTTTGGGGGGCGCCTGGGTGGCCCAGTCGGTTAAGCGTCTGACTTCGGCTCAGGTCATGATCTCGCAGTTGGTGGGTTCGAGCCCCGCGTCGGGCTCTGTGCTGACAGCTCGGAGCCTGGGGCCTGCTTCCGATTCTGTGTTTCCCTCCCTCTTTGCCCCTCCCCCGCTCATGCTGTGTCTCTGTCTCTCTCTCTCTTTCTCAAAAAGTAAATAAACATTAAAAAAGATTTTTAAAAAGTAGTGATTTTTTTCTTCAGAGATATTTTTATGATCTGTTATTCTTAAAATTATCTATTTTATTTAAAAAGTTTTAATTCCACTGTGGTTAACATACAGTGTTATATTAGTTTCAGGGGTACAATACAGTGATTCAATGAATCTATACATCACTCAGTGCTTATTAGGACAAGCGAACTCTTAATCTCCTGCGCGTACTTTACCCACCCCCCACCCACCTTCCCTCTGGTAACCAGCAGTAAGTTCTCTATAGGTAAGAGCCTGTTTCTTGATTTGTCTTTTAATTTTCCTCTTTCGTTTGTTTTGTTTCTTAAATTCCACGTATGCAGTGAAATCATACGGTATTTTTCTTTCTCTGATTGACTTATTTCACTTCGAATTATACTCTCTAGCTCCATCCGTGTCCTTGCAAATGGCAAGTTTTCATTTTTTTTTTATGGCAGAGCAATATTCCATTGAATATGTACACCACATCGTTATCCATTCATCTCCTGATGGACACTGGGCTGCTTCCATAATTTGGCTATTATAAATAATGCTGCAATAAACATAGAGGTGCCCAAATCTTTTCAAATTAGTGTTTTCATTATTTTTGGGTACATACTCAATAAGGAATTACTGGATTACCTGATCATTCTATTTTTAATGTTTATTTATTTATTTATTTATTTGCTTATTTATTTTGAGAGAGACAGAGACAGCACAAGTTGAGGGGCAGAGAGAGAGAGGGAGAGAGAGAATCCCAAGCCAGCTCTGCACTGTCAGCGCAGAGCCCGATGTGGGGCTCGAACCCACGAAGCCGTGAGATCATGACCTGAGCTGAAACCAAGAGTCAGAGGCTTAACTGACTGAGCCACCCAGAAGCCCCTCTAGTTTTAATTTTTTTTTTTTTAATTTTTTTTTTCAACATTTATTTATTTTTGGGACAGAGAGAGAGCATGAACGGGGGAGGGGCAGAGAGAGAGGGAGACACAGAATCGAAACAGGCTCCAGGCTCTGAGCCATCAGCCCAGAGCCTGACGCGGGGCTCGAACTCACGGACCGCGAGATCGTGACCTGGCTGAAGTCGGATGCTTAACCGACTGCGCCACCCAGGCGCCCCTCTAGTTTTAATTTTTTGAGGAACCTCCATACTGTTTTCCACAGTGGCTGCACCAGTTTGCGTTCCCACTAGCATTGCAAGAGGGTCCCCTTTCTCCACATCCTCGCCGACACGCCGTTTCCTGTGTTTTTGATTTTAGCCATTCTGACAGGTGTGATGTGGCACCTCGTTGTGGTTTTGATTTGCATTCCCTTGATGATGAGTGATGTTGAGCATCTTTCTGTGTGTCTGTTGGCCATCTGGATGTCTTCTTTGGAGAAGACAGAGCAGTAGCTTTATTACTGCCTAGACAATTTATTATTATGTAGAGAAATTGTCTGCTCCTCTGTTATCCATGGTACCTTGTACTGGGCTCGTCATTAAATAAATCATGATCTTCTCACGAGGCAGGGTGAGCAAAAGGCAGTGTGGATGCCGCAGACAAAATTCAGCTCCACTGCTGACATAATAAACCACTAATGATCAATTGTTTATATAGGGTAACATGTTCTCATTATGAGAAATAAAATTTCAAAGAACAGGAATATCTAAGGTTACAGTAGAGGAGAGCACTTAATTTGTCTCTTCAAACACCATTCCTTAACATTCTCTAGCTCCCCCCCCCCCCCCGCCCCGCCCAAGCCATGCTCGTATCCAAAGAAGGGGTTGGAACAAGTCCAAGTTGTAATACTTACAAAGTTTTTCATATTGTTTCTTATCGTCTGCGTGGATGTTTGCTTGTATCTTATGACGTTTTGGGCCTTTTTTATTTGAGGAAAGCCCCTCTTGGTATCTCAGATTTAATTTTCCTGAATTTTCATTTCCTTTATTCTCATGAATGCCTGGGGGGCTCCAGATACCATCCTATTTGCGGGTTTATGTCTTGATACTTTTTATTATTATTATTGTTACCTTTTTTATCGTGAGGAACATTGCTGACAGCCCCGTATTTCATTGGGCTTGTGAGTGCTGATGCTGCTATCTTCTGGGTCAGAGAGAGGTCACAGTCTGTTCTAAAACGTAATCACTGGCTCCACCATATGACTGTGGGTTTAATTAGTCCCCCGTCCTGGTGTGGAAGCACTGAATCTTCTTGCCGAATGCAGCCTGGGGAGTGCATCTGTTCTGGTCCTCTTACCTTCTGGCAGGTGGATTCCAAACCGCTCGAGAGAAATGGCGGTTGAAATTGGGTTGAAATTGATTGTTTTTAAGATCGTGGAGAGATTACAACTCCACAATCTCTCTTTGTGTCTGATGGGGGGGGGGGGTCGGGTTGCCATCCTGAGAGTTAGGAGTTTCTCTGTTTGTCTACAGGAAATAAATCCTATTTTAATAAAACTGCTCTCGGGGCGCCTGGGTGGCGCAGTCGGTTAAGCGTCCGACTTCAGCCAGGTCACGATCTCGCGGTCCGTGAGTTCGAGCCCCGCGTCGGGCTCTGGGCTGATGGCTCAGAGCCTGGAGCCTGTTTCCGATTCTGTGTCTCCCTCTCTCTCTGCCCCTCCCCCGTTCATGCTCTGTCTCTCTCTGTCCCAAAAATGAATAAAAAACGTTTAAAAAAAAAAATTTAAAAAAAATAAAAAAAAAAAAAAATAAAACTGCTCTCTCTGGTTTAACTCTTCTTTGCCTGGAAAACTATTGACCAAAATTCCTGCAAGAGAGTGTCTTCTACGCGTCAAGGGTGTGATTGGAGTCATTTTAGTTTTCCCTTCTTTTGGTTAGACCATAGGGCTTAGTGTAATTATTAATCAATTAATTGATACTAGTTTCTCTTAGCTTGCTAGGAGTTGGGTTAGTGAAGCATTTCAGTGCATGGGCTTTCTGTTCAGTCTCACTTGGGTTGAAATCCTGACCTTCCTGTCTATCAGCTTTATAACCTTGGGAAAATCCTTCGTTTTTCTTTAAAAAAAATTTTTTTTAACGTTTATTTATTATTGAAAGACAGAGAGAGCGTGATTAAGGGAGGGGCAGAGGGGGAGGGAGACACAGAATCCGAAGCAGGCTCTAGGCTCCGAGCTGTCAGCACAGAGTGCTATGCGGGGCTCGAACTCACAGACTGTGACATCATGACCTGAGCTGAAGTCAGACGCCCAACTGAGTGGGCCACCCAGGCACCCCCATGGAGCTTACATTTTAGAGGAGAGATTCAAGCAAGACACGAACATTCAAATGTATTGTTATGGAATCAGGCTGGAACGCTGGTGGAAAAACCAAGGGGCACTCGGAGACCTTGGTGGATTGGAGATTTATTTAACACCGGCGGGCTCAGAGGGTACCGCTTCTCCAAAGGTCTGAGCCCCGAATGCGAGCGGGAAGGGTAATTTATAGTTATCAGCCTCCATATTTGTGGTGGTGGGGGGGTGGTTTTCACGAGCACAGCAAACAAAGGAAGAAGAAACTGGAGGAGGGGTCTCTAAGCTAGAGACCAGAGTTTGTTTTAGTCCAATCAGCCATCTTTGGTGTCCTTTATCCACTTCTCCAACAATATAAAGACCACTCAAAACCTGTAATGCCATGTAGCCACGTATTATGACAAAGCAGGATGGATGGATTGAGGATGGAGGGATGGGGGGGCTGCTGTCCAGGAAAGGTGTCTCTGTGAAGCGATGTTGGAGCAGAGACTTGAGTGGCAGAAGAATGTTCTAGGCAGAGGGTGTGGCCAACTGCAAAGACCCTGAGGCAGCAGTGTGTCCGATTTGAGAAAGAGCATGGGGACGGGGAGTGTGGTTGAAACCCAATGGGAGTGGGGAGTTTAGGGGATGGAATCCTAGACAGTCAGGAACCAGGTCGTGGAGGGCCTTGCTGGCTATGGTAGTGTGTTGGTCTTCTTTCTACGTAGAATGGGAAGCAGGTGGGGTGTTCCGAGAGGCTGGGTATGAAGGCTGCGGGAAGAAGCGGTCACATCTGTCGTGATATTCAGACCAGCATCTGTCCTGATTGGTTGGAGCCCATTACAAGACAGAGTAGACAGGATTCGCCGCTAACAGTCTGGTCTTGGAGGGTAAGAGAAAGCAAAGAGTTTGGCTTCATGCCACGGAGCTGGGTAAATGAAGACACTATTTCCCAGGGTGGAGAGCCCTGGAGAATGATCATGAATTCTCATGCTTTTGGGGGGGGAGGGGCAGGTTAAAGACTTCCATTCTGAACATACTGCCTTCAGACAAGTGTCAAGCAGGCAGAAAGGTAAGTCTGGAGTTCGGGGCACAGGTTCAGATTCAAAAAAACAATAAATTTGGGGGGCATCAGCATTTATATTTCATTCCGGTTATCACGTTAGCGTGGCAAATCACCTCAAAACGTAGCAGCTTCACACGATCATTTTATCAGGTTCCTGGATGCCGTGCATTCAGACATTTGGAAAAGGTACAATGAGAGAGCTTGTCTGCTCCCCCGCGACTGGAGCCACCCGAGGTCTTGGTGGCGGTGACTTAACAGCCGGGGCTGGAATCCTCCGGAGACATCTTCAGCCAATCGTCTGGCAGTCAAGGATGCCTAGCTGAGCTGCTGACTTGGTGTCTGCATGGGGTTCCTTCGTGGTGTGGGCTCCCTCCTAGCAGGGCAGTCCCGGGGATGGTTGGACTTCTTATAGGAGTTGAACTTCTTACATGGCAGCACAGGGTTTTCGTGATAGTATCCCAGTGGACAAGGGAAGGTTACGTGGCCTTTTATAGCCAGCCTTGGAAGTTGAACACTCACTTCCCTACATTCTACTTGTTACAGGGGAACCACCAACATTGGCCTAGATTCAAGGTGAGGGGATGTAGGCCCAACCTCTTGAGAAGAGTGTTGAAGAATTTGCGCCATGGCTTTCAAAGTATCGTGTCTAGTATTTATTTATTTGTTTTTATTTTTTTAAGAGTTTTCACTTGTTTTTTAAATATTTATTTTTGAGAGAGAGAGAGAGCGTGAGCAGGGGAGGGGCAGAGAAAGAGGGGGACAGAGGATCCCAAGCAGGCTCTGCACTGTGAGTACAGAGCCCGACACGGGGCTTGAACTCACAGACCACGAGATGGTGAGCTGAGTGGAAGGCCGACCCGACGCTCAACTGAATGAGCCACCCACGTGCCCCCATCCATTGTGTATAGTATTTAATCCTTAAGACTAATTGATATCATCTAAGGGGATGGGTGTAGAGAGAAAGGAGAGAGGGCTCAAAGACTGATCCCTGGGGCATCCAATTTTTAGAGATCAGAAGGACGAGGAGGACCCTCCAGAGAAGACTGAGAAGGAGTGGCCTGCGAGGTAGGAGAAAATCAAGACAGCGTAGAAGCAGAGTGAAGAAGTATTTCAGTAAAGGGGGGTGATCAGTGCTGTCAAATCCTGCTAAAAGTTCAAATAAATGTGGCCTGAGGATTGACAGTTGGCTTTGGTCTCGTGGAAGTCACTGGGCACCTGGGCCAGAGCGATTTCCACGTGTGGGAACTGGATACTTCAATTCTCACTTCTTTGGCTGGCTGTGTCACCTCCTGTGCCACCTCAGGACTGAGAGGCACGCACTGGCTTGCTGGGCTTGGCTTTTGTCCTCACACATGGTCACAGAGTCTTGCCAAATGTTTCCAGAGGATGGAATTTATAAGAGAAGACCACCTATCTTCTTAATGTTCAACTTGACGAGAGAGCTCCAATAGTGGACAATACCTGTATCATAATGTTTGACCCGAAGCCTATTTCTGAAAATTCCTTTTAGAGTAGAGCTTGTGAATATAGAGCTTTAAATGAAAAGTTTAAACCAGGGATTTAAAGATAGGGCGAGACTTGGGGTGCCTGGGTGGCTCAGTCGGTTAAGTGTCCGACTTCGGCTCAGGTCATGATCTCACAGTCCGTGAGTTCTAGCCCCGCATCAGGCTCTGTGCTGACAGCTCAGAGCCTGGACCCTGCTTCGGATTCTGTGTCTCCCTCTCTCTCTGCCCCTCCCTTGCTCATGCTCTGTGTCTCTCTGTCTCAAAAATAAATAAAAACATTAAAAATAAATAAATAAAAATAAACATAGGGCAAGATCTATTGATGAGTGAGTGGGAAACGTTAGTCTGTGAACCAAATTAAACTCGCCCTAGATAAGGAAGGTTTGTTTGGTGGGGGTTTTAAGCTTCTTGGGGGATCAAGGAAAGCAAAATAAATATGAAAAGGGAAGAGTGAAAATTGCTCCTGTGTTAAAACCATGCACTTCAAAGCCCACTTAATGGTTGTCCAGAGATAAAACATTTATTTCATCTTTTTAAAAATTTTTATTTATTGGGGCACTCGGGTGGCCCAGTTGGTTGAGTGTCCGACCTCGGCTCAGGTCATGATCTCATGGTTTGTGGGTTTGAGCTCCACATTGGGCTCTGTGCTGACAGCTCAGAGCCTGGAGCCTGCTTTAGATTTTGTGTTTCTCTCTCTCTCTCTGCTCCTCCCCTGCTTGTGCTCTGTCTCTCTCTCAAAAATAAATAAACGTTAACAAATTTAAAAAATATATTCATTTTTGAGAGAGAGAGGGAGAGAGAGAGAGAGAGAGAGAGAGAGAGAGAGAGAGAGAGAGAGAGAATCCCAAGTAGGTTCCACGCTCAGCACAGAGCCCGACATAGGGCTTGATCCCAGGACCCTGGGATCATGACCTGAGCTGAAATCAAGAGTCAGACGCTCAACCGACTGAGCCACCCAGGCGCCCCTCATTTTTTTTCTTTTTTAATAGTTTCGGTAAAACCGACACAGTGTGGATTGTATGCGTGTAAATCCTTGGCCTGCCTGCCTTTACAGCCATTCCTTACCCATCGCCGGCTCTGTGTCTGGGGGAACACTGGGTACGGTCTCTCCTCCGCAGGCTCTGTGCTAGCCCACAAAAGACTGGGGACTCAAGGTGAGAGGATTCTCCTCCTCCCTCTCTGCCTCCGACAGCCTCCCTAGTAGTTGTCTCTTCTGTGGCTCAGCCCCCACCAGGCCCGGTTCTCACTCCCACCAGCGTTGCGGCTGCACCAGCTGCTGCCCCCAAACTGGGGGTTACCTTGATCTCCCCTGTTTGTTTCCTCAGCCCGTCCATCACCTGCGTCACCATTTCCCAGAATGAAGGTTCCCCCGGTTTTAATACATGGGTGATTTCTGGTTTTCTGGCTGGACCCTGCCATATCCTCTCTACTTCCCTCTTTTGCCCGCATGTCAATTTCTAATGCCCAACTATGCGAATTAACCACTGTATCTCCCTGCTTCCTGGTTACAATAGAATTCTGGGTTTACAGAATTCTGCACACTTTCAGACCTCACTTGTGTAGTGGTTACAACCACAGGCCCTGGGGAAGTCTGGCTGGCTCAGGCGGTAAAGCGTGTGATTCTCGATCTCGGGGCTGTGTTTGAGCCTCACATTGGGTGGAGAGATTACCTAAAAATAAAATCTTAAAAAATAAATAAATAAAAAAATAACACCCTGGGCCCTGGCATGAGGTGGGCCTGGTGTTAACTCGCAGCTCCTTGGTCCCTTCCTAGCTACGGATCTGTTTGCTAGGCCTCAGTTTTCTCATCCACGACATGGAGAGGATAATTTTTCTACTTCATATGCTTATGACAATTGAATAGAATAGTGTGTCCAATGTACTCAGGACAGGATTTACACATTGTAAGTGTTCTGTAAAGGAAGCAATTACTCATGTTGGGAGCCAGCTGTGAAATGAGGACAAGCTGGGGTTTCATCCTCAGAGGCTGTTAAAACCAAGTCATTCATTTGTGGGGTCACGACGCGCTCGGCTGAACGGGGATGTGATGTGGCACACGCCTTATTTTTGGCCCTGTTGTCCGTCACTCTTTTTTTTTTTTTTCCTAATGTTTATTTATTTTTAAGAGAGAGAAAGAGAGACAGAGTGTGAGTGGCAGAGGGGCAGAGAGAGAGGGAGACACAGAATCCCAAGCAGGCTCCAGGCTCTGAGCTGGCAGCACAGAGCCCGACGCAGGGCTCGAACCCACGGAGCACGAGAGCATGATGAGCCCGACCCGCTGAGCCACCCAGGTGCCCCATGTCGTCCATCGTTCTGGAGTAAGATACGGCGAGGTAAGAGTGGGGTCGGTCGTTATAAATGTTCATTGGTGGACCGATTCTCTTGCTTTTAGGCCAGAGTCAGAGGATTGGATAGACCAAGGGAGATTGCATTGGAGACGAGGCATAATGACTCCTGTCCTGTCCTCTTTCTATTCTGAAAGGTCGCAATAATTCCCAACACCTTCCTAAAACGTTTTCTGATGACTTCAAACAAACTGTGTTTGTGGGTAGCATACATCTAATCTAATGCATCTATCTAATCTCCAGGCCCCCGACTGGAATTTCACAAAGACCTCCCCAGGCTCTTTTCCCAGGGAACACCCTGCCAGGCACCCTGTGGCCCTCGTGTTTCGCAGGAGCAGTTCAAGCACCGTGGGGCTGCCGAGGCTGCGCCTTTCTTTGGCTTAAGACCGGTTTCATTAACAAGCATGTTCACACTTCAACCGGAACATTTAAAATAACACCCGCACAATGTGTTTAGTGTCTAGTTAATTATTAAGTCCCTGAGCTTGAATTATTCAAGCAAAATTGATTGCGTTCAACCTTCTTCCTTCTCTTTGTGCTTTTTTTTTTTTTTTTTTAAACATAAAAATAAGTCCTCCCCTTTACTCTCTAAACAATGTGGAAAAGGTTATTAAGCAACCATCAACACCCGGGACTGTGGGTGGTACCCAAGCGCTAACAGAATAGGTAGAGACACGACTCGTAGCTTGACTCCTTTGTTAGAAAACGTATCTGTACCTCATACACTTCCATTGTTAATCAGCATTTATGAAGATCGAACATTTTTAAAATTCTCTCTTTTAAACTCTTTCTTATAGTTATTTACAAGTTGGATGAGTAGGTATCTTGGAGTCAGTTCTGTTTTTTAAATGTTGACTTAATTTTGAGAGAGAGAGAGACACACACACAGAGTGAGAGCAGAGAAGGGACAGAGAGAGAGGGAGACACAGAATCTGAAGCAGGCTTCAGGCTCCGAGCTGTCAGCACAGAGCCCTACATGGGACTCGAACCCACAAACCGCAAGATCATGACCTGACCTGAGCGGGAGTCGGATGCTTAACTGACTTGAACCACCCAGGTGCCCCTCTTGGAGTCAGTTCTATGGTGGAAAAACGAAAGGAATGGTTTCTTTCTTTGCTAGGTCAAATGAGAGTGTTAAAATGTCTTGGCTTCGCTATTAAAAACCATGTTGTTAAAGGACATTCTTTGACCTAAAGAGATGTTTATAGTATATTGCCAACTGAAAAGAGAAGGCTATGAAACTGTCTTTTAGTATGTATCATTTCTGTTAAAATGCATGGAAAGAAGACCTGAATAATAAACACCAAAATATGATTATCTGTGTTGGGATTAAACAGCTCAGTTTTGCTTTTCTGTTACTTTTATAATCAGACAACACACACATATAAAAATGTCATGGCTAGAAACGATTGATCTTTTGTCTAAGTATCACCCGTGTCAACAGCACGTTGGCGATAATGCCCTCCCATTTAAGCCAGGCAAGTGTAGACTTGGCAAGCGTAGATGCTACAAAAAATTCATAGTGTTTTGTGAATCACAGCAACTTGAATAATTTCTATCAGCCTTTGTTTCTTAGACTTCATTCCTAGTTGTTCCTCAGCTTCCACATTATTAAGATGTAAAAAAGATGCCATTGTGGGCACTAACATAGAACACATTACTGGCCCACGGGCATAGGCAAGGGATATAACATAATTGTATTCTGGAGAAAAATTATAAAGGAGATGGCCATTTTGAGAGGAAATGACAGAAATGCAGTGACCCAGTTTGGTGATACATTTCAATGTGGGACCTTCCATGAGAAATCCGTAAACAGAGCTCTCCTGAAACCAAGACTGGAAAAAACCGGGAAGGCCCTGAATGCCTGAAAGCATCGGGGACCGTAGCTCTTGAACGACCTGCCCCTGTTACCCAGAGTCTGCAGGGCCCCAGGGTCACACGTGTGCGGGCGCGCGCGGGGGCGCGGGCGCGCGCACACACAGGGACCGTGGGTTCGAAGTCGGCCGAGCACGGTCGGGACTCCCTGCACCGCCTGAATCCCTGCAGGTGGTATAACCTTGGCGGCAGCTGGAGTGGTTCCGGAGGAGGAGCCCAGTGCTCCGCGTAGGGAAACTTTCGGAACTGGAGATGGGCATCCTGCCCTTGCTTGGCACACACACTCCCGACCCGGACGCTAGCGCACACGGGTCTGTCATTGCATTTGTCCTGAGAATGACACACGAAGTGGTGTAATTAGACACCCAGGGAATTGCGAGTCGGTCGAGCTCGGGAACCGCATTTGCGGGGGGGGGGGGGGCCCGGGTGATGCGCAGGTAAGGGGCGCTAGGAGGGGCACGTCCTCAGCAAGTCTGGGGGCGGGGGGCCCAGCGGCTGCTCCTGCCCCTCCCCCACCCCTCCTCCCGGAGCAAACGTGCCGGGCAGGTGGTGCTCCGGGGGCGCCGGGCAAGGCCCGCTCGCCATCCGCGCCAGAGGCCTCCGCGGGTCCTCCAGCATCCCTGCGTTCCAGGTCGCGGCGGCCGCGGCCCCTCCGGGGGTGCAGCCGCCCGCGCCGCGGCCCGCGCCCCTCCTGGGCCTCGGCTCCGCGCCGCGCAGCTGGGGGGACCGACCCCGCTGGGCCCCGCGGGGCTCGGGCGGGGGCGGGGCAGGGGGCGGCGCGGGCGCGCGGCCGGGCCGCCATATTGGATCCGGGCGCGGCGGCGCGCTGTAGGCTGCGCGCGCGCGGGCGCGGCGGGGGCTGGGGGGAGCCTCGCGGAGCCCAGGGCGCGAGCGCGCCAGGCCGGGAAGGCGGGGGAGGGGTGGGACGGAGAGGAAGGGAGTGGCTGCGAGCCGGGCTGCCGCAGCCTCCGCTCTCCTCACCGGCGGCACCGACCCCTCCTCCCGCGCCCGGTCGGGGAAAAGATGCCCTGAGCCCCGGGGCGTGAAGAAGGGGGAGAAGGCGCCGACCGCGTCCCGTGAATCCAGAAGCCCCCCCTCCCCCCGCGCCCCGCGCCAGGGCGTCGGGAGCCTCCGGGGCGGCCGCCGGGCGGCCGAGGGGGGCGGGGGAGAGCGGCCGTCCGCCGCGCGCGGCGCAGGCCCCCGGCCGGCGACCCCCCGCCATGGGGCGGGCGCGGGCGGCCGAGTAGCCGCAGCCCCCGGAGCCGGGGCGGGCGCCGCCGCAGCCCGCGCGTCAGGCCCCGGCGGACGCCGCGAGGAAAATGAGGAGTGTCGTCCGGAATCCGCGGGAGAGCGGACTCGCCGCAGAGCCCTGACGAGGGGGACGCCGGGAGCAGGGAGGAGACGCGTCCTCCGGGCAGGGCCGGGCGGGCGGCGCGCCGAGGGGCTGCCCCGCGGACCCCGCCGCCGGGCCGCTCTGCCCGCGGCGCCCGGGGAGCCTCTGCGGCGGCGGCGGCGGCGCTGCCTTTGCCTCCGCGGAGTGCCTTCTGGGGGCTTCCTCCCCTTGCCGTGGTCCTCCTTCCCCGGGAGCGGAGCGGACCCAAGCCATTAATGATGCGGCCGGGCTCGCTGCGGGGTTGTGTGGCACGAGGTGAATTTTGAATGAAGGCGAAGAGTTGTGTTTTCTTTTCTTTCTTAAAGGAAAAAAAAAAAAATTTTTTTTTTTTTTTTTTTTTAAAGAAGTCTGGACTCTTGGGTCCGTTGTACTTGGATCGCCTCCTGCGACTGCACCGTGCTCTTCTTTGGAAAAGATGTACGAAAGCCCCGTTGCATGGTAGCTCGCCCCGCAGAGCCGGGTGTGCGCGCGCGGGATCGCAGGCGCTCCGGGCCGGGGGGCTCCCCGGCCGCTCGGGGGCGGGGCGGGGGGCGGTGGTTGTCGGGCGTCCGCGGCCCGGCCTGACAGCTGCGTGAGGGGACCGGACCCACCGCTTCCAGAACTCCGGCTCGGGGCCGCCGCGTGCCCCGCGCGCCAGTGACCGAGGGGAGGCGCGGCGGACGTAGGCGCAAACATGTCCGGAGAGGTGCGCCTGCGGCAGCTGGAGCAGTTCATCCTGGACGGGCCCGCTCAGACCAACGGGCAGTGCTTCAGCGTCGAGACGCTGCTGGACATCCTCATCTGCCTGTACGATGAGTGCAACAACTCTCCGCTCCGAAGGGAGAAGAACATTCTCGAATACCTGGAGTGGGGTGAGTGTGCCTGGCCTAAGTCCGCCCCCGTTTCGTTGGGCATTGGTGGTTTCGTTGTTGCGGGGGGTCGCCGCGAGTGAGCGACGGGGCTCGGCGATCAGTACGTGGCTGGACATAGATCGTCCATGTGACATGTATGGTAAACGCGTCACGGGCCTGGTACGTAGCTCGAAGTACATGTGCAGGAAGGGAACGGATCCCACTTACCCGAGTTTTTTTTTTTTTTTTTAAATAGTTTTTGGTAGATGTTGTCCCAAGAGTAAAAACCGCGCTACCCCATTATTGCCTTGATTTAAAGTGGCGTTTGGGAGGAAGGACGTATGTTTTCAGGTCAACCGTCAGAGATTTTGAGTAATTCGGTGATGAGCAAAGTGGATTATTGCTCACGGTTGCCCCAGCGCATGGCGGAATAACACACATTCAGTTGAACGTGTCGGTTGGGGGAACGCATTCCTTCCCAGGCTCTGGAAATTGCTCTTGAAATGGGCGGAGAGATGAACATCTCTTCGGTCAACAGGAACTGGAAGGTGGTGGCCCGTGGGTTTTATTTCATCTCCGTATGGCACTCGCAGAGGAAACTGCTGCACACGGACTTTCCAGAAATTGTCATGTTTGGAAGACAGCATGACATAATGGTTAAGACATTTTGCGATAGTACTTGGTGGGGAATGTTTGGGAACAGCTCCCACTTGAGGGGTAGATGTACTGTAAATTTAATTCGGATCTAAGCCGGTTGGACTTTTGTCGTCATTTCCCTCCCCGGAGACGGGATTTGGAGGAAGACCTACCGTAGCCGAATAGCTCAGCGAGGCGCGCAGACGCTCCATGTGACCTTCAAGCTTGGGGGCTTGGCCTAAGTTCTTCTTCGCGGGTCACGTGCGTGCGAGCGCGTTGAACACCCGGCCCTCTGTTGGGAGAGAGAAACTCCTCACCACCCACACCTGCGCCGAGGGGTGTTGGCCAGGGTCGTACCTGTGGGGTCCTAACAATTTTACTTTGTTGGCAGGTGTTCGCACTACAATGCCTTCCCGAGTAGACCTTTATTTTCTTGAAGTACAAGTCGAGTGGTGATTATTTCGTTGATTGACTGATTGATTTTTGGTTTGAAATTGATTAAAAATTAGTTTGTCAGGTAAATCACTCGTAGGCCTAAGATGGCCTATCCATAATAATTGTATTGAACTTGGCCCGGATCAGAAGTTTTCTAGCAGCTTCATGTCATGAGGTGTTGAAAGTGTGTGTGTGTGTGTGTGTGTGTTCATACATGTGAATGGGATGGTTTTTACAGGCTCCTAGGCTCATGCTGGGAATGTAAGAATTCGAAACCATCTTTTCTCCTAAGCGTGAGACCATTGTGATTGACTTTGGTACTGGTTTTGTTATGTCTTTTATTTTTATGTGTAGGGTAAACTATTTTATAAAGCATATGTAATTTTCCATTCCCTGTTTCATAAATGTAGAGACTTTTCCTAGTGTTTCTTTTGAAAATTCAAAGAAACGGTTTAGGTACTTCTAGAGTACCCGTTCTTGGATTATGGTTCCATAGCGACGCTCTTGTCAATGATCATGGTTGTCATTTAATATCTGTTCTTTCTCATCTATGAAATGGTGGGAGATCTCTGTGCACCAGTAATCAATATAAATGTACAGTTATAATAAAAGGGAAAATCATATCCTGAATTGCCTTTTGGTTTTTAAAAGTTTACATAGTAGTTTTGTGCAATACGATACTTTGCTGTTTGGCCAGAATAATTTATGTATATTTTTCCACTAGGTATGTTTTCTTGAGCTTTGTTTTTTATATCTCTATAAAAAGAACCCTTGCTTATGCATATTTAATTTAAGCCAGATAAGCCAAAAATCGAATAAATATTTGGCCAAACACATTTTATTTTTATTAATGTATTTTAAGTAATTTCAAACCAGGGGTTTTGCACAGTTTAAAGTAGGTTAAGTTTTAGGGGTATCGTTCATATTTTGTCTTTTTAGAAGTCTGATATGACATGACAAAAATATATAGTCTCAAGTAAATTCATATTGTATTTCTCAGTAATCGAAAAAAAGAGACTAGAATTTTTAGGGACTGACTTTGTACACTGTGGGGTCAAGCAGTGACTGTTCAGGCATTTGTAAGATAATGAGGTCTTGAAAGTGGGAGTTATCAAACACAGAAGTTTGGGTAAGGACTAGGAAGAAGTTAAGAATGGAAAAGCTGTCAAGAGATGTATCTTCAGTGGTATTGCTATTTTTAAGTTATTTGAGAATTTATGTTAAGAATGCCAGTGTGTTCTCTGCATTTAAGTATTGATATAGGTCAGCTGTTGGGTCTCAGTTGATTACTACCTTTTGGGGAAATGCCCTATTTTATTCTTATTATCTAACATTATATAAAAAGTAGATCAAGGAAGTTTCCAGATAGCGAAATGACCCCAATATAATTTCTTAGACATTACTTTTTTGGTCTGTATTGGAAATTTATAGGGATTGTTTGTTGGGCTTAAATATGATAATTACGATTTGTGTGAAATGGTACAGTTTTTAGTTTGATTTTTTAAAAGATCCAGTATTTGCAACAGTAGAGCAGTAGTCGTTAAATAGTCTATATTACATGCTGGGTATATTTGTGTTTGGCTGTTTACGTGAATGAATGCGTCATCGAGTTATGCCTTATTTTTATGCTGATGATAGGCTACTGTAAAAAATGGAGTCAGCCAAGATTCTGTCTGTGTGGCTTCATTCCATCAATTTCACTTTATTCCTGGTTATGGTCCATTTCACTTTTATTATCGGTACAGTTAATGTTTTGTTTGTTACACTATCATGACAAGAAAACTGACAGTTCACTCGGGTACTTTTTTTCTCGGGTGGGTGGGGGACAGCATTCCTTGTTCTTGCTGATGGCTTGAGGGAGGAAGTGTAGACTCCTAGAGAGGAAGTAGGAATTAAGCCAATGAGCAGTAGAGCAGTGGGATAAGAGTGCCTTCAGGCTATATAGACTGCTTAAATTTAATAATGCGTATTTTCCAGTTATATCTGATAAGATTAGAAAGACTTGTGTCCTTGTTTTTCAACTGTTGAAATGATAGAGATTTGTGTGTTTCTTTATAAAATAATAGCTTTGATATCAGCAGTAGAACTCTAGAATGATTTACAGTAGAATTGTATGAATAAAAATAACGTTTATATTATAAACATTATAACTTGCTGTCAATGAGGACATGACTGTCTTGTTCACTGAATTGGCTACCTCTCCTTTGAAAAGGGAAATTGGTATTTTAGGGACTTCTTTACCAACTGACTTAAAACATAGATGTCAGATAATGTTAATAACAAAAGAAGCATGTAAGGCTGTGTGTGGATAACTTTTTTGGTGCTTTCTGAATCTTGTACTTGGTAATCTCATTTAAGTTATCCTTAATTTTGTAGGTTATTTAGTATATGCGTACTCATACATCTAAATAGTCAGTAAGAAACTTATTACCAGAGCACCTCAGCTGGTACTGGGGTTTAAACTTTTCCTTTCATTGGGGTGGTTTTGAAGCTTATTTAACATCTTTTCACATGTGGGTCAGTTAGGTGAGGTGATGAGGGCTTGTTAGAAGGATCTGAATCATCTGAATCTTTTCTAGGATGCTTTGTTTTTCACTTCAGCTGTAGGTTAGTAGAATTTGTCACGCCAAACTATCAAAGTGTTCATGTGATACAGATGATTAAGTTTATTTTATTTAAAGTCCTCAGGATTATCACCAATGTCATCAGAAATACAGGTTGGGCACTTGTTTCCTTTATACTTGCCAGTAATTTAGTCTTATTCTAAGAATGACAGTAAGTATAATTTTTTGATCTAATACAGTGCTGATATAGTAGGTGATGTCTATTATTTTTCTATTTCTCTTTTTTCTGTTTCTTTTTTAAGTAGAAGTATAATTAACGTCCAGTGTTATATTAGTTTCAGGCAATCCAAGGATTCAACGATTCTGTACATTACTCAGTGCTCTAGATAAATGTCCCTTTAAGCCCTTTCTCTGTTTCTCCCATCCCCCCCATCCATCTCCCCTCTGGCAACCACCAGTTTGTTCTGTGTTTAAGAGTCTGGTTTTGTTTGTTTGTTTGTGTTTGCCTTTGTTTGTTTTATTTCTTCAATTCCATATATGAGTGAAATCGTATGGTATTGCATCTCTTTTCAAAAATATATATGGCTGTGAGTGAGAGTGGGGATGTTAGGATTAACACTTTAAGAATTTTAGGAATTTATTTTTCATATGGAAATGTAAGGCATACCTTAGCATAGCAGTGTAAAAACAAACAGCATAATGTTGGCAGTTTTGTGAAACATTTCCTAATTCCTGGGACTCTGTTAATAGTACAGAGTGAGCCCAGGCTGTTTAGGGTAAAGGAACCAAACTTCGTACAAATTAATACTTTGTTATACTACACTTCACTTTGGCAGTTAATTTCTTTGAAACCTTTTCTCTTTTGGTACGCTTAGTGCCAGTATGTTGTGTAGGTAGCTAATTGTGTTCCATCCTATTGTTTTGATAGCTTTTAAAATCAATTTACTGAGTCCAGAGAGCATTTAAAAAATTAAACAGACCAGAATAGAGAATACCAAGTACATTGTGTTTAGAAAGAATAAGTATTTTCCTGTCAAACTCTTTGTTCTTCTGTATTTGTACTGTAGATCGGGATCAAAAGAATTTGAAACTCTAGTGTAGATTGAAGCTAATATATGTTGACTGTTTAACGGCAAAAAGATTGTAGACATAGTTCTTTTTTTTTTTTTTTTTTTCAGAAAGAAAAGTGCACATCATTAAAAAAAGGGACAGGGGCGCCTGGGTGGCGCAGTCGGTTAAGCGGCCGACTTCAGCCAGGTCACGGTCTCGCGGTCCGTGAGTTCGAGCCCCGCGTCAGGCTCTGGGCTGATGGCTCGGAGCCTGGAGCCTGTTTCCGATTCTGTGTCTCCCTCTCTCTCTGCCCCTCCCCCGTTCATGCTCTGTCTCTCTCTGTCCCAAAAATAAATAAACGTTGAACTTATTAAAAACACACACAAAAAAAGGGACAGACTGGAGAATTTAATGGAGAGGAGTTTAGAAAGGGACCAGGAACTAGGAAGGAGAGACGGAGAACGGGAGAAAGGACGGAGTAGAAAATGAGTGTGGATATAGTGTTTTCCTGGGTTGCTGCTTAAGTCCGAACTGTGAATGAGTATTTTTAATTTACAAGAACTCAGTGAACGGAGAACTTGACTTTATACTCCTTTGTATTGTCTTTGATGGTTCATTTCCTTTTCCTTTGACATTTTTCCTTTTCTGACTTGGGGTCTTGGATGTTGACTCACTGATTGTCAGAGTTGTGTAAGTGTGGCAAACAGGAGGGATAACCCTATGACCTGTAGACTCTGGTGTTTTTTGGTTCTGTCTTCCCATTACTCCAGATGAACTCTATAGTGGATGCAAGTGAGAAGGCTTTGCTAGTTCCATGGATTTTCTGATCCCTTGTTACTCATACGAAACTGCCAGTGGGAGTGATGTAAGGTTTTCGGAAGCTATGGCCAAGAATTGCTCAGCTGCTTTGTCAGTATGTGAATCAGTCCAGAAGTTCTTTACATAAAGACTTTTGTTTTTGAATGACCCGCACTGCACGTATAGGTCATCCCAGATATATGAATGGCTGTCGTTTTTGGCCACTGCCTACAAAACTCCTTTGTACATGAGGGGATTTCTCTTCCCCACTGATACTCATCAGGGCCCCGCGGTAGCTCTTGTGGTCTAGTTGCTCTGAACTCACTTTCTAGTGTCCACTGCCTTTTTCCACTTAGCACACGGGGAATGGCTGGCCCTTTGCTGGCCAGCCCTCCTACCCCGCCTCCTGGCGCTTCTATATCTGCTGCATGTTAGCTCTCATGGTGACCAGGAGCGGGGCGGGGAGGGTGAAGACCCGCTCCCCCCTTCCTTCTTGCTCCTTGCTTCTTCGTGGTATAACTCTTTTTCTGTTTTGGAATTAGGGCTTCTGCAGTCTAGCCCCATCCCTACTTTCAACAGGTGCTTTGGAAATCCAGGGTATATTAATAGGTGCTTTGTGGCTGGAGAGGGGAGGCAGATGTTTATGTAACTAAATAAATTTGGGAAACTATCTTAAACAAAAGTAAACATCAAGAGTAGTGCCAGTTACTCTAGAATTTATATATGATGAGAATATACATATTTATATATATATATGATGAGAGAATCATTTTTTAAAAAAATTTTCTAATGTTTTATTTATTTTTGAGAGACAGAGACAGCATGAATAGGGGGAGGGGCAGAGAGAGGGAGACATAGAATCCAAAGCAGGCTCCAGGCTCTGCACTGTCAGCGCAGAGCCTGATGCGGGGCTCGAACTCAGGAACTGCGAGATCATGACCTGAGCTGAAGTCGGATGCTTAACTGACTGGGCCACCCAGGCGCCCCTCGTCTTTTTTTTTTTTTTTTAAATTTTTTTTTTTCAACGTTTATTTATTTTTGGGACAGAGAGAGACAGAGCATGAACGGGGGAGGGGCAGAGAGAGAGGGAGACACAGAATCGGAAGCAGGCTCCAGGCTCTGAGCGGTCAGCACAGAGCCCGACGCGGGGCTCGAACTCACGGACCGCGAGATCGTGACCTGGCTGAAGTCGGACGCTTAACCGACTGCGCCACCCAGGCGCCCCTTTTTTTTTTTTTTTTTTTTTAACAATACCTGGATGATGTATGACAACAAGTATTCCATGGAACACCCTTTGAGAAACACTCTTTTATTACGAGGTCATGGTGTTTCTTGTATCAGGGTTAGAAGGAGATGATTTTGGGAAACTTCGGGATACTTTGAGGTTTGAGGTAGAATCATAATTTGAGTAAGTTGTATTTTACTTAGTGGTTGTGGACTTTTAATGGTCTTCTGTGTGATAGTCATGTGAACTGAGAGATAAACTTGATCATGTGGTCTAGCACAAGAGCGATGCCGATGAACTATTACATCTAGGAGAAGCATCCTAGAAAGTAGAGTGAAATTAGATGTAAAATAGTGAACCAGTACGATCAACCCCTACAGTCCTTGAAATTACTGAGAAGAATAATTATGACCTTTTCTTGCTCTAATTAAACTTGCTTTTCAGGGAGTCAGAGTGGCTCAGGTTGAGCATCTGGCTCTTGATTTCGGCTCAGGTCATGATCCCGGGGTTGTGGGATTGAGCCCTGCGTTGGGCTCTGTGCTGAGAGTGGAGCCTGCTTAGGATTCTTTCTCTGTCTCTCTCTGCCCCTCTCCCCCACTTGTCCTTTCTCTCTCTCTTGAAAAAATAAATAAATAAACTTGGTTTTTAAGTATAGGGAATCACTATAAATACAGAAATTCTCACTTTATCTTTTGTAGCTTTCGTTACTGTAATTGTTAATGTGTTGCGAAAATATTTATCTGAAACAGTTTGATTCATTACTTTGTGATATTTAAGAGGAAAAGGTCAAGGACTTCCTATTTTAGAATTCGTTGTAGTACTAAATATTGTTTTTTCTAAGGTTACAATGTTTTAACTAAGCTATTGGTTTCAGACTTTCGGACCAGTGGAATTTCACAACTCGCTATAACATTGTATATGTGAAGCTATGGATTTCAAGTGCCAGCACCTATTTATATGTAGCGTAAAGAAACCAGAAAATACAATTCTTTTATTGAAGAGAAAAACATGCATACAGGCATACCTTGGAGATATTGTGGGTTTGGTTCCAGACCACCACAATAAAGCAAATACTGTAATAAATGATTCAATTGAATTTTTTGGTTTCCCAGTGCATATAAAGGTTAGGTTTATTTACTAAGTGTGCAATAGCATTATGTCTAAAAAAAATGGACATACTTTAAATAAGAAATACTTTATTGCTAAAAAACAGTAACCATCTGAGCTTCCAGTGAGTCGTGATCTTGCTGCTGGAGGGTCTTGCCTCCCTGTTGGTGGCTGCTGACTGGTCGGGGTGGTGGGGCTGAAGGTTGGGGTTGGGGCAGTTTCTGAAAATAAGACAAGTTCGCCTCATCGCTGGACTCTTGCTTTCATGAGTGAATTCTCTGGAACACACGATGCAGCCTGATCGCATCTGACCCCTGGCGGAACTTCTTTCGGGACTGGAGTCCTGCCTCAGACCCTGCCGCTGCCTTATCGGCTCAGCTGATGTCCTGTCCCAAATCCTCCGTTGTCATTTCACCGGTCTTCCCAGCGTCTTCACCGGGAGGACCTTCCACCTCCAGAAACCACGTGCACATCCAGTCAGGTTTGACGAGGAGATGGCAGCCCTTCGGTCCCGTCTGCAGCCCCCACTTCTGACCCCGGTTCCCTAGCTGTTTCCACCACAGCTGCAGGGACTCCCTCCCCTGACGTCTTGAAGGGGCATCTTGAGGGCTGGAACCAACTTCTTCCAAACCCCTGTGAATGCTGGTACTTTGATTTCTTCCCACAGATCACAAATGTTCCTAGTGGCATCTAGAATAGATGAAATAGAAAGGTGAATCCTTTCCAGAAGGTGTTTGATTTGCTCTGCCCAGATCCATCAGAGGAATCACTATCTGTGGCAGCTGTAGCCTAATGAAACATATTTCTTCTGTAATAAGACTTGAACGTTAAGATTACTTCATGATCCGTGGGCTGCAGAATGGATGTCGTGTTAACAGACATGAAATCAACATGAATCTCATTGTCTGTCTCCATCAGAGCTCTTGGGTGCCCAGTGCTGTCAGTGAGCAGTCGTGTTTTAAAAGTAATCTTTTTTCTGAGCAGGTCTCACCAGTGGGCTTAAAATATTCAGTAAGCCAGGGGCACCTGGGTGGCTCAGTCGGTTAAGTGTTCGACTGGGCTCAGGGCATGATGTCACAGTCTGTGAGTTCGAGCCCCGCGTCGGGCTCTGTGCTGACAGCTCAGAGCCTGGAGCCTACTTCGGATTTTGTGTCTCCCTTTCTCTCTGCCCCTCCCCTGCTCACACTCTGTGTATCTCTCTCTCTCAAAAATAAATAAACTTAGAAAATTTTTTTTTAATTAAAAAAATAATTCAATAAACCATGCTGTAAACAGATGTGCTGTGATCCCAGGCCTTGTTCCGTTTCTGGAGCACAGGCAGAATAGATGTAGCATAGTTCGTAAGGGCCCTTGGATTTTTGGAATGCCACATGGACGTAGGGTTCGAGTTAAAGTCCTCACCAGCTGCATTAGCCCCTCACAAGAGAGTCAGCCTGTCCTTTGAGGCTTTGAAGCCAGGCACGGACTCGTCTCCAGCCATGAAAGTCCTAGATGGCGTCTTCCAGTGCGAGGCTGTTCTGTCTACACTGAGACCTGTTGTTGAGTGTAGCCCCCTCATTAATTCTCTCGGCTGGACCTTCTGGAGAACTTGCTGCAGCTTCTCCATCGGACTTGCTTCCTCACCTTGTACTTTTACGGAGACGGCTTCTTCCCTTAAACCTTGTGACCCAGCCTCTGCCAGCTCAGACTTCTCTTCTGCGGCTTCCTCCCCTCTCTGAACCTTCACAGACTTGATGGGAGCCAGGGCCCTGCTCTGGGTCAGGCTGTGGCTTAAGGGAATGTCGTGGCTGTTGGCTCTTCCTTCCGGACCATGGACGCTTCGTCCACGTCAGCGGTACGGCTGTTTCGCTCTCTTGCCATTCGTGTGTTCACTGGTGTAGCACATTTCATTTATTTTGAGAACTTTTTCTTTGTGTTTATAAGTTAGCTGTTGGGTGCACGCAGCCTGGCTTTCCGCCTGTCTTGGCTTTCAGCATGCCTTCTTCACCGAGCTTGATCATTTCTGGTCACCTTGTAGAGTGAAAGACGTGCGACTCTTCCTGTCACTTGAACGCTTAGAGGCCATTGCAGGTTGTTAATTGGCCTAATTTCAGCCTTGGTGCGTCTCAGGGAACAGGGAGGCCCGGGGTGAGGGGCAGACATGGGGACACAGTGGGTCCGTGGGAACACAGAGTTTATTGGTCAAGTTCTCCGTGTTCTGTGGGCATGGTTCGCAGCGCCCCTAAGCAGTTACAGCAGTAACATGACAGATGAGCGGTCACCGGATCGCCATAACAAATAGAACAGTACTGAGAAGTTTGAGTTATTGCAAGAATTACCAAAATGTGCCCTAGACGTGAAGTGAGCAAATGCTGTGGGAACAGTGGTGCAGCTTGACGTGAAGCTGCCATTTACTTTGTTTGTAAAAAAAAAAAAACAAAAAACAAACAATATCAACGAAGCACAATAAAGTAGTAAATCATCAGAAGGTCAGTGGTAGCCTCATGCTGTGTCACAATGCCTGTGGTGGCTCACCTCTCATCTCCTCATCACAGGCATTGTGTCCTCTCATGTTGTCACAGGAAGGGTGAGTGCAGCACAGGGCGGTATTTTGAGAGGCCACATTCATATAACTTTTATTGTAGTGTACTTTTGTAATTGTTACTTTTTTTACAGTTTATTTAAACTTTATTTTGAGAGAGAGCGCACGAGCAGGGGAGGGGCAGAGATCACCGAGCAGGCTCTGCAGTGTCAGCGCGGAGCCTGATGCGGGGCTCGAACTCACCACCCGTGAAATCATGACCTGAGCCGAAACCGAGAGCCGGACGCTCAACTGACTGAACCACCCAGGCGCCCCTATGATTGTTATGTTTTATTATTAGTTATTGTTAATCTCTTACTGTGCTTAAAATTTAAATTAAACTTTATCATAGGTACGGACGTATAGGAAAAAATACAACGTGTGCAGGGTTCAGTACTGTCCTCAGTGTCCACTGGGGTTCTTGGAACATACAACCGAAGGATAAGGGCCAACTACTGTAATCGCTGTTTTTACCATAAACTCCTCTGGATATCAGGGTGGCAGATAATAAGACTAGAGGATAATTGAATTTGATTATTTAAAGACGAGTAGCTTACAGGGGGAGAAATTAATTAGCTTTTTGTCCCCCTCCGATCTACATTTATTTTTCCTTCCTTCCCCATCAACACTTCCTCTCTCCCCCAATCTAATTATGCCTGAAAGCACTGCCCATATAGATGAAAACAGTCTTCTAAGAGTACACGCGAATGAGTTCAGTCACGTGTGGTCATTTATGTTTTGGTTTTATTTCAAATTGTTTAAACATCACCGTAGGCTTAATCAGTGAAAAACCCCCCACCTATTCTCTTTGCTCGATTCGTAGTGATCAAGCTTAATTAAATTTTCTTAGAGTTTCCATGGTGAAGATCTGCAACCTGAAGTGTTCCTGGTCTACACCAGCATCCTGGTAAAGAGCCTGGGCTTTCCATCCAGACTGACTCCTTGGATTCCTGGCTGGCTGATCTCAGCCAGCTGCGTAGCCTCTCTAAGTCTGTTCTATCCTCTGTGAAAAAACAGACAATAGTAAGAGCTTATTTTGCCAAAAGGTTGAAAGTTGGTCTAGGTTTATTCCTTTTCTGGTGATTTATATTTTCTTGTTTTTTGTTTTTTTCTGGTTTTTTGTTTTCGAAGTTTCTGTCTAGCATTATGATAAAGTTAGAACTAAAATGCTATTTTTTTTTTTGTTTTGTTTTTCGTATGGAGATGTCTTTCCTTATGTGACTATGCAGACAGCATCTTATTCCTTCTTTTTGGACAAGGTATTTTGCATTGGAACATCTTGTTATTCACTGAACTGTTTTTCACCAAATATCAAGCCAGTATGCATCCTTTGTATCACCAACAGCACATATTACTAAGTGGCTAGTTACGTTTTATTTTTATACTTATACAGCTCCAATCTGCAAATGAGTGGTAGCGTTTTGGACCTCGAATCAGAAGATTAAAATAACCGTGAAAGGTCATTGATGCATTGCTCACTTAAGACTGATTGTGGACTAAAGACTATGCAGCACCCACAAGTACATGTTGTGGTCTAACAGGGAATATGAAGAAAAGAACAGCGAACACGATTGTTTCCTAAATGGCGTTTCAAGGGATGTAAATGATTATTCTGAAGATTAAGAGTTCAGTGAATATGGCAGTAGTTTTATTGTATCTTTGGATATGACAAAACACATCAGAGTAAAAGTTTTTAAAAGTTCTGCAATCCAGGGGCACCTGAGCGGCTCAGTCGGTTGACGGTTTGACTTCGGCTCAGGGCGTGATCTCGCTGTTCGTGAGTTCGAGCCCCGCATCGGGCTTTCTGTCAGCCTGTCAGCATGGAGCCTGCTTCAGATCCTTTATCCCCCTCTCTCTGCCCCTTCCCCACTTGCACACTCTCTCTCAAAAATAAATAAACGTTAAAAAAGAACTTAAAAAAAAAGTTCTGTCGTACAGAACCCCTTTTAACTTTGTTTTACCTAGAATTTGCCTAAGTCATTTGTCTTTGGAGCCCTTTTTATGAGGGACATTGGCAGAGTTTGGGAAATGGCTGGTGGACGCTGAGAATCCACAGGCAGCGGCAGAGCCTTTCAACTGGTTTTGTGACACAGGGTGGTTGTTAAATTCTTTATCACATAGGTTTTGAATATCGTCGCAATTTACATCAAACTCCAGAGGTGGAGAATTGAAGGACTTGCCTTTATCCTTTCCCTGCTTAACATTTTTCAGCACTCCATTTGCATCCCCTAGAAGCCAGCCTGACAGCGGTTCTTAGGTTAGCGGGGAGTTCTGCATGGGGTGGATATGTGTTTACAAAGGACAGTAAGACTTGATATGTGCCTTTGAGTTTATATGTGCACTTCCTGGTTTGCAAAGATGCTCCTGCTTAACCTAGTAATTTTTTTTTTTTTTCAGTAGAGCTTGATCGTTTTTTGATCCAGCTAGCTCTCTAACCATTGTATTGGAACAGAATTTGAGATATTGTCATGGCTGTGAAATAGAACAAGCGTAGTTAGATTTTACGAGGGTTTTGTAAAAGCAGTGTAATTGTTCTGGTACAACCAGAGTCCCATTCTTTAATATCTGGTTTACTGGGAGTGGCTCCAAGTTGACTCTGATATTATCATTATTATTTTTTAAGATTTTATTTTGAAGTAGTTTCCGCACCTAACGTGGGACTCGAACTTACAGCCCCAAGATCAAGAGTCTCACGCTGTTCTGACTGAGCCAGCCAGATGCCCCGACCCTGATATTATTAAAAGCAGTCAAGCATTTACTTCTGTCCTAAGATTTAAAAAATGCTTGTTTAAAAAGATTAGGAAAAGCTTGCAGTAGCTAATGCCCCGTTTTAAGGTTGTACTGCTAGCTAAGTATGGCCTTGCCCTGACCAAAAATTATAACTAAGAAGCATTTAAAAACAGACTAACAGCTCAGGTATGTAGTCAGGCTGACATACTGGTATGATATCATAAAGCTTCTCTGTGCTCCGTACTTACCAAGATTTTCCTAGAGTTTTTGGTGAAAAACCACAGTAGTATTTGCAAGTCTAGTGTGATTTCTATTTCTGCCTTTTTGCTGCATGCCTTTGTAACGTGTCATTCCATTTCTGACAGATGCGTGCTGGGGTGACGGTTTTCTCCAGGAGTCCTTGCCGTGTTACGTCTCATGAGGTTGTGGTTAAGTGTGTTGATTTTGTTTCTTTTGTCTGTGTTCCCGTGGTAATCTCAAGTACGGGTTACCCTGGTGTTATTCAGCCTGTGTATTTGGCTCTGTTGACGTGTCTGTGTCAAGCGGGTGTAAATGGATTGCATTCCTGGATCTTACTGACCTCGCTAATCATGCTCTTGTTTCTCCATTAAATGCTAAATGATCTGTGACCTCATTATTACGTGTGTCCCTCACCTGAAAATATTGTGAATCCTACCCAGGGCCTTTGTTTAATAGACGGATTTTTATTTTTATTTATTTATTTTTTATTTTTATTTTTTAATATGAAATTTATTGTCACATTGGCTTCCATGCAACACCCAGTGCTCATCCGAGCAGGTGCCCTCCTCAATGCCCATCACCCACCCTCCCCACCCTCCCACCCCCCATCAACCCTCAGTTTATTCTCAGGTTATAAGAGCTCTTGTGGTTTGCCTCCTTCCCTCTCTGTAACCTTTTTTTTCCTTCCCCTCCCCCATGGTCTTCTGTTAAGTTGCTCAGGATCCACATAAGAGTGAAAACATATGGTATCTGTCTTTCTCTGTATGACTTACTTCACTTAGCATCACACTCTCCAGTTCTACATACGTCGCTACGAAAGGCCGTATTACACTCTTGCTCGTTGCCAAGTAGTATTCCATTGTATATATAAACCACAACTTCTTAAATTTTTTTTTTTTTTTAACGTTTATTTATTTTTTTGGGACAGAGAGAGACAGAGCATGAACGGGGGAGGGGCAGAGAGAGAGGGAGACACAGAATCAGAAACAGGCTCCAGGCTCTGAGCCATCAGCCCAGAGCCCGACGCGGGGCTCGAACTCACGGACCGCGAGATCGTGACCTGGCTGAAGTCGGACGCTTAACCGACTGCGCCACCCAGGCGCCCCAACAACTTCTTTATCCATTCATCGGTTGATGGACACTTAGGCTCTTTCCATAATTTGGCTATTGTTGAGAGTGCCGCTATAAACATTGGGGTACAAGTGCCCTTATGCATCAGCACTCCTGTATCCCTTGGGTAAATTCCTAGCAGTGTTATTGCTGGGTCATAGGGTAGATCTATTTCTAATTTTTTGAGGAACCACCACACTGTTTTCCAAAGTGGTTGCACCAGTTTGCATTCCCACCAGCAGTGGAAGAGGGTTCCCGTGTCTCCACATCCTCGCCAGCATCTGTAGTCTCCTGATTTGTTCATTTTAGCCACTCTGACTGGCGTGAGGTGAATAGACAGATTTTTAAAAAAAACACAACCTGATTCTTTGATCATATCAACATCCTGCTTGATGTCCTACAATGAGTACTGATAGTTTTTAGAATGATATTTAAACTCCTTACCATGGCATATGGAAGTTTAAGTGATACAATCCTTGTCTGTTTTCCTCATCTTTTTCTTCACTTAAAAAAATAATTAAAAGAAATTTGAAACCATGTCAGACATTGCAAATAAGGTACAGTGTCTTTTCCTCTGAACCATTTGAGAGTAAGTTGCGTATTCATTTCCTGTATCATCCCCAAATATTTTTGTGTGTATTTTCAATATTTTCTTGCATAAATGTGATGCAGCTATTAACATCAAGAAACTGGGGCGCCTGGGTGGCTCAGTCGGTTGGGCGTCCGACTTCAGCTCAGGTCACGATCTCGCGGTCCATGAGTTTGAGCCCCGCGTCGGGCTCTGGGCTGATGGCTCGGAGCCTGGAGCTTGCTTCCGATTCTGTGTCTCCCTCTCTCTCTGCCCCTCCCCTGTTCATGCTCTGTCTCTGTCTCAAAAATAAATAAATGTTAAAAAGAAAAAAATTTAAATCAAGAAACTGACAGTTGTGCTGATAATAGTTTTATAGCAAAAGTTCAGAGTCACATGTTCCATTTGGATGTCACGTCTTTTAGTATTCATTCGGTTTGGATTAAGTCTTCAGATTTCCCTAAACTTTCTTGACTGAGCCTTTAAAAATTTTTTTTTAACATTTATTTATTTTTGAGACAGAGACAGAGCATGAATGGCAGAGGGGCAGAGAGAGAGGGAGACACAGAATCCGAAGCAGGTTCCAAGCTCCGAGCTGTCAGCGCAGAGCCCGACGCAGGGCTCGAACTCACGAACCACGAGATCGTGACCTGAGCCGAAGTCGGTCGCTTAACCGACTGAGCCACCCAGGTGCCCCTTGACTGAGCCTTTTGACGATTACCGGCCAGCTGTTTCTCAGCATTCGTGATAACTCTAAATTTGGGTTTGTTTCTTCATGATAATACATCTCTGGCAGGAATGTCCCAGAAGTGCTCACATGCAGCCTTTTTATGTGGACATCCTTTTCATCTAGTTCAGCCTTCAGCACCCTACTCTGGTCCACCATGATTTCACCCATGCCTACTTGGATCTGTGTGTATCTAATTTTGTTTAGATTTATTTCCCATTCTCATCTTTAAAAAATTAAAAAAAATCTTTTCAAAATTTATATATAGTGCAGTTTACCCTTTTTGGTATACATTCTGTGAGTTTTGACCAACGTCAAGATGCAGAAGAGATCCATCATCCCCCCACGTTCTCTTGTGTTGCCCTTTTGTACCACACTCACCTTGTGCTCCAGCGGTAATGAAATGTTGACTATTCCATGACTTTTCACTCATTGGTTAATTTGTTTGGAAGCTCATCCTCTGCACCACCCCCCCCCCGCCCCCCACCAGCCCTGCCTGTCCTAGTACACATGGCACACAGTAGGCGTTTGGTAATGTTGGCTGAATGAATTAATGCCATTATACTTGCTTTAGACAAGGCTGAGAGCAGTAGATTTGATCTCGAAGCATCGCATGGAAATCATTTATTTGTATGTCAGGGACTTTCCTCATTGATTTATCCTGTTTTATTTCAGAAGTGGTTTCTCATGAGTAGTGGTTCACAAACCCCTCCCTTAGCAGTTGACAGTCTGTACACAAGTGTTTTGTGGGGTGCTACTGCTTACATTAAAAAAGTTTTTTTTTTTTAATGTTTTATTCTTGAGAGAGAGACAGAGCATGAGCAGGGGAGGAGCAGAGCAAACGAGGGACACAGAATCCCAAGCAGGCTCCAGGCTCTGAGCTGTCCGCACAGAGCCCGACGCGGGGCTCAGGCTCACAGACCGTGAGATCATGACTTGAGCTGAAGTCACACGCTCGACCGACTGAGCCACCCGGTCGCCCCAAGGGTGCTACTGTTTAAAGGAATAAGATAAAATCGAATAATGTTTAACTTGTCAAGTTAAAATTTTCTTACTTAAAGTATTATTTATAAATCTGCACAGTGTCTGACATAAGCCTTAAAGTCTGGTGATTATGAATTGAACGCACAAATATAATTTCGTCCCCTTCTACCATCTTCTAAAACCATAGTAAAAGAATGTTTTGAAAAGTCATGAACATTCAAGGATGAGAAAAACAGGAGGGATTGTCTAGCAGTGAAGTTACGGAAGCCGAAAAGTAGTCAGATGAGCAATGACAGAATTAGCAGATCTGAGAACCCTCAGTAATAGTGAAAGCTGAACACCTACCCGGTTTACCTGGCAGAATCCTCCAACATCTTAGAAATTGGTACCTTCAGGAACCTCTGAAAGTTGAGGTGGGGGGTGGGGCTAAACTACGGAGGATTGATTGAAAGTGTTTTATAAGCAGCAGGAACTCTCAAGCCTTCCCTACTCTGTGCACTGGGCTACTGTAGTCTTTTCTCCCTAGAGATTGGATGTTTATTCTCAGTAAAACAGGTTCTCTGGGTTGAAGATAGTTTAGGGTGGGCATTTCATGCCGAAAATAAGATTAAAAAAATGTTTATTTACTTCTACTTGGCTCCCAGCATGCTGGCAACAGGCCTTCGTCACAGAGACAGAAGAGTCTCTCAGGCGAATCTGACCAGCCTGGGAAGACCCAGTGGTGCGTAGACATCGGGGATCCTTCAGGAGAGGGCTGCGGCAGTCATGCTACAATGAGGGTCATTGTTCCGTGGGCTTCACCCAAGGGTTCAGAGCCTCAGATCGTCTTTTCATTTTCTCATATGTAATATGGCATGAATAGAAATAGGAATAGGAAACCAAAGATTGCCAGATACCCAAGGAAAGCCTCTACTGTATAAGGCGTAGCTGCAAACAAGCAAACAGACAATAAATAATAAATAAATAAATAAGGCAGCTTACACGAAACAGACTCTGTAAGGAAAGCGTAACTTCGAAAACACACAAAACTCTCAGTATTGTTAGAGATAAGAGAAAACCCGTGAAATAAATCAGGATGTCATAGAAGGGAATAAAAGATAATGAAAGAAAGTTCTTTGACGTTAAAAATGTGATTGCTCAAATTAGAACCTCAGCACAGAGTTGGAACGTGAGGCAGAAAAAGTTTCTCAGAAAACAGAGCAAAAACTACAAAGAGGAAAGAGGAGATCGCGAGAACATTTTAAGCCAGTTTAGGAGATCTGAATAACAGTCTGAATAATAGGAGTTTCAGTAGGGAGAGTAGAGGGAAGGAATTCATCATGAAATCATTCAAGAACATGTTCTGGAACCGAAGGTTATGAGTTTCTCTATACCCAGCACAATGGGTGGAGATAAATTCACATCAAGATTCACAACCAATACACTGTGGAATTCTCAGAATCTGGGGCAAACAACAAGACCCAGAAAGTTTCCAAAGGGAAAGTATACACAGAATCAGCAATCAGAAAGGCTCTGGGCTTCTCAGCAGCAAGGCTGGAGGCTAGAAGATGATGTGAACGTTTGAAGAAAAATGACTTCCAGACTGGAATTTTATGCCCAAATTCTCAATCAAGTATGAGGTTGGGATAAGGATGCTTTTAGACATGCAAGTTTTCAAAAAAATTTACTTTCTGCAATCTCTGGGCTCCCAGTGGGGTATCCAGCCCACCATCTAGGCTTCCCTAGGACTGATGAGTTTGTCCATATTGGAGACTTGTGCAAAAACCAGGGGAGTCCCAGGCAGACTCTGATGAGTTGGTTGCCCTCGCTGTAAGTTAAGGTGAGGGGATACATGATATAGGAAGCAGGAGGTACAGTACAGGGGAGAGAAGCAGGGATTCCCTAGGACGATGGTGAAAGGAGAGAACGGCGGCTTCACATTCAACACCGAGGTCATTTAAGCCAGATAGGAGAGACTTCTCTGCTGATGTGAGTGGACATCTGGAGCAGGCTTTGGAAGTCTGGAGAGAGTCTAGGGTTGCTTAGAAAATGAAGCAAATGACAAGGCAGTTATTAAGAAAATAAAGATTTATATAGGAAAGAAAAATAATAATTTACATGGAAACACCAAATATTGATCTGACCGAAATTATGCTGTAACAGTTTTGGGAAGATGATACGGGAAAGGAAAGTTTTTTTTCAGTAAGGAGGATGGTACTTATTGGGGCCTGATGTTTTCCTTAAAGTGACAGTTGAGTCTGAGTTCATGAATTAGCAATAAAAATGAAAACTTAAAAAAAAAAACAATAGCTTTCAGGGGGCCTGGGGGGCTCAGGCGGTTAAGCATCCAATTTCAGCCTGGGTCATGATCTCGTAGTTCTTGGGTTCGAGCTCCTCATTGGGCTCTGTGCTGGACGCTTGCTCAGAGCCTGGAGTCTGTGTCTCCCTCTCTCTCTGCCCCTCCCCCTCTCGCACTCTGTCTCTCTCAGAAATAAACAAACATTAAAAAAAAGCTTTCCTTTTTTACAAAGTGAAAAAGTTCCAATTTCTTTACTGTTTCTTCATGACCTTATTTTCAGACTTTTTCTAAGTCCTGTTAACGAGATACAGTAAAGGGGAAATTTAGAATTTATCAGTGTATTCTTTGAGCAGATGAATCTCTTTTTTTCTTTAGTGATCTCATGGATGGCAATTTATAAATAGTCTTTGTGGTGGGAGGGTGGTTTATTCCTGAAAAAGCAGTGTAGGATAAGTTCTATGTATTTACGTTGATGATACACAGATCCTTCATTTTTTTTTTAATGTTTATTTTTGAAGAAAAGAGAGACCAGCGTGAGTGGGGGAGGGGCAGAGAGAGAGGGAGACACGGAATCTGAAGCAGGCTCCAGGCTCTGAGCTGTCAGGCATAGAGCCCGGTGAGGGGCTTGAACTCACAAACTGCGAGATCATGACCTGAGCTGAAGTCGGTCATTTAACCAACTGAGCCACCCAGGCGCCCCTCCACAGATCCTTTAAAGGTTACACAATCACACACATAGTACTCCTTATTTATGGAACTGGACACAGACCAAAAGAACTCCAGCATAGCAACACAGACAAGATAACTCACACACGTGATGGAAATGGTGGGTATAATGGTCACTTCTGTCAACTAGTGAGCTACCAGGGACCGTGAGAGGGGACATCAGAACTCTTGTCACACACACGAGTGCAGGTAGTTCTGTTTCAGAGGTGCTTGGCGGCTTGCGAGTCTCCTGGAATCCAGGCTGGTCCTTGGCAAATGCGAAGGAATACCTCGTGTGAAGTGAGACTCTTCCTGTGGTGCATTTCACCTGTTCACGGAGATCGTATTTTGAAATCGAAGTCCTTGAGCTGTCCTTTTCCTCTTTGTTTCAGTCTGTTTCAGGGAGTGGCGGAGACGGAGGCCTACATGGAGAAGTGGCCGTTTCGGACCACATTTCTGACTGCCCCGGGTCAGGTTTTCAGAGGACGACTTTGTTAGTTAACGTGAACGTGACGATGCGTGTTGAAAAGCCCACCCCTAAGCAGATGATGATGATTGGATTATTGCCATGGCCTTCATGTTAGTGTCCCTCTAAAATTTGTATGTTAAAATCCTAACCCCCAAAGAGATGATGGTGTTAGGAAGTGGGACCTTAGGTGCTTAGGTCATGAGGGTGGTCCCCTCACGAATGGGGCTAGAACCTTTACGAAGCGCCCTTTCACCTTGTGAGGGCGCAGTGGCCTGGTGCCAGCCAGCCGCCGAGCGACCAGAGGCGGGTCTTCCCTGGAGTGCAGTCATGCGGGCCCCTAGGTCGTGGACTCTGGCCTCGCACGATTGTAAGAAATACGTTTCTGTTGTTTGTAAGCTGTCCCGCCTGTGGTATTTTCTTACAGCAGCGTAAAGGACTAATACAGTCGCATAATACTTTGTTTCCTTACAGTAGACATTCCTTTGATTAGTTTATTGTTTACTTCTGTTGTTCAAGGTCATTTTGATTCTCTTTTCCAGTTTGTTGGACACTTATTTTGTTGGTGTCTATTTAAAAAGTTCTGAGGGGAAAAAAAAGTTTTTGGGGCCTCTGGCTGGCCCACAAGAGCAGGTGACTCTTGATCTTGGGGTTGTGAGTTCGAGCCCCACGTTGGGTGTAGAGATTAGTTGTAAAAATAAAATCTTAGGGGCGCCTGGGTGGCGCAGTCGGTTAAGCGTCCGACTTCAGCCAGGTCACGATCTCGCGGTCCGGGAGTTCGAGCCCCGCGTCAGGCTCTGGGCTGATGGCTCAGAGCCTGGAGCCTGTTTCCGATTCTGTGTCTCCCTCTCTCTCTGCCCGTCCCCCGTTCATGCTCTGTCTCTCTCTGTCCCAAAAATAAACGCTGAAAAAAAAAAAAAAAAAAAAATTAAAAAAAAAAAAAATAAAATCTTAAAAAAATTTAAAAGTAAAAAGTTCTGTAGTTACCCTCACGTTTTACCTAAAAGGGAAAAGGAAGACATTAAAAATACTAAAACCACAGGTAAGATACTTATGTCTTAAATCGGTGATCATTTTTTAGTTTCTAGATTTAATGCCTTTACTTGAAATCAAGTACATACTAACCAGAGTGCTTAGGTCCAACATTCGTAGTTTAAAATAGTTACTTAGAGGGTTGATGGGGGGTGGGAGGGAGGGGAAAGTGGGTGATGGACACGGAGGAGGGCACCTGTTGGGATGAGCACTGGGTGTTGTATGGAAACCAGTTTGACAATAAATTTCATATTAAAAAAGTAAATGAATAAAATAAAATAGTTACTTAGATCAGGATGAAGTATTTATGACAGTCTAGCGTATTTTGTTTTCAGTTAGGTATGTTACTAAAAAATACAACTTCAGCTATCCCATTTAAAGAAACAAAGAAGTAAAAGGAAATGATGTAATGTAACTAGTATTTGCGAATGATAAAGGAATTTTCTCCCCAGCGGTGGTGACACTTCCTTTGCAGCAGTGTCTAACTGACGTTTCAGTTCTAAAATAGTACGAAGATAATTTTGTAAGAGTACGTAGTTTTGCAATAGAAATTACTTAGATTTTAAAAAGCTTTAATTGTTAAGTGTTCTTAACTATTTTTTTTTTCCTGAAATGGTCTGCATGTGGCTCAAATTGTATTTCAGTCCGAATTTTTTGTTTTGAAAGTCCAGAAAGCTTTAAGAAGAAGTATCAAGGAAATGTTTAGTTCTGTTTACTGTCCTTTCCCAGAAGGCCTTTCACTTTATTTACTGCTTCGATTGATTCGACTTCCGTGCTGTTTATTTCTGAAGGTCACCAGCCTCCGTAAGATTTGGAGAAGATTGTGATAGATGGCAGGTTGGATGTGGAGTTTTGTTGATGACCGGTGTCTTTTGCTCGGTTTAGTCTACTTTTCTTTTGAGTGCTCGGGCTCCAGCACCAACATACACATGCCACTGTCTAGTTTATACACGTATTTAGCCAAATTAGTCAAACCGAATAAACAGTTTTCTTTAGGTTGTTACCACGAAAAATGATACAAGGTGAGTGAGGGCAGTTACAATGCTTGAATTTCTGGTACCATTTGGTTATAATTTAACTTGTGGTTATTTTGTGTGTGTGTATGTGTGTTGGATGTAATCTAAATGCTCCCCGGGCCTTGGAAATATGTCTGAGTTTGGAATCGTGGTAAAACTCTGGGGAGAGAGGGACCCTTGAAAATGCCAGCTGCCTGAAATTCTTACCTACCGTACACGAGTGTGCGTGTGTGTGTTGAGATGTTTGAAAATATCATTATCCCTCTTGGTTCCCCCAACTTCCTGTCTCCTTTCTTTCTTTTCTTTTAACTTTTTTCTTTTTGTGGTAAACTCTGCATAGCAATTTGTCACTGTAACCATTTTTAAGTATCCAATTCAGTGACATTATTTATAGTCACAGTGTTGTGCAGCCATCACTGTTCTCTGTTTCTAAAACTTCTTCACCCCAGACAGAAACTTTGTGCCCAAAAAGCAGTAACTCTCCATCCTCCTCTCCCCACAGCTCCTGTAATCTACTTTGTGAACTTGCCAATTGCGGATAGTTCATAGAAGTGCAACCATATAGTATCTATCCTTTTGTATCTGGCTTATTTCCCTTAGCATACTGTTTTCAAGGTTTATCCATTCTGTAGCATGTGTCGGAATTTCATGTATTTTAAGGCTGAATAATACACCATTGTCTGGATAGATACCACATTTTGTCGTCCATCCGTCAGTGAACATTTGGATTGTTTCCACTTTTTGGCTGTTATGAATAATGTTGCGCTGAAACTTGGTGTTTAAGTATCTGTTTGGGTTCCTCTTAAAATTCTCTTGAGGGGCGCCTGGCTGTCTTAGTCAGTAGAGCATGTGACTCTTGATCTCAGGGTTGTGAGTTCAAGCTCCACGTTGTGTGTAGAGTTTATGTAAAACACACACAAAAAACTCTTTGGGTATGTACCTAGGAGTGGAATTGCTGGGTCATGTAGTTTTGAGGAAATGCCAAACTTCTCCAAAGCAGCCGCACTACTTTCCAGTCCTGTCAGCAATGTACTTAGGTTTCAATTTCTCTGTCTCCTTGTCAACACTTGGTATTTTTCATTTTTCATTATAGCCATCCTAATAGGTGTGAAATGGTAGCTTGTAGTTTTCATTTGCATTTCTCCAATGATTGGTGATGTTGAGTATCTTTTCATGTGCTTATTGGCCATTTATATATTTTCTTTGGAGACATGTCTGTTCAAGTCATTTCCCCATCTATAATTGGGTGGTTTGTCTTTTTGTTGTTGGGAGTTGTAAGTTCTTTATATATTCTGGGTATTAATCCCTTATCAAGATACATGATTTACAAATATTTTCTCCCATTTGGTGGGTTTCCTTTTTACTCTACTGATACTGTCTTTTGATGCACAAAATTTCTTTATTTTCATGAAATCCAGTTTATCTGTTTCTTTTGTTACCTGTGCCTTTCATGCCTTATCTAAGAAATCATTGCCAAGTCCACTATCATGAAGCTTTTGCCCTATGTTTTCTTCTAAGAGTTTTTTTTTTTTTTTTTTTAAATTTTTTTTTTCAACATTTATTTATTTTTGGGACAGAGAGAGACAGAGCATGAACGGGGGAGGGGCAGAGAGAGAGGGAGACACAGAATCGGAAACAGGCTCCAGGCTCTGAGCCATCAGCCCAGAGCCTGACGCGGGGCTCGAACTCACGGACCGCGAGATCGTGACCTGGCTGAAGTCGGACGCTTAACCGACTGCGCCACCCAGGCGCCCCATCTTCTAAGAGTTTTATAGTTCAGCTTTTATATTTGTCATTGATCCATTTGGAATTAATTTTTCTTATTTTTTAATTTTTTAATAATTTTTTTACTGTTTATTTTTGAGAGAAAGAGCACTAGTTGGGGAAGGGGGAGAGAGAGAGGGAGACAGAATCCGAAGCAGGCTCCAGGCTCTGAGTTGTCAGCATAGAGCCTGATGCAGGGCTTGAACCCACAAACCATGAGATCATGACCTGAGCAAAAGTTGGATGCTTAACCAACCGAGCCACCCAGGCGCCCCGGAATTAATTTTTGTATATGGTGTGATACAGAGGTCTAACATCATTCTTTTGTATGTGGAAATCCAATCATCCCGGCATAATTTTTTTTTTTTTTTTTTTTTTTTTTTTTCTTTTTTTTTTCTTCAACGTTTTTTTTTTTTTTTTTTATTTATTTATGGGACAGACAGAGACAGAGCATGAACGGGGGAGGGGCAGAGAGAGAGGGAGACACAGAATCGGAAACAGGCTCCAGGCTCCGAGCCATCAGCCCAGAGCCTGACGTGGGGCTCGAACTCACGGACCGTGAGATCGTGACCTGGCTGAAGTCGGACGCTTAACCGACTGCGCCACCCAGGCGCCCCATCCCGGCATAATTTGTTAACGGATTATTGTTTCCCCACTGAATGGATTTAGCATCCTTTCAAATACCAACTGGCCATAGATGTATGGGTTATACCTGGAGTCTCCGTTCTATTCCACCGATCTACAGGTCGATCCTTCTTCCAGTACTGCATACCCAATTTATTATTATTCCTAAGCCTTGTACTAAATTATGAAGTTGGGAAGTGTCAGTTCTCTAACTTTGCTCTTTTTTTCTGAGACTTTTTGACGATTCTCGTCTCTCTGCAATTCCATATGAATTTGAGAATTGGCTTTTCCATTTCTGCAACAAAAGACTGTTGGAGCTTTGATAGGACTCCCCTTCTTTATCGACAAAACTCGATTGTATTCTAGCTGTCTTTGCAGTTAGGTGTGGACTCGTGGCTACTTCTAGTCAGTTGCTATAATGTAAGTGGAAGTGATGTGTGTTACTTTATCAGAAATTTTATTGAAAGAGGGTAGCCTTCCCCCACTCTGTTCCCTTCTGCTGCACAGAACACATGGGGTGTCTTCAGAGCTTGGACCACGAGGCTGGGGGCATGAGGGCCACGCTCCATGGATGGCCAGGCTGTGAACTGAGAGCATCCTGGATCCCTGGCACTTTGTCACATTGCCTTACCAGCCTTTGGACTGTTCAGCTTCAGACTTATTTTACTTGAAAAAGAAACACACTTGTATTTTGTTGAAGCTATGTTGAATTTGAGTTTTCTGTGCGGTAGAACTGAACTTGTCCTACTATAATTAGTTTGGCTGCCTCTTCTTTGTGTGGCGTGTGTGAGGGGAGTAAGAAGACAATATATTGCCAGCATTGCCGGAACTGTGATTAAAAATTTTGTGTTGTAGATGTATCCTTTGTGAATTTAACTGTGAAATTATTTTTCCTGAATATGTAATATTAACATGTTGGCCCATAGAAAGCCTTCAGTAAGTGTTAGTTACCATTATCACCAATATTGTATAATCTTAGCCTCTTTTTGTGTATTTTTGTAGAATTTTCATAATTACTATTTTCAAAGTCCGCTTAATAGTTCACTAAATAGATACATGATTATTTATTGGGCAGTACGGTGTTTTTGCAATATTTAAGCTATTTCCAATTTTCTTTAGCTGTTATAAATAATGCTGTTCTAGACTGATCTATGTTTAAATGTAATTTTATTATGAGCCAGGGCCATTTTTCAAAGCAGCCTTTGTCCCTGCCTTTATAATGAAATAGTGAAGAAAATGTGAAATAGGTCTTTCTAAAGTGACTTTACCATAATAGCCTTGCACAGCAATCTGAAAGCTATTGGGGATACAGACTTCTGTCACAGTAAATGACATTAGTCGAAGATCGTATGGCCTGTTCTGAAAGCCCATTCATCAGAAATTCTCTGAGCTGGAGGACCCAGCTTGGTTGACTTACCCTTTTGTGATAATTTTTAGGAATTGTAAGCAATTAAGGATTAAAAGTTGATTAAAAGTGTACCGGTCTCCTGGGGCGCCTGGGTGGCGCAGTCGGTTAAGCGTCCGACTTCAGCCAGGTCACGATCTTGCGGTCCGTGAGTTCGAGCCCTGCGTCGGGCTCTGGGCTAATGGCTCAGAGCCTGGAGCCTGTTTCCGATTCTGTGTCTCCCTCTCTCTCTGCCCCCCCCCCATTCATGCTCTGTCTCTCTCTGTCCCAAAAATTAAAAAAAAAAAGTGTACCGGTCTCAACAAATATATACCACAGTCCCTAATTTACAACACTTATCACTATTTTTTTTTTGTTTTATTTTTTAAATTTACTTTGAGAGACAGCGAGAGACAGAGAGAGAGAGAGAGAGAGACAGAGAGTATGCGTGCAAGTAGGGGAGGGGCAGAGAGAGAAAAAGGGAGAGAGAGAATCCCAAGCAGTCTCTGCACTGATGGTGTGGGGCCTGGTGTGGGACTTGAACCCACAAACCACGAGATCATGACCTGAGCTGAAGTCAGATGCTTAGCCGACTGAGCCACCCAGGTGCCTCTGTATTACTATTTTAGATTATGTATGTTTGTCATTATCTGATGAACATATTAGCCTTCCCTACCAGAGCAGGGACTGTGTCCGTTTTGCTTATCACTTCCTCCCCAATACCTAACACAAGTACTTGGTATATTATAGGTACTCAGATATTTCATTTGATAAATGAAAGAATTGGTGAATGAACATTAGAATAAATAGGCAATAACATTAAAATTATTTTGATACAGTCAAATTTCAACATCGAGTCAATTGTGATGAAGAAAAACTTCTGAAACTCCTACTTTAAAGCAATTCTGTAGAAACTGGGAAAGAAATAGAAATGTGACAAAGAGGGTAAGCTAAATATTAAAATGTTTAAGTCTGTAGACTTTTGAGTTTGTTTGAATGATAATGACAGTATCCAAGTAGAATGTTCAGGAGGCAGAAATATGGATCAGGAGTCAAAGAGTGGTCATTAATGATAATGGCAGTAATTAAATCCAAGCAATTATGGAATGCTTACTTTGTGGTAGATAATTGTACTAGTCGTGGAAGGTGGGAAAAAATGTAATAATATTATTAAAATGTTTTTAATACCCATAATCCTCTTTGTATGTTAAGTTTTAACAAAGTCAGAATTTTGATTTTAGAATTAGTGGAAAATAGTAAGATTATGACCGAATTATCTTAAGATCTGTTGAATTTTCACTGTATCTTCTAGGGAATACAAGAGGATTCGAATTCAGTGAACTTTAATGGCGACTCATTTGTTAAATAAAACTATTTTCAAAATACTTGTTCTACTGCCATTCTATCAAAAATAATTGGAATAATATTATACCTATCTCACTTTTTAAAAAATTATTTGTGGGGCGCCTGGGTGGCTCAGTCGGTTAAGCGGCCGACTTCAGCTCAGGTCACGATCTCGCGGTCCGTGAGTTCGAGCCCCGCGTCGGGCTCTGGGTTGATGGCTCGGAGCCTGGAGCCTGCTTCTGATTCTGTGTCTCCCTCTCTCTCTGCCCCTCCCCCGTTCATGCTCTGTCTCTGTCTCAAAAATAAATAAACGTTTAAAAAAAATTGTTTTTTTAACTTAATTTTTTATTTTTAAAAATATACATCCAAATTAGTTAGCATATAGTGAAACAATGATTTCAGGAATAGATTCCATAATGCCCCTGACCCATTTAGCCCCAACCCCCCCCCCAACAACCCCTCCAGCAACCCTCAGTTTGTTCTCCATATTTATGAGTCTCTTATGTTTTGTCTCCCTCCCTGTTTTTATATTATTTTTGTTTCCCTTCCCTTATATTCATCTGTTTTGTCTCTTCAAGTCCTCATATGAGTTAAGTCATAGGATTTTTGTCTTTCTCTGACTGACTAATTTCACTTAGCATAATACCATCCAGTTCCATCCACGTAGTTGCAAATGGCAAGATTTCATTCTTTTTGATTGCCGAGTAATACTCCATTGTATACATATACCACATCTTCTTTATCCATTCATCCATCGATGGACATTTGGGCTCTTTCCATACTTTGGCTATTGTTGGTAGTGCTGCTATAAACATGGGGGTGCAAGTGTCCCTTCAGAACAACATACCTGTATCCTATGGATAAATGCCTAGTAGTACAATTGCTGGATCGTAGGGTAGTTCTATTTTTAGTTTTTTTGAGGAATCTCCATACTGTTTTCCAGAGTGGCTGTAACAGCTTGCATTCCCACCCAGAATGCAAAAGAGATCCTCTTTCTCTGCATCCTCGCCAACATCTGTTGTTGCCTGAGTTGTTAATGTTAGTCATTCTGACAGGTGTAAGGTGGTATCTCATTGTGGTTTTGATTTGTATTTCCCTGATGATGAGTGACATTGAGCATTTTTTCATGTGTTGGCCATCTGGATGTCTTCTTTGGAGAAGTGTCTATTCATGTCTTTTGCCCATTTCTTCACTGGATTATTTGTTTTTTGGGTGTTGAGTTTGATAAGTTCTTTGTAGATTTTGGATATAACCCTTTATCTGATATGTCATTTGCAAATATCTTCTCCCGTTCTGTCGGTTGCCTTTTAGTTTTGCTGATTGTTTCCTTTGCTGTGCAGAAGCTTTTTGTTTTGATGAGGTTCAGTTTTCTTCATGTCGCTGTCCAGTTTTCCCAGCACCACTTGCTGAAGAGACTGTATTTCATTGGATATTCTTTCCTGCTTTGTCAAAGATTAGTTGGCCATATGTTTGTGGGTCCCTTTCTGGGTTCTCTATTCTGTTCCATTGATCTGAGTGTCGGTTCTTGTGCCAGTACCATACTGTCTTGATGATTACAGCTTTGTAGTATAGCTTGAAGTGTGGGATTGTGATGCTTCCTGCTTTGGTTTTCTTTTTTAAGATTGCTTTGGCTATCAGGGTCTTTTCTGGATCTGTATACCTATCTCACTTTTATGTCCCTTAGGATGGAAATATGGAAACACTTGTACATCTATAAAAAATAGATATATTAGTGATAGGTAGTTATCATTTGGAATAGAAAAAAATCATCTCAGACTTTATATTTCTTCTTTTTTAAAAAAGTTTATTTATTTTGAGAGAGAGAGAGAGAGACAGAGAGAGAAAACACGAAGTGGGGAGGGGGCAGAGGGAGAGAGAGAAAATCCCAAGCAGGCTCTGCACTGTTAGGAGCCTGATGCGGGGCTTGATCCCACGAACTGTGAGATCATGACCTGAGCCGAAATCAAGAGTCAGATGCTTAATGGGCTGAGCCACCCAGGCGCCCCTATATTTCTTCTTTTAAACAGTGATACTTTAAAAACTACTATAACAGGTCTGTTGTAGACCTTATTTTCATTAGTTTTCAACTGTCTTTCTTTTAAAATTAACACAAAAGGAATCTTGTGAACATTTGTAGTTTATTTCTTGAATTTATGATTTTTGTAGCAGAAACAGGTCAGATTTCTAAGGGTATAAATCCTGACTTTGGTGGTTGAGGTAAAAAGAAACAATTTAAAGGCTCATATGGTAACAAGAAAAAGTTGTTGATTAGGCAACAGAAATGGGGGTTGATGTGTGCTTTTGGCAGAAGTGCCTAAAAATCCAATGCACATTGGTTTAAATAATAAGGAATGTTTTCCTAGCTAACCTGTCAAGGATGGAGGTAGGGTGAGCCGCTTGGGTTGGTGGCTCAGCAGTGTTATCACACATGCAGGTTCTTTTAGTCTCACTGCCGCCATAGTGTGGTCTTCTCTTAACACTATTTTTCTCCAGGATTATAGGCACTGGGACAACATGATTCCCTGTTCAGGTGGAAGAGAGAGAGAGACAGACAGACAGACATGGTTTCCGGTAGCCTCTCAAGAGAAACAAGACTTTACCTTTCACAGAAACACCCAGAAAATCTCCTGTCTGGTCTTGATGGCCAGAATTACGTCTCCTGTCTGGTCTTGAACTAGTCGTTGCATTGGTGGGATTACTAAGGTACACGGGCTGTGTGAGAGAAGCGTAAGTAACAGTATTAGGAGTCCATCAGGAAGAGGGAATAGATTCTGGGTCAGACAGACAGTCTCCACTACAGTAGGCTTGGTAGTTTGCCAGTATATCTGTAGCATTTTCTTTCGGGATTCTCGGTAGTAAAGTTTTAGGGTGTTCTTTCCCTCTTCCTGAACCACCTCAAAATAATGCCGTCTCTAATGTGTGGTTTTGATTTAATGATTCTGAGTCAGTGTTGTTGTCCGGAAGAGAGAAAAGGATGCATTATAGATAGTCTATAATTAAATTTTAATTTTAAAATTGCAGATGTCATTAAAATGGTACTTTCCTCAGCCATGTTCTCTTCTGTTGACTTACCCTCTCTGAATGCCTATAAAATGTGTTTATGGTGCTCATTTGGCAGTCAGTACGAATTGTCTTAGATTGTTAATTATCTTTTTATATATATCACCCCAAGGAGCATCTCTTACTGTGTGTCTGACACAATTCCAGCATATATTTATTGTTAGTGAAGTCTGCAGAAGGTGTGGTTAGGGGGTCTGTTTAAAGTTAACTCAGTGAATATTTATCATGCATAATAAATATTATGTGTATAACGGGGCGTGGGAACAATAAAGATGAAGAGTGTGTGCTTCCTGCCCTAAAGGAATTAAGCAGAATGTTAAGTGCATAAAGGAGGCACAAGAGAGAGATTGATTTGATAAGGAGAGTGGGGAATGGACAAGGGTCAGTCATGGAGGTGACCTTGGAGCTGACCCCTAAGAGGTGTTTTGTGAATCAGAGAGGAGGAGGGCATTTTAGATGGAAGAGGGGAACAATGCAACCATGGGTATGGAGGCAGGAGAGCTCAAAGTCATGTGCTCAGAGCAGAGGGAGGGAATCGTGGGAAATACACTTGGAAGGGTGAGTTGGGGCCATTTCTGAAGGCTTACTACATAATTTGAATTTGACTCTGGACAGTAGAAAGCCATGGAATATATATTTGTTTTTAAAGCAAGGTGACTTGGAAATTAATTTCTACCAGAACGTAAGTAGCCTTAAGATTTGTAGTCTTTTGTTATAATAGAATGTTTTTGGACTACACTAATGGTTTCATTTTAACAAATGTTTATTGCATCCCTATGTGGTGTGTACCAGTTTCCGGAGACACAACAGTGACCAGGACAGGCAGGGCTTCACCTGTCACACAACTACGTCAGAATCTGTGTGTGTGTGTGTGTGTGTGTGTGTGTGTGCGCATGTGTGGGGGCTGGGGGGACTCAGGAGGTAAACATGAACATAAATAGGATTATTTTGGATATTGGTAGGGGCTATAAAGAAAAGTACGGCAGGACATAGTGTTTTGGGTGGTAATTTTGGTCGGATGGTCATGGCATGGAGCCAGTGTTTCTCGTCTGAGCGACTGGATGAATGGTAACAGCCCAGTGTTTATTGAGCAGTTACAGTGTGCCAGGCACTGAGCAGTTGTCATGGGTTATGTTGCAAGGCCAACCTTGCAAGCGGGCCTTTTTCTGAGCACAGCAGCCTAGACCTGTGATGCTACCTCTTTTCAGCGCAACGTGAAATAGTAGTTTTGGAGGGTAGGAGAGTGTACTGAGATTGTCAGGAATATCGTGTTCCTATGAAATGCGTGGTGATGGATTTAAGCAGACAGTATGGTTATGATTTTTTTTTTTCCTCGCTAGCTACAACCAGCTGGTCAGGGCCAGGTGGAATTGTGGTTTTAACTCGGTGTACCAAAATAATTGAACTTGTGCAAAAGTGGGGGTAGGGGGTTGCTTTTTTCACTCTAGTCCGAGACAGAGGCAGTGATTTCTTGGATTTTATTGTCCCTTAATGCTCCCACAGTATGTCCTAAATGATTCACTTCCTAGTGACAGGAGCAGACAGGACTCATAGAGGAAAGAATTTGAACGGAATAACCTGGATATCCTCAAGAAAAGCAAATACCAGATCCTGACAACTTTTCATTGTGACTTTTTTGGGGTCCCTTTACCTGGTTTGGTTTTGGGGCAGTTATTTCAGGTCTAGAAGGGTGGAATTTATTTGAGTGTCATTTCAGGGACAGGTGGATGGAACCACGAATGTAGATTTTGGTTTGCTTTTTGTAGGCATAAGTTGTTATTGACCAATTACTTACTATGTAAAGTTCTCAGAAGATGTGGTTCTTAAGTTAGGGTGTACATCCAAGTGACTTGCATGGCTTTTTAAAAGAACGTATGGTTTAAGAAAAAACAAATAAAAGAATGTATGATTTTAACTCATTTCCAGAGATTGTGATTCCGTGAACTCCAGTTGGAGACCAGGGTATGTGAATTTTAAAAATGCTTCCCTATGGGGCGCCTGGGTGGTGCAGTCGGTTAAGCGTCCGACTTCAGCCAGGTCACGATCTCGCGGTCCGTGAGTTCGAGCCCCGCATCGGGCTCTGGGCTGATGGCTCAGAGCCTGGAGCCTGTTTCTGATTCTGTGTCTCCCTCTCTCTCTGCCCCTCCCCCGTTCATGCTCTGTCTCTCTCTGTCCCAAAAAAATAAATAAACGTTAAAAAAAAAAAAAATGCTTCCCTGTTGATTGTAATGTGTGCTTCTGATTAGGAGGTACAATTCTAGGCTGGGGAACATGAGCTTGTTAATCTTTATAAGTCTTGGACCCCCCACGAATGGACCTGTGTAGGCAACTTGTTTTGCTCCTTGTTTTATACGAGAATCCAGAAGAACTTTGTCGTGTTGGGCCATGTATCTGTATGGGAAGACTGGACAGGGCTGTCTGGACCATGTTTCTCCGTCTAGAGTTGTAGGTCAGAGAATCTTTTTGTTGGCCTGTTTACAACTAAGTGGATTTCTTTCTTTTTTTTTCTTTTCTCTTCTTTAAAATTTTTTATTTTTGAGAGAGAAAGAGCATGAGCGTGTGCGTGTGAACAGGGGAGGGGCAGAGAGAAGGGGACAGAGGATCTGAAGCAGGCTCTGTGCTGACAGCAGAAAGCCTGATGCGGGGCTCGAACTCATTATCCATGAGATCACAACTTGAGCCAAAGTTGGACACTTGACTGGCTGAGCCACCCAGGTGCCCCAAAACTTAGTGGATTTCTAATAGTTAGGAGAACATAGATTACTAACAAGAAACTCAACTAGTTTTGTCCTAAAATTTAGGCTCAGGGACTAACTTTTAGTATTTCTTTAGGAATCCTGGATTGAGAAATTAGTACACTGTCTTCAGTGCTTTTAAGTTCAGGCACTCAGTGTGATTTCAAGGAGAATAAAATGTCAAGTAAATCAAGAATTTCTGTAGGAAATAAAAATCCTTGTAATATTTTTAGTTGCAAAATATGAAGAAGTATTATTGAATACCCATCAAACCATACCATCATATCTGATGTGGCCAGAGAAGGCATTAATTTCTATTCATTAATTTCCTGTTACAGAAGAAAGAAAGTTTGTGGATTGTTCATTAGTTACTTAAAACAGTGTAGTAAAGCATTTTGAAATAGAACAAACTTATAGCACAAATATTTTCATCACAGAATCTTCCTACTTGGTTCTTAAATACATTTGCTATTTTAATGCAGAGAGCAGTAAATAAGACAAAATTTGTATAGGCTCTCAGTAGATAACTGTCGTAAAGTGTTTTCACAATGACTTATGAAGCCTCTCATTTTTATGGTGGGTTACTTTTTGCTCATTTATATTTCTCTCGTTTAGGTGCATACAGAAAGCCTATATAAAAACTTTCTATATCATTTAATATCAACAGAGTCAGAGATGCTTGCCTGCAGAAATATTTATGAGACTAACTTACATGCATCTATCGAGGACATTGCTGTTGCTTCAGCGTGCGGATCGTGTTCCTTGGAGCACCCAAACGCTGCCACTAAAGTAGAACAATGGAAATTTTTCTTTAATTTTCAGGGAAGATTAAGACATTGGGTAGGATTTTCTCAATTTAAAGTTTTTCCTGTCATAATTTTAATTAGATACTTATTTATACACTTATTTTATAAATAGATATAGATATCTAGATATTTAGAAAATAGATACTTATTTTTAAAACTTGCAGTAAAATAATACATAACAAGTTACCTTTTTAATCATTTTTAGGTGTGCAGTTTAGGGTCCTCAAGTGCCTTTACTTCATTATGCAGCCGTCTCTACCATCCATACACGGGCTTTTCTCATCCTCCCAAGCGGCACCTGTTCTCATTAAAAATAACTGCCCATGGGCGCCTGGGTGGCTCAGTCGGTTGGGCGTTTGACTTTGGCTCAGGTCATGATGTTGCAGTCCGTGAGTTCGAGCCCTGCGTCGGGCTCTATGCTGAGCCTGGAGCCTGTTTCAGATTCTGTGTCTCCCTCTCTCTCTCTGACCTACCCCATTCATGCTCTGTCTCTCTGTCTCAAAAATGAATAAACGTTAAAAAAAAAAATTTAAAAATAACTGCCCATTACTCCCCCCGCCACGGCACCTGGCAGCCGCCATTCTGCTCTCTGTGAATTTCACTATTCTAAATCTCTCTTAGGATGGAATCATACTATGTGTCCTTTTTAAATTTTTTTTTTTCAACGTTTATTTATTTTTGGGACAGAGAGAGACAGAGCATGAACGGGCGAGGGGCAGAGAGAGAGGGAGACACAGAATCGGAAACAGGCTCCAGGCTCTGAGCCATCAGCCCAGAGCCCGACGCGGGGCTCGAACTCACGGACCGTGAGATCGTGACCTGGTTGAAGTCGGACGCTTAACCGACTGCGCCACCCAGGCGCCCCTATGTGTCCTTTTTAAACTGTCTTATTTCCCTGGCTCTACACTTGAATAAGGGAAGAACCACTTGCAAAAAGTGAGGTGGAGCTGTGCCTTTCTGCCGTTTGCATTTTACCTGCTCCTAAGCAAGTGGTATTCCAATTTACATACTTTTTTTTTTTTTAACCATTTATCATCTGTTTTTACAATATAACTATAATAGATTAAGCAAAATCTTTGATAACTGCAGGCAGTAGCAGAGAACCCATTTTGTGTTTGAGGAATTCTATTGCCTTTTCTACTCAGCTCCCATTAAAATTTTCATATCACATGTGTAGTACGATACATGCAAACACTGGAAGTGATTTTGCTATTTTCTATATAGATACTTTAGGGTGTTATGTAAACAACTGTTTAATTTTAGTTTAATCTCGTAAGTTCTGCATAGGAGCCATAAAAATAATAATTTTCAGGAAATCACTGCTCTCACCCTAAGAATATCGCATTTCCTAGGTAATATTGATTCATTCACTTTCTTTTTCTTTTCCTTTTATTTTTTTATTATTTTTAAAAGTTTTATTTATTTTTTGAGAGAGAGAGAGCATGTGCGCGCACGTGAGCAGGAGGGGCAGAGAGAGGAGACAGAGAATTCCAAGCAGGGACCGCGCTGGCAGTGCAGAGCCCGACATGGGGCTCGAACTCACGATCCGTGAGATCACGACCTGAGCCAAAATCAAGAGTCAGACGCTTAACTAACTGAGCCACCCAGGTGGCCCCTCTTTTCCTTTTAATCATTAGAACTCTTTTTCTGACTCACTACCCAGGTGTTACCCAGAACCAGGTGGGTTCTCACTCTCCTTTTTATATTAAGGAGCGTGCCTCACTCAGGATGATTTATGAGTTCATGGCAGGGCCAGAGCAGAAGTTCAGGCCTCCTGAGCCTTCTCTCTGCCTCGGGCTTTGTTCTTACCCTCTCAGTTGTGAGTTGGAGAATTTGCGAAAGCTCCAACTCTGGGTGGGGGCGGAGGTGCTCGGAGACAAAATTGCTCCCTGGTGCTCAGGGCCAGGCCTCCGGGTCCCACTACTCAGCGCAGGCCCGGAGTACTTGCCACCTGAGACTCGCCGGCTGGGGGTGGGCAAGCCTGTGAGCTCCGGGCTGCTTCTGAGGGCTCACGTCCCCTGGGCCTTACCACCCAAGACAGGAACTCTTACCCAGGACCACAAGGCTGGGGCCAGGCTTGTGGCCCTGGGCTGGCTGGCTGCCTGTGTCCCACAGTTTGGAGAGTGGGCTGGAGATATCTTTGAGAGCCATGTCCTGAGAAGTCTTGGAAGTCCCTAGGCACTGGGGTGGGAAGTAGGGACGGGAGGGGAAGCTGAGGGCCCAGGGCTCCGAACCTTCCTGCCCGCAGCTGGTTCTGAGTACAGCCACAGCAGCCAGTCAGGAAAAAGAGTTCTAAGGACTTTTAAAAAATGAAAAAAAAAAAAAAAAAAAATTTTTTTTTTTTAAACTGTAGCATTAGAGGGGTTTTGCCAGGACACAACACTGACTTTCCCGGTTTGGTTTGGCTTAGACTCTCCTGTGCCGGCATTCTCCATGCTCACGCGTGCTTCAGTGTCGGAGGGCGTGGAGGCCTGAGTTTGGGAGGGTACAGGGAGTGGGGAGGCGGCAGGCCCGGCGCTGAACCTGGGCCGTGGGACGGGCCCTACGCAGCTGCTCGTGGACCCCGGTCCCTGGACCGGCAAGTCTGCCCCCGGGGACCTCAGAGGCGGGTCTGCCCCGAGAGGCGGCTCTGACACCCTGGATCCCTGTGCCGGGATCCCCGGCTGGCAGGCTCACCCTAGCGGGAGGCGAAGAGGCAGAGGGCCGAGAAGATGGTCTCCCTTTCCGGCCAGAACAGTCCTTCTCGCGTACTGTGGATGAGCGCTGTTAGAAAACAGATTCTCGAGGCTGGAGTCCGTTTTTAAGGTATCATCTCTCACTTGCAGCCAAGAATTAAAATCAGATTAAAATTTCTTATTAAGCTAAAAATGGTCAATTTCACCTTTTTTTCAAAATTGTCTACTAAAGCTCAGGATTATGGTAATGTAGTGCAGTCATCTTCGCACTGAGGAGTCCGTACCCACGTGCCGAGAATTTCCCAAGGGGTACGTGGGCACGCTCAGTTTTACGGGAATCTAGTTCCAAATCCTCAACCTCCCTAACTACTCTAAAATCCGTCTGTTTGAGAACACTGTACAGTCTGTTGATTTTCTTTTCCACTCCCATTTCACAATTGCCCATCTCCCGCTTTATAAATTAAATGTACACTCCTTACCCGTCTCGAATCCTGCCATATGGTGCGTTGCTTTGGCTTGTGAAGATGTCCTGGGTGCAAAACAAAAGGGTCTGAGAACGCATGGTTCCTGAGGAAGGGGGAAACAGCAAGAGCTTCTAGAAAAAGCACTGAAGCAGCTGTTTTCTTTCAGTGGTTTATAAACTTGTGGCAGAGTTCTGTCGTCCATCATCTTTCTCAGTGCTCTGAAATAAAGTGGTTCCTAGTGCGCTATGTCATACATAACACATTCACTTGAGTAAAAATTAGAGTCCTACTTTTTCTAACAGAAAATAAGTCTTATTTTTGCTGACTGGTTTGACAGTGAGGACTGGCTTTGTCAATTGGATTATATGGTGGACATTTCTCTTAAATTTTTCATAAGTTCAGGTTTTGTTGGGATACTCCTTAAAGCACACATGCAATATGAAATACATTGGAAATTAAATCATTTACAACCATTAAATCTGTAATTAAATATTTGAGGGGTGCCTGGGTGGCTCAGTCGGTTAAGCATCCAACTCTTGTGTTTGGCTCACGTCACGATCTCATTTTTGGTGGGATCAAGCCCCATGCCGGGGTGGATCCTGCTTGGGATTTTCTCTACCTCTCTCTTTGCCTGTCCCCCCCTTAAAATAAATAAACATTTGAAAAAATACTTGAGCTATGATTTAAAACTGTTCAGGGGAGGGCACCTGGGTGGCTCAGTCGGTTAAGTGGCTGACTTCAGCTCAGGTCATGATTTCACAGTTTGTGAGTTCGAGTCCCACGTCAGGCCCTGTGCTGACAGCTCAGAGCCTGGAGCCTGCTTTGGATTCTGTGTCTCCATTTCTTTCTGCCCCTCCTCAGCTTGCACTCTGTCCCTCTCACAAATAAATAAATGTTAAAAAAGATTTTTTAAAAAAATAAACCTGTTCAGGGGAATATGTTATTTTTCAAAACCTTTGTAGAGACAGTACATTAACAGAAATATGTCATGACTGTTGCTAGAACGTTGTGAAAAATGCTGGGTCTTAGAGTCAATCTGAGCGGCCCTGCTTTGAATCTTCTCCCGGGGAATATTGGCTTTAGAAGTTGACTTAAAAACCATTTAAGGTTTTTAAATGGTTGGGGTGCCTGGATGGCTCCTGGGGCCTGGATGGCCTCGTTTGGTTGAGCATCTGACTCTTGATTTCAGCTCAGGTCATGATCTCGTGGTTTGAGCCTCACATCGGGCTCTGCGCTGACAGTGTGGAGCCTGCTTGGGATTCTCTCTCTCTCCTCCTCTGTCTGCCCCTTTCTCTCTCTCTTAAAATAAATAAGCTTAAAAAAAAAAATTGGGGGGGCTTTATCTAGTGTATCTTGTCCTACTTTTCTAAAAAGTTTAAAGTTTTTAAAAAATATAAATTGTTATTTTAATATTAAATATACTGTAAATTTAATAACTTTATTTGATATAATTGTACTGGACTTTTATCATATTTTGCATTCATTGAGATAATCATGATTGAAAAAAAATTTTTTTTAACTTTTTTTTATTCTGAGAGACAGGGAAAGACAGAGCATGAACAGGGGAGGGGGAGAGAGAGAGGGAGACACAGAATCTGAAGCAGCTCTGAGCTGTCAGCACAGAGCCTGATGTGGGGCTCAAACCCTTAAACAGTGAGATCATGTCCTCAGCCTAAGTTGGACACTTAACTGACTGAGCCACCCAGGCGTCCCATAATTTTTTATCTTTATTTCAGTAAAGTCATGATTAACATTGAGGTTTGGATATTGAGTCAACCTTTACATTCCTGGATTAAACCCATTTTAGTTGTGATGTATAACATGTATTTCTCAATTCGATTTACTAGTGCTTTGATTACAATTTTTTGCATTGTGTACACAAGAGAGATTAGCCTGTAGTTTTCTTATAATGTGTTGCAAGGTTTTGGTATCAAGATTATGCTGGCCTCATAAAACAAGTTGGAAAGTATTTGCTCATGTAACGACAGTGTCATTCCTACTTTAGGTATTTGAAAGCTTGGAAGAATTCAGTGACAGATCTAGTTCATCTTGGAGTTTTCTTTCTGGAAAGATTTTTAAGTAGGGATTCAGTTTCTTTATTAAATATAAAATTATTCAAATTTTGTATTCTTGTGACAAGTTGAATTTTCCTAGGAATTTTCCCATTTTAATTTTTATAATGTTTATTTATTTTTGAGAGAGAGACAGAGTGCAAGCAGGGGAGGGGCAGAGAGAGAGGGAGACACAGAATCTGAAATGGGCTCCAGGCTCTGAACTGTCAGCACAGAGCCTAATGCCAGGCTCAAACTTGGGAATGAGGAGATCATGACCTGAGCTGAAGTCAGACCCTTAACTGACTGGGCCACCCAAGCACCCCAGGAATTTGCCTGTTTAATCTTAGTTTTGAAATTTCTTGGATAGGGACGCCTGGGTGGCTCAGTCAGTTAAGAATCTGACTTCGGCTCAGGTCGTGATCTCATGGTCCGTGAACTTGAGCCCTGCTGCATCAGGCTCTGTGCTGACAGCTCGGAGCCTGGACCCTGCTTTGGATTCTGTGTTTTCCTCTCTCTCTCTCTGTCCCCCGCGTCTCCATCTATCAAAAATAAATAAACATTAAGAAATTTTTTTAAGTTTCTTGGATAAATTTACTCAAAATAATAATATTCAGTTTAGTCTCTTAAAATTAGTAATTGTGTACATTTTTTTCGTTTCTAATATTACTTATTTACATCTTCTCTTTTCTTGATGGCCTTTTAGAGATGTGTCAATCTTGTTAAAGAACCCATGTTTTGTAATGTTGATTTTATCTATTTTCTATTTTATTATTATCTACTCTGAATCTGTAGTATACTCTTTCATTTACTTTTATCCCTTTTTCCATTTTTTAAAGTTATATGATTAATTCATTAATTCTTATCATCTTTTCTAATATACATTTTAAGACTAATCTTTAGGTTTCTACTTACTACTATGATTACATCCTACATGTTTTGATATGTTGTTTTTTCGTTATTGTTCCTTTTTAAATGTTTTCTAATTTTCTGTTTTTTTTCTTCTTTATATTGTGAGTTGTTTAGAGGTATGTTTTAATTTCCAAATGCTTGTTTTAAAAGTCATTATTTAAAAAAATTCTAACTTATTCGTATCATGGCCCAGTATTTAACATATATGTATGTGTGTGTGTGTGTGTGTGTGCATGTATACATATATATACATATATGTGTGTGTGTGTGTGTGTGTATATATATATATATATATATATATATATATATCAAAGTTTCACATGCTTTAAAAATAATGTTTCTCCTGCAGTTGTGTTGTGTCTGTGTCCAGTAGACCTGGCTTGTTATTTAGATTGTTTAGATTTTGGTCTGCTTCACCTATCTGTTACAGGGAATGTTTTAAGAGTTACCTATCTTGATGGGATATTTGCCAATTTTTTCATGTAACTATCAGTTTTTGCCCATTATATACTTTGAGACTAGACTAATTAAGTACATAAAGTGTAGAATTACTATGTTTTCCTGATGAATTACATCTTTTATGTAATGACAATCATTATTTCTAGTGAGGATTTTTGCCATAACTGGATTTTTCTCCCTCAGTGTGAAATATTTCTGTATTTTATCTGTAGTGTGTAGACCATTTACATTTATTGTCAATACAGATTTGTTTGGATTTACTTCTGTATTTTTCTTTCCTTTTTTTTTTTTAACTTTTAAAATATTTTTCCATATGTCCTCAGTATCTTAGGGATTAATTCAGTATATTTTCCTGTATCAGTTTTCCCCTGTCCTTGTTTGGATGACATACACTCCATCTGTCTTCGTTCAGTGGTTACCCAATTGAAACTTAAACATATAAGTTATCAAAGTGTAAAGTTAATCACTGTCTTCTCTGCTTCTGTCAAGGATCCTCTCCTGTGAGTCCTAGTCTATATTTGTTATAATGAGAGACACTCTGATTAGGGTAGCTTGGATCAAGTGTCTCCTGGATCATAACTATTGTATAGGGGAGAGGAAGAATTTTAACAGAGATATGGTCACTGGGTTTCTCTCTCTTACCTCCTTTACACCTCCTTCCCCTTTCCTGTACCATATATTACTGACTTTTATCAGCCAATTTTGGGAGATATCTACCACAGAATTGCAGCAAACCCAAATGTATGTAATTTCATATACTTTCAGTAAGACTTCTCACAAATTCAGAGTGGGAGAAGTCTCTTCCCCTCCCCCTTCTCCTTATTCTTCCTTCCTTTCTTCCTTTCCCTTCTCCTCTTCCCCACCTACCCCTTCTGTTTTGTATATGTGAATATTTGAAACCTATCCAGATCAAGTCCCACACCTCGACTGGTCCTCTCTCCATGGCTATGCCGTTTGAAAAGCCTTGGGTCATTTATGTCTCTTTTCTTGTACTTTTCCATTAGAAAATTGGAATTGGTTGAGAATTCCTAGGAAACTGAATGGGTCACCAGTGTTCCACAGTTAGAATGAACTATGCATGCTCTAACAGTTAATGGAGGTTCAGGACCACGGACAGATGTATATGAGCCACCTGTCTGTCTCATCTTTCACCCAAGCATTTTAGCAGGCCAAGACATTCTTTGGAAGTCACCACTGCTCATCATGCTTTTCATTTCAAGGTGAATTCTTCTCCATTTTCATCAATCATCTTATAGGCAGGTCTTACCTTTTTGAAGTTTTCATCTCATCTGCTTATAAAATACTTATCTTACCATCATCTTTGAGTTAATAAATAATTTAGTGTCCATGAAGAAACTGAGCACTAGACAGGTTAAGAAATTTATCTACCATTAACACAGCTATTCAATTATAGTAAGGTTTGCAACTCAGATTTTTCTGAATGTGAAGACAGAGCTCTAAGTTACTTGATATACTTGATTTAAAGCTTGTTGAATGTGTGTTTTAAATTGATTTATATTTATTTAAAAAATTACCCATTTGCCCCATTTTCTATTGTAATTCTCTCTCCTTTTTCTTACTGCATTGCAGGAGTTCTTTGAGTTTTAGGGATGGAAACCCTTTAACAATCAGTTGACAGATATCTTCCCTATTTGTCATTTATTTTTCTTTTAAACTGATTGAGAGTATTTGTAGAGTTGTATGATTAAGGAAGACATTATGTTATTGAATTTATGGGACTCTAAGTCTCAACCTTATAGTATATTTGCTGCTGAAGTGAGCATAGTTTCAGCCTGATAGAACTGATCAAATCAGGTATACTAATATATTCACTAATCTCACTAACTTATAAGAGGCACAGTGGCTGAAATCAAATGCGAGTTTAGCAATTTACAATAAAAAGTAGATCTGTCAAACACTGGAGTCATTTGTGTCAGCCCCACCTGTGCTCCCCCCTCCCCGCCCCCCCCCCCCCCGGGAGAAAAATTTTATCAGAAGTTTGCTTAAAGAATGGGAATGGAATAAGGATTGTTATTCTGGTGGATTTAAGTTCTGATAGTCTGTGATAGGAGTGACACGTCAAGCGACTAATATTTTGGTCATTTTTCAGCACCCTGTCTACTGTGTATGTGAGACCACTACCCAGGTTTCTCACCGATATCCTCTCTTGATCAGCGTCTTCCTCCTGGAAACGTTCTTTCTTTAGTTATGGGATTATTTTAGCATCAGAACTTGCTCTTAATTAGGAGCAAATATTAAAAAATTTTACATGTTGTGTATGAATACATGTTTATTTAAACTATTCAAATAATAGAAGTATAATTAAAATGTATTGAGTCTTTGTATATGCCGATATCATGCTAGATATTTGATTTTCTTATTGAATTATAAAACCTGTTGAGGGACTCAGATACTTGTACACAGTGTTCCTAGCAGTATTATTTACAAAAATTAAAAAGAGGAAACAACCAAAATGTTCATTAACTAATGAATGGGGGAAAAGAATATTTTATATGTGTATATTTATAAATTACATATATTACAAGTAATATATATGTATATATGTTACAATGTACATTATATATTAATGGAATATGATTCAGCTATAAAAAGGAATGAAGTCCCAATACATGTAGGGTGGATGATCTTTGAAAACATTATGTTATGTGAAATAAGCCAGAAGTAAGCCACATATTGTATTGTATTGTACTTGTATGAGGCAACTAAAACAGGCAGATTCATAGAGAAAGAAAGTAGGTTATGGGTTTCCAGGGGCTGGGGAAAAAGAGGAATGGGGAGTTACTGCTTAATAGTTGCAGAGTTTCTGTTTGGGATGATGAACAAGTTTTAGAAGTAGATAGCAGTAATGGTTGCACCACACTGTGTGTAATTACTGTCACCAGTGTGTGCTCAGAAGTGGTTAATATGGCATATTTTGTTACATACGTTTACCACAAAATAGAAGTGAAAAAACAAACAACCCAGTCACTTAGGTTCTTATATCTCCATTTTGCCGATGAGGTTTAGAAATGCTAAGTCATAATAAATTTCATATATTGAAAAAAACAAAAAAAACAAAAAAAACCTAAATTTCATATTGAAAACAAAACAAACAAAAAAAACAAAAAACCCCCCCCCAAAAAACAAAAAAAAAGAAATGCTAAGTCATTAGTATGAGACCATATAGCTAATAAGTGACCAACCCTGGCCTGGATCAAGCCCAGGTCTGTCTGACCTCAGATTCCATATTTTTAATCAAATGGTTCTCTGCCTTTGGTAATAAAAGTGAAAAGCCCTTTTTTCCTGTTTCCTATTTCCATTCTCTTGATTAAAAAATTTTTTTAATGTTTATTTTTGAGAGAGAGAGAGAGAGGGAAGGAGAGAAAATGAACACAGATGAGCGGGGGAGGGGCAGAGAGAGGGAGACACAGAATCCAAAGCAGCTCCAGGCTCTGAACTATCAGCACAGAGCCCGATGCAGGGCTCGAACTCACCAACCGCTAGATCATGACCTGAGCTGAAGTCAGGTCTCTTAACCAGCTGAGCTACCGTTCTCTTTAATAGAAGTTCTCTCTATTAATTGTTTGACCTGTACCCTTTTAGGCCTTTTTCCTATGAGTCCTCTTAAAAATCTGTGTACATTTACAGATGTGTACAACATTTCCTTTTTTGTTTAATTAACATACTTGCGATAATTTTCTACATATTGTTCTGTAACTGCTTTTTTCACTGAATAGTATGCCCTAGAGATGTTTCCCTGTTAATTCACATAGGTCTACTTCATTCTCTTTACTGACTGCGTGGTCTTTATTACATAATTTATGGAATAATTTGATACCATTTTCCTGCTTCTTAGATAGTTTCTGGATTTTTGTTCTAACATACCAAAACAGTGTTACAGTACTTGTTCGTGTCTCTTTGTGTGTTACTCAGGAGTAGATACCCAGAAGTGGGGCAAATGGAATGCACATTTAAAATACTATAAGTTATTGCAGTATTTCCTTCTACAGAAGTGGATACCAGTTTAAACTCCCAGTAATGGTGTATGAACATCCCTGTTTTCCAAAAACAGGTTATTATCAGTCTTTTTTTTCCTCCTATCCCATGGTCAGTGATCGATACTTGTTACTTGAATATATAAACCTCTAATTTACCTTAGGGATATTTTCCATATGGCGTTCTTTTTTTTTTTTTTAATTACCCATTCATATACCCTGCTCATTTTTCTAATACTAGTCTTTTTCTTATTGGTGTGTAAAAACTACATATTCTTGTTAAATATTTGTTGCAAATATGTTTTTTCGGTTTTTTAAAATTAACTTTGTTCATGTTAACTTTAACCTTACATAAGGCTTCGGTTTTTATGTAAGCAAATTTAGCACTTTTTTCTTTTACAGCTTCTGGCCATATGGCTCTGTTTTGCCGAGAAAGTCTTAGACACGTCAAGATTATAGGAATATGCTCCAGTACTTCTTCCTATCAGTACTACAGTTTTTACAAACACTTACTTCTTTTTTTTTTTATTTTTTTTTATTTTTGGGACAGAGAGAGACAGAGCATGAACGGGGGAGGGGCAGAGAGAGAGGAAGACACAGAATCGGAAACAGGCTCCAGGCTCCGAGCCATCAGCCCAGAGCCTGACGCGGGGCTCGAACTCACGGACCGCGAGATCGTGACCTGGCTGAAGTCGGACGCTTACCCGACTGCGGCACCCAGGCGCCCCAACACTTATTTCTTTAATTATAGTATTATTTTTTGAGTTGTATGCAGCATGGGTTGATTTTTTTTTCCCCCAAGAGTCTGTCTCCCCCACTGACTTGAAATTCCTCTTTGATTTTACACTAAATTTTCAGATAATTGTGGACCTGTTTCTGAGCTTATTTTTGTTTTGTATGTCCAGGGTTCAGCAATCTATGACACACTGGACAAATCTGGCTCAAATTTCTGGACAAATTTCTTGGAACATAGACCTGCCCATTTGTTTATATATTGTTATTGTTTGCTTTCATGATGCAAGGGCAGAGTTTTGACAGAGCCTAACATATTTTTGTAGCCTCTACAGAAAGTTTGCCAACCTCTATGTTAATCTGTCTCTTTACCACACTCTTTTCTTTACTACAACTTTATATAATGTTTTGACATCTGATTGGAATAAACCCACACCTATCTACTGTCTGTGATTTAGAAAATTTTCTTGGTTATTTTGCATTTTGCCTTGCAGGTAAACTTTAGAAACAGCTGTTAACCTCAGTCATATATCATATTGGGATTTATTTTAATGCATACTTTAAAAAATAAAACTTTTCAAAGAGATTAGGTACATTTTGCCTATTATTTTGCAGTTTTAAAATATTTGATTCAATACTCAGTACTAGCCATAGTCCCTGGCCACATGGGGGATGCTTAATAAATGCTTTTTGTATGAATGGTCCAGAATTCTTTGTACTGTATCTTTTGCTTTAGACTGCCTTATTAGCTAGGTGTAGATAATCATTAACAGATATCTGTCACCCCTTAGCTGACAGCATCTGTGTGAATTGCACACATGATGGATGATACAAACCAGGCTGTGTGTTTCTAAAGTGATTAAGGGCCAGGAAACATTCCTAAAACATTAAAATATCATTATAGTATTCCTTTTTTCTCCACAAGCCTTATAGATATTTGATCTAAGTTAATTTAATGTATCTATTTTTTTTAAAAATTTTTTTTTTCAACGTTTATTTATTTTTGGGACAGAGAGAGACAGAGCATGAACGGGGGAGGGGCAGAGAGAGAGGGAGACACAGAATCGGAAACAGGCTCCAGGCTCTGAGCCATCAGCCCAGAGCCCGACGCGGGGCTCGAACTCACGGACCGCGAGATCGCGACCTGGCTGAAGTCGGACGCTTAACCGACTGCGCCACCCAGGCGCCCCTAATGTATCTATTTTTGAGAGAGTGCGTGAGTGGGGGAGGGCAGAGGGAGAGAGAAAGAATCTTCAGCTCAACCTGGAGCCTGATGTGGGATCTTGACCTGAGCCGAAATAAGAGTCAGATGCTCAACCGACTCAGCCCCCCAGGCGCCTATATTTGATCTAGGTTTTAAGAGACCACCGGATTCCCAAATTAATTTCATTTTGTAGAATTATATATTCCGTGTTATCTCTACGAGTAACTGATCGGAACTGAGTTGGAGATGAGTTGGGATATCATTCATGAATTGAATTATGTCATTCAACACTAAATGTGAATTCTTGGCTGAAGGAGCTATATAGACAAAATCTATTGTTCTAAAAATGAATAAATTAAGTATTAGTAAGAGCAAACTCTCTGATACATTATCTTAACTAACTTTTCTTTCCTAAATTTGCAATGGCCATTTTAAGTTTTACTTCTCTCTTTTTTGAAAAAAATGTTTTAATGTTTATTTATTTTTGAGAGAGAAAGAGAGACCCAGCTTGAGTAGGGGAAGGGCAGAGAGAGAGGGAGACACAGAATCCGAAGCAGGTTCCAGGCTCTGAATTGTCAGCATAGAGCCCAACATGAGGCTCAAACCCACGAACTGTGGGATCATGACCTGAGCCGGAGTCAGATGCTTAACTGCCTGAGCCATGCAGGTGCCCCTAAGTTTTACTTCTATTATTCCTTCCTTGACAACTCCCAAGTCAACATTTTCCTGCTCTTTCTGATCTACTAAAAATGTGCTAGATATTCTGGTTTGAATCCCAATTCCTTCATTTATTTGGCTATTTGAGGACCAGCAAAATTATCAAAAATTAGTTGAAAAATATTTTTAAAAAAGACTAAGTAAAATAAATTCTCTTGCTTCTGTTTTCTTGTTTCTAAAATGAACTAATGATGGTACCTAACCTCATAAGTTGTTGTGAGACAAGTTGGTATGTGCAAAGCCCTTAAACAGAACTTGTTACTTAGTAAGCTTTAGTAAGGAGTTCTCACTTATTCTTTTGTGCTGATTAAAAAGTTATTATTTTGTGGTTTCCAAATACTATTTCCCAAATTTTAGCCTGGTGTCTAAGATCCCTTAAGACTGGGGATAGAGTAAGGATTATGCCTATGTTTTTTGTTTTGTTTGTTGTTGTTGTTGTTGTTTTAATTTAAATTCTCCATAGAGGAGAAAAGGAGGAATATAAAATGCTGAGCTTGTTAAATGGAATGAATCTGAACATGATGAATACTATTCAGATGACCTAATTTAGGGGAAGCCAGAAAAGTGCTCCAGACATGTATAGTTTCAGTTAATAAATGAAGAGATAAAATTGTTGATGAGGGCTGAACTTGACAAAATTTCCCCAGAGTATCAGCTGTCACAGGATAGAATTATATTTTGAATTTGTGTTTAATCTGTAACATTTAAGGTGTGCTTATTATTACCTGTAATTACACAGTGGTTTATAACTCAAGGACATTTGCTGTTAAGCGAGAAGTCACAAGGCAGGTGGTCCAGAGATGGTTCTCTGGCTCAGCAGTGTCCGGGATGAGCTGGTCTTTCCCCACATGGTTGCAAGACAGCTCCTGGAAAAGCGCATCACCACTGTAACACGCTTCGTAGAAAGAAAGGGAGTGCTTGGGAAAGGGCTTTCTGTTTATTCTTTTTACTCAGAAGCTCTTAGGCCCTTCACCTTGGTCGCCAGCAGGTTTCACACAGAGGCCTGACCAGACAAGGGGAAGAGGGGAAGGGGTGGTGACGGTTGGCATATATCAAGTATAATTTCCGCATCTGGGGCAAACATAAGACCACCACCCCAAAATCTGGAGTCTTTTAGCGAGGAGGAAGGGAAGAATAGTTGTCTGGAAGGTAACTAGGCTGTTGACCACGATGCCATGATATTAATTTATTTTACAGTGGTTTATAGAGGAACGGGTTTTAAAGTAGTGAACAGATCTGTTCCCTTGAATTCATGAGACTTTTTTTCCTCATCTTTTTCCTTTTAAGGTATGCTGTTGTTGGGATGTCACTTAGGCATTTTCTTATCCTCCAAATGCTTGTCATAAGTCTTAGAACTTAAAGGACCTCCTTTGGATCGTCAGAGTTTTAAAATCTATGTTTTGAGATCCTTGGAAGAAAGTAATTTAGCTTAAAAATGTTTTATTCTTACAGGTCTGCGTTAGTAGTTCTAGTTCAGGGAAAAGGAGAATCTGGGGTCCGGTGACGTAATACACTTCAGATCAAAGATCAAGTAGATAGTAAGTGGCACTAAAGATTCTTTTAATAATATCAGCTAATACTTTTGAATCCTTACATATTCCTGGTACGTATTACAGATCTTCCTCACCTTATGATGGTGTTACTTCCCATTAAACCCGTCATTATTTGGAAATATCTAACGTCTAACCTACTGAACATCCTAGCTTAACCTAGCCCACCTGAAACTTGCTCAGAACACTTACCCTCGCCTACAGGTGGGCCAAATCATCTAACACTAAGCCTATAAAAGTGCTGAATATCTCACGTAACTTAGCGAACACCGTGCTGAAAGTGATAAATGGAATGGTCGTCAGTGTCCTGGCTGTTCACCGTCGCGATCGTGGGGCTGACTAGGAGCCGTGCCTCCTGCCCAGCATCTTGAGACGGGACTGTCTGCATCTCACTGGCCCGGGAAAGGATCCAAATTCAAAATTCCAAGTATGGTTTCTACTGAACGCATATTGCTTTCACACCATTGTAAAGTTGAAAATTGTTGAGGTAGGCCATCTTAAGTTGGACATCCTCCGTGCTTAGCACTGGTTCCTTAGCACCGAGGATTATGAGGTATCAGTGCCTGTACAGGTGCTTCAACTCCCCTTTCACAGTCTCACAGGTAGTCAGGGTCCATCAGACTAACTCCTCAGGGCTTTGATGCCAAGGCCTACGCTTTTAACCATTAACAATTAAGCATTCTCTTGTATAAATGAAATTCTTCCTTTAACCTTTCTGTGTAAGAAAGTGATTTAGTGAGAATCACTAAAAATCTATAGAATAAAGTAGCTGCTTTGCTACTCTCAGTCACTCGTTGTTATTAAAGTCACATTTATTTATTGTAGGGATGGGAAAGTGTTAGTGTTTAGGTGAGATGTTTTTAAGTCTGTGCAGCATAACTCTGTCATTTGAACACCATTTCCTAAGTTCCTTATTGTTCTGCTGCTGTGTCGTGGGAAATAGAATTCACTGATGCTGGGAACGTGTTAGGTGACATTCTCAGGATATCCTGTGGCTTAAAAGGCTATTTTTTTTTTTTTTTAACTAGGTAATACTTTCTGTGATGAGATATAATTTGGCTTAAATTTATACTTGATAGTAAGTTTTGAAATGTGTGTGCACACTCAGTACCCTTTAGGACATGTTTCTTAGTCTAAGTTTATGACGTATCTAGTAGTCTTTTGTAGGACATTTAAAATTTGAGGTATGTGTGTTTTCCCTTGGGAGGAGTTCTTAGTCGGCTACCTTATGCCTGAGGAGGTCCTCCCAACCCACCATTCCCTCCCCCGTTTTGGAGTTACTGGTTTAGATGATTGGTTTTTCTTTTTACATAAAGCGTGAGGGGTGCACGGGTGGCTCATTCGGTTGAGCATCCAACTCTTGATCTCAGCTCGGGTCTTGATCTCAGGGTCAGGGATTCAGGCCCGTGTTGGACCCCACCCTGGCGTGGAGTGTAATAAAGAAACACTAAAATTAGATACAGAGAGTGAGTTGGTGACTTAAATTATCTGATGTGCTCACGTTATGAATTACCATTAAATTTCAGTGACTGTACTTTTTTTTTCTTTTTTTTAATGGTTATTTTTGAGAGAGAGAGAGAGAGAGAGCAAGCAGGGGAGGGGCAGAGAGAGAGGGAGACAACAGAATCTGAAGCAGGCTCCAGGCTCCGATCTGTCAGCATAGAGCCCGATGCGGGGCTCGAACCCATGAGATTGTAACCTGACCTGAAGTTGGATGCTTAACCGACTGAGCCACCCCTCAGTGACCATACTTTAAATTTCTCGAGGTTTTCTTTGGTTCATTTTCACACTTTGTTTTCATTATTTGTATGAAATTTATATTATTTCACTATTTATATATCTCTCTTTAATCATTGTTACCCACTTCATGGTGTTTTCAGATTGTACTCTTGAGTTCTTGGGTACTAAGCTGTTTGTTTTGATTGCCAGCTTTCCATTGTGGTAGATACTTCCTCATCGGGTTTAAAGTTGTAGATTGTGGGCTTGCTTTTGATTGGGGTAGATTTTTTTTTTTAAAATTTTTTAACATTTATTTATTTTTGAGACAGAGAGACAGAGCATGAACGGGGGAGGGGCAGAGAGAGAGGGAGACACAGAATCGGAAGCAGGCTCCAGGCTCTGAGCCATCAGCCCAGAGCCCGACGCGGGGCTCGAACTCACGGACCGCGAGATTGTGACCTGAGCTGAAGTCGGACGCTCAACCGACTGAGCCACCCAGGCGCCCCTGGGGTAGATTTTTAAAGGTTGAGCTCTCTTCCCCTGAGTGCTTCTCCTCTGTAGGGTAGGGACTAGATTTAATATTAATTTCTTGGCTTCAGACTCCTAACTCATACCTGCTCTCCCTTTGCACCCCCAGCCCCTCCCTGAGTTGCCTTACCTGGTCCAAGAGTCAGCATTTTTGTTATTTTCTTACATGGAGAAAGGCCCTGGGCTCCTTAATCAGGGGTTTCGACCCTGGTCCTCTGCCTCTCTGAGGTCACCAGCAGTAACTCATGTTTCCTGGTCTGTCCATTGGGGCCTGTGTCCAGGACTAGTAATCCCTTGAGCTTTCACAGCATTTATTCCTGCGTTTAAAATTTGATTGGCATTCTCTCTGTAATTCTGGCTCCTGGGGATTTCCCCTTCTCTCTCTCTCTCTCTCTCTCTCTCTCTCTCTCTCTCTTTCTCTCTATCTTTTCTCTTAAAATTTCTAATTGTTGTCTATTTTACTCAACATTTCAGTGTTCTGTGTGTTTGTTCTGTGGTTGTATGTGTGTGAATCTGTGTTACTTTTGCATACTGTGTTGCCAAAACCATATGGACTGTGTTGTAACTTCTTTCAATGATAACTCAATTATTAAAAATTAAAAAAAAAACCCACGCTGTCAAAGATACTATTTTAAGCGCTTAAAAGTGAGTAGGAAGCAGTTTTATACCTGCTCTCAATATTTGTGGTTGCCAGAGATGAGACATCTCAGACACGTGCCACATGTAACTTTTTTCTTTGTAGGTTACAAGTGATTAGCGTAGAGTCCCATTCTATTTCATAATATTTAACTGTGTATTAATTTTGAAGTACTCAGCATATTTTATTTGAGAATCTGCACACAGAGCTTGCTACAACCGGTGAAAGCTTTCACGTGGCCTCATATTTGTCTTCGTTCCCCCCCCCCCCCCCACCTTCTGCATGGACGATGATCTCCTCCTGCCCCCGCGGCAGAGGTGGTCCCTGCCTCTGCGACTCCACTGCACGTGGAAGGGCAGGCCGTGGACAGGGTAAGGGAGAGAAAGATGGAGAAGCTGGAGAGGAAAGGGAGGAATCAGGCAGCACAGGTGACCGGAAGGTTGAAACCTTTTGCTCCAGTTCTCTCCCGGGCCTCTCTCTGCCCCAGGCTCTGCCTTTATTCCCCAGCGGCTCACCTGTACCTCCCTCCTCCACACCCCTTTTCTGTTGGAACCTCTCACTTTGTCCCTTTCTCATCCCCCGGTAGTTGTCACCAGTAGGCTCATAGCCCGTGCTCCTGTCCCCAGGCCTGGACAGCAGTGCCGAGGAGGAGGGAGGCTGGCGTGAAGGAGCCTCCGTGTTCAAATCTTGGGCAACATTCAGCAGCAGAGACGGTGCATCTCACGAGGTGTACGGGGCATTTCCTACTGGCAGCTTGAATTCTTTCTCTTTTAGAACAATTTATTCATTTGTCCATTTAGTCAACAGTGTGTAAGTGAATGAGCCACGTAGTATGCTGGGGGCTCAGATGGAAATACGCTTTCGTCTTTCCTGTTTCAAAGGGATCTTTAGTTTTTTTTTTTAAATTTAGAATTATATTTGATTCTTGTAATTTCAGCATCTGTTTATTTCAAAACTTTCAGAAAGAAAGAGGCAGCATGGTATATTAGAAAGGCTTTGGAGCCTGACACATCAGAGTTTGAATCCTGTTTGTGCCACCGACTAGCAGGATGATCTTAGCAATTTGTCTGAGCTTTCTGAACCTGTCCCTCCACCCCCAGAAAATGGGAATAATAGTTATTCTGAATGATAATGAAAGTGAGCGAGAATGTAGAGACAAGTGCGTATAGCATAGTATTTGGCCTCGACAGGTCCCGGTGAAATGTACCTGCCAAATCATTTATCATCACACAGAGTTTGTCCTTAGCACTAAATCGTTTTCTTGTCCAGAAGCACTTTAAAAAATGGGGTACATTCAGACGACAGTGAAGGGATTTTTTTTCAACATCGTATTCTTGAAATTGGGGCAGGTTTTCAGAATGATGCGTAAAACGATTACTTCCACGTTGGTGTGTCCTTCTCGGGCCAGCTGTGACACAGCGGTGCTGTGACTTACAGGCCTCGGAATCAGTGGGGGTTGATAACATGTACCGTAGGGAGGTTTGTGATAAATTAGATATTAGACTGGATGCTAACTCGGACTATCTGTGAGCGGAAACACAGGTTCTGTACCATCACATTCAGGGATGTTCAAGGAACTCAAGTCCAAAATGCAGCTAGTGTGCAGGAAGCCGCCGGAAACTGAATACAGGACAGATGTCACAGCTGTCCTCATCTTCGCTGCTCCTCGTGCATGCACTGTGCTTTTTTTTTTCTCTTTCTGCCTTTTTCCGGTGATTTTCTCCTTTGCTTTCGGCCACACGGTGGGCTGCTTAGCGCAGTTCCTGCTGCGTGTATGTGCTGCTGCTTCCAACCATCTGCAGAGATGAGCGCTTTCTGAGCCGCGGTTTTCAGCTGTTTGCTCTTCGGCTGTGGTCAGTACTCCATTCCGGCGCACGTCGCTGAGGCTCCACCGTCTACACTTGACCTTCCCCTGAGGAGCAGGGGAGGGTTTTCAGAGCAGGGCAGGGAGGCGGCATGGCACATGTCTCCAAGAGAATGTGCCAGAAGTGACAACTCCGAACTGTATGGCGTTAAACAGTCAAGGCGCTGCTGTCGTCGGATGGCATAGTCGCTGGGGAGACGTCGCTGAACTTCATGCACTCAGTGTAGATGTGTCTGTTGTCTAGAAGCACAACAGTTGAATTCTGTGGCCCTGGTTTTTGTCAGAGGCAGTAATATAGTTGTATTAAATCTTTCTCAGTTATTGTAATGAATATAAAGGGTTTTTTTTTTTTGTAATTTGTCATATATACGAAATGATTTTAAACACACTGAGTGTCTCAAATGGCCTTGTGGTGGATAGAATTCATGCCTTTTTAAAAAATTGTTATTTATTTTTGAGAGAGCATGAGCAGGGGAGGGGCAGAGAGAGAGAGGGGGACACAGAATCCGAAGCAGGTTCCAGCCTCTGAGGTGTCAGCACAGAGCCCCACGCGGGGCTTGAACTCGTGAACCGTGAGATCATAACCCGAACTGAAGTCAGATGCTCAACCGACTGAGCCCCCCAGGCTACCCCTTCATGATTTTTTTCATACTTAACTTTTGTTAAATATAGCTAATGAAATTTTGGCACTAAGTTGCACGTATAATCAACTTTTTTCAAACGCAATATAGAGATAAATATTCAAGGAATTGAAATTGTGAATTGTCTGGTTCTATGTCATAATTTCATTGAATTTGTGAACTCTCAGCTCTAATGTAGTGGGGAATCTTTTAAACCGTCCCAGGCATTATGAATGGCATGAGAGGTAACTACGTACCTCTCCAGAGATATTTAATAGTTCTTGTTCCTTGGTCATTTGTACCACAAATTAGAATAATCAGAGATGTAATTTGCCTCAAGTGTCAGCTGTCAGCACCCTGTTTCTGGACTTCTGATTTAGCCTTGGGAGGAAGTAAATTACGTGTGAATGATAAGCTTTGTTTTGTGACCTTGTTATATAGTAGAAATCACAGCTCCTTTTAAGTGTTGGAGGTGGCGTTATAATGTTTTTAGGCTCCCAATTTCAGCTCTAATAGGGCCTGTGTATATCAACCCACCTTGTCAACTTTTTCTTTTTTTGGAGGAAACCTTAAAGCTTAAAGGAAGCTTTGTTGACATTTAATTCATATCAAACAATTCACTCACTCGAAGTGTATAATTCAGTGGTTTTGTCGTGTTATCTTACTAATTTTTAACACTGTGGTAAAGTATATAAAGTTTGCTATTTTAACCATTTTTAAGTGTACCATTCATTGCATTAATTGCATTCACTTCATAATGTCATACAACCATCACGACTATTTATGTCCCAAACTTTTTCATCATCCCAAAGAGAAATTCTGTAATCAGTAAGCAATTAACTCCCCCTTTTCTCCGCTCTCTCAGCCCCTGGTAAGTTCTGATCTGCTTTCTGTCTGTGAATTTGCCTATTCTAGATGTTTCATATAAGTTGAAGCAAACAATATTTCTCTTTATGTCTGGCTTATTTCGCTTAGCATAAGTCTTCAAGATTCATCAGTGTTGGAGCCTATATCAGTTTCATTTCTTTTTAACGTTCAATAATTTATCAGTGTATGTATATACCATGTTTTGTTTATCCTTTTATCTATTGACGGACATTTGGGTTGTTTCTACCTCTTGGCTATCGCAAGTAATGTTGATGAACCTTGGTGTGCAAGGATCTGCTTGAATCCCTCCTTTAAATTCCTTTGTGTGGGGGCGCCTGGGTGGCGCAGTCGGTTAAGCATCCGACTTCAGCCAGGTCACGATCTCGCGGTCCGTGAGTTCGAGCCCCGCATCAGGCTCTGGGCTGATGGCTCAGAGCCTGGAGCCTGTTTCTGATTCTGTGTCTCCCTCTCTCTCTGCCCCTCCCCCGTTCATGCTCTGTCTCTCTCTGTCCCAAAAATAAATAAAAACGTTGAAAAAAAAAATTAAAAAAAAAAAAAATTCCTTTGTGTGTATGTCTAGGGATGGGATTGCTGGCTCACAAGGTAAATGTTTGTTTAGCTTTTTGAGGACCTGCCAAACTTTTGGCTAAAGCAGCTGTCCTCTCTGCATTCCCACTGGCAATCAATGTATGGGGCTCCACTTTCTCTACGTCCTTGCCAGTGCTTATTTTGTTTATTATTACTATTTTTTATTATAGCCATCCCGGAGGGCGTGTCGTGGTATCTTGTGATTTTGGTTTGCGGTTCCCTAATTCTTGGTGATGTTTAGCATCTTGTCATGTGCTTATTGGCTCTTTGTATATCTGTGGAGAAATACTTATTCAAACTTTCACCCAATTTTTGATAGTTTTTTGTTGTTGTTGTTATTGAGTTACAGGAATTCTTTATATGTTTTACATTAATCCCTTATCAGATATATGATTTGCAACTATTTTTCCTCATTATGAGTTGTCTTTTCTCTATCTTGGTAGTGTACTTTGACGTACAAAAGTTTTTAACTTTGATGAAGCCCAATTTACCTCTTTTTTCCTTTTATTGACTGTGCCTTTTGGGTCATATCCAAAAAATCATTTTGTGTCCTGTCTAAAAAAATCACGGAAGTTTCTCCCTGTGTTTTCTTGTAAGAGTTTTATGGTTTTAGCTTGGACGTTTAGGTCTTTGATGCATTTCAAGTGAATTAAAAGTAACTGTGATCCACGTTCACTCCTCTGTATATGGACATCTAGTTTTCCCAGCACCGCGTGTTGAGAAGACTGTCCTGTCCTCAGTGAATGGTCTTGGCAACTCTGTCACAATCAGGTGACCATATATGTGAGGGTTTAGCGGGATCCGTGTCAGTTACATCCTTTGGCTTTAGTCTTTGTTAAAGGTGAACAGATCGGAGTTTATAGCGATGTCGGTCAGATGAGTTGCAATCAGAAGGACACGTGAGAGGCCCCCAGGTATATATTGTAGCTAAGGTAGGGTCATGAGGACAAATAGAATAGTGAGAAGCTCGTGAGCCACGCTTCTTGGTACTATGTGAATAGAACACGGTTCTGAACTAAGTAATCATCGGTAAGATGATTGTTTTACTTAAGGGATCAGGTTGCTTCATTATGTATGTAGTAGGTTGAAGGGCCTGTAATCAGCCAGTCATTTACTCTTCTCAGGAACATGTCTTCAGGGAACTTTGTTTTGGTGAATAATCACTAGTAATGATTTATTTTATTCCTAAAGTTGTTCACAGTTCATTTTTTCATGACCAATTGTTTTCATCTAACTCGATCACTAAAATTAAAATAAAGGCATATCAGTAGGTTTAATGAAAGACATCATAGTTTCTCAGATTGGAAAGAATATCAAGTTGTGAAAAACTTCTGGCCAAACAAGTCCATTTTTGAGCTAACCGTTTTCATTAAAATGAATACTGTTTTATTCACATTATACAAAATTTAAAATTTCTTACTAAAAATTTTTCCTGTGTACATATATATAAAAGAGTTTATAAAACCTTCTGTGCAATTCAAAAGATGATAATAAGAGGAACATTTCTCTGTCCTTTGATCCAGCTTAAGAAATGGGATATGAACAGGATCTTGGAAACACTCCTGTGCGTCAGTGTATTTCTCTCTTTTTTTTCCAGAATAAATCACCATCGTGAAATTCCTTGCTTTTTTATAGATTTATCACTTGTATAAGTTCCTGTAGAATATTTCTTTTTGCCTGTTTTTGAAGTTTATGTAAAAGAAATCCTACCGTATGTTTTCTGTGACTTCTTTCCCAAGTAGTGTGTTTTTGAGATTTATCTGCATTGCTTATGTTAACCTTAAAAATAAAAGTTATTTTGCTTGCAAAACTGTTTCTTCAGGGGGCACCTGGGTGGCTCAGTTGGTTAAGCGTCCGACTTCCGCCCAGGTCATGATCTCTCGGTTCATGAGTTCAAGCCCCGTGTCAGGCTCTGTGCTGACAGCTCAGAGCCTGGAGCCCGTTTCAGATTCTGTGTCTCCCTCTCTCTCTGCCCCTCCCTAACTCACGCTCACTCTCTCTGTGTCAAAAACAAATAAACTTAAAAAAAAATGGTTTATTCAGGAATAGTAGAGTATTGCCATTCAGGATATGCAAACTATAGTCAAACTATAGGCAAGTCCAACAAACTGAGGAGAAGCACATTATAGATAAGGAGGAGGAAATTAGGAGGGAGTTGTTTTGAACAAAAGTCCATTTGGAGAAAAGCAAGAGTTCAGGGTGGTGGTTTCTCGCTGGCTGAGCTGCAGGCGTGATCATTTCTTGTAGGAGACGCGGTGCTGGCTCATCTTTCCCTGGATCTTTTCTTGTTAACGATTTTTGTTTTGGGGCCTGTAGTTGACATTCAGTGATACAGCTCCCCCTTCCCGCCTCCCCTTCTGCATCCAGAATCCACTCTAGTGATGTTTCCTTTTATTAATTTTCACACTTAAAATAGCTATGGTTTATTTATTTTCATGTGCTTATATTACTTGATTGCATGAATGAACCACAATTTATTTATCTTCATGTAGATGGACGTTTGTTTCCAGGTTTTCATTATTATGGATAATGCTGTATAGTACTGTCTTTCGGTTCCCATATGCAAGTTTCTTTAGGTGCTGTATGTATCTAAGAAGGAATCTCTGGAGAGTAGGATATGCACATGATCAATTGAAATAGCTAAATGGGAAACTTAAAGTGGTTATATTCATTTACATTCCCACTAGCAGTGGACAAGATATTATTCCTCCCAACACTTGGTTTTATTGACTTTAATTTTTGCCAGATGTCTGAAATTGTCATTGTGGTTTTAGGTATATTTGTTTGATTACTAATGAGCTGTCTATCTTTTCATATGTTGTGGGCCATTGTGTTTTCTTCTCTACGAAACACACAATTTTTCATTTGGTTTGTTTGTTTGAAGTGGATTGGTAGGAGATCAGTATGTATTCTGAGTACCAATCCATTTTCATTTATATGTGTCACAGTTAATTACTCCTACTTAGTGTCTTTTATGGTGACTTCTGATGAAAAAAAATTCTTAATTTTACATGGTCAAATTTTTAGATAATTTTTTTTTTCAACGTTTATTTATTTTGGGGACAGAGAGAGACAGAGCATGAACGGGGGAGGGGCAGAGAGAGAGGGAGACACAGAATTGGAAACAGGCTCCAGGCTCCGAGCCATCAGCCCAGAGCCCGACGCGGGGCTCGAACTCACGGACCGCGAGATCGTGACCTGGCTGAAGTCGGACGCTTAACCGACTGCGCCACCCAGGCGCCCCAATTTTTTAGATAAACTATACTTACCTTGATTTAAAAATTCTTCTGTAACCCAGAGTCATAGAGTCTTGTATATTGCCTTTAAACAACCTGGAATGACTTTACTTTGTGTATCGTGTGACATGCTATTCCAGTGGCATTCCTTTCCCGAAAATGACCATTGTCCCGAAGTCATGTGTTAAAATAGTCCATTCTTTTCCCACCATTGTATTGTGCCAGTACTATTATAAATCATGTCCATACATGTGTGAGTTGCTTCTGGGCTCTCTGTTTGGTCAATTTGTCCATCTTCTTGGCACACATACTATTTTAATTACCATAGTTTTTTAATAGTGCAAGTCTTTTTTCTTTTTCTATTGTTTTTATTTTTTGTCAAAAGTGTCTTGATTATTCTTGTTTTTTTGTTCATCCTTGTAAATTTTATTTTTAATTTTTTTAGTGTTTATTTTTGAGAGAGAGAGACAGCGTGAATGGGGGAGGGGCAGAGAGAGAGAGGGATAGAAGTCAGAACCAGGCTCCAGGCTCCCAGCTGTCAGCACAGAGCCCAATGTGGGGCTTGAACCCACAAACTGTAAGATCATGACCTGAGCCAAAGTTGGGTGCTCCACTGAGTGAGGCACTCAGGCACCCCTTTAAAAAGCTTTTTAAGTGTTTATTTTTGAGAGAGAGAGAGAGAGAGAGAGAAAGAGAAAGAGAGCGAGCACATGTGAGTGTGAGAAGGGGAAGGGCAGAGGGAGAGGGAGACACAGAATCTGAAGCAGGTCCTTGTAAATTTTAGAATTAGCTTGTCAAGTTCATGAAAACCCTGGTTGGGATTTTCATTGTAATTACATTAAATTGCAGATCTGTGTGTGGGAGAATTGACGTTTTAATGAACTAATGCCTTCCTATCCACGTACTTTTTATTTGGGTCTTTAACATCTTTCAGTAAACGTTTGTAGTATATTAAGGACAGATACAATTTTTGATAGATTTATTGATAGGTACTTTCAAAAGTCCCATCATAAATATGTTTCTGGATGATTTTCCAAAAAATTTTTCTGATATATAGGAGTGAAATTGACTTTTGCATACTATTTATGTCCAGCAACTTGCTTGACTCAGTTATTGCATTCATGATGTGTGTTGATTTTTTTTTTGTGGGTTTTTAATTTTCTCTCCGTGCTATACCTTTCATCTCCATGACTTTTTTGTTTTATTACTGGTGGTTTGTACTCTTAATCTCCTTCACCTGTTTTGCCCATCCTCCCACCCACCTCCCCTCTGGCAACCATGGGTTGGTTCTCTGTAGTTAAGAGTCTGTTTGAGTTTTGTTTGGTGGGGGGAAATATATGTGAAATAATTTACTTGCATTTAGAGTGGAAAACTCACTTTAAAATGTTATGGATCATTTCATTATTTCAGTTTGAAGCACATTTTTATGGAAGATGACTTTTAATACGTGAATTTCCTCAAAATCGTTTGGAGTATAGTTGACACACAATGTTACATTAGTTTCAGGTGTGCAACGTAGTGATTCCACTTCTGTTTGTGTGATGCTGTGTTCACCACAAGTGTAACTGCCGTCTGACGCGATACAAGATCATTGACTGTATTGACTACGCTGTGCCTTTTATTCCCGTGACTTACTGATTCCATGACTGTTTCCACTGCCACTCTCACCATCTCCCCCGCCCCCCCTTCCCCACGGCAACCATCAGTTTGTTCTGTTTACAGGTCTGATTATGCTTTTTGTTTATTCATTTGTTTTGTGTTTTTAGACTCCACGTATAGGTGAAACCATATGGCATTCAGCTTTCAATCTGACTTACTTCACCTGGCGTAATGCCCTCTAGGTCCAAACATGCTATTACACATGGCAAGACCTCATCCTTTTTTATGGCCGCGTAATCAGCCACTTATGGCTGAGTTGCTTCCGTATCTTGGCTATTGCAAATAATGCCACAATAAACGTTACATGTCTTTTTGAATTAGTGTTTTTAATTTTCTGTGGATAAATAGTAATGGAATTACTGGATCATGTATTATTTCTATTTTTAGTTTTTTGAGGAACCTCCATATTTTCCATCGTTGTTGCACTAATGAATATTCCTCATCAATATTTGTTATTTCTTTTTTTTTTTTTTTTTTGAGAGAGAAAGCGTGAGCAGGGGAGGGGCAAAGGGATAGGGTGAGAGAGAATCTCAAACAGGCTCCACGCCCAGCTTGGCGCCCGATGTGGGGCTCGATCTCACAAACCATCTGCGCATAGTAACAGCTTGCTCTCTTCCTTTTCTTATGTCTGTTATTTCTTTTCTTGCCGCACTGACTTGTATCATTATTAAAATGCTAAGTAGAACTGATAATACCAATTATTTTAATAGAATGCATCCTTATTTGCGTCCTGATTTTAAAGAGAATGTTTTTCACATTTTACTTTGTAAGTGTTTTGTTTGCTGTTCTGCAGTGCTGCTGTTGTCGCTATCGGTTATCAGGCCCTGGAAGTTTCCTTTTGTTTCTCATTTGTTAAAAGTGTAGCTTTTAAAAGTAGCAAGAATGGTTGTATAATTTTATTGAACAGGGTTTGTATTATAAATATATTTATTAAGATACTGATATTTTCTTCAATCTGTGTATATGGTGAGTTATGTTAATCAGTTTTCTAATATTAAAACAACCTTGTATTCTTGGGATAAACTCAATTTGGTCATGTTATTTTATTTATAAATTGATTAGTTTGATAATTGGTAAGTTTTTTTACATCTGTATTCATGAACAAACTTACCTGTATTTTTGGTATGAGATTAGGATGAAATGATCGCTTTCTCTCTCGGTTTATTCTTTGCAAAGTTTGTTTTAATATGGGAGTTACCACTTTCTTAGTGTGTATAGTTGAACTTGCAGGTAAAGCTGTTCAGGATTGTAATTTTCTTTGTGGAAGATTTTTTACATTACTGATTCAACTTATTTATTGGCAAGTTCATATTTTCAGTTTTGAAAAAAATCAGTTACTCTTTCTAGGAATTTGTTCACGGCTGCACTTTTGAATTTATCGGCATAAGCTTTTAATGATATTCTTTTACTATCCATTTAATCTCAGAGGCATCTGGAGTTTTGTCGTTTCTCATTCCTAATGGTGACTTTTCAGTTGTTTTTATTGTTTTTCTTCAGTGAACCATCCTTTGGTCTTGTTGAACTTACCTATTATGTGGTTATTTTAAAATTAATTGATTTTATTTATTTTGCTTTCCTACATTTTTGTTTTCTTATACTTTGAGTTTATTCTTTTGGTCTAATATTTTGTGTTGTCTGCTTAACACCTTAATTTTTAAGCTTTCCTTCTTTACCAGTGTAAATGTTGAGAGCTTTTTCCCCATGTGGTATATACTGGTTTAGGTTGTGTTCTAGAACTTTTGATGTATAGTATTTTCTTACTATATAGTTCTAATATTTTCTGATTATTTTATTAATTTTTCTTCAAAATTGTTTTTGGGTATCAGAGTTTATGGTTTTTCCTGGGAATCTTTCTGCTATTGATTTCTTTTTTTAAAATTATTTATTTATTTTGCGAGTGAGCACAGTGTGGGGGGGGGGCAGAGGGGGGGGGGAGAATCCCAGGCAGTCTCTGTGCTGTCGTTGCAGAGCCTGACAGGGGTCTTGATCTCACAAACCATGAGATCATGACCTGAGCCGAAATCAAGAGTTGGATGCTTGACTGAGACACCCAGGCGCCCCTCTGTTACCGATTTCTAGTTGCACTGTACTCCTGTGATTTGGTTTTTATGTTCCCAATACTTTGAAGTTCTTTGGAGGTGGTTTTATGTCTTGGCATATTACCAAAATTTGTAGCAGTTTTATGTGTGTTTTAAAATGATATTCTCCAACTCCTCAGTGGTGTATTACAGACAAGGTGCTCAGGTTTTTGTTTCTTTTTTGTTTTTGCTTTTGTTTTGTCAATTACTGAGAGAGTTACAGTAAAATATATGAAGGTGAGTTTGTTTCTTTTATATCAGTTTGGCTTTACCTATTTTGAGCTTACGTTGCTGGCCTATACATGTTTAGAATCATTATGTCCTGGTTAGTTCAACATTTTTTTTAAACAGTATGTATGGCTCTTTTTAATCTCTATTCTACTCATGCCTTTCCCCCCAATATCTCTTTTGTCAATTATTAATATGCCTTAGTTTTTTGGTGGTGGGAGGGGTTAATATTACCCTCTACTTTTTCTGAAACTTTGCATAAATTTGGGGGAGAACCCACTAAAACAAGAAAAAATGCCACAGAATTTTAGAGAGCACTGGCAAATCTAAATATTATCTACTTGGAAGAATAATTGTAAGATGTGCAAACTTCCAGCAGCATTGGTAAGGGAAAACAATGAAAATAGATCCAAATATACAATATTAGCACCTAAAAAGGGATCAAACCTACCTATCTTACAGATTTTTTAAACAAAAGAATCTTATTTCACTTTACTCCAATGAATTTAAAAATTTCAGTGCAATGTATAAATTTGTATAAAGGTGTAATTAACACAGTTGTCGTACGAAGAAATCGAAAACATGAAATGGGCAATAATGTGAAAGAAGTCAATTATCAAAAGTCCGTGAAAGGATGTTTTCACTAGCACGTGTTTTCAGACGTTATGATTATAAGGTCTATATCAGTCTCTGCTTTCTTCCTCTAAAAGTTTTGTAGTTTTGTTCTTTAAACAACCTGAATTTTGTTTAGACAGTAAGCAAGGAGAGAAAGCTACTCAGCTTATTTAATGAGGTTGATTTGTCATTGGTCCTAAAGCAGATGAAGACAGTATAGAAAAAAGGTCATTGTAGACCAACATTATTTATGAACACAGATGTAAAATTTTAAAATAGAGTCAATGTCAGGAGTTTATTAACTAAATACACCCAAGTATGGTTTGTCTCAAGGCATATAAAGATGGTTCAACTTCTAAAGTCTTTTTAAGTAATAGGCCAAATTAAAAGAATGAAATAGAAACCCAGATCTTCATGGAGATTGTAATTAACAGTCCCACCAGCCCTGTATGAGAACACCTGTTATTCACACACCTGCAAACACCTGGTGGTTTCCGGGTTTTTATTTTCGGCACATTTGGTAGGTAAGTAATAGAGTATTTCTAGTATGTTTATTTGCATTTCTGTGATTTCTTGTGAGTACCATATTCTGTTTATTAGCCATTTGTAGTCACACTGAAAAATTTAAATGGAAAAGTAACACTTACTGCATAATTTGTTTACTTGAGGACAGGGACTACTTATCTTTTGTATCTCTCGCATCTTGTAAAGTGGCTGGCATACAGCAGGTATTAGAAGATACTTCTTGAGTGATGAGTAACTGATTAGTAAAGCTAGGAGCCTCCCAAAGAAATCTGTGACTTAACTCATTTTTGAATGCTTTTAAAAATAGAACAGTTTTGCAGTGTCAAAGAAATGGGGTTTTTAGTAGCAGATTCCAGGATGTAAAGAATAGATAGGACTATTTTTAAAATTTCTTTCAATGCTGTAGGTTCCCACAAAACTTGGAAAAGGACAAAACCTATCATCCTAATTACACATGACTGTAGCGTATTCATTTGCTTGGTGCTTTCCGGGTATGTGCTACTGCACGGAAAACTTAGCATTACTTCTTGTTTGCATACTGTTTTGCACCTTTGGTGTAAAAGATCATTTTAACAGCCCTTTGCTTTCCCAAATTATAGTTCTTTTACTCTAGTTTTAAAACAATAGTTTCTTTTCCTGCTTTGCAATACCGTTTCAGAGGTTTAAAAGAGCTACATCTTTGACCTTTTAGATAAGATGTTACCCAAAAGGAGGTGTACGTGGAATTATTCTTGAAGAACTGAGCTAGATTACAAATAACTGTAGTGGTCTGTGATGAAATCCTGTTTTTCGATTTAGGGTCAGTAATGGGACAAGGATACAGAGCATATACTTTATTTGGGCTCAGGTTATTTGGAAGTCTTGAGGTGGGGAGACATACGAGGAAGTAGAAGATGTGTTTGAACAACCGCGGAGTGTTACGGTGTAGGCGGCTGTGTGGTGTTTTAGCTGTAGCTGGCAACTAGACTAGCACTGGCCTCATATTGCCTGGCTCCACATCTTTATTTTCATTTCTCTATTCCATACCTACCCTCTTACCCAGGTATTTCTGAAATGCTGGTATAGAAGCTGGGGTGGGGGGGGCACCAGTGTCAGATTCCTGCTAGGCTGATGGATAGATAGATCACTACTCTTCCCTCCTACACCTCCGCAAACTGTTTGTCAGCAAAGTCCCTCAATTTATGATCTGTTTTTTTCCTTCTGGGACCCTGACTGGTGCACAGTGGCCACAGTCTCAACCATTTGTCCAGTCCAGTTTGTTCACAACCAGGGCACCTGAGTCATTTTATCAAGGTGCTCACTTCGCGTGGCAGCGTGGTTTTGGGTCTTGTCTTTCTAGGGTGAGATCTCCCAAACCCTCGTTCGGAGTTGTTGTTCCTCCGACCGTCGTCTTCTCCGCTGTGTGGGTTCCAAATGCACAGCAGTCTCCATTTCCTTTCCTTATTCTCGAAAGGTAAAAGACCGACACAGAAATCTCTACTAGACTGAGATGTGCGGTGTGGAATGGCCTTCTTTTCTAAATTACTTAGTGGGGCCAAATACCTTCAGAACAAATCAAATTTTAAGGACTGACGGCTCTATTTCACTCTCCTACAGCTCAAATAAATATGACCCTTGCTCCGTGGAACAGAGCTGTACCCATGTATGACGACCTTTTGTTTTAATTATCACAAATGTTTTACTTTGATATTTCTTTTAATGTTTATTTAATTATTTTGAGAGAGTCCACACACGTGAGCAGGGGAGGGACAGAGAGAAGGGGAGAGAGAGAATCCCAAGCAGACGCTCCGCTGACCGCGCAGAGCCCCATGTGGGGTTCGATCTCATCAGCCATGAGATCATGACCTGAGCCGAAATCAAGAGTCAGACTGAGCCACCCAGGTGCCCCATAAATGTTTAATTTTGATGATGTGCCTTTGATTTAATTTGGGCCACTTTTTTTTTTTTTTTTTGAAAAATTTTTTTTTTCAACGTTTATTTATTTTGGGGACAGAGAGAGACAGAGCATGAACGGGGGAGGGGCAGAGAGAGAGGGAGACACAGAATCGGAAACAGGCTCCAGGCTCTGAGCCATCAGCCCAGAGCCTGACGCGGGGCTCGAACTCACGGACCGCGAGATCGTGACCTGGCTGAAGTCGGACGCTCAACCGACTGCACCACCCAGGCGCCCCATGGGCCACTTTTTAAAAAAATTGATTTCAGGAGTAGAATTTAGTGATTGATCACTTACGTATAATACTCACTGCTTGTCACAGGTGCCCTCGTCAGTGCCCGTCACCCTTTTAGCTCATCCCACCTCCCCTCCAGCAGCTCTCAGTTTGTTCTCTCTAGTTAAGAGTCTCTCTTATGGCTTACCTCCCTGTTTTATCTTATTTTATTCTTCCTTCCCTTCTCCTGTGTTCATCTGTTTTGTTTCTTAAATCCCACATATGAGTGAAACCGTATGGTATTTTTCTTCCTCTGACTTGTTTCATTAGCATAACACACTCTAGTTCCATCTATATCATTGCAAATGGCAGGATTTCATTCTTTTTGGTGGCTGAGTAATATTCCGGTGTACTTATATACCACATCATCTTTATCCATACATCAGTCGATGGACATTTGGGCTTTTTCCATACTTTGGCTATTGTTGATAGCGCTGCTATAAACATTGGGGTACATGTGCCCCTTTGAATCAGTAGTTTTGTATCCTTTGGATACCTTTGGATAAATACCTAGTAGTGCAGTTGCTGGGTCCTTGGGTAGTTTGGTCTTTAACTTTCTGAGGAACCTGCATACTGTTTTCCAGAGTGGCTGCACCAGTTTGCATTCCTAGCAGCAGTGCATGACGGTTCCCCTTTCTCTGCATCCTCGCCAACATCTGTTGTTTCCTGAGTTGTTGATTTTAGCTATTTTGACTGGTGTGAGGTGGCATCTCATTGTGGTTTTGATTTGTATTTCCCTGATGATGAGTGACGTTGAGCATTTTTTCATGTGTCGGTTGGCCATTTGTGTATGTCTTCTTTGGAGAAATATCTCTTCATGTCTTCTGCCTGTTTCTTAACCAGATTATTTTTTGGGTGTTGAGTTTGACGAGTTCGTTATAGATTTTGGACATTAGCTGTTTATCAGACAGGTCATTTGTAGATATCTTCTCCCATTCCGTAGGCAGCCTTTTAGTTTTGTTGATTGTTTCCTTTGCTGTGCATAAGTTTTTTTTTTTTTTATCTTGATGAGGTCCCAGTATTTCACTTTTGCGTTTGTTTCCCTTGCCTGCAGAGATGTGTGTAGTAAAAAGTTGTTATGGCCAAGGGCAGAGAGGTTGTTACCTGTGTTCTCCTCTGGGATTTTGGTGGTTTCCTGCTTCACATTTAGGTGTTTCATCCATGTTGAGTTTGTTTTCCTGTATGGTGTAAGAAAGTGGTCCAGTTCCATTCTTCTGCATGTTGCATCCAGTTTTCCCAGCACCATTTGTTGAAGAGACTTTTTCCCTTGGATTGGAATATGCTTTCCTGTATTTCCTGCTTTGTTGAAGATGACCATATAGTTGTGGGTCCATTTCTCGGTCCTCTGTTCTGTTCCATTGATCTATGTGTCTTTTTTTCTTCTTTTGCCACTACCATACTGCCTTGATGGCTATAGCTTTATAATACAGCTTGATGTCTGAAATTGTGATGACTCCCACTTTGCTTTTCTATTTGGGGACTTTTCTGTTCCGTACAAATTTTAGAATAGTTTGTTCTAGCTCTGTGAAACATGCTGGTGTTATTTTTATAGGGACTGCATTGAATGTGTAGATTGCTTTGGGTTGTATAGACATTTTAACAGTGTTTGTTCTTTCAATCCATGAACATGGAATGTTTTTCCATTTCTTTGTGTCTTCAGTTTCTTTCATAAGCGTTCTATAGCTTTCAGAGTACAGATCTAATTTTTACCTCTTTGATTAGGTTTATTCCTCGTATGTTACGGTTTTTGGTGCAATTGTAAAAGGGATCGATCGAATCCTTGATTTCTCTTCTTCTTCATTGTTGGTGTACAAAAATGCAACATGTTGTGTCCTGTGACTTTGCTGACTTCATGTGTTCATTCTAGGAGACTTCTGGTGGGGTCTTTCAGGTTTTCCATGTGGAATATCACTTCCTCTGCAAAGAGTGGGAAGTTTGACTTCTTCCTTGCTGATTTGGATGCCTTTTATTTCTTTTTGTTGTCTGATTCCTGAGGCTAGGACTTCAAGTACTATGTTGAACAACAGTGGTGAGAGTGGACATCCCTGTTGTGTTCCTGACCTTAGGGGAAAAGCTCTCAGTTTTTCCCTATTGAGGATGATATTAGCTGTGGGTCTTTCATATATGACCTTTATGATGTTGAGGTTTGTTCCCTCTAAACCTACGTTCTTGAGGGTTTTTGTCAAGAAAGGATGCTCTATTTTGTCAAATGCTTTTTCTGCATCTGTTGAGAAGATCATGTGGTTCTTGTCCTTTCTTTTATTAATGTGGTATATCACACTGATTGATTTGCAGATATCCATACATAATGACCTTTTAATCACATTACTCCTTTTTGTGTGAGAATAAAGAGGGACATGAGGGGAAGGAAGGAAGCAGGTCTAAATTTGTCTTAGAGGCAGCAGAATGTACATTGATTCTGTAATTTTAAAAAATGTCAATTTATCCCTTATAATTAATAATATGTCTAAATTCTTTCCATGATATTTAAGGCCATTTATGTTTTCCACTTTCCATCTTCAATTTCTTTGCATTTCTTCTCAAAATTCTATAACGACAATGGATTATTGCATGTTAGCACCTCAAATTAATTTCCCTCCTCTCTTCATTTGCTTGTATTGCCTCCTGTGCCTGGAATGTCTACACTGCAAACCCAGTCAAAGTAGCAAAATTCTACTTAGTCCTCAAGGTCCAGTTCCTGTGGTATATCTGCGAATTCTTAGTGTTCTGTTCTCACTCGTCTGAAGTACTTTATGTTTACCTCCATTAGAAGTCTCATCACATTGTTACATTTTGTACGTGTGCCTACTCTCTGTCTGTCCTAAAGCCTCAGAACTTCTTGAAGGAAGGTACCGTATTGTAATCTTATTTGTTCAGACTCTGGTGATTGCCACCATGCTTTGTATAGTGTAAACTCTTGCTGAGGGTGTGTTAAAAGGATAAATGAATGAATGAATGTGAAAGAAATCTGAATTTTCTTGGCTGAAACTCCCTTGGGTACCATGAAATTTGCTTTTACTTCTCGGACATTTGTGTTCAAGTATGTGTCTAGCATTGAGAGCTAGAATATGCAGAATGTTTAGCATGAAAATAAACTGGTCTCGTTTGTACCTCCCTGTTACTTTGCATTATTTCATATGTTATTAGCTGTTTAACAATATGTTGTCAACAAAAATGTATTCACATATAAGAAATAAAGGAAATTGGGGCGCTGGGTGGCTCAGTTGGTTAAGCATCTGACTTCCGCTCAGGTCATGACCTGGCAGTTTGTGAGTTCGAGCCCCATGTTGGGCTCTGTGCTGCCAGCTCAGAGCCTGGAGCCTGCTTCGGATTCGGGGTCTCCCTCTCTCTGCCCCTCTCCTGCTCATGCTCTGTCTCTCTCAAAAATAAACATTAAAAAAAGGAAAAGAAATAAGGGAAATTGTTTTCTTATGGATATTAAATCTATTCTCAATATAGTGTGATGGGATTATGAAACACTTTGACTTCATTCTTAATCATAACTTGAATTTTTGTTGTTTAAGAAATACCATTATATGTACCTAATTTGCATCACATTTCATTAAGAAAGTGACTAATGTTGCTCTTTTGTTTCAGCCAAACCATTTACTTCTAAAGTGAAACAGATGCGTCTACATAGAGAAGACTTTGAGATATTGAAGGTGATTGGTCGAGGAGCTTTTGGAGAGGTAAGAAAGAGAGTTTTTATAAAAGTTCTGCTACTTGGTTTGGAAGCGATTTTATACAGTCTGTGAGGCAGTTTAACTCAAGTATGATTTCCTTGCTGTCGTAATTGATACAATTGATCAGAAAATATATTAGAGTTTTGAATGAAATATTTCTGCGTAGAATTTTTTTCCAAGATATTTTTCTTCTTCATATGTCAATGTAAGGTTGAGGATGCTTCTGGACTCTCTTCTCCTCCAACGGCTTATTTGTCTCTCGTCGTGCCACTGCCACACTTGGTTTACGTTACTCTAGATTAAGAAGTTTCCGTATCTGGTAGTGTATATCCTCCAACATCCTCCCTCTCCTCCTCTGGCCCTTTATATTTTCATGTAATTTTACAGTGAGTATTTCAATTTCAGAATTACTCTTAAAAATCCATACCCATACATCTGCTTGAATTTTGATTAGGATTACACTGAAACTAGAGATCAGTTTGTAGGGGCACCCGGGTGGCTCAGTCGGTTAAGCTCTGACTCTGCATTTGGCTCAGGTCATGATCTCTCGGTTCATGAGACAGAGCCTCCCATTGGGCTTTGCGCTGACAGCGTGGAGCCTGCTTGGGATTCTCTCTCTCTGCCCCTCTCCTGCTCGTGCCCCCCCCCCCCAAATAAATGAATACCCTTAAAAAAAAAAACAAACAAAAAAATAACTTCTTTAGACATCAATTTGTGGATAATTGACATCTTAACACTAGGTCAGCCAATCAATGAAGGAATGTGACATTCTTTGTTATTTTAATTAGAATTGTTAGATTTCATTTTCTAGGGTTTTTTTTTTTTTGCTAATAGTTAGAAATATAATTGAATTTTGTTTGACTTTGCACCTAGTAACCTAGCTAATTTTACTTTTTCAATTATGGATTGTGTTGGATTTTAAGATGTTTTATCAGCATCTTTTGAGACACTTAAGGCTTTTCTCTCTTGCTCTGTTAATGTATTGAATTACCGCAGTTTATTTTCAAATGTTAAACTAACCTGGCATTTCTAACCTAAGCCCAACTTTGTATTACCCTTTTTATGTTTCCTTGCTCTTGGTTTGCTCTGTGAACATGTGTACGTGCTTAGGATCTTTGAGAGAAATTGGCCTGTAATTTTCCTACTTAAAATCCTCATCAGATGTTGGTGTTTTGATTATGCTGGCCTCATAAAAAGAGGGAGGTATTCCCTCTTTTACCATTCTCTGGTAGAGTTTGGGAAGATTGTTATTATTTTTTCTTTACATGCTTAGAAGATTTCACTTGTCAAACCATGGGCCCTCGAGGTTGCTGGTGACACTGTTTGAGATTATGTATTGAATATCTGTAGTGGAAATCAGACTAGTTTGGATTGAGTCCATCCATGTCATGTAATTTTTCACACTTAATACTCTATTGATTATTTTTACCTGTTACTTTTTTCATTTGTCATGCTAGAGCTTTATCGGTTTTATTATTTTTTCAATGAATTAACCTTTGCCTTTTGAATTTTTCTGTTGTAGATTCGATTTCTGTTTCAAAAATTTCTGCTCTTAATATTTTCTTCCTTCTATTCTCTTTGGTTTTAACTTGCTATCCTTTTCATAGCTTTTGGAGATAGATACTTACAGCATTGATGTGTAGCCCTTCTTTCCATATGTGTATTTAAGGCTATACATCTTCCTCTAAGTAGCTTTAGCTACAGCTGGTAAGTTTTATCATGTCATGTTTTCATTGTTATTTTGCTCAAAATACAGTGTGATTTCCAGTATGATTGTAAATTTCCACTATTTGTGTGGTTTTTAAAAATTTATTACTTTAGAAGTTTGTTGCTCAATTTCTAAATATTTAGAGGGTTTTGTAGTTATATTTCTGTTATTGAGTTGCAGTGTAATTCCATAATAGTTACTGTGTGATTTCAGTCTTAAATTTTTTTTTTTTTAACGTTTATTTATTTTTGAGACAGAGAGAGACAGAGCATGAACGGGGGAGGATCAGAGAGAGGGAGACACAGAATCTGAAACAGGCTCCAGGCTCTGAGCTGTCAGTCAGCACAGAGCCCGACGCAGGGCTCGAACTCACGGACCGCGAGATCATGACCTGAGCCGAAGGTGGCCGCTTAACTGACTGAGCCACCCAGGCGCCCCTGTGTGATTTCAGTCTTTAGAAATTTGCTGTGCATTGTTCTAGAAATACTAATTAGGTTAAATTCATTAACCTTGTTTAAATCTTCCACATCCTTACTTCATTATTTTCTCTGCTTGATCTGTCATTTCCTTATTTATTCTTTATTTTCTTTCTTTCAGTTTTCACTGATAACAAATATACAGTTATATCTTCCTGGTGATTAACTCTTTTATCATAGTGGAATGATCCTTGTCATCTCTAAGTAATGCTTTTGGAGTTAAATTGTCCTTAATTTGACATCAGTAGAATGATTTCAGCTCGTTTTATTAGCATTTGCATTAAATATCTTATTCCTTCCTTGTAGTTTTAGCTTTTTAGAATCTTATGTATGTTTACTGTTAAGTAGAATATAGTTTTTGTTTTGTTTTTTAAAGTAAACTCTACCCCCAGTGTGGGGCTCAAACTCATGACCTTGAGATCAAGAGTCGCATTCTCTACCAGCTGAGCCAGCCAGGCACCCCAGTTTTTGTTTTTTAATCCACTCTGATGATCTCTTGTCTTTTAGTTGCAGTATATAGTCAGTTGATATTTAGTGTAAATACACTACGTACTGTAATTTTTTTTCTATATTTGTCTTGCCCATTCTGTATTATGTGTCTCCCAATTCCTGGATTAATGGGGTATTTTAAATTATTTTTTCTCTCATTTATTAATTTCTTAGTTTTACTTTTTGTTGGTTTCCCTAGAGATTGCCACATGTGTCCTTGGTAAATTTGTGTTTTGCCGATTCTCATTTACCTGACTTCTACCTTTTTTGTCATTGCTGTTATGTTTTTAGTTCTACGTATATTTAAAACCTTAAAAATTACTGTCCCTGTTCACATGGGCTTATTCATACATTTACATTTTCTCTTGCTCTTCATAGTCACATACTTTACATTCACATACTTCCCTTTGATACCATTTCATTTTGGCTTAAAAATTCTTTTTAGTATTTCATCATGTTTGATGATAAACTGTCTGCTTTTATTTGTCTGAAAATATGTTTATTTTAAGGTCTTAAAATTTTTTAAAAATTGAGTTATATGCATGCCTAACTCAGTGGATTTTTGCATTTGCATGAACTTGTGTCACCATTATGCAGACCAAGATAGGCATGCATTGCCTCCTCTATGTGAGTAAGTACCTCCATATTAACCATCTCTGCTGACTTTATCACCGTAGACTTATTTTACCTGTTTTTGAATTTTATATTAATGGAATTCTAATATATGTCCTTGTTTGTGACTTATTTTGCTCAAGATTATGCTTGTGTTATTCATCTTTGTTTGTATTGGTTCATAGTACTCCTTTGTATAAATATACCACAAGTTATTTATTCATACTAATGTTGTGGGGATTCAAGTGGTTGATGGTTTATGGCCACGTTATTAATGTTGTTACGAATGTTCTTGTACATGTCTTTTGGGAGGCAAGACACTCATTTGTGTTGGATGTAAACTTAGGAGTGGAATTGCTGGCTCACTGGGTGGGCATATTCAGGCTTAGTAGATAGTGCCAGATAATTTCCCAAGTGGTTACCCATTTATCATTTTTACCAGTACACCTGCCAACAACATATTAAGGTCTCAGTTGCGTTACAGCCTCACCAATACTTGGTAATTTTTTTTTTTTTTTTTTTTGGTGAATGAATAGTAACACTGAATTATGATTTTATTTTACATTTTCTTTAAGTTAAGATTTCTTTACAAATTCTATAAGTTAAGCCCATTTTCATATCACTTTATATAACTTAGATTTTTTTTTTTTTCCATGAAGTACACATTCTGAGGTTGGGGAATTGGGAGTGGGTTGTTGGACTTACTGGTATATATTCAGGATTTACATCCTTTGTTGGAGATAATTGTGTGTGTATTAAATAAAATATCTCTTCCTTCCTGTGGCTTGGCTTTTCCCTCTCCATATGGATTTTTTATTGAAGAGAAGTTCGTAGGTTTAGTGAAGACCAGTTAATTAAACTTTTCTTTATTGATCAGCCCTTTTTGTGTTCCTTTTTTTTCTAAACTCAAGGTCATTTAGACATTTTCTTGTGTCATCTTCTATAATCTTTAAAAATATCTTTTATATTTCAGTTTTTGATCCATCTGGTATCGATTATTTTGTATTTCTTGAGGTACAGGTCAAGGTTCATTTTATTCTTTGTGGGTTTTATACATTTATTTATGAGTGTTTGGTGTTTGTGGATGAGCTTTATATAGAATTCTGTTTGCTAATAACTGTTGCTAGAATAGAAATACAATTGATTTTTGTATATTCATCTTGTATATAAGGATCTTGACATATTAATTTAGTTTATATGTAAGTTTTTTGAATTTTTCATAATCATATTTCTAAATAATGACAGCTTTTGTTTTCTTTCTTCCCAATCCTTATGCCTTTTATTTCTTTATCTTGTATTATTGCAGTGGAGAGGATCTTCCAGAAAATGTTGAATTCAAGTGGTGAAAATAGAATTTTTACCTGATTTGTGATTTCAGGAGGAAGTGTGCAGTATTTTACTATTGGGTTTGAAGTTTGCTACAGCTTTTTTGTTTGTACTGTTACTCTTTTTCAGGTTAAGGAAGTTTTCTTTATAGTCCTAGTCTGTTGAGAGTTTTTGCCATGCATAGGAGTTAACTTTTATCAAAAGCTTTTTCTAGGGGCGCCTGGGTGGCGCAGTCGGTTAAGCGTCCGACTTCACCCAGGTCACAATCTCGCGGTCCGGGAGTTCGAGCCCCGCGTCAGGCTCTGGGCTGATGGCTCAGAGCCTGGAGCCTGTTTCCGATTCTGTGTCTCCCTCTCTCTCTGCCCCTCCCCCATTCATGCTCTGTCTCTCTCTGTCCCAAAAATAAATAAATGTTGAAAAAAAATTAAAAAAAAAAAAAAAGCTTTTTCTATATGTGTTTTGATGATATGATTTAACTTCTTTATTTGGTTACTGTTGGGATTATATTGGTTAGTTTTTAAAGGTATCAGTACTGCATTATTGTATAAGTTCAGTTGTTCCTGATGTATCATTTTTATATATGTAAGTTGGGTTGGCTTGCTAATATTTTGTTTAGCAGTTTTTTGTTTTATGTGCACGAGAAAGATTGGCCTTTAATTTACCTATCTTGTTAATTTTGGAATGGTATACCTAACTCATAAGACAATTTGGGAAGTGTTCTTGCTTTCTCAGTTTTTTTGAAAGAGTTTGTAGAGGATTAGTATTATTTCTTTGAAAACTAGTGAAGCCATTGAGACTAGGAGTGTAATTTTTTTTTTTTTTTTGGTTATCTAGCTCTTCTGAGGTAAATTTTATACATGTTGAAGTACACTAATTATATATACATATAATGCTGTGAGTTTTGAGAGATAGATAGATTTACCCTTATTGAAGATACAGAATATTTCCATCTTCCTAGCAAGCTCCCTTTCCTGTCACTTTCCCATAGCTTCCAAGTGGCAACCACTGTTCTAAATTTTCACTGGATTAGTTTTGGGTTTTTGAAAATTTCACATAAATGGAATCATACCATAGGTACTTTTTGGTGTACAAATTCTTTTGCTCAGAATATGTCTGATGAGATCCATCCTTGTGATCGAATGTATGAATATTCTCTTCTTATTGCTGATTAACATATTATTTTATTACTATATTACAATTTATCCATTCTTCTGTTGATGAGCATTTGGGCTGTTTCTAGTTTTTGGCTATTAGGAATAGAGCCGACACGCATATTATTGTACAAGTATTTATGGAAATACATTTCTCTCTTCTTTGGACAAAACCTGCTACGGGAACTTCTCTGTTATTGGTAGGTGTATGTTTAAATTTAAAAGAACCTGGCACATTTTTTTCTAAGGAGGTTATACCATTTTACATTCCTATCATGTTCTGTGGTTCTCACCAATACTTTTTTGTTGTTAGTCTAGTGGGTGTGTAATAGTCGCTCATGGTCTTAAATAGCATTGTTATAGGTGTTTCTGTGGCTTATTCACCATTCTTCTATCTTCTTCGTGAAGTATGTGTTCACATGTTTTGCTCATTTTTAAAAATTGAGGTATTTGTATTTTCATTATTGAGTTCTAGGAGTTCATTATATTTTACATTTGTAAAAGTCCTTTGTCAGATGTTTTGTCAGTATTTTCTCACAGGCTGTGTGGCTTGCCTGTTAATTTTCTGAAAAATGTTTTTATGAGCAGAAGTTTTCAATTTTGATGCTATAATTATGAATTTTTTTCTCCCGTGGTTATTGTTTTCTATGTACTTTCTAAGAAATTTGGGTTCGTACCCAGGTCACAAAGATATTTCTGTTTTTTCCTGAAAGTTTTATAACTTTAGCTCTTATGATGTGTAGTTTGGTGATTTATTTTGAATGAGTTCACGTGTCATGTGAGCGAAGGATTGAGGTTCATTTATTTCCTAATGGATAGTCGGTTGTTTCCGCACCATTTAGTGAAAAAAGCTGTTTTCCCCCTATTGAATTACTTCAGCACCTTTGTCAGAAATATCAGTTGACCATATAAATCTTGATCTTTTTCTGCTTTTCCTATTCTGTTTCATTGATCTCTCTGTCTGTCCTATGCCAGTCTCATACTATCTTGATTTTGATCCCTCTAGCTTTACACTGAAAAGTTGAGAGCATGTAGCGAAGTCTGAGGGTAAGTCCTTCTACGTTGTTCTCTTTCAAAATTGTTTTAGCTCTTCTAGGATTGTTGCCGTATTGCATACATTCTAAAATCTGTGTCAGTTTCTGTAAATGCCCACTCATCATTGAACATGGGTTCATATTCAATTATAGATCAGTTTTGGTAGAACTGACATATAAATAATGTTGAGTCTACTAGTTCATAAACAGGGTATTTCTCTTGTTTTTTTTAAGGTGTATTTTAATTTTTCTTAGGATTGTCTTAGGTTAGTATACAGTTTTGTTCATACTCTGTTAAATTTATTAAGTATATTATGTTTTTTGATGCTATGGTAGATGAGACTGAAAATTTTTATGTTTAGCTAGAATGCTGCTAATATGTAGATACATCAGTGACTTTTGTATCTGACGTGATTTCCTCAATTCACTTACTATTTTTTGGACAGTTTTTTTATTGTTTTAATTGCTGTTTTCTTAGATTTTCTTGTAAACAATCACCTTGTCTGAGACTAGGGACAATTTCCTTATCATTTTCCAGACTTTCTACCTTCTATTTCTTTATCTTGACTTATTGCACTAGTTCAGATCCCAAGGAAAATACTGAATAGGTGTCCTGAGACACCTATTCCTGAGCTTTGGGGGAAAGGATTCGGCATTTCACTGCCTAAGTATGGCGTTAATGGTAGGTGTTGGTGGAGGTGCCTTTTAACCGATTGAAGATACTGTCTTCTATTACTAGTTTGCTGAGAGTTTAAAAAATTTAATGACTAATGGGTGCTGAATTTTGTCATATGCTTCTCTGGCATCTGGTGAAATTATCATATAGATTCTCCCTTTTATTCTGTTAGTACGGTTAGTTATTTGATTGACTTTTTAAAAATAGACCAATTTTTAGCGCAGTTTTAGGTTCATAGCAAAATTGAGTGGAAAGTACAGGGAGTTCCCACGTACCCCGCACTGACATGTGCACAGCCTCGCCCACTGTCAGCATCCTGCACTCCAGTGATACATTGTGTGTAGTCTGTGAATCTGCAGTGACACATCGTCATCATCCAAGGTCCACAGTTTACATTAGGGTTCGCTCTTGGTGCTGCCCATTGTCTGGGTTTGAACAAATGTATAAAGACACATACCCGCCACGTAGTGTCGCATGAATGGTTTCACTGCCTTAAAAATCCTCTGCTCTGTTTATCAGCCTCCCTCCCCTCATCCTCTGTCACCAATCTTTTTACCGTCTCTACAGTCTTGCCTTTTCCAGAATGTCTGATAGTTGGAATTATACAGGATGTAGCCTTTTCAGAGTGCCTTCTTCCATGTTCATTTAAGTTCCCTTCATGTCTTTTTATGGCTTTTGATCGCTCATTTCTCTTTAGTGCTGAATGACATACCATTGTCCAAATATGCCACTGTTTTTATTTATCCATTTGCCTGCTAAAAGACATCTTGGTTGTGTCCAACTTTTGGCAATTATGAATACAGCTGCCATAAATACCCACATGCAGGTTATTGTATGGACATAAGTTTTCATTTCTTTTGGGCAGATACCAAAGAGCATGATTCCTGGATTGACTGACATAAAAGTATTATTAAAGTTTTGTAAGAAACTGCCAGAAGGTCTTCCAAAGTGGCCAGTACCATTTTGCGTTTTCACCAGGAATGAATGAGAATTCTTGTAGCCTCCATATCCTTGTCAGCATTTGGGGCGTTCAGTGCTTTAAATTTTGGTCATTCTAACAGGTGTGTAGTTGTATCTCATGGTTGTTTTAACTTGCAGTCCCCAGGGTGGTGTGGAGCATCTTTCCACAGGCTTATTTGTGTATCTTCTTTGGTGAGACGTCTGTGAGCACCTTTGGCCCATTTTTTAATGGGTTGGTTTATCTTCCTCATGTTGAATTTTAAGAGTTCTTTGTTTATTTTGGATAACAGTCCTTTATCGTGTGTCTTTTGCCAATATTTTCTCCCAGGTCAGTGTCTGTCACAGAGCAGAAGTTTTTAATTTTGGCGAAGTCTAGCTTATCAGTTATTTCTTTCACGGATTATGCCTTTGGTATATGATTGATTTTTCAAATATTAAAGTAACCTCTGGGATAAATTCCAGTTGATCATGACTTACTATTCTTTTGAGATATTGCCCTATTCAGTAGTTCCTTAGTATTTTCTTAACTATTTTCATATCTATAATTCATGGAGAGTGTTCACCTGTAATTTCCTTTTTATAATGTCTGTGTCAAGTTTTGATGTTAATAGTATGCTGGACTTAAAAATGAATTGAAGGAGTTTTGTTTTTGTTTTTGCTTTTTTTAAAAAAATACTTTATGTATATTTGGTTCCCCCCCCCCCCCAAATGTTTGATAATTTACCAGTGAAACCATCTGGAATTTTTTTGTTTTTGTGGGGAATATAATCCTACTAATTTAGTTTCTTGATGGTTACAGAGCTATTCAGTTTTCTATTTTACCTTGGGTCAGCTTCAGTAAGTTTTGGTTTTCATGGCAGTCATGTTTAGAGGTTTTTCAGTGTTATTAATTTTGAACAAAGCTACTTGAGGTTTGTGAATTGTCTATATTTTGTCACTTTTTAACTTTAATGTTTTTACCTTTGCTATTTCTTTCCTAAAACGTTCTTTGGGTTTAATTTGCTCAACTTTTTTCTAGTTTCTCAAGGTAAAATCCTAGATCTTTGATTCTTTTCCATTCCAACTTACACATTAGAACTATAAATTTCCTCCTGAGAAGGATTAAGTGCTTCACACATACCTTGATGTTATATTTTCATTCTTCATATCAAAATACTATTTATCTTTGATATCTTTTTTGATTGAGTTATTCAGTGTAGCATTTACTTTTAGTAATTTTGGGGCCGTATGAGTTATCTTATTGATATCGAAGTTATTTTATTATGGTCAGACATACTCTAAGTTTTCAGTACTTTTGAGGTTTATTGAAATTCATTCTGTGGTCAAAATATGGCTTATCTCTGAAAACTTCATGTGCACATGAAAATAATTTTTATTCTACATTTGTTGCTTGTAGTCTTTTATACATGTCAGGTCAAGAGAGTTGATGCTGTCGACAAAATCTTCCATAATATGGTGAGTTTTGTTTAGTTCTTTTGAGAGAGGGCTATTAGAATCTTCAAATGCAATTGTGGGTATGTCTGTTCCTCCTCTTCATACATTTTGAAACTCTTCAAAGGGGCATATAACTTCTCAATTTTTACGTATTTTTGATACATCAACCCTTTTATCATTATGGAATTTTCCTTTTGCAACGTAATTATTTCTTGTCTGGTATTCTAGTGTGTCTCATGTTAATATAGCTTTCTTAAGGTTTGAACTTTTTTTTTTTTTGCCTTTGTATATAAAGTGAATCTCTTATGGATGGCATATAGTTAGGTTTTGCATCTTGTACACATTCAGGTAATTTCTGAGCTTCAGTCCGGCTCTTTAGAACCGTGGGTCAACAAACTTCTTCTATGAACTGCCAGACGGTAAATATTTTAGATTGTACCGTCTGTTTGGTTTGGGCAAGTACCCTGCTCTGTCCCTGTAATGTGAGTATAGCCCTGGGCAGTTTGTACACGAATGGATTTGGCTGTGTTCATATAAACCTTTATTTATAAGACAGGTATTGGAATATAGTTGACCTTGAGGCCATAGTTTGTTGAAGCCTTGGTTTAGACCACCTGAATGAATATTTATAAATATGTTATAGAAGTATATATGTAGGTGTGTCATTTTTTTTTTTTGTTTTCTGTTTGCCTCATCCTTGTTCTGCTCTTGCTCTCTTTCTTCTACCTTTCTGCTACCGCACAAACCAGAAAGCCGAATCACATGAATTGCCCATAGAGTCAAACACAAATGAATTGGAATGACCCAGACACATGTTTAATTTTTGCCAAAAAGCCTTTATTACTTGGGCATAAGAATTGAAAAGGAAGAGTTTTAGAACATCAGTTTGCAAATAGGTTATTATAGATCTAAAAAATATATCTAAGAGCTTCAAGATAATGCTGAAAGCTACTATACATTAAAGGGTTAGTTCAACAATAATTATACATCTACACAAGTCATGAACTTTTATACGTATAAACAACCACAGTTGGAAAATAATGGAAGAGAAAAATACGATTGCCACATTATAAAAATGTTAATTATCTCTAAATTAATAGATTAAATAATTTCAATACATATGCTAATTACTAGACTGATTCTTCAGTTTATACAAGAAAGTAATTAAGAATCAACAGAAAATGGGCGCCTGGGTGGCTCCGTCAGTTAAGCGTCTGACTCTTGATTTCAGCCCAGGTCAATGATCTCACGGTTCATGGGATCGAGCCCCACAATGGTTTCTGTCCTGACAGCACGGATCCTGCTTGGGATTCTCTCTCTCTCCTCTCTTTGTCCCTCCCCTGCTCGTATGTTCTCTCTCTCTCTCTCTCTCTCATAATAAACTTTAAAAAGAAGAATAAACAGAAAAACTTGTGAAAAATGGAGCAGTGATGGACCTGCCGTATATTAACACATGTTACAAAGCCTCAAGAAATAGCACATGAAGTCCAGAAATAGGCTCAAATCCATGCAGTAATGTAATATTAACTAAAGGCAGTGTCTCCAGTTAGTGTAAAAGAGAGTTTTTAATACATGGTCTTTGAGACCACAGGATAGCCGATTGGGAGAGTCCCATTTGTGGATCCAGTTAAAATTTATATTCTAAAATTTTTTCTTAATGTTTATTCATTATTGAGACAGAGAGAGACAGAGCATGAGCAGGGGAGGGACAGAGAGAGAGAGAGAATCTGAAGCAGACTCCAGGCTCTGAGCTGTCAACACAGAGCCCGACGTGGGGCTGGAACCCACAAACCGGGGGATTATGACCTGAGCCGCAGTCGGACGCTCAACTGACTGAGCCATCCAGGCACCCCAAAATTCATATTCTAGATCAGGACAAACTACAAATGGATCAAATTTTTAAGTGTACAAAAGAGACAAATATAACACAAGTGTCCAAAGTAGGTCGAATAAACTATGGTTTATCCACACCCTGGAACACTGCAGCCGCGGTAAAGAAAGAGTTCTCTGTGCCCCTGCGCGGAGGTCTCCAGGATGTATTGTAAAGTAAGTAAAACAGGACACAGGATCATAGCTATAGAGTGCTATTTTTTTGTTGAAAACAAATTTTTCCGTTAAAATATTATGATCCATGCTCGTATTATTGTAAAGTACAGGGACAAGAGGGAATGGGGTGCAGGTAGACACTGACTGGAGTGGGACACTTCTAAGCGGAAACAGTTTTGTTCTGATTTGTGAAGCACTACCTATTTATTGAATCATGAATTATTTATGAATTTATTATCTATTTAAAAAATCATTAAAAATTCTTCCAGGTTGGGGTAAATTAACCTGTAAGTTCTGTGAATAACTTAAGGAAGAAGTAATTCTACATATTAACTTCCCCAAAAGTTAGAAAAAGAGGGACCACTGCCCAACTCATGAGGCTAGAATGACCTTGTTTGAAACCTGACCATATGTGGAGTTGAAGGAGGCAACACAGGAAAGAATGCAGATGATCTGATTTCATCACAAAAGTCAGGGTAACGATGTAGAGTGGGAAGGGGGGGAGGCGCGTGGGTGGTTTCTTGGTTGCTGCAGCATTCTGTTTCTTGATCTTGGTTTTTATACGTTGTTAACCTTATGCCTGTGTTGAACTCCACATGTCTTTTGTTTTCCTTATATATGTGATAATTGGTTATAAATGTTACAAAATAATTTTTAAAAGAAGCTGTAATTATCGTGGAATACACGTTCATCTAACAAATTAGCTTTAAAATATATACAGTAACGACAGATAAAATTTGCATAGGAGAATCTAAAAACTTGCAGTAGTTTAAAATAGAGCTTTTAACTCCCTTCTCAGGAATTGGCAAGTCAAGAATAGAAGTCTTGATTTTCTGAAGGTAGAACTTGTTAGTGGCGTATTTATTCCATTCTGTGTTAAAACGATTGGTAGAGTAAAGCAGTGATTTTTAAAAATGGTAACAACTGGTTTCTCCCAGCCTAGTTTCATGAAGGGGTTAGAGGCAGTCAAATCTGTATCTAGTAGGGACCCACCTACTTTTGTTTTGTTCACGCTATTCTGTTGGGATTTATGTTCCGCAGCTAGCACAGCAGTTCTAGCCAGTGTTAGAGTTGTTCATTCACATGATCAGGTTCATTGCAAATAAAACTTCTGTTTAAAACAAAAACAAAACAAAACATGCCACAGAAGAGAACAGAGAGGGTATCCACAATGGAAGGCTCAACAGATTTAGGGACTCCCGGACAAAGTGTCTTTCCTCATTAATTTTTTTATTAATGTTTTTAATGTTTTTTATTTATTTCGAGAGAGAGAGAGAGAAGGGGATGGGAGGGGAGGGGAGGGGTGGGGAGGCGCAGAGAGAGAGGGAGACACAGAATATGAAGCAGGCTCCAGGCTCAGAGCTGCTGTCAGCACGGAGCCCCACACGGGGATCGAACTCACAGACCGCGAGATCATGACCTGAGCCGAAGTCCGATGCTCAGTCGACTGAGCCCCCCAGGCACCCCAGGGCTTTCCTCATTTAAGGGGCTGGCATGTCTCTTCTTATTCCAAATCTAGAAAGTAACTATTTGGTAAGAGGTACTGAATACATGCAGGAATTTCAATCATTGTTAGGAATTTCATTTCCCATCCCTTTGGAAAACCTGAAGTCACACCCTTCAGGTCCCTCAGGTTTGCTCTCTGGAGCTGCTCCCGGGGAGGCATTGGGATGTGCTTGTAGCGGGATCTGGAGGCGCAGGCACCGTGCGTGCCCCGCAGGTCCTTACCGGGAAATGGCAAGGGCTCGGTGCCTGTCAGCGGCAAGGATCCGCCCGCGGAGGAGGCTGCGGGTACCCAGGGTCTGGCGTTTTCCGTGTGGGAGCTCTGATGAAGCCAGAAAAGGTCATCTTCAATAGTACACGCAGGGCGTGGCCCGGTCTAGTCTTTCAGGCCCCGGAGCTCGCCAGCCACTATCCAGACCTTCAGTCTTACCGGAACTGAAGGAATAAAAGGAGTTGCTACTGCCTTGCTCTCCTTTGGCCCACCCAGCCTTATGAACAAATGAGAACAAACCACAACAAAGCCGGGCTCCGGCAGGCCACCGTGTTTTTGTGCTCCTGACCGGGCCCCGGGGTTCCACAGCCTCCGATGGATTTCACAGTGGCCTCTTCTCGGAGGATTTGAGGAGCAGCCGTCACCCTACTGTTTCCTGGGCGTGGCCCCAGCGGGGGGTGGCCTTCTCCACTGTCCAGCCCGGGATGCCATTGGCGTGGCCTCCCTGTATTTTGCGGGTGCCCAGTTGAACTTCAGATTTGGACCACCGGAGTCGTCGTGCACAGGGAGGGCTCCCTCTGCTGGGCCCTCTGGTAAAACCAGCGGCCATCACTGTTCTCGGGTGGCTGCTTCTCCCTCCGTGGGAAGGAGTGTAGCCGTGAGCCCACTGCGCTTGGGAGTGTCTCCATCTCCGCCCGCTGGTGACTGAGGGCCGCTGAGATAGTGCTCGCGTGGGGGGAGGGGGCTGGAGGTCTGTAGCCCACGTGGGAATCATAATGAGGCCATCAGAGGCCAGGCCTTTCTTGGTCCCGAAATTCCAGGCTCTGGGAGGAAGGCCCCGTGCAGTCATCCCCGGACCGCACAACGGGGGACCGGTTTTCATCAGGCATCTGTCTCCACGTTGGCATTCGCAAGGTCAGAAATGGTTTTCGTGGCCCAGCCAACCGGGAAGAGACCCTGGAATTCTGTTGATGATGTCTTTGGGATGTTGAGATAGTTTGGCCACCATTTCTGGACGGCCCAGGTTTTTAGGCAGACTCATTTTCTTAGCTGACCGCGCTCTCTGAGGCAGCTTCAGTCTATCCGGGAAAGGCTCCGGCAGTCCACTTAGCCAACGTCCCTGTTGTGGAGGCTGAACCGTTCCTCCACAGGGGTGCAGAGCGGGGTCTGCTTTCGCAGGCAGCACCCCGGCCATGGAAGGGTGGCTGGGGCCGCCGCACTGTGGGGTTTGGATCCTGGGTTTGCCGGGGCTGTGGAGACCCCGAGCCCGCGGTTAACTGTGTCCAGTCCTGGCGCCTGCTTCCCGTGAACCCATGTTCACCTTCATTGCCCCTGGGATGAGACACAGAGCGTGTTGGTGACGTGTTGATCGTGAACCTAACAGATAACATAAAGAACTCTGTATCCAGCAGAGAATGCACATTCTTTTCCAGCCCATGCGGATCATTCTTAAACTTTACCATGTTCTAGACGAGAAGGGCTGCCTCAGTAACTTCCCAAAATATCACTATTATGCAGACGGTATCTCTGACGTTAATAAAATAGAGAAATTAATATCAGTCTGCTAAAAATGACCCATGCTTGTATACTTAAAAGTATAGATCATAAAGGAAATTACAGAGTAATTAGACATGAATGGAAATGCTGCATTTCAAAATCTGTGAGATACTTAAAGAGAGATTTATAGCTTATAATACATTTACCAGGAAACAGGAAACTGCTACGGGCTGAACTGTGGCTCTCCCCCCAGGCCCTCAGAAAACCTCAAAAGCATTCATACGTGGAAGTCCCCACCTCTAGTACCTCAGAATGTGACTCTGTTTGGAAACAGAGGAGTCTTTATGGAGGTAACTACGTGGAAATGAGGTCATTAGTGTGGGCCCTACTGTACTTCTATGGCTCTCCTCATACGAAGGGGAAATGGGACGAGTCTTGGACAGAGGGAAGATGATGGAAGATACAGGGAGGAAATGGCACGTCAAGCCAAGGAGAGAGGCCTGGAACAGATCCTTCCTGACACTTGGAAGTAACCGACCTCGTCCCCTTGATCTTGGACTTCCAATTCTCCAGAACTGTAAGAGAAAACACATTTCTGTTGTTTAAGCTACCCAGCTACCTTGTTAGGGCAGCCTCAGCAAACTAATACGGTCATTAATCAGCCAAATTTTAATTCAGGAAGTTGGAAAAAGAATCACAAGGTAAACAAGAAGGAAAGAAATAATGAAAGCAAGGCTGGAAATCTGTTCAATAGAGAGTGGTATTATCACATCCCCAAATTGGTTCTTTACAAAAGTTAATATACTTAAAACTTGTTGGATCATGGCTCGTGATTATTTCAGTTTTAGAAGAAGCATTAAGGGGAGCCTGGGTGCCTCAGTTGGTTAAGTGTCTGACTCTTGGTTTCAGCTCAGGTCACAATCCTGTGTCGGGCTCTGTGCTGACAGTGAGGAACCTGCTTGGGATTCATTTTCTCTCCCTCTCTCTGTCTCTCTGTCTCTCTGTCTCTCTCTCAATAAATAAGTCAACTTAAAAAAAAAAAAAAAAGAAAAGCATTACGTTAATACATACCTGTTTATAAAAACTCAAAATAATAAAGGGAATGTCTTTAATTTGATGAAGGGTATGTGCCAAAACCTAAAGCAGACTTTTAATGGGAAAAGTTCAGATGTGTGCCACTTAAGGTCAGGAACAAAGCAAACATGCTTTATGCTGTTACAGCTTTTCATGTTACTGGAGTTCCTGGCCAGCACATTAAGAAAATAAGTAGAAATGAGTTAACAGGATTGGAAGGGAAGAGATACATCTGTATTTATAGGTCACCTACAAATAAAAATCTCCAGAGACAACAGGCAAAATACATATACTAATAAGATAATTTGGTATTTCTCAAATAAAAGATCAGTTTACAAAAATCAGAATTCCTCTGTACTCAAAATAATTAGCAAAAGGGGTACCTGGGTGGCTCAGTCAGTTGAGTGTCGGCTCACAATCTCACCATCATTTTATATTTTTGTCACAATCTCATGAGATTGAGCCCTGCATCGGGATCGGGCTCTGTGCTGACAGCGCTTGAGAGTCTCAATTTCTCTCTCTCTCTCTCTCTCTCTCTCTCTCTCTCTCTCTCTCTCTCCCCCCCTCTCCCCCCACCCCCCCCCCAGCCCTTCTCCCCTGCTCGTGTTGTTTCTCTCTCTCAAAAAAAAAAAAAAAAAAAAGAAAAATCCTCTAGAAGAGATGAGATAATGATACAAGATACCATTCACAAGATAAAAACAAGTGTCTAGGATTTAACAATGGTCAAGATTTACATGGAGAACAGTTTACAGTATATGATGAAAAGACCTGAAAAACAGACCATGTTCAGACAGGCTGTAACGTGTTTCTAAATATGACGGTTCTCTGTAGATCGATCTATAAATTCTACGAAATGCCAGTCGCAATCCTGTAGAATATTTTGAGAAATTTGACATCTATCTCTATCTCTATCCATATCTATATGGAACTATCTGATATCTATCTATTTATATAGATAGATAATAATCCATAATATATATATAATATAGATATATAATAAGCTATAATATATATAGATATATATACATATATGTACATTATCTATTTATCTGTGGAACTTCTGATTCTGACACACTTGCTTTTATCACAGCACTCTGCTGCTGAAAACAACTGGAAAATTTGATTAAAATATACATGTATCTGCACGTGTAGAGCTGTAAAATCAGTAAGGCCTCAGGGGCATGATGAGTCCGAGAAGTAGGTCTGTGGACATATGAATCCCCAGCATTTAGCTCTACCTGCCCATTGGAGGCAGTTGTCTGGAGGCAGAGAAGCTGAAGAAAACTTCCAGAAACCTCACAGGTAGGGCAAACAGAAGTTGGAGATTAGGTCTCAGTAAAGAGGAGGACTCTGCTAATTTTCTAGGTATTTAATTGGGGCCCCTGAAGGGCTACACCCCTTAGATGAAAGGACACACGGAAATAGGCCAGCCCTCCTAAGACGGAAACTCGGTTGTAATCAATCCCAGATGGCGTTACGGTGATCTGACCCTAGGGTAGAAAGAAAACATAACAGCGGTTTAAATTAAAACGAGATAGGTTTCGTAGCAACCACAGAAAACTGAAGAGAGGATTAGTGGACTGGAAACTAGGTCAGTGGAAAATATCTGGGCTGAAGTACGGAGAGAAAAAATGGACAGAAAATTAAAGCATAAATTAGGATTCCTGTTAGACACAGTGAAAAAATTAACATGTATGTATTTATAGTTCCAGAAGGAGATGAGAGAGAAAAAATGGGACAGAAACACTATCTGAAGAGATAATCTGTGAGAGCTTTTCAAAGGTATAACTCAGAACAGAGATCTACACATAGATTCAAGAGTTCCTGTGACTCCATGACGGGATAAATACTTCTCAGCACGTAACACACCCAGGCATATAATAGCAAAACTTCTGAAAACCACAGATGAAGAGAAGGTTTTATAACAGCTAGTGGAAAAAGGACATGCGAGTTCTGAAAAGCAGTTTGACAGCTCACAAGGGGAGTGATGGGAGTGGGAGGTAACGGGAAATGTTAAAACTGCTCAAAGAAGCAAACCTGTCAACCTGTGATTCTGTACCCAGCAAAAATATTTACTGTTGAACGAAAGCAAAACTAGAAAATGTTGAGGGCAATCAAAGAAGACCTGGACCAATCAAAGATCCTGTACTCACAGGTTGGAAGACTTCATACCGTTGAGATGGCATTTCTCCCCAAACTGGTGTAATCCCTGTCAAAACCCAGGCTACCTTTTGGGTCGAAATTGACAGATTGCTTTCATGGGGCGCCTGGGTGGCTGAGTTGGTTGAGCATCTGACTTCGGCTCAGGTCATGATCTCATGGTTTGTGAGTTTGAGCCCCGTATGAGGCTCGCTGCTGCCAGCTTGGAGCCTGTTTGGATCCTCTGTCCCCCTCTCTCTCTGTCCCTCCCCCCGTCACACGCTCTCTCAAAAATAAACCATAAAAAAAAAAAAAAAAAGGAATTGACGGGCTGATTTTAAATTTATGTAGAAATGCATGGGGCCCGGTATAATCAATACGATTTTGGAAAGGAACAAAGTGGGAAGACTCACACTTCCTGATTTTAGTACTAGTAATCAAGGCAGTGTGTTCCTGGTTAAGGATCGCATATGGATCAATGGGATACAATTCCAAGTCCAGAAATAAACCTATACATCTATGGCAGTTGATTTCTTCCTTTCCTGTCTTGTCCTGTTCTTTCCTTTATTAAGTTATCTCTACCCCCAACATGGGGCTCGAACTCATGACTTGAAGATCACAGGTCACACACTCTATAGACTGAGCCAACCAGGTGCCCCTGGTCAGTTGATTTTTGACAAGGGTACCAAGAACATTCAAGGGTATAAAAAAATAGTCTTTTCAACAAATGGTGCAGGAGCAACTGGAGATCCACAAGCAGAAGAATGAAGTTGGACCCTGCCTTACACCATGTATAAAATTAACTCAAAATAGAGCAGAGACTTAGACGTAAGAGCTAAAACTCTGTAACTCTTAGAAGGAAACATATGTATAAATTTTTGTGACCTTGGGTTGGGCAATGGTTTCCTAAGTATACACCAAGACCACAAGCACCAAAGAAAAAATGGATAAGTTAGATTTCATCAAAAGTAAAGACTTTTGTGCTTCTAAAAAACACTATTGGGAACGTGAAAAGAGTCCACAGAATGGGAGAAAATCTCATGCAGGTCTAGTATCCAGGAACATATAAAGAACATTTACAACTCAACAGTAAAAATGTAAATAACCTAACTAAAAATTGACAGATGATTCCAGTAGACATTTTTCCAAAGAAGATAAATGAATGACCAGTAAGTGCGTGAAAAGATGCCCGACATCATCAGTCATTTGGGAAACACGAGTCAAAACCACAATGAGATATCACTTCTGGCCCACCAACATGGGTGTAATGAAAGACCGTAACAAGTGTTGGTGAAGAGGTGGAAAGATTGGAACTCTTGTACGTTGCTGGTGGGAATGTAGAATGTGTGCCTGCTTTAGAAAACACGCATTCAGGGGCACCTGGATGGCTCAGTCATTTAAGCGACGTGACTCTAGATTTTGGCTCAGGTCGTGATCTCGTGGTTCATGAGTTCCAGCCCTGCATCGGGCTGTGTGCTGACAGCATGGAGCCTGCTTGGGATTCTCTCTCTCCCTCTCTCTCTGCCCCTTCCCTGCTCACTGTCTCTCTCAAATAAATAAACATTAAAAAACTTAAACAAACACCCATTCAATCCAGCAGTTCTGTTTCTAGATATACACCCACGAGGACGAAACACAGACACACCCACCTATGAACATGCATAGGAGCCTTAGAATAGCCCACACATGGAATCCAAATGTCTGTTAGCTGATGGGTGGATAAACAAATGTGGTATATCCATCCAATGGGATATTATTCAGCCACAGGGAATGAAATACTGATAACGGCTACAGTGGGGGTGAACTTTGAAATCATGCTGAGTGAAATTAATCAGATGCAGACAACCACATATTGTATGATGTCATTTATATGAAATACCAGGAGCAAATCCATAGAGACTGAAAGTAGATCAGTGGCTGTCAGGGGCTGATGGGAGGAGGGTGTGGGGCATGCTTGCTTCTGGGTGGCGGGGGGGGGGGGTTTGTGGGGAGTGGTGAAAATATTCTGGCATTAGATAGTGGTGATTGTACAGCTTTGTGATTATACTGAAAACCAGTGAATTGCACACTTTCAAAGTGTGTACATGTGTATTGTACAGTATGTGAATTATGTCTCAATTTTTCTTTTTTTTTTTTTAACGTTTATTTATTTTTGAGACAGAGAGAGACAGAGCATGAATGGGGGAGGGTCAGAGAGAGGGAGACACAGAATCTGAAACAGGCTCCAGGCTCTGAGCTGTCAGCACAGAGCCTGACGCAGGGATCGAACTCACAGACCGCGAGATCATGACCTGAGCCGAAGTCGGACGCTTAACCAACGGAGCCACCCAGGCGCCCCTGTCTCAATTTTTCTTAAATGAAGGCAAAATAAAGATGTTTTTAGACAAAGAGAAAACAGAAAATCTGTCCTCAGTAGACTTACACTAAAGAAGATGCTAAAGGGAATCTTTTTTTTTTTTTTACATTTATTTTTGAGAAACAGAGTGAGACAAAGCATGAATGGGGGAGGGGCAGAGAGAGGAGGAGACACAGAATCTGAAGCAGGCTCCAGGCTCTGAGCAAGAGGTCAGCACAGAGCGTGATGCAGGGCTCGAACCCACGAACTGTGAGAACATGACCTGAGCCGAAGTCCAACGCTTAACTGACTGAGCCACCCAGGTGCCCCAATACTAAAGGGAATCTTAAGGTAGAAGGAAAATGATCCTAGAAAAAACAGGGAAATGTAGGACGGGATGGAGAGCTTCAGAAAGGGTAAATGTGTCTTTTGTTGACTGCATAAAACAGAATGATGCTCTGTGGGGCATACGGAAATGTACATTGAAGTTACATGACAGCGACAGCACAATGGGTAGGAGGTGGGAAATGGACTTAATGTGTTTTAAGACCTAATCGTTGGGAGGTGGTAAGAATACTAATTTAAGTTGCTACTGTAAATTGTAATCTTCAGGGTGACCAAGGAAAGAAAAATATTATAGTGGCTCAGTCGGTTGAGCACCAATGTCAGCTCAGGTCATGATCTCCCAGCTCGTGAGTTCGAGCCCCACGTCGGGCTCTGTGCTGACAGCTCGGAACCTGGAGCCTGCTTCGGATTCTTTGTCTCCCTCTCTCTCTGTTCCTCCCCTGCTCTTACTCTCTCTGTCTCTCTCTCTCAAGAATAAAATAATGAAAACATTAAAACCTACATAAAGGATACAGGAACAGCTAAATGGAGGAGACGCACAGGGCCAGGCATGGAGGAGGCGTGTGTCACTCCCACGCCCTGTCTGAGTGCCACTCTCCCAGCACCTTGGCGTGTTCACCAGCCTGGAAGCTCCCAGAATCCCGTCAGTTGGGGGGTGTTGTGGAGATTTTGTTACATGGCAGGATTGACTAAGTCATTGGCCGTTAACAGCTCACCCTGCAGCACCTGCCCCCTTCTCTGGAGGTTGGGGGTGGGGCTGAACCGTAAAAAGCTTTCCATCCCATTGTAGCTGGTCTTCCTGGCCACCTGCCAGGAAGCTGTTGTGGGACACCGGCCGCCAATCCGCTCATTAACATACAGAAGACAGCCTTATCTCTCCACAGATTCCAGAGGTTTTAGGAACTGTGTGCCAGGAACTAAGGACAAAGACCGCACCCATTATAGCTTTGTATTGCCTAATAGCTTTTATGTATATAGAGCAAAAATGGACAGAAGTAAAAGGATACGCATATGAATTTCCTAGTAGGGGATTTTTTTTTTAATGTTTATTTTTGAGAGGAGAGAGAGCGAGAGAGAGAGACAGAGAGAGACAGCGTGAGTGGGGGAGGGGCAGAGAGAGAGGGAGACACAGAATCCGACTTCCCGACACGGGGTTCAAACTTGCAAACCGCGAGATCATGACCTGAGCTAAAGTCTGAAGCTTGAGCTGACACTCCCCCGTAGTAGGAGATCTTAACACACCGTTTTCCTATCTGATGGTACAAGTTGACAACAGTCAGTAAGGAATAAGAGATGTGAACAACAAACTCAACTCGGTCGTTGAAGAACACAGTATTCAGTAACTGATGAGTCGTCTTTTCCTGCCGGCACACGTGGGCATTTACTAGCGCGGAGAAACGCGGTTCGTGTTATTGTATGTGGACCTTATATTCCGTGGCCATTGTAAACCCACTTACTGGGTTTGGCTTCCTGTTTGATCCGCCTCTTAGGCCGCCCAGTCTCGGTTTCCCATCTCCTCCCGCCGTCCACTTCCCAGAGGGCCAATTCAGTCTCCGGAGTTTGGTGGAAACCTCCGGGTGCAAGCCGGCTGTGCTTGCTCGTCCTCCAGTGTCCTTAGATGTGTTCAGTCTTGAGGCCATGCTGCCTTCTTTCTCCCCATCTCTGAAATGTGTGAAAGGTGGTTTCCATACTTCGTCACATCTGGGATGTTCAGGAAGCTCCTTCAAGTTATGTAACCTTCCACACCACCAGGACTAGAGGCGCCTCTTTTCCTGTGTGAGTATTGGACGCAATTGTCTACTATTTTCATTGGGGTGATATTAAGCTTACAGGTTAATTAAAGGAGAACTGGGGCCTAATCTTCTTTGGGACTATAGTATGATTTATAATTTCAGAGAAGAAAGCCGGGTACTTTTTGTGAACTTCTTGTTCATCTCTTACGATGTTAATACTGGGTTTTGTTCCTTTGGTTCTCTTGGTGGGATATTTTCTGCTATTTCCTCTTCTTTTTTCTTGGAAAGTATGAAAGCTATTTATATAGTCTCTTCATTCATACTGCTTTTGTTACCAGCTCCCTGACCAAATCACCTTGTTTCTTATAGTTGCCTTTTCCTTTATCCTGTTGTTCCCTTTTAAGTGTACAGTTACACCTTCCACCAGAAATGACAAAATTTGCAGTTACACCGACAGTTTCCATGTGAGCTGTCTTCACTCTGTAAGCGCCTTGATTTTGGTCTTTGACACTCTATGTAAGTGCTCGTAACTGCACATTAATTTTCTTCTGCAGGGAAGTTTGGGCCCTGTTTCTCCATTCTTGTCTATCTGACCCCCATTGTACTCATCCTAGATCTTAGAAATTCTTTAAAATCTTTGATCGGCTGATGTTACTCTTACTTTCTAATGTTGCGGTTTTATTTCTTTAGACAGCTTATATTTGCTGTCATTTCGTGAGCTCGAGGGTGGGAACGAAATAAACGAGGCTCCCTAGTTTCTCATCTTAGAAGTAGTATCGAAGTACTAACTTAAAAAGAAGACATTCATGGGGCGCCTGGTGGCTCAGTCGGTTAAGCACCGACTCTTGATTTCAGCTCAGGTCATGGTCTCACAGTTTGTAAGTTAGAGTCCTGAGTTGGGCTCTACGCTGACAGTGTGGAGCCTGCTTGGGATTCTCTCTCTCCTTCTCTCTGCCTCCCCCGACCCCCCCAATCAACAAACTTAAAAAAAAAAAAAAAGGAAGAAAGAAAGAAAGAAAGAGAGAGAGAGAAAGAGAGAGAGAAAGAAAGAAAGAAAGAAAGAAAGAAAGAAAGAAAGAAAGAAAAAGAAAGAAAAAGAAAGAAAGAAAGAAAGAAAGAAAGAAAGAAAGAAAGAAAGAAAGAAAGAAAGAAAGAAAGAAAGAAAGAAAGAAAGAAACATGAACCAAAGTCTGGTGTTCCTGGCTCTTATTCTTGAATAATTGAATATTTCTTGGCTAGTCTTCATGGCTGGGGTTCTTTATACTACTCTTAAATGTTTCCAGTTTTTAAGAACCCCAAATCCTTCCCTGTTCCTGCTTCTCTGTATCATTTGTGAATGCCTCCAGTCCTTGTACTGTAGATCCTGGATGTGTTTGGTACTTTTGATTCCTGGGCTGTAAGATAATTGCATCTGTATAAGGAGGTGAGTTTCCATTTCCTGTCTTCTCTTTGCCTCTGGGTTTTAACCAGTACATGGGAGCCATATCAGGTTCAAAGTAATCAGGATCCCCCCTTAAAAGGGATTAAGACGTGAACTTCAGGGCACCTGGGTGGCTCAGTCAGTTAAGCGTCCGACTTCGGCTCAGGTCATGATCTCGCGGTCTGTGAGTTCGATCCCTGCGTCAGGCTCTGTGCTGACAGCTCAGAGCCTGGAGCCTGTTTCAGATTCTGTGTCTCCCTCTCTCTCTGACCTCCCCTGTTCATGCTGTCTCTCTCTGTCTCAAAAATAAATAAACGTTAAAAAAAAAAAAAAAAAAAAAAAGATGTGAACTTGGAGCCAAACTAGGGACTTCCAGCTGCCTTCCCCCAAGTATAAGCCTTGATTCCCCACTCTGGATCCTAAAATAGACTCAAAGTTTGTGTGTCCAGGTGGTTGAACTGAGTGCACCTTACAAACTCATTTGCTAGTGGAACAGAGTGATGAGATACGGGCCTTCTGGCTGATTGCTAGAGAACAAGTCTTGAGTCGTAATCCACCTGAGTTGTGATTTGGACACAAGTGGAGGGGAATTAACTCACTTTTGTTTTTCAACACTTGCCTCTCAATTCTAAGAGAGACGATAGAGCCTTTCTTGCTTTTGGGGTAGAAAGCATTCCATTTCCATTCACTCTTACTCAAGCCCTCGGAAGAAAAAGGTAGCAGGATAAATTTTACAGGAAAAGGAAGTGGAGCAGAATGATTGCCGATGCACTCGTCTCTTTTGGTACACTTTTCTCCAGATGCTTTGAAATGCCTAATGCATTATATTCAAGGCTAACTTAAATGGGTATTGTGTTTTCAGAGAAAACAGAGGTCCTCCCTGTCGAACAGAACACATTTCCTTTTTTTTTTTTTTTTAAAGTTTATTTATTTTTGAGACAGAGACAGAATGAACGGGGTAGGGTCAGAGAGAGAGGGAGACACAGAATCTGAAGCAGGCTCCAGGCTCTGAGCTGTCAGCACAGAGCCCGACGCGGGGCTCGAACTCACGGACCGTGAGATCATGACCTGAGCCGAAGTCGGACGCTCAACCAACTGAGCCACCCAGGCGCCCCCACATTTCCTTTTTTTAACATTTATTTATTTTCAAGAGACAGACAGAGTATGAGTGGGGGAGGGGCAGAGAGAGAGGGAGACACAGAATCCGAAACCAGCTCCAGCCTCTGAGCCGTCAGCACAGAGTCCGACGCGGGGCTCGAACTCACAAACCATGAGATCATGACTTGAGCTGAAGTCGGGTGCTGAACTTTCTTCTTCCTGTGCCTCATGTTTGTCTTCTCTGGCCGGCCACAGGTGAGGGCAGAGGTTGAACTTTATTCATTATCCTAAGTACTTAGCACAGTTCTTTTGAATATGATAATTTTCCTAATTAGATTAAAAGCAGGAAAATGAAGTTCTTGCTTCTTTCATGCTTCTCTGTTTTGACTAGTGAAAATAATACTTACTAAACATGTACTGCCGTCTAAATACATTCCATGCCCTTGGTTGCGGTCACTGTCTAATCAGCAAGAGGGAAAGGCGTGTCGCATTGAGATCTACTTCTAAAATTTTCAGGCATTTCTTTCTAATGTTATTTCTGTTCATGGGTAGTAAAATTGGGATGGTTTTGTCAACCTTAATATCTCACTGGCTCTTCTTACCAAATATCGTAAGTCTTCTCCCCGTATGTTGAAACCTTCTTTGCAAACCTCATTTCTAATGGCTCCATAGAAAGTCCATTATGTGAGTGTTGTTCTGTAAGTTACTTAATAACGTCAGGCTAGAATGTGTGTTCTGCGAGTGTCCGGACTTTTTCCCGGTCAGTTCACTTCAATACTACAGCACTTACTACACTGTCTGGTACATCATGGGCACTCGATACGTATTTGTGAAATGAACAGATGACTATTTAGGCGGTGCTGTTTTTCCTGTATTATGAATTATACTCTCTAAAGTGTATTTGCACATAGTACTTCACTGCATTTCAAATGGTTTTTCTCAGTAATTTGTTCTAGAATAAATTTCTAGAACAGGATCTTGCTGGTTGAAAGGGTATGGGCAAAGTTATATGATTTCAGAGTAGTTTTCTCTATGAAATGATGTTATCTGTGGCTTTCTATTTTTTTATACTTTGGTTTTGTAAATTCTGTTAGGGTTAAAAGTTTTTTTTTTTTCTTTCATTTTGTTGAAGTTCATTTCTTTTAATTCAGGGAGCAGGTAGGGGTTTTGTGACTGGGATACAGAGTTGGTGGTGGTGCAGGCTGAGGATTGGACGGTCCCTTGAACGTGAGTGGGTGTGCGTGCTAAGGAGCGCTACTCTATAGGAATGGGAGAGTATCAAAGGGTACTAAGCAGAGTAGTGAGAGTCAGAACAGTAAAAAGGATACTCCTGGTGGTAGTGTGGAGGAACGATTGGAGAGAGGAGAGACCAGAGAGACGGAGATCTGGATTTCTCACTCTCTGGTCCCACATCTAATTAATCACCAACTTTTATGCCCTCAGTCTTCCGTGAATTTCTTCCTCTCTTCCCCCAGTTGGGTCCTCAGTGTCTTTAACCTCAGCCACCGCTGTAACCTTGTTTCTCTCCCTGCCTCAGAACCATTCTCCATTGAGCTGTGAACGTGATCAAGCTAAACCCAGCTCTGAAGAATCGTTCTCTATCATTCATATTTTAATGCTCTAGCTCAGCAACACGGCATGCGAGCTCTTCCCTTATTTGGACCCCTCAGCCTCGTTTCTTGCTCCTCCCTGCTAGGAGGAAAGTCTTTCCTAGGAATGAAAAGGGCTTCTTATCCTCAAACGTCTCACCTCTGTCCCCCACACGGATTATTTCTGGCTTTGTGCCTTGCTCATCTGTACCCGCGTCACAAAAGCCCCTCTCTTCAATCAGGCCCCCTCGGTCCCCTTTTTCTGGGGTGCCTTGTGTAAGACTCAGGTGTCTGTCACCTCTTCCAACAAACTTTAACATATATATTCACATATTGCCTCCCTTCCCCACTCTTCACCTTCTGGGTCAGGCATCCGTCTTCTGGGCTTTTATGTAGGACCTTATTTTTACCTTTTCCAGGTTGTGCTGTGATTGTCTGGTTAGGTATGTCTCCCACATTGAACTGTGAAGGCAAGAGCTCTTTTTATTTATGTTTGTATTCTCAGCAGTAAACATAATGTCTGGCATATAGTCAGGTGGTCAAAAAGGATCTGATTTATGATTTTCTAGATGAAATAATGAGGCGGAGGGGTGTGAGCCAGGCCAGTGGTAATGGGAGAGAAAGTTGGGTGGGAGAGACAGATTGGAAGGAAGTCACTTGGATGGCAGAGACCAGTTACAGGTGGAAGCCATGGGTGATTGTGGGGGGGGGGGGGGCGGTGTGTACCTTAGTAAATGAGCTTGGTATACAGGTTTTTGACTTGTTAAATTTCAGATATTTGTTGGACATTTAGAGATGACGAGTACACATATAGAAATACGGCTGTAGATATTAGATCAGGATTTAAGAGACATGAGCATACAGGTGTCAGCTGGGGCATTTGGAATAGATACCCAAATCAGGAAGGGGAGGGGATTTAAAAAGGTGGAGTAGGGATCCTGGGGAACATTGACTGAGTAAAAGAAAAAGTAGGAGAGTGTACCGATGGCCGACAGTGATGAAGAAAGGTTGAAATGGATGAGAATTGAGAACAATGTTTTGTTTTGTTTTTTTAAATTTTTTTTTTCAACGTTTGTTTATTTTTGGGACAGAGAGAGACAGAGCATGAACGGGGGAGGGGCAGAGAGAGAGGGAGACACAGAATCGGAAACAGGCTCCGAGCCATCAGCCCAGAGCCCGACGCGGGGCTCGAACTCACAGACCGCGAGATTGTGACCTGGCTGAAGTCGGACGCTTACCCGACTGCGCCACCCAGGCGCCCCGAGAACAATGTTTTTTATTTGCAAAGTAGAAGATCATTATTGATCTTTGAGAGAATAATTTTGCTCCAGTGGGGTGAAACAGAAACTAGATTGAAATTAGTGATTGAAAGAGGCTGAGAAGCAAGTAAACGGTGAGCAAGTGAAGAAGCAAGCATATACTCCTCTTTAAAAATGTGCTTTGTGGGGACATGGTGTCTCCTGGAAAAGGGATGTGCCGCCAGGTCCTTGAGGGGAGGGTAGTTTGGCGATAATTTTTCGTTTCATTTTCTTGGTTTGGGATGGGAGAAGGTCTTGGAGAAGTTTATCAATTGATACTCAGGAAGCAGAAGAAAGGGGGCTGGAAGTCCAGAAGGAAGTCTTTACTGGAACAAGGTTAAGAAGGAGGAGAGGGCCTGGGACCAAGACCGCAGATGGTACTGTCAGCCTCGAGAGGGTTCTTCCCTGGGCGAAAGGAAGAGGAGTCAGGATTCGTGGAAATGCACACACGTGTAAAGACGGCGTGAGGGGATGTGAAGGATCTGTGCTCTGTGAGGCAGGCCACCAGGTCACGAACTGTGGGGTGAAGGGTAGGTCACGGCCCGGGTGGGCTGGGCGGTGGGGGGCAGCCCCGGGGTCCTGGAGAAGGTTGGGAAAGGGCAGAGAAGTGACGGTGGGGCTGCAGGTGGGTTTCAGGGCCCAGTTGAGGTTGAGCTATGGGAAAACAGAAAGCAATCATAAAAAAACTTTAATAGTAGGTTTTTCCCCTGAAAAATGGCCGCAAAAGGGACGGCACTAGAGACTGACTGACACGTACCCCCTGGATGGAGTGAGGCAGATCGCTAAGGACGGCCGTATTTGCTCTGCAGGTCTGGCGGAGTGCAGGACCGCTTGGGCGGTCAGGGGACCAGGAGCTAGTCGTGCCTGGGCGGCCACCCCTGGTGCCGTGGAGACCTCCGGAGTCAGCCCACGGTACTCAGTGCACCACTGATGAGATTGAGGGTCCGTGTGAGAGGGGGCCTTTGGCTTTTCCCTTCTTGTTTGCTGTATTCTTGCCCCTGTGAATATCAGTTAAAATATGTAAGATAAAAGCAACAGACTGCAGGTAATGGACTCTCTTTGAAGACAGTGAATTTTGCATAGAACAGTAGTATTGGCTGGTTATGAGCTCTTACTGCAGAGTTACTCATGCCTGATTAGAAGAGCTCTGCTGGCCCCACACAGCCCGTATCTATCAGCTGATCCAGGGTGAAAGGACCCTAAAGAGAGAGCCGTTTCCTCCACGGTGTCTTGTCTTCCATCGGGAACTTGTACACAGGTCTGTCCAGGCCTCCGGCTCACCGGCGGGATCTCCGATGGGAGCGGCGTTTCTATCAATTACGCTTCTCCTTAAAAAAATGAAACTCTGAGAACAAAAGCCTAAGTTCTGTAACGCCTTCAAGAAATGCATAAATCGCGGGAAGCAGTCCAGGGGCAAGAGAGACTCGAACGTCAGCCGCTCTGCCAGTTCCGAGCCTTCTGTCTACGACTCCGCCGTTGTCCGTCAGTCACTGCTTGACTTAACGCTGGGTTTCCGTTTCTGCTTTCAGGAAAACCTTTAACTTACGCCCTGGGTGTTGCCCGTCCCAGTTTCCTGGTGGCTCACCGCTTCTGCCTGCTCCAGCCTTGCTCCGGCAGCTTCAAGGCTTGTGAAAGCTTGCTGCTTTGGCCTGCTACCCCTGCTTCAGGTGTCAACGGCTTTTAATTAGCTCGCTTCCTCTGCTGACCGTCACTAGGCCCTCGCGTGTCTGCACACCTAGTCCCAGGGCCGAAAGGACTGAGCTACTCCTCCTTCCTTAAAAATCCTTGTGGCCCGGCTCTCGGGGATTCAAGGGAGAGTGAGGGAGGTTGGAAGTCTACCGCATGATTCCCTGTCGACAGCCTCTGCGTATACAGGGCTGGTCTGGGGTCTGCAGGGGCACGGCGGCGTGGGCATACCGCCTCGTTAGAGCCTGGGTCCGTTCTGATTGGTTATGCCCATGCCGTACCAATTTTTAAATATTCCGACTATGGCTACTGTGTATATGAATTGTGTCTCCATGGAGAGCATACCTCTAGCTGTTAGGAAACCCTAGGTTGCCTGTCAAAGAGACTTAGTTTTGGGGTTTTTTTCCAGTAAATATTTTGAACACCAACTGGTCACTAACAGAACAGTATAAGAAACAAATACAGTGTCTTCCACACATATTAACAACGATCACCATTAACAAGTCGGTTGGCATCAGGGTTATGGGCGTGGGGCGTGGGAGGACGTCTTCAGGGCCGTGGAATGGCTCAGTACCTCTAGTCTAGAGAGCACTGCCTTTGTGATCAGGCAGCGAGCACGGTCGGACCCTGCCGTCCAGCGGTGTAGGCCCTGAGGTCGTACCTGAAATGTGCGCGGCCCAGTGTCAGGCACAGAGGACGCTTGCCCTAAATAAGAGTGGTTTTATTATTTTGTCATCATTATTAATGATGAATGATGATGGATGCTGTACATTGGAGGTGATAAGGAGACGGAGCCACGAGGCAGTAAATAGTGAACAGTAGCCACAGGCAGGAGATGAAGGGCAGGCTGTGAAGTCAAGACTTGGGAGGCCCTGCGTTTTGCCCCGAGAGCAGCAGGGGCTGGAGTGGCCTCCCACACAAGCGATCTCAGTGACACCATTGCCTCTCTGACCGCAGTGCCCTGTTTTGGTTGGCATGTTAGTGGCAGTTTAGCAGTGTGCTTGAAGCCACTAATATCGATGCCCGGTAACTTTCCTCGTACAAGTTCCCACTCAGATGACAAATACTCATCGTTTATCCATCCGGTACTTAACCAGGTACCTGTTGATTCCCAAGCACTGGGCATATGCCAGTGAACAGAGGAGAAAGAGTGATCTCTGCCATCATAGAACTTGCATTGTAGTGAGGAAGGCAAGTGGTAAAATACGGAAGAATATGCAGTTTGTCAAATAAGAGTGAAGGGTAAAGGGAAGCAAGAGATGATCTAGAAAGAGTGACAGGGCAGCGACTGTTCAGGAAGGGACGCTTGTCAATTCAGTTTGAGGGAGCAGCCCATGTCACTTTATGGGAGAGACTGCCTGAGACCTAGGGAATGAGGTCAGATGCCCTGGGTTGGGACTGGGCCAGGCGAGCAGAATGTGTGGAGCAGAGTGAACCAGGGAGGGCGTGTGAGATGTGGGAGGTGGGAAGACGAGAATGTGCTGGCCTGAGGAGTTATGGCAGGTTGACGGTCACTTGGAGGGAGATGGGAAACCGTTGGGGGTCTTGGAGCAGAGGAGTGTCCTGATCTGAGCCACGTTGACGCAGGATCACTCTGACTGCCGGGCTGGGAAGACACCGTGGGGGTCAAGGGCAGAAGCGGAGAGGCCGGGTAGGACCGTCCGGGCAAGATGTGACACGGCAGGTTGAACGGAATGGGCCGGAGGAGGTGTGGTGAACCCTGGATTTACTGAGTGTAGACTAGATCTGAGCCCCGCAGGGAAACTGGTGCTTGGCATATTGAAATTGTGTTTAGTATAGAGAGAGAAATCCCGTGTTGCGTGTTGCGGCTATGAGTGCAGAGACTTAAGCTGTGTTTAAGAGCTCATTCATTTATGTATATTTGTCACTTGGTGATTTTTTCTGTAGTGTTTCCAGCTTTTCTAACAGTGGAGTGCTTTAAATATGAAGCCTTTGAAGAGACATCTTTGGTGTTTTTAAAAACTACATGTTCTGTGTTAAATTTATCATCTTCTAGGCCATACCATAAAATATAGTTTTTAGTTATTTAGAAAAAAATTTTTTAATCGTTTATTCATTTTTGAGAGACAGAGCATGAGTGGGGGGAGGGGCAGAGAGCGGGAGACACAGAATCCGAAGCAGGCTCCAGGCTCTGAGTCGTCAGCACAGAGCCCGACGCGGGGCTCGAACCCACCGACCGCGAGATCATGACCTGAACTGAAGTCAGATGCTTAACCGACGGAGCCACCCAGGCGCCCCTGTTTATATTTTCAGTTGAGGCTATTTCTAGCTCTATTTCTGTGTGCCACCACAGATACAAAATTATTAGTAGCTGAAGAGGCTGGAGTTTCTTATTTCATAGTTAACGTAAATAAGTTGGGATGTGTAACTGGGGTCGAGCAGACGACGGTGAAGGCATTGGGCCGTGCTGTGCTTGGTGCGGTGCCTCACAGGATAACGGCTGGCGCTTGTTGAACACTGAGTTGAAAGCAGTTTGCGCTTGTGTTATTTTCATCTTTACCGCAGTTCTAAAAGGTGAGTACCCTTCGTACGTTGTACGTTAGTGCATTAGCTGTTACGCGGATGAGAAAAGCGAAGTTCTGAAAGGTTATGCGCCCAGAGTTACACAGCTAATGACAGAGCCAGGCCTCCAGCCCGGTGGTCTGCCCGCAGAGTGCGTCACGGCCGCCCTGAGCAGCCACCCGAGACGCTAGCTCCAGCGCCTGGTGGTGGTCAGTGAATGCTAATTCCCCGCACAGCTCTGTGACCCACAGGCGGTGTTGGGTCCAGTGTTTTTTGGATTTGAGGACAATAATTCAGTGCTTCTGCTCTGTTTCACCTGGGAGCCGGTTGGGGTTTGGACCAGCACCTCAAAAGCAGGGGCTTTCGTATTTCTCCAGTGGAGCATGCTTGTCTTTATACTGAATGAGATCAAAGAACCAAAACCTATAATCAGCCTGATGTCAGAACCTGCTGCCGGATGGCTTGTGAAAGTCTTTTGGCTTTAGAACTGCAGGTAGGGGCTTGTGGACCGGCATCAGACTCTTAGGGGAGTAGCTGGCATTTAGAACATGCTCGGATACTACAGCGATTTCTCTTCCCAGTGATCACCAGAAACTTCTGTGCTCAAACACAGACCTGGTGAGACGCACGGAGCTAGGCAATCTGAGGAGGGGGAATCTTAAGTCTTTCTTTCCCTGATCAGAATAAGGACAGCTTAAGTGATAGGCGGGGTCCCTTCCCTGTCCTGCACGGAAGCGTGTCGAACTCAGCGCTCCCGTCTTTCTGTCTGCACTCCCAGCACATAGTTTGAATCTACCGAGCAGCTAAACTTGTTTCCAGCCTTTCAGAGGTTTGGGTGAAACAATATTTCAAGTTTCTCCTTGCTCTTTGTTTATAGTGTCCTTTATCCGCCCCCCCCCATCTTTATTGAGATATTATTGACATATAACATTGTGTACGTTTCAGGTGTACTAAGTTATGATTCAATACTTGTATATATTGCAAACTGATTACCACAGGATGGTTAATATCTCCTCCCATAATTACCTTTTGTTGTCTTGCCGTGAGAACATTTAAGATCTTTTAACAATTTTCAAGTGTGTAGCACAATACTGTTAACTGTAGTCACCATGCTGTACGTCACGTGCCCAGAACGTATTCATCTTACAACTGGAACTTTGTACCCTTGGACCAACACCTCCCCACCCCCAGCACCTGGCAACCTTCCTTCTCTTCTCTGTTTTCATGAGTTTGACTTTTCTTAGATTCCACATATAAATGAGATCACACGGTATTTGTTTTTCTGTGTCTGGCTTAGTTCACTTAGCATAATGCCCTCCAGGTTCATGGTTCATCCGAGTTGTCATAGAAGCAGGATTTCCGTCTTTTTTGTGGTTGAATAATATCCCATTGTATGTGTGTGCCACATTTTCTTCGTCTGTTCATCTGGCAGTGGACGTTTAGATTGTTGCTGGGCCATGGACAGCCCCCTTTCTTTAAGCATGAACCCATTGGGAGAACAGTTTCGCTGACCCGTCATTTCCGCAGATATGACCAGAAATGACTAAAGACTAAAGTGCTTGCACTTGAAATTGAGATATTCCTCTTCTTTCCTACCATTTTAACGGATGAAAAACTCTAATCACAAGATATCGTAACCATTTACGACAATTACCAAGAAACGTTCTAGTTTGCATTGTGTAATGGCATCATACAGTGATTTTGGTTCTATGGTCATGTTACTTTTATTGCAATCTAATCCAAATACAGATTTATGAAGTGCTCCCAATATGTACATTTGCTGTTGAGATTTTAAAATTTTGACACTTGAGTTTAAACCTATTCACTATCCTTGGAAACATCCCTTTGAACTAGTTGGAAGAGGTGCTGCATATAGTTTGTTTTCTACTTCTGCCTATCAGGGTAGCGTTTATCTTCCTCTTCCCCGCCCCCAGTGACTGGAAGCCACCTAGGTCTCCACTTCTGTAGTTCAGGCTGAGCCCTAGTGCACCCCCAGGGAGCTGGAAGGGCCCTTTGAAATTATCTAGTCAAAGGGAAGCAGAGAGGCAGAAACAGAAAGGTAATCAGTTTGTTGAGGCTTATTTATTTTTATTTGACAGCTTTTCAGTCCGTAACTAAAATACAAAAAAATACAAAAATGTTTGTTCCTTTTATGGTTGGAAAGGAACGTGTGAAGTCTACAATTTGTAGAGCTGTTAGCCTTAATTGATCTTTAGGGGTGTGTGTGTGTGTGTGTGTGTGTGTGTGTGTGTGTGTGTGTGTGACAGACAGACAGACAGACGGGGGCGGGGGTAAGAGTATGTGGTGTGAAAAATAATCTCATTTGCAGTTTACTTTATATTAATTGATTCCCACAAAACAGACTTGTGTTGGCAACAGGATTCCGTGCAGCATCATGTTGGAATCTGGCATGCGGTATTTAACAAGCTCTAGTCATTCCAATGTTGTACATTTTGGTCAATTTCCTAGTGATAGTAGATGCTGAGTTTAAATTCTAGAGCAGAAAACTGCAAAAGGAGGATACAGTAAACAATTAGTTGATATGGTGTTAAAAAATAACATTTGTTTGGCACATGTTGACTAATGTAACTTTTTCAACTGACAGTACGTTTGATTTAGGATCTTAGATTACGAACTGCATGGAAGTCATTGATAATTTTGATATTTACTTTTTTACAGAGAGGAAAAGGGAAATGGGTAACTGAAAAAAGTTGCATTTGTCCTATTTTAAAAGTTGTCTTTCCTTTTCTAGGTTGCTGTAGTGAAACTAAAAAATGCAGATAAGGTATTTGCCATGAAAATACTGAATAAATGGGAAATGCTGAAAAGAGCTGAGGTAAGATTCTCATTATTGGAATGTTTAAATAATGTTTTAGAAATGATCTTAGAGACCTATAAAATTACAGAGACCAATAGATCTTTAAATCATTCAGTAACATTGTATCTGTAGTAACATTATTTTTAAGATAACAAATTCAGCAATTTACAGTTGTGATATAGTGATGATAAAAGTTATAATTCGTGTAATTTCATATCTCTGAAAGCCAAATGGAAACCCTGTAATGTGGCGCTTAAATATTCATGTGAAAAGGGTGTTTGGAAACCTGTTTAAAACTCTTATGGGAAGAAATAATGATTGATTTTCAGCTTGATGTAACTTGTTTATATTCTGTATCTATCTGTGTTCTGCTCAAAGCAAAGGTCAGCCCGAGCTTTGAGTGTGCCCTCTGAGACTTCTCGTTACTACCGATTACACAGTTAAATTTGTGTTTTTACGTGATTAGAGGACGGTAGTAAAATCTGCTCTTGCAGCAGCTGCTGGTGTTTCTGTGTTGGTCCTAGACACGAAGGAGAGATCGGCCGGAGTGAGGTTACAAATGTCTCATTGCTGGTGCGGTATGGTCAGAACTGACGTTACACATAAATTTGGGGTGGGGTTCTGGAGGTGTCCTGCCGTGTTCGATCCTGGGTGGGGGGCTGGGTGGTGTTCGATCCTGGGTGGGGGGCTGGGTGGGGGGCCTCAGGGAAGCAGAACTTACTGGTGTGCAAGTATTTCAGTATTTGAACCTGTAGGAGGATCATACTGCCGAGCAGGCTGAATATTAGTTCTGGAGGTTAGAGTTCTCTAACGAGAAACAGCGCTTAGAAATCTTCACCTACCAGGGGTGCCTGGGCGGCTCAGTCGGTTAAGCGTCCGACTTCCGCTCAGGTCATGATCTCATGGTCTGTGGGTTTGAGCCCCACGTCGGGCTCTGTGCTGACAGCTCAGAGCCTGGAGCCTGCTTCCGATTCTGTGTCTCCCTCTCTCTCTGCCCCTCCCCCTCTCATGCTCTGTCTTGCTCTCAAAAACAAATAAAACAAAACAAAAAAAAAAAAGAAAAGGAATCTTTACCGACCAGTACTTGAAGCAACCTGGAAGGCACCAAGCATACGGAGAAAAGCAAAAAAGGTTCCCTTGGTGGTAGATGGGACAGTAGTGAAATACTTTGTCAGTTATTTCCTTTGGGAAGTTTGAGAAATGTAACAAAACACAGAGAAGCAGCTAACAGTCACTTATATTCCACCACCTGGAATTAATCACTAACGTTCCGGGGAAGTTGTTGCTTTCAGTCTTATTTTCTATGTGTGTCCTGGGGGGGGGGGGGGGGGGGGACACACATGCAAACTACAGAAGCAAAATACAGATACGTTATTTGTAAAACAAACACTAACGCATTACAGATGGAGCTGAAGTCTTCTTTGACCACGCCCCACTCCACGCAGCCCCTCTCCCCGGGACAGTAACCGCTGAGAAAAGCATTTGGCGACGCTTGTGTCTCTTTCTGGCGTATGCGCCAGTGTCCGTTACATTCAGTAACTTCGGTCTTTACTTTCGAATCTCCCTAACACCGAGTTGCCTTATTGTCGCTGGTTGGACTTTCCAGGTGGTGAACACGGAGATTGAATTAGGGCATTCTTCTGAGATGGGGACCGACGGGAGGGAAAGGGGGTGAAATGTTTTCGGGGAGAAGTCAGGCTGTCTGTGGAGCAGAAGCGGTCCCGCGGAGCCCCACGTGAGGCCAGAGGGCTGGCCTTTTCGTACCTGCCGTATTCGGTCACCAACTATGGGCCATCCCCTGAAGGACGTGGCCTCCGGACAGTAGAGTTTCTGCAGCCAGAGATGCTGGCGGCATTGGCAGCGGCTGGCGCTACAGGTCTTACTAGTAAGAAATAGTAAATAAGCGTGTTCTAATTGTTTCGAGGAAATCATTTATAGTCAGTTTAGTGTTTTGGCGTTGGAGTTGTGAAAAACGGAGTTAAGGTCTGCACTCTTTTCTTTGAAGTTGGTGTGCCGGGGAGGAAGGTCACTGGGTTGCCTTTGATCCACCTTTGACTGGAAGAAGTGGCCCAAATGGAAGATAAAACAAGGAATAATTGGGAAGTAAATATAATTTTGTTGAATTAAGAAATGTTAGTATATTTTCTTCCTGGGGCAAGATGGAATAAATGTATTTCTTCCTATCCCTCCCCTTAAGTACAGTCTTCGAGGCCTTGGACATTATATATAAAACAAGTACAAGAAGACACTGGAAGGCAGAGAGAAGGAGGTGGACCGTGGGGCCTGAGGAACAGCACTTACTCTGGGAAGTCAGTATTACTCGGATAGGAAAGCCAGACAGGGACCACACAAAGAAATTAAAGACCAAAATGCCTCATGAACATAGATAAAAACGTCTTTAGCAAAATGTCAGCAAATAGAATTCAGCAATATATAAAAAGACTTGTGCATATACCAATGATGGGTGGGTTTTACTTCAAGGATACAAGGCAGATTCAGTATTCTAAAGGAACTATTTGAAACTTGCATTAAAGAAATTCTACATTGAAATTAAAAAAAAATTTTTTATTAAATTTTTTTTAAACATTTATTTTTGAGAGACAGAGACAGAACATGAGCAGGGGAGGGGCAGAGAGCGAGGGAGACACAGAATCCAAAGCAGACTCCAGGCTCCGAGCTGTCTGCACAGAGCCTGACTTGGGGCTTGAACTCATGAACCATGAGATCATGACCTGAGCCAAAAGTCAGATGCTTAACTGAATGAGACACCCAGGCACCCCTACACTGAAATTCTTAAAGAGAGATTCATTTTGAACTAGAGTGGAATTGTATTTCTGTGCTTGAATTATTAAGTCCTTTTTTAAACAAATGTTAAAAAAAAAAAAAACCGCTACTCTGACCATGACCTCTCCAGCTTTGGGAAACTGGGCCACTCATAATGCTTGACAATTTACAGTTGAGCAGCAACGTGTCTTGATTCTTAACCTGTGCATTGTTGATGTTTCAGACCAGTTTTTCAGGGGTGCCTGGGTGGCTCAGTAGTTGAGTGTCCGACTCTTAATTTTGGCTCAGGTCATGCATGATTCCAGGGTCGTGGGATTGAGCCCCACATCGGGCTACGTGCCAAGCATGGAGCCTGCTTAAAATTTTCTCTCTCCCTCTGCCTCTGTCCCTGCTCGCATGCCTGCTCGCTGTCTCTGAAATGAAATGAAATGAAGTGAAACAAAATAAGTTTTCAAAGATTTACCTCCAACCTACTGGCTGTATTTATTTCCATTTAAGGTGCATAACAAATACGTAATTAGTGGGACACCCTCTATCTTTCTGGACAGCTGAATAATTGCTAACGTCTTATGTTCAGAGATCGCTGTCTCTGCTCATTCATCATCTACAGACTTTGTCAACAGTCCCTGAACTTCTTCCAATATGTTCTGTAAATGTTACCTTCTCTTCACAGTTATTCAGTGCTTTATAGGAGGTGTCCTCACTCATTTCACTGGAAGGTGTGAAATAGTTGACAGAAATGCTCTCCATTGGAGTTAGTCCTTTCCAGGGTTTTGTCGTCTTGCTGATTACAGAAGATGATAATGATCTCTGTGTCACAGAGGAATAATGTATCTTGGTTGAACGGTGATGGTACCGGTTTATGCCACTTGCCTTATTATTTTTGTTACTGTTGTTATTCCTTTATTATTTTCATAACGACAGGTGCCAGTAATAGTGATATTCATGAATTGAGGCCATTGGATTTGATCTGCCTTATTTCCTGATCTGCCACCTACATTAAAAAAAAAGTAAGCATGACAGAAAAGTAAAAAGTAAAGAAGTAAAAAAAGTAAGAAGTAAAAATATGAAAGGTCCCTTTCCTTCTTCCAGTGTCTAATCTTTCTATTCAAAGTAAACCATTATTAAGAGTTTCATATTTGTCCTTAATGGAAAGTTTTATTATAATGGACTCATACTAAAAGACTGATTTTTCACGTTGCTTTTATCATTTAATAATACATATGTTGGATTTTTCTATTTCCATATTTATACATTTATCTCAGCCTGTTAAATCGTCTCATTATACTAAATGGATATATTTTTTAGTAGTTTGATTGTTTTTTTTTTAAACATTGATGGCCGGGGCACCTGGGTGGCTCACTTGGTTGGGCGTCCAACTTTGGCTTAGGTCATGACCTCATGGTTTGTGATTTTGAGCCCCGCGTCGGGCTCTGTGCTGACAGCTCGGAGCCCGGAGCCTGCTTCCGATTCTGTGTCTCCCTTTTTCTCTCTCCCCTCCCCTGCTCATGCTCTGTCTCTCTCTTCTCAAAAATAAATAAAAACATTAAAAAAAAAAACAAACATTGATGGCCATTTAGATTATGTCCACATTTTACTATCTTTTTACTCTCTTGAACTGTGCTGTAGTCAAAATCTTTATACGTATACCTTGGAATAGCGAGTTTAGTCAAAGTGTGAATTCTCAGTAAGGTGGAATCAAATTATCAACACATTCAGTCATTTTAGCACATCTGACTACGTGCGGCTGGCAGAGAGAAGATTCAGAATGTGAGAAGACAGCGCATCAGAGCGACTCACCACACCTCAGAAGCACGTGCGGCGTAAATAAGAACGAGACGGGATCAGATGCTCATGGTCCGCCACGCTGCTGTTGGCTTCTGTGGTGCTTTAGTTTGTGTACTGAGGTTGTGAAGGGATTCAAGGATCATTTTTACATGGCGGGATTTTCATGTTGTGCAGACTAAAATTTATCCACTCCTCAGATTAAACTCCTCAGTAGCGGATCCCCACCTATTTATGCACGTGGAGTCCTTGTTAGAACTTCACGAAGCCTGAGGTAACACATGCATCATGGTTTGGCTAATATGGGTTGAGAACAGGGCTTCTCCGCAGTGACTGCGACATTGGGACTGGATAATTCCTTGGGGCATAAGCTGTCCTGTGCATTGTAGGATGCGTAGCAGCATCCCCGGCCTCTTCCCGTGCGATTGTCCTAACCACCCCCACCCCAGTTGTGACAGCTGAGGACAATGTGACCTACTGGGGCAAAAAAGGAGACTGTGTTCTACATCTAAACTCAGTATCTGAGGCATTAATAGGACTAGTTTAATACCTAAATACTTACGGATAAAATCATATGGTATCTGAGGTTTGCTTCAAAAAACGCTCTCTGTGTGTGTGTGTGTGTGTGTGTGTGTGTGTGTGTGTGTGTGTGTACATGTGCACACACATGCATTTCCATGGAGGGAGGGTGGTGACAAGGGTGAGGGGGTAAAAGGGTATGGATGGAACAATGACATAGTTGCTGACATTGGTTGATGAGTATATTGTGGGGAAGAGGTGGTTTTACTCTCTTCTCTTGTATGTGTTTGAAGTTCTGGGTCGTAGTTTATTTTATATTTTTAAAAACTGTTTTTTCATGGAACAGTTCAGAATAGATTAGAATATACTGAAGTTTCATCTGTTGACAAATAGTCTTTGGAGCTTGATTTGCTTTGGAGTCGCCTATCAAACGTGTTTTAGAAGTTAGCTGGAATGTCTTTGAGATTCCGGAAAGCTGTCCTAACAAGATGGTCAGGAGAAAGGAGTCTTCTGGGCTCCGACAGTCCTTACCTCTCTCTCTCTCTCAGACTGTAATTGTAGTCACGCAAATTCTGAAACAGAACGTAGCAATGAGTGTGTCAGGTGGTTCTGTTTTCCCTCTAAAGTGAACCAGAGCATCGTGTGGACCTTAGTAATCGAAACGGCAGGTAAAACTGCCCATGTATTTGGTTTAATGATTTTTAAAATTTTCTCTGGTGCTATTTCACGCATGGCTTTGGAAGTTTTGTTTGAGCAAATAGAATTTTATGGAAATACATGGAAAGAATTAGGGTACTCGATTAGGTAATGTTAATTGTTTTGTGTGTCGTGGCTGAATTTATCTTTTGGGAAATCAGTAAGTAAGCACCTCCTCTAGGTAGAATACCGTGATGGTCTTTCAGTGTGCGTGGAGTATGCAGCCAGGAAGGAGGTGCCTGCGTACTGGTTTGGAAAACTGTTTGGGTGTATCGTTACTTGAAAAAACAATAACTTGCAGAGCACTGTGGCCTGATTTGCGTAAAGAAAAGAAAAAGTAGGGGAGGCGAGGTACCACGTGAATGTTGCATGTTTTCACGTGCACACGTGTGTTCACACAGAGGGACACAGATTTTCTAAGAAGACACCGCACAGAGTTCTAGGCGCGTGACACCGAAAGGGTGTGACTCAGCAGATTGAGATTTTACTTTCAGCCTTCGGTTCTTTTTGAACTTTCCGGTGTGGTGGTTTTTTAAAATTAAAACTAAAGATGATAGATTTTCGGGGCACCTGGGTGGCTCAGTTGGTTAAACGTCCGACTTTAGCCCAGGTCATGATCCACGGTTTGTGGGTTCACGCCCCACGTCAGGCTCTGTGCCGACAGCTCGGAGCTTGGAGCCTGCTTTGGATTCTGTGTCTCCCTCTCTCTCTCTGCCACTCCCCACTCGTGTTCTCTCTCTCAAAAATAGACAAACATTATAGAATTATAATGTATCATATAAAACCACATAAAAACCATATAAAACCACATTTCTGAGGTTCTACCTTTATAATACTGGAAATACAGTCTCACAATAAGCTAAAACTTTTATAAATCAAAAAGGAAAAAACAGTCCGTTACAGGAAATGGACAAAGGGGAATGAACAAAGAGAAAGTTCGGTTATCCAGTAAGCGTACGTAAAGCTGTTTATCTGTATGGGTAATTAGGAATACGTTAAAGAAAAGAGCGGTGACATATGGATTTACACCCATTGTATTGACACATTTCAAAGCCTTTTAATGTCAAATGCAGTTGAGGATGTGGGGAATAGGGGAGATTTCTACACCGGGGAGAGGGTAGTAATCAGCACAGACGTAGCAGAGAAAATTGGCTCTGTCTGGTAAAGTTGAAAATGCTTCTGGGTAGCATTTCGACCTCTAAGTGTATACCCTAGAGAGATTCTTGCACACTAGCACAAATATGTTCATTGCAACATCGTAATAACAAAATCGGAGGTAACTGTGTTGTCCTGGTTGGGGGTTTGCGTGAATAAATTCCGGAAGATTCAAACGACGGAATGTCACAGCCGTTGAAAGGAAAATAGCCATCATTGAACAAGAAGTAATTGAGTTGCAGAAGGAAAGATCAAATGATAGCATTCATGGGAAATTTTCAAATGCAAAGCAATTCTGTTGATTTTGGACACGTACACGTGTGATCCAAGCATATGATGGGGAGAATATAACATACACTATGGATGAGTCATTTTATCAAGGGAGGAGGGTGGGGCAGGGTGAAAGGAGGAAGATTACCACTTACTTATATTTCATGTCCTTAAAATTAAAAAGAACAGAAGTAAAGATGGCAAAATGTTACCGTTTATATTACCTAAATGGGCCGTGGTTGTGAAATGAATCTGTGCACTTTTCTGGTTGTTTGGAACTACAGCAGGAGTTTTCAAGAGAGAATGTTTTCAGGGTATCATTCCTGCTGCTCACTTTCTGAGGGTGCTTGACCTGTAGAAAAGTCCTGGAATATTGGATGTACTTCTTTTCCAGGACGGAAAGCATAACAAACATCTTAAGCAATTGTTTGTATAATATATTGCCTAGTTTTACGTGACGTGTCCTCTGATTAAAAAAGTGTTTGTTTTTCCTTTTCAGACAGCATGTTTTCGTGAAGAAAGGGACGTGTTAGTGAATGGAGATAATAAATGGATTACAACCCTGCATTATGCTTTCCAGGATGACAATAACTTAGTAAGAACCACTTTTATATGTTTCAATAGTCTTAATTTTTATCAGCAGAATTTAGCATTAGTTTCTTTCAAGCGTTATTTAAATGTAGTTATTATTTAGAATACCACTGAATTTCACAGCATGTAAATTGTCCTCCTCCCCCCCCCCCGGGTAATTTGGTACCTTTCCACTGGAATCTTTTATGCTCTGTAATAGGCAAGTCGATACTAAATCCAGACATTTAAATTCTAGAAAAAGTGCTCAGGATTTTCTCTTTTCACGATTCTCCCAATATATTTGATCTGTGGTATTCTTTTACTACTTGGAATTTTACACATTTTGCAAAGTGGCCACGTGCCACTTTAAGCGGAGCCGCATTTCACATCCGGGCTCATCTGCTTTTATGTGCGCATCCCGAGCCACGTGGCAGAAGAGATCGGGAATGAGCGTGGAGGAAAACGGGAAGCTGAGTGAAGACTGAACGAGATGATGGTGGCCGCTCGCCCCCACGTACGACCCCTGGGCCTGCCGTTCCAGGCTCTTCGTTTCCTGGCCCCAGTTTTTGTCTCACGGTTTGTTGTTTTTTTAGCACACGTGTCGAGTCCCTGCCGAGTGCCACACACAACACTGGGGCCCAGGGTCTAAAAATTAGTACGAAGCCTTGTTCTCGTGATGGACATTTATGGGACGTGTGCCGTGTGCTAGGCACTGCCCTCTAGATCCCGGAGATTCAGTGGTAAGAGACAAAGGATCTCTTTTCTTACTGTTCCGGATGATCAGTCCAAAGCCAAGTAAGTAATATCCTCAGGCTTAGCTGAGAAAGTGTAACATTCATTCCAGATGAAGAAAGTAGAACATTCATTCCCAGGCGTGAAGTCAGTGAGGAGCCTTCAGAGACGAATGTCAATGAGCTGAACCAAGAAGGGAGAAGAGGCAGGGAGGGCGTGGTGAACACAAATGTGCCGGGTGGAGCGGCTCGATGGAGGGGGGAGGGGCGGGGACAGATGAGAGAGTCCCAGCACGTGGCACCTGACGTGTCACGGATAAGAAGTCAGCCACGTTTCCCAAATCATGGGGTATTTTGGTCTGCAACTCTTGTGTATTTTTAAAAATGGCATTGTGTCTGAGAGCCTGGACGACAGAAATGGGACTGCCTCGACCGGTCTCTTAGCTCCTTCCTGCTGCCTTCCCCCACCATCGCTCAGGCGTCTCTCACGGAGCCAGGCGTGAACACTGTGGTTTTAGGGCCGTGGAAAGTTTGTGGTAAGAGGGGATGAGGGGCGTCTGAGGAAGGGAGGAAGCCAGGGTGATCACAGTAGGGAAGGGGAGAGGGTGTACAGTGGGGCTTCGAGTGGAGAGCCAGCTGGGGAGCTGGGACTTCAGTCTGATTTCAAGAGGGGCTTTAAAAGGGACAGTGTGAACGATTCCTCGTGTTCCAGGGCCTGACTTGTGGGATTCAGTGCTTAGTAGTTGACGAATCGAGTTGGGAAGCATATTTGGGAAGGAGAAAGTAGAGGAGGGGGAGGGTGGTTAGTTTAATTTGCACATACTGGCTTTGAATTGTCATGTGATCCATTTAGTGGGTTAGACCTGTCAGTCAGGTGCTCCTGAGGGCCGGTAGCACTACCCATCTTGGGGTTCTTCCTCTTGTGGATCAATTTTCAGCGAACTACGGCCTGTGGCTCAAATTTGGCCCCCTACTTACTTCTGTACAGCCTGCAAGCTAAGAATTGTTTTTACATTTTTAAATACTTGAAACAAAGTCAAAAGAAGAATATTTTGTGACCCGTGAATGTTCCATAAAGTTCACAATTCAGTGTCCATAAAGTTCTGTTGGAACGCAGCCATGCCTGCCGGTCTGTATGTTGTCAGTGGCTGCTTTTGCACTACAAGGGCAGAGGAGTTGGCCTCTTGGGACAGCCGGCACGGTGACACGTATGTACACGTGAGTCGCGACGCTTTGCACAGCTGCTTGGCAGCCTTCAAATCACAGTGACGGTTATAACTTGATAGCCTTTCTTCTTTTTTAACGTCTGTTTATTTTTGAAAGAGTGAGGGAGACAGCGGAAGCAGGGGAGGGGCAGAGAGAGAGGGAGACACAGAATCTGAAGCAGGCTCCAGGCTCCGAGCTGTCAGCACAGAGCCCGATGCGGGGCTCGAACCCACGAACCGTGAGATCACGACCTGAGCCGAAGTCGGACGCTTAACCAACCGAGCCCCCCGGGCGCCCTAACTTGATAGCATTTCTAACACAATACGTATCGCTGTACGGTGACATTTTATGATTCCTGTCGGGAAGAATGCACGTGCAAACTTTATGTACCGTGCTTTTCAGGCAAGCGGAGTGCGGATGAGATTGTTAACGACCCAAACGGCAGCCCAGTGTGACCGGGCCTCACACCACCGCTGTCCTGCTAGAATGCGGGTGTCCATGTTGCACAGGGAGCTCTGAGCTCGGATCGCGGCATTCCCAGCCCACAGGAAGGCAGCCGTCAGGAAGGTCGCCAAATATAAAACAATACCTTTTCACCGCAGAATTTCGGCACAGAAATGAAACATGAAAAGGATGCAGCAACCATAGGGAGTTCCTGATGGCTCATTTGTCAGGCAGGCAGGAAAGCCACTTACCAGCGTCAGGTTAATTAAATCAGGTGTGTGGCCGCAGAGAGACGTGCTCACAGAAAATGAACTTGCCTCAGACCGTTAGCCTTGGTGAGAACAGTTGCTTAAAGAATGGGGGGCAGTGGGAACAGCATCAGTGGTTGATTTGAAAACCTGGAAACGATTTTGAGTGGTTGGTTTTGGCTCTTGAGTTGAAAGAGGTTACAGATTGTGCTCTGTTGTTGTTAGTTGAGGCGTCGGGGCTGAGTTTGAAGTCCCTGACGAATCGGCCTTTGTTAATAGTTTGTGTGGAATAATTATAGTCCATAGTATTTTCGGAGAAGTCGAGAAGATGCTAATTTGGTACAACCTGAATGTTCTCTGCTAAGATGCATTGCGGTGGAGAGCGGTAAAAATGTGTGTGGACAGATTGACACATAATGTAAGATATCAGGCACCTAAAGCCCGTGGACGTCCTTTGTCGTCTTAATCGGCAGGTAGCTGGCAGCAAATATTTGAATCTGTCGTTTGTTACTGAACCAGTAATATCCCCGGTCAACTTTATTCAGTGTCACGGAAACAACGGTTACCGTGTTCGTGAATTTTTGTCAGAAGCCACAGCCGCGTGTCCCCACCTGCTGTACATAACGTTGAGTGCTTTTGCGGTGTTAACACTTTGTGGCAGAGGGCAAGATTGAAACATTTCTGAACAAAAGCCCCACCCTCAGCCATTATTAGAGAATATTGAATAGCTTTGAAATGCGTTTCTCCTGTAGACTTGACATGTTTTAGAATAAATTTAACCCCAAATTATAAGACAACCCAGCACTTACACGTAAAACTTACACTACGGGGCCGTCATTTTGACATTTAACGTTGTTTGAATCACAGGTAATGTCAAGCTGCTTTATCTAATTCTCATGCTGTCGAAAGTAAAAAGAAACGAGGTCTCCGTTTCCACATAAATTTGTATCAAATAGACCTTTTGAGCTCCAGCTGCAGTTAGGACCAGTTTTGGGGATTTGATTTAAGTGCTAAGGAGCTGCCTCGAGTTTAAAACCCGCTTATCGGCAATTGAGAACTTCACCTGACCTTTAGTTAGAAGTGATTAATCTGCGGTGTAATGACTTGCTTCAACACAAGTAGCAGAACAGTCCCAGAGCGTTCTGCAAAGGCCTTCCAAGTGAGGAGCATGCTCAGTTAAAGTTATACGCTCACGAGGGGCGCCTGGTGGCTCCGTCGGTCAAGCGTCCGACTCTTGGTTTTGGCCCAGGTTATGTTCTCGTGGCTCATGAGTTCAAGCCCCACGTCGGGCTCTGTGCTGGCAGCACGGAGCCTGCTTGGGATTCTCCATCTCCCTCTTTTTCTCTGCCCTCTCCCACGTGCTCTCCATCTTTCTCAAGAAAATAAAACTTAATCATCTGCTCATGAATTGATACCAGTAGCCATCTTTGTGAAGACATTTTCACAGATGACATACGAGCCTCTCGTTACAGATCAGCATTTGCAGAGGGCCGTTAGCTTTAGATCCGGATGATGAGGAACACTGACTCTGAGCCCCAATTAAGCAAACTGTTACACCCCCCTCCGCCACATAAAGAATTCCATTTTTCTATTAGTACACCTGTATCACAAAACTCACACTCAGTTATTTTATTTTGACTTGTACTAACAAAAATGTGTGGAGATTGGTTTTCTATCTTATTATATATCTTGATTTTTCCTCTTGGCCTACAAGCGGAAGTGGTTACTGTCTGGCCCTTTACGGGAAAAGATGGGCGGCCCCCTCCTCGTCGTAGATCACAGCGAATACAAGTAGTAGACGAGAATGACTGCCTAGTGCTTGTAAGCGAGGAGGGTTCGCCTGGAGAGGACAGAGACAGGGGACCCAGCACGGAGAAGACTCCTGCAGACAGAGCGAGAGAGAGAGATGGAGACTCTGCCCCATTGGGTCTAATGAAGGGGGAGTGGGTTGAGGTGGAGGGAGATGGTTCGCAGTGACGTCAGCTGCACCGTGGCGGTCGGAGAGAAAAGATAAACCGGAAATACCGTGCCCACCCACAAACCCTGGTTTTCTGCCTCAGTGGAATAGTGCCTCTCTTGGCCATCTGTATTCTACTTTGTGCCTTTATGGCCCTTGTCCCTGGTACCTTTCGTCCTAGTGCCCGTTCTCCCCTCGTCCCGGTGAAGTCCAGTTAATACTGCAAGATTGTTCTCAGATTCTGTGTGTTAAAAGTCGTTTCCAGAATTCCCGGTTTGAATTCATCTTTCTCATTTCATTTTAGCGTTACCTTCTTTCTTAGTGCTGTCGTTATCCGAGTAACATATGTATATATACACCTTTGACTTAAGTGACATGAACCCTGCTATCTTCAAAAATATAATTAAAAGTTTGTGTAATTTAGTAGTCACAGAGCTCGTCTGATTTAGGCCAGATCTTGTCTTTATATCCCTTATGCGCTTGCAGAATGGAATAGTGTGTTTCAAACTTCAGATTGTGACCCATTGGTGGATCATAAAATCAATGGAAGGGTTACAACCAGCATTTAAAAAAATTAAATAAAATAGGAAATGACAGAGTGCAGGCAGTAAGAGGAATTATTGTTTCGTGACATTTATTTCTTGTATGATACGTATTGAACCGTCATATAAATCGTATTTATTATTGTGGGCTTTAGTCAGAATTGTTTAAAAGTCTTGGTGGAGAGCTTTGCATATGTTAGTTCTGTTAAATTGAGTGGGATTATATTTGACTTGATTTAGCCATACTTCTGTGAAATTTTCACAATGAGCGTGTCAGTGCAAATATAATCTACACAGATTTGTCGGCAAAATTTCTAAGAGTAAACACATACCAAGTATTTGGTTAGCAAACTTAACAGCAGTTCATCATGATGGATTTTTGAACGCTTTTCGATAATAAACCCACCAATGACCATGCTTTCTGTTACAGATAGGCGCAACACTGTGGATTCAGGGATTGCTTAAAACTCTGTATTTCGTTATAAACATAGAAGTTTTTAGATACAGAACCGGAGTGTCCAAATACCCAATCTTGTATAGCAACATTTTGCCTCATTTTCATTGACAAAAAGCCTGACTTATTCTGTCTCCTCTGAGGTTAGTCTTCTATGTGTCCTTTGCTTTTGACGTTAGAATTGTTTTTTCATTTCTTGGTGAGAAATATCTCAGTGAGAAATAGTTTATACACACACACACACACACACACACACACACACATATATACATCACTTATTAATTTCTCGGTGAGAAATAGCCTATATATATCAGCCCTTAATTTATAGAAAATATAGTTTTAGAATAAAAGTTACAGTGTAACTTTTCTTAGCTGAGAGGAAGCTTGTGCTGGGTTAGTCTCGAGAGTACAAGTCCTAAATTACCTTGGTTATCATCAAAGACTTTCTTTTGAATATTTATAAAATATTAGAAAATAAAATCATTTAGAAATGTTGGCAAACCTAGTCTTAGATACCAAAAAGGAAATTTTATTATACAGTTCTTTTCCAAAATAACTGTTAGCCCGGAGGTAGCCACATAAGGAACCTGGTCTATAGTGCTGTGTGATTCAAGAAAGCCATCAGTCTCACATATAACCTGCTCAAATATGTCTACGGCCAATTGATGAAAAAATTATATAGCGTCATAGCATATATGTGTTTTATTTGCTTCAGATAAGTTGGCGTAACTTAATGAATGATATCAAAATGTGATTAGACCCTTTTTTTAAAAAAAACTCCTTAAACACAAACCTGCTTAGTTGCATCAACACTGTCACATGCAATTCTTATCACTTGGATGTCATTTAGAATATTATGAATCCGTGAAATTTGTGTCTTCTTCATACCTCCTTGTCCGCTGTTTCCTGTTTAGTTCTTTTATCCTGGAGGGGGAAAAACAGTCAGGGAAATATTTAAAACAAAAATTCTGCTTCTTGAATTAGCATTTGTCAACTGTTTACAGGATGAGAGGCATTTAAATGTTAGATGATGATTAGTCATACGAACTCCAGACTCTTTACAGGAAACCAGTTTGTGCTGAAGATAGAAATTGTTAGAAAAAGGCACGGAAGGATGAGTGCAGGGTGGGCTCCAGGATTAACTGCGAATGTCTCTGAGAGCAGGATGACTAAACAGACTTCCTCTTCTCCCCAAGGAAACTTCCACAAGCATATCTGTTCTAGGAGACATTCTTTCTCCGGAACACAGTTCATTTATTGTATGCTTTCACACGTTGTAGCATTGTTTCTTTGGAATGCAGTTTCTTATAAGCACAAGATTTGAGATGAAGTTTTTTGTTTTTTTGTTTTTTTTTTTTAAGAAATTCGGAGTTGGAAATCCTATGGTGTGCTTTGGCCATGCCTAGTGGTCTGTTTATTTTGGAGGGATGAAAGATTGCTAGAGACTCCGTCTGTGTCTTTAATTTCTTTTTTAGTATTCTGGCGCCCTGCACATATTCTTTATGTCATGGGTGTAGTCCGTTTTTTTATCGATGACTCTTTTGAGTACAAAGAAGCTGATCTCAGGATCAAGAACCCTGAGCTCTGGTTTTCCGCCCACCCAGGGTATGTTTGGGCAAATCGTTTAACTTCTTACGCCTCTGATTACACAGCCATAAGGCAGGGACAGCAGCTGTGATCCCTGTGTCTGCTACAGGGACCTTATCTAGAAAACCCTGTGCCCGCAGACTGGGACTCCTACTTCATGGAGACAGTGAAAGCACTGGTCACTCAAGCATGAACTTGCCACTTGCCATGCTCTAGTCTCAGCATGAGAGTTCCCTTTCACCTCCCCTGTATCTGTGTAGATTTACTCGCATTTGTACCTGTTCTCATTCTTCCTCTCAGTGTGGATGAGCTATTTGCCTTTGACTTTGGGTCCATCACCTTTGGCCCGTTGCAGAACTTGACATCACTGGTCAACTGCAGTGCTCTTTCCCCTCTACAATACAGAGGTCTAGAAATGTAAGAACCAAGTACGTGTTACTCTGCAGCTTGCTCTTGTCCTTCAGTGATCCCATGGGCATATATATTTAATTATTCTTTTTGGCGACTGTATACTGCTCCACAGAATGGACATGTTGGATGGATCCGTTTAATGGTTTCCTTGTTGGTCACTATTCGTATTGTTTCTGACTTGTTGCAGTTATCAAAGTGCCGTGAGGTAGATATACTTGTCCATATGCCCGACATATTGGAGTTCTTATTTTCATTGACCGTATTCCTAAAAGTGGGAATACCAGGCCCAGGGGTACGCACCTTTTACATTTCAGTAAGTACAGGAAGTTACTTTCCCGAAGAGTTGCAGTGTGTCAACCCCAAGAAAGCAGTGTCGTTTCAACTCCCTGCTTGGTGCAAAATGGATTTCGTTGTTGCTCTGGTTGTGACCGTGTGTCATTTGGCTAATTGTGCTTCCTCTTCGGCAAATTAGTGGTTAATATAGCCTCAGCCTAGTTTTGCTGGATTGCTTGCCCTCTTCTTGACCCCTGGTGGGGGCCCTTTATGCTAGGATTATTATCTCCTTGACCTATCTTACGAGCATCACCTCTCAGTCTGTATTTTTCTTAAACTTGTTTAAAGGCATCTTGGCCATATTGGGTACTATTTTAAAGATAGTTTATGAGTAGGAAGTTGTTCTATCAGATATTAAACTTTACTAATTACTCACTGAGAGCCATATGATACTGACATGTTAATAGACAACCTTAGCAGGATAGAGGCCCAAGAGCAGATCCAAGTGTATTTCACATCCTAAATTATGGTAAGGAGACGTTTCAATCTAATTACAAGAAAGAATGGATATTTAATTACTTGTTTTCGATAATTGACTCTTGAAGAGAATAGTTTTCACACCTTGTACAAAAAGACATTTTAGACAAATGAATGAATGAACGGGATTCAAAGTCAGGTTCTTTTCCTTAAAGGGCCTACAGCAATACCCTCCACTTATTTCTGTCACGGTATTTGCATGATGCTGAAGTTGCCCACTGATTTGTGTTTTTTTCAACTTTAGATTGTAAATTCCGTCAAGGCAGGAGCCCTTACTCACTGTGGAGGCTCAGTTGGGGGCTGTGATGGGCGCACCCAGTGGGTGTTTCCTCGCTGTGGAATTGTGCATGAGCTTGTGTGTTCCCCTCTTGTTCTGTATTCTGTCTTCCGTTCGCAACAAAGTCATTTACAGAATAATATATCAAATAGAAAGCTGTTTACTTTGTCCCTAAACCTGTAAGCTTAATGTCATCAAGACAGGCCAGGGGCCTGGATGGGGATTGGGGAAGTGGGTGGGGCTGGAAGTGGATGGACTCCATGGAGATTCAGTAGGAAGTAGATGCAGCAGGACCTTGGTGATTCAGTTGAATGTTGTCCTGAACAAAAGGGAACACGTAAAAGAACGACTGGGCAGCCCTTGGAGAGATCTGCTGGTATGTGTTACGGACAAAAGGAGCTTTTTTTCCTATGTGAGGCTTTTATTGGCCGTTTCTAACGCATCTTGTCTCCCTGATACCAAAACCCGACTGCGAGCATAGTTCATTTTCAACTCATCGCTTTTCTCTTGCGAATTTTCTTTTGTGTTTTCTGCTCATTGCTCTCTCCAGTTGCTGAATTCTGTCTTAGAAACAGTGAATTGACCTCTGAGGGCAAGGTAGGGGAAGAGTATACGAGCAGACAGAGCCAGAACTCTGTTTAGCAGGCCGCAGGAAAGGGAAACTAGGAATAATTAGGTACTATAATTTTTAAAAAATTTTCCTTGAGAGAGCGAGAGAATCCCAAGCAGGTGCCATGCTCAGCGTGGAACCTGATGCGAGGCTCGACCCCACAACCCCGGGATCGCGACCTGAACCGAAACCAAGAGCCGGACGCTCCACGATCTGAGCCACCAAGGCCCCCTGTGTATTCATAATTTTGTATGCCGTCTCAAGGAGGTGTCTTTATCATAGAAGAGGTCCAGTAAGGCACATGGAGAGGCTGAAGGAAAGGGATCCATGGGGTTTATTAAGAGGAAGGACAGAGCGGATTATGGGTGAAAGTAGGCGATAGGCTGGCACAGGGAGCCTGGACTTTGAAGGTGACCGTGGGTGGCAAAAATGTTGACACGAATGTTTCTCAGCAGTTTTCTGGTCGATGGTTATGCTCGGGCCTGAGGAGCCTGGGGTAGTGAGAACAGCTACTGCGCACTGTCGAGGCAGGAAAGCCTTTGATGTAGGAACCTTTTTGCCTTTTTATCCTCTGGGGTTTTCTCCAGGTTTGGGATGGAAAAATCCTGATTGGCACCTGGTGAATGTTTGTTGAAGGGGTGAGTTATGTTTTACGACTTTCTGTGTGTAAGTATTTGTTTCCAGTTTTAATAGCAGACTTTTTTATTTGAAAAGTTTTTGTGTTTGCTACTCGAAGTACTTTAACTTTAGAGTAGTAGATGTGGGTTTCTTCTCCAAGCCATCGTCATTTCTAGCAACATGTTTACGCCAAGAGTTTCATTATATTAGTTTGTTCTAATCTTCATGATAGAGTCTGTTAAACATTAGGTCCAGTAAATATAGCAAGTAAACCATAGACCAGAATTTGAAATGCATTGTTTCTCTGATTTTCAAGGATTTAAAAAATGAAGTTGGTTGCTTTTATTTAATAAAAATTGCCCATGCTTATCATTTTAATGTATAGTGACGAGAATGTGAATTTTCTCAAGACTCTTTAAATCTTAAATGTCAACTTGGTGATATCACTGAAGTAATATCTTTATTTGGCGATAAAATAATTTTACTTATTTATTTATTGAGAGAGGGACCAAGCAAGCATGTGCTCCTACAGGCAGGAGAGAGGACAGAAGGAGAGGGGGAGAGAGAATATTAAGCAGGCTCCATGCCCAAAGCAGGGTTTGATCTCACGACCGTGAGATCACGACCTGAGTTGAAATCACGAGTTGGACGCTTAACCAACTGAGCCACCCAGGTGCCTCTCAGTGATAAAAGCATTTTAACTTGAAGGTGTTATAAGTGACATTTAAGAATCTTCTGTTTACTGTCCTTCATGCTGAGTGCTACACTCAGAAGAAGGTGTCGTTATCATAGATAACATAGATGAGAGAATAAAGTGTCAAAGAGATTAATTTATTTTTCAAAAGTCATTGATAATCCAGAGTCAGAATTTGAATACAGGTTTCTCTGACTACAAAGATCATCTTTTCACTCTCTGTCTTGTTTTCACTCAACCTAAAAAATATATATGATATGATATGCTATGGTACGATAAAATTACTATACTATACTGTACTATAATACACACACATATATACGTGTTTATAAAGCGATCTAGAAAATACCAAAAAGCGGGACACCTGGTGGCTGAGTCGGTTAAGCATCTGACTTGATTTCGGCTCAAGTCATGACCTCGTGGTTCATGGGATTGAGCTCTGTGTCGGGCTTCATGCTGGTGGCACAGAGCCTGCTTGGGATTCTCTCTCCTCCTGTCTCTCTGCCCCTCCCCTGCTCGCACTCCCTCTCTCTCTCTCTCTCTCTCTCAAAATAAATAAGTAAACTTAAAGAAGAAAGAAAATACCAGATGTCTATGACACCATGGGTAATCTAACAACCCAGAGCTAATCCCTGTGAACATTTTGGTGTCTACTCGTCTTTTCATTTTTGGCGTATACCTATGATAAGGGAAGACTTGTTTTCACTTACGTTCCCCAGTACTCTCTCAGTACTGCTTTGCTTCTGACATGAGGTGTGTGGGTTTCTGCAACACCAGCAGAGTATCCTGTGGTTTAACTCCATTCTGATGCCGTCCACCTGGAGATAGTGTCACATCCCATAGGCTAAGGGGTCCAGTCCTACAAGACTCCCTCCTCACCCCTAGGTACAAGTTCAGGTTACTACTTGTGCTTCTGACTCACAGACGGTAGGTTGGAGATCGTCACGACTTAATCCTCAGATACGGCTGGTCTGCTGGGGCAGCTCACCGGACTCAGGAGGAGCTCCGTGACGCAGGTGTACAAGGCTGGGTACGGTGAGGGAGGCGTGGAGCCTCCCCCCCGCCCCGCCCCGCAGCACCTCCACTTGTTGGCCGACCTGGAAGCTCTCCAAACCTCATCCTTTTGGGTTTCTAGGACAGCGTCCTTAGATAGGCATGATCTATCAAGTCATTAGCCATTAAGGATGGATTTAGCCTCGGCCCTTCCCTAGAAATTTCCAACCTTCTAATCTCATTTGGTTCCCCTGGCGACCAGCCTCCGTCCTTAGGTTACCTAAGGACTTTGCAGAAGTCACCTCATCAACATAAATACTAGTGTGGTTGAAAGGAGTTTCTTGTAAATAACAAAAGCTAGCTTTGTGCCAACAAATGTATGTATTTCTTACTATAAATCACAGTATCGTATACACATACTCGTGGGAGTCCATATCTAAAATTACTTGGCTTCTGTTTATATAGACCTAAGAAGAGTCCGTTTGGATACTTCTGCACTATCAGAAATAAGAGGAGTATGTACATCGTGGAAATTATTATATCCTGTATAAGAGTGCTTTCCAAATGCTGGTCCAGTGCTGGTTTAATAAAGTTGCTACCAGTCCAAGAGAAAAGAAGGAAAACGTAATAATGGTTATAAAAGGAATCTATTCAACATACATGGCTGTCTTGCATTCGAATTACTGTAATCATTTGTGAATTAAAATGTTTATTCTTCTATGAAACGTTGATAAAACTATGGTCTGTTATAGGCAATGATGTTGATGTTCCTTTTTGATGTCGTTACTTGGCAAAGTATAACAACAAAACAATGGTAATCCTTCGTTGTTCCCTGCCTCAATTTTTAAAAACTTTATATTCTTGCCTCAGGAAGCATACAGGCTTTGTGATGATCATCTCACACAGCTTCTTGTTAATTAACAACAACGGTATTTGACCCCAGTGCTGTTTGACCTTGGGTTCTATTACATATATTAATTTTTCACCCTTATTATTTGATTACTTTTTTTCTTCTCATTCCCAGTACCTGGTGATGGATTATTATGTTGGTGGGGATTTGCTGACTCTGCTCAGCAAATTTGAAGATAGACTGCCTGAAGATATGGCTCGGTTTTACCTGGCTGAGATGGTGATAGCAATCGACTCCGTTCATCAGCTGCACTACGTACACAGGTGGGTAAGACCTTACGCAGCAGCGGGCTGTGTGAGTGTGGAAGCAGACGTTTTTAGAGGAACGTGGTGCTTTTCATGGCCACGGAGGAATTTTGTCTTTGTAAACTATTTGACAGGTGTAATGATTGATTTAAAGTCTTCCCTACAGATGTGTGTTTGATTGTATGCAGTGTAAGATGGAATGATAAAAATAGGCCTGTTTACCAAATGATTTTTCATTTAGGATTCTTCTTCGACCTGTTGACACACGTTAGAAGTCTCTTTCTCTGTGAACAGCTCATAATAATTTATGTGAAGAGCTTAAAGAGCAGTCTCACATTTTATTTTTATTTTTTATAAAAAAAAATGTTTTTTAAGTTTATTTATTTATTTTTGAGAGAGAGCCAGAGTGAGCTTGGGAGGGACAGAAAGAGAGCAAGAGGGAGAGAGAATCACAAGCAGGCTCTGTGCCATCAGCACAGAGCCCATCGTGGGGCCCGATCCCACGAACTGTGAGATCGTTCATGGGCCAAAATCAAGAGTTGGACACTTAACCGACTGAGCCACAAGGCACCCCAAAGGAAGATCATTTTGATTAAAACTTTTCTATTCATCAGATCTCACTGGGGCTCTTGCCTACTCATATGATTTTCCCTATTGATATTTGATAGTCACAAATTTTATTAAAAATAAAAGGATGAATATACTTTGAAAATTGTAAAACATGACGTGTTTTATGATGGTATTAGGGTCTCGAGTGAATTACAGGATGAGAAACCAAAGTGCTTCTTTCTTTGCTCAAACAGTAACCCACGGTCCTAGCTGAGGACTCATTTAAAAATACTTTAAAAATATCATTTTATTGAACATTTAAAGAATGTTAGTTTCATGGGGTTTTGTGAAACTGTACCCAATTCATATCTAAATTCTCAATAAGGAATGATTACTTTTGAAAATAATTCCTCTGGATTGGAGATAGTAAATATGAGGTATTTGTGTTACCTGCCCTTCTTCCAGGCTGTGACACAGATACTCTTAACTGATCATAAGACCCTTTCCCACTGACTGTATGTGCAGTCTTAGAGTTCTTCTCAACACAGCATTCTACCTGACAACTATCTTTCTGACGTTGACATTGAGAAGCATTTCAACCCTGAGCTCTGTTAAATACGTGTAATTTTACGAGGTACCTAACGTTAAATGAATCCCATTCATTTCATTGTTGGACAGCTCCGATGTCATAGAATTTTACTTTATGTTAAGCTGAATTTCTTTTTCTCCTAATCGTTGGTCCTAGTTTTGCTGTAGAACCACATACAGTAATCTAATTTATCTTGTTACCATGCCTTCTGAAGCCGTCTTCTCTTTAGGCTAAACATCTAAATACCTGTAGTTTTTGTGTTCTCAAGGCTTATGTACACATTCTGTCTCCCACTATCTGACATGCACATAGTACCCTCACCCTCACCTTGTGCCTTCTCCCTCCTCTCTCTCCCTTTACTTTTCAGTGGACGTGTTCTGCTAGGTTAACGTACCTCTTAAAATGTGGCTCTCATTTTCTGGACAGATTGTATTTTAGTAGATGCTTTACTGAGGAAATATTCCTGAGGTCTTCTTTTATAAATAGCACTGTGCTAAACTGCATAAAATTTTAAGTAAGTGTAGCATATGGTCCTGACTTGGAAAAGGCTTCCAGTCCATTTGGGGACACAAAACACAAGACATAAATAAGAACTAAAGTAATAAAAGTTAAATAATCACTTAGGGCAAAAGTTTAAGAGATGGAGTGAGCCCAGATTGCGAACTCTTTGTTGGGTTATACAAGCAAATTACAGTGAACTCAGAGAAACAAATAATCTTAATTCTTAAGATTACCATTCATTAAGAAAACCATTCTTAATGGTTTTTTCCACTGGTTATTTAACTCTCACTATGTGTTACAGACTTTACCTGTATTATTCTAATTCTGACAATAAATCTATGATTTGGGTGTCATCTAAAATGGATGTTCCATTTTACAGATGAGGAAACCCAGCTTCAGAGACATGAGTCGGTAATTAGCATAGGCTGGATTAAAATCGAAGTCAGGCTGATGCCGGAATTTATGCTGTTCATATAACATCCTATTGCTCATAAGAGGATGCTTTACTGGTAGGACTTGGCAGAATAAAAAGGCTTTCTGTGGGCAGAGAGGAAGGCGTTCTAGAAACAAGGGATGAAGGAGACAGGGACACAGGCGGGCAGAGGGCGGGTCTAGAGAGGTGTTGGTAGGTGACTCGGCTGAAGAAAAGAGCTCATGTGGAGTTCAGGAAGAGAGATTTCAATCCCTGTTGTGGAAACGTTTGAACACCATGCTGTAGACTTTAGATCTTGGGAGCCATCAAGTTACCGATACTTTTAGGTAATGTAGTGTTTGATTAAAACAGTGTGTTAAGTAAGTTGACTTTACAGTAAACTGTGTATCAGCTTTCATGTTTTGCTGGATTTCAGAATGTTTTATAGTTTTGAATTTCAAGTAGAGGGAGTTAGAGAAGACAAAAAGGGAGCAGTGGAGACTGGATGTGCTCGGGGAGGGAAACACTTTTTTTCCCTTGTGTTCTTGTATCTTATTATTTTTTAAAAATGTTTATGGATTTATTTTGAGAGAGAGTGTGTGTGAGAACAGGGAAGGGGTAGAGAGAGAGGGAATCCCAAGCAGCCTCCGTGCTGCCATCGCAGAGCCCGACGCGGGGCTTGAACTCACGAACCGTAAGATCATGACCTAAGCCGAAGTCAGGAGTCAGATGCTTAACTGACCGAAGCATCCAGGTGCCCTTCCCCTTGTGCTCTTTCAAACTACGTTTATTTCCAAACCTATAAAATACATTATTGGTCTTCTGACAGCACAGACATGTTCATATGAAAATTTTGTGTTCGCTTATGCATCGGGAGAAAGGAGCAGTGGAGAGTAGTGGATGAGAAGAAGCATGAAATCATACATATGAGTGTTGAGCACATTGTGAGATTTCAGTCAAGAACATTGCAACTCCCTTTGAAACGACTAGAAATACACTTTAAAAACACATCGTAAGGCATTACGTTACCTGTTTTCAGAGATGTTAATTATGAGATGAAAGAGACAGGAATGGGGACATGGAAATAAGAAGCCCAGAGATTGACTCTGGAAGGCTGTAAAATTGATTTACAAACTGACCCCATAAAGTACAGACATTTTCTAGTAACATGATGTAGTAAAAACAAGCATTAAGCTCGGTGCCAGTAGACTTATGCACTGTTCTGGTTCCCCCATAAGCTTTTTAAACTTAGATTCCAAAACATGATTTATCACTGAGATTACAGCAACTTGAAACTTCTTTTTTTTTTTTTAACGTTTATTTTGAGACAGAGACAGAGCATGAATGGGGGAGGGGCAGAGAGAGAGAGGGAGACACAGAATCCGAAGCAGGCCCCAGGCTCTGAGCTGTCGGCACAGAGCCCGACGCGGGGCTCGAACCCACAAACCGCGAGATCATGACCTGAGCCGAAGTTGGATGCTCAACCGACTGAGCTGCCCAGGCGCCCCAAGCTCCTCCCCTTTTAAAGAGGCGGGGAAAGGACGCAGTGGGACTGAGGACAGAAGAAACATGGCAGCAGTAGAGCTGTTGTTGGTAGCGAGGCTGATGGAGGTGCTTTAAACATTAAAGATGTCCGTTCTCCCCAAACTGATCTGCAGGTTCGATACAGCGCCTGTCAAAATCCCGGCAGGGTTCTTGTTTTCTTGTTCTTTTAAATCCAGGTGAAAGTACGTGTCGAGCTCTCCACCCGCAACACGTCCAGCTCCTGCCCTTGTGTTGGTAGTTGTGTTTAGGCCTCAGGCTCCTGGCTTGTCCCTAAGCGACTGTCCCTAGCTACAAATTTAATAACATCATTTCATTTTCAGTAGTTACGACAGCTCACAGGTTTTTCCTTTAGAGCAGTAAAGATTTTTTATTTGTTAGGTACAAACAGGCTTACTGCAAAGTTTACATGGAAATGCAATGAAACTAGAGTAGCTAAAATGATTCTTTTAATGATTTTGGAAAAGGAGAACGAAGTAGTCAGAATAACTACCTACTGTTGAGAGTTACTACGTTGCTGCCTTAAGCAAGACACTGCGTAGTGGGGGACGAGTAGACATCACAGATCACCAGGTAGAAAGGAGAACCCAGGCCAAAGTGTACGCAGTTACCTCCAGCTGATTTTGACGACGGTGCTGACGCAACTCAGTGGAGGAAGGATCATCTTCAGCAAACAGTACGGGAATTGTAAGTGAAAAAACAAACTTCCTTCAGCCTCACACAAATGTGAAAAATAGTTCAAAATGGGTCATGGATTTAAGTAGATGACATAGGGGTGCCTGGGTGGCCCAGTCAGTTGAGCAGCTGACCAGCTCAGGTCACGATCAGGTCAGGTTCGTGGGTTTGAGCCCCGCGCGGGGCCCTGTGCTGTCAGCGCAGAGCCCGCTTCAGACCCTCTGTCCCCCGCACCTGCACCTCCCCCGCTCATGCTCTGTGTCAAAAATAAAAAGTAAGTAAATAAAAATAAAAAATAAACATAAAAAAATATTCAACGTAAAAGTATAAAACTTTCAGAAGAAAACATCAAAGGACATCTTCTGGACCTAGGGCTTGGTGAGGAGTTCCTAGGACACCAAAAATTACTCAAGTGGACTTCATCAACACTAAAAACGTACACTTCTAAGGCCCAGGTAAGCCGATGAAAGGGCAGGCTCCAGAATGGGGGTAAATATTTGCAGACCACATACAGGATGTACACCTTATGTCTAGAATATACAAAGAACTCGAAACACAATCCTCAAGAAACCTCAGACAGTCCAGTTATAGGATGGACGAAAGACCCAAAGAGACACCTTGCCCAAGAGGAGATCTGGATGGCAGTGAGCACATAAACAGCTGTTCAGTGCCCTTGCCATTAGCAAACTGCGAACTACACCCCCCATGAGAGGCAGGCCAGTGAGCAGGTATTAGGACCACTAAAATACGGACCAGCGGTCCTACTAAGTGCTGATGACCCTGCGGAGAAAGGAGATCTCCCACACATTGCTGGTAGCAAGGTAAAATGGTTTGGCTACTCTGGAAACAGTTTGCAACTTTAAACAAAGTAAACATGCACTTACCATGTGACCTGGTCGTTGGCGTTTGTAGACATTTATCCCAGAACAATTAAAGCATATTTGCAGAAAAACCTGTACGTGAATATTCGTAGCAGCTTTGTTTGTAACCGCAAAATACTAGAAATGGCCCTCGAGTCCCTCCCGGGCGGCGTGGTAGCCACCTGCTGGGCGCCCCGTGGGCCCGCGGCACTGGGAGCACACGGCAGCCTGGGCGGCCCCGGACGGTCCTGAGTGACGAGCATGGACGCTCAGAACGTTATGTTGTTTATGACTCCACTTACCTAACATTCTTGAATTACCAAAACTACAGAGGTTGAAAGCCGATGAATGGTTCCCAGGGGACAAGGTCAGGGGCAGAGTGGGGAGTGAGACAGCACGGGGCAGTTCTCTTTTGTGGTGATAGTACAGCCGTGCATCTTGAACGTGGTGGTAGTTACATGAGTCTGTACGTGGGCTAAAATCGCGTGGAATACGCACAGATTAGAAAGGATAAAAGCCGAAAGGTCTCTGACGGAACATTAACGTAGTAGCGTCAGCTTCCTGGTTTTGCTGTTGTGCCCTGGACGTAATACGTTGTAACCAGCGGAGAAGCCGGATGGAAGGGTACATGGGACTCGTTGTACTGTTTATGCAATTTCCTTTGACTCTGTAATCATTTCAAAATGGAAAGGTTTGGGGGCACCTGGGTGGCTCAGTCGGCCACCTGGGTGGCTCAGTGGGCGCTTAAGCCCAGCTCTTGATTTCGACTCAGGTCATGATCTCGTGGTTCGTGGGATCGAGCCCCACGTCGGTCTCTGCGCCAACCATGTGGAGTCTGCTTGGGACTCTGTCTCTCCCTCTCTCCCTGCCTCTCCCCTGCTTGCTTTCCCTCTCTCTCTCAAAAATAAATAAATAAACTTTAAAAAAAAAATAGGGAAAGATTTTAAGGGAAAAAAAAAATTACCTCTATTACTTTCTTTTCACAAGTCTGGAAACCAGGCCCAGGAAACTCTCTATCTTGGTGAATTCCTCAGGATTGCCAAATTTGCTTAGGCTTCTGGCCTGCCAGGAAGTGATTGTTCTTTCTGTAACTCAGAACTTAGATGATGTGCAATTCAGGAGGTAAGCGGAGTCCACTTAGTGAAAGTCAGCATTGAAAAGGACCCTGGACTGAACCCTGAGGAGTTTCAGTATTTCGAGACGGGGTAGAGTAGCAGTGGCCAACGAAGCAAACTAAGAAGAAACAATTGGAGGAAGATAATGAGAATATGCGGAATAAAGTAAATCATCTTTCCCTTTATGTTTAATAACATTAATGTCTTAACTGATGCATTTCTTTTTTTTTTTTAATTTTTTTAATGTTTGTTTGTTTATTTTTGAGAGAAAGCACGAGCAGGAGAGGGGCAGAGAGAGGGAGACACAGAATCCAAAGCAGCTCCAGACTCTGAGCCGTCAGCCCAGAGCCCAATGCGGGACTCAAACCCACGATCCGCGAGCTCATGACCTGAGCCAAAGCCAGAAGCCTAACCGACTGAGCCACCCAGGTGCCCCTTAGCTGATGCATTCCAAACCAACATTTAATATCATTTTTTGTGTCCTGGGTGTTGGAATGGGAGTGGGGGCTGCCTTATGGAAGTCATATGCTCTTTACATTCAGTTTATTGCCTTTTGAAAAAAGACTAAGTTTAAGGAAATACTTCTGCTTCACAGTTTTGCCCGAGTAGGACAGATTTTATTTTTATAAATTCATTCATGGTGAAAGTATTGTTGAGCCAGCACTGTTTGCCCAACATTCTACCTATTTTCTTAGGTGAGGTACTCCTATTGAGTATCTCAATAGGAGTGGAGGAAATAATGCCTTTATTTTGAAAAATTACTTTGAGATAAGCTTAACTCTAATGACAGAGAGCAGTTGAATGACAACAAAACCAGGTTTAAAAAAGCAGTAGGAATTACATACCTAGACACTGTGGAGATGGAGAGTGTGAACAAGTGAATCAGGAGGACCTCTTGGAGGAAACCTGTCTGTGATAGGAAGTAGATGGTTTAAGACATTGAAATAAGGGCGCCTGGGTGGCTCAGTCGGTTGAGCGTCCGACTCAGGCTCAGGTCATGATCTCGCGGTTGTGAGTTTGAGCCCCGCGTCGGGCTCTGTGCTGACAGCTCGGAGCCTGGAGCCTGCTTCGGATTCCGTGTCTCCCTCTCTCTCTACCCCTCCCCAACTCGTGCTCTGTCTCTCAAAAATGAATAAATGTTAAAAATTTATTAAAAAAAAAAAGACATTGAAATAGCTTCCCTGAGGAAGGAAGACCAAAGTAAGCAAGATATACGACGACTGACTGTTAACGTTTAGAAATAAAATTTTGTCGTTATTTTAATGTGAAAGATATCACTTAAATACTTAGGAAAATACAGTATAAAAATATTGTTATGAAAGCATGTCCATATTTTTTAAATGCTTTTAGCAAAATAGCTGGTTTTTTCCCTGTGTTTATTGAAACACTATTTCAGCTGTCCCAAAATACCTTATTTTCAGTCTGTCAACTCAGATTTTCGCCTTTGCCACAGAGGCACTCCAGTTTCCAACTTCAAGTCTGAATGCCAACATTTCCATTTTTGATTTGCTGAATAAGCAGTTTGCATTTTAAGAGTGTGTCTTTTCTTTTCAATCGTTTATTTGCTTGAATGTAAAATTTGTGAGAGAGATTATTTCTAACAAGTAAACAGTATCATGTGGCATATGTCGGACTCCGGTTGATGAAAGTACACGCCAAATGTTGGGTTAGAATAAAGCAAGCCCTAATTATAGGTTGGGGAAAAAACCCCAACTTCTTTCTAAATATGCTAATTAAACTCAGCAGCAGGCTTGGTGTTCAGATTGTCAGCTGCAACTCTAAGCATGCTGATGATGAAAGGCATAAAATCCTGCTACAACAGCCAAAAAACCAAGCTTCATCCGATCAGAACGTTATGTTTGATGATCCCGTGGCATAGTTTGAAATGACAAAAATGGAAAGATGAGGACGTTTATGACGTTTTTAAATAATACAGAGATAATCAGAATGTTGCTTCTGGTACCAAAACGTTAGCAGCCAATATTGTGTCTTACCTTGATTTCTGTTTCTAGTGGAGTCTTATCTGTGATAAGACCATTTTAAGAGCGGTGGACCTGTTGTCCACCAACCAGAAGGACCCTACTAGAAACTACTTTGATAGAGAAGGGAAGGTCACTGAGGGCTGGCAGGTCACAGAGATCAGTGATAATAGAAAGTATTAACAATGTATAACAATGCTTTAAGCTTGTCGATCAGAGAGAATTAGACATACGTATATAATCTGCAGAGAGAAGCTCCTTTCTTTACGTTAGATCACCTGTCATTGTACAGTTCTTTGTGGAAATAGACATCCTTATAGTTAGGTAATGGTAGACTGTGAAACCGATTTTTTTAAACGGAGAATTCTCTATTCTAAACCTTTCAGAAGCAGTTTTAAATTTTTTTCTTTTTAACGTTTATTTATTTTGGGGACAGAGACAGAGCATGAATGGGGGAGGGGCAGAGAGAGAGGGAGACACAGAATCGGAAGCAGGCTCCAGGCTCTGAGCTGTCAGCACAGAGCCCGACGTGGGGCTCAAACCCACAGACCATGAGATCGTGACCTGAGCTGAAGTCGGATGCTTAACCGACTGAGCCACCCAGGCGCCCCTCAGAAGCAGTTTTAAAAAACGATCTAAAAATCACAAACTTGTCTTAATTGGCTCTATTCATAAAAGCATTAGATCTTATCCTTGATAATTAACATTAATAGTTGTCATTGGTATGTAACTGGCTCCTGACGTTTTCCCAAACTTTTTTCCGCTGGTAGAAGTAAAGAGTGATCTCTACCTTTCTGTATTACTTGCCAGTGATATTCAGGGGATCTTCATTAAAAATTGCTGTTAAGATCTAATTATAAAGAGTTCTTTTTAACAGTTTTATTGAGCTGTAATTCACATACCATACAATTCAGTCAGTTAAAGCATACAGTGGTTTTTAGTATTTTCATAGGTACATTCAACCATTACTTCAGTCCATTTTAAACCATTGTCATCATTTCAAAAAGAAACCCTGTTCCCTTTTTTCCCCCGCCCTCAGCAGCCATTAATCTGTCTCTATAGATTTGTCTAGTCTGGACACTGAATGAAATCATGTAATGGGTCTCTTTTGACTGGCTTCTTTCACTTGGCATACTGTTTTCTTTCTTTCTTTCTTTCTTTTAAGTTTATCTATTTATTTTTTAAATTTTTTTTTTCAACATTTATTTATTTTTGGGACAGAGAGAGACAGACCACGAACGGGGGAGGGGCAGAGAGAGAGGGAGACACAGAATCGGAAACAGTCTCCAGGCTCTGAGCCATCAGCCCAGAGCCTGACGCGGGGCTCGAACTCACGGACCGCAAGATCGTGACCTGGCTGAAGTTGGACACTCAACCGACTGCGCCACCCAGGCGCCCCTAAGTTTATTTATTTTTGAGGGAGAGAGAGAGAGAAAAAGAGACAGAACATGAGTAGGGGAGGGGCAGAGAGAGAGGGAGATACGGAATCTGAAGCAGGCTCCAGGCTCCAAGCTGTCCGCACAGAGCCTGACACGGGGCTCGAACTCCCGAACCACGAGATCATGACCTGAGCCGGAGTCGGACTCTTAACTGACTGAGCCACCCAGGCGCCCCTCAGCATACTGGTTTCAAGCCTCAGGCATGTTGTAGAGGATGTTAGATACATCTCAGATTAACTAGGTTGACTGGTAAAACTAAAATACCAACGTTCTCTGGAGATTTTTGACAGAATCCACAGTGTGCATGGGATCACAACGTGCACAGAACAATCCAGAATTACTCAGTGTATCAGGAAATTATGATTCAGTCTCAAGAGGAAAATGTGGACTCCTAGCTCAAGATGACCCAGGTCACCCAGGTTTGAATTATAAGAATTATCAGGTAAAACCTGATCTAATTCTCTTGTCCCCTGTGTCCTTGAGAATCTGGCCTCTTGGTATAGTGAAAGATATCACTTAAATACTTAGATTAGTACTTATTTTAAATATACTTAATGAAGTAATAGAAAACACATTTGAAATGAATGAGATGATAGAAAATCTCACTAGTAGAAAAAAAAAAAGAACCAAATGAAAACTTCAGAAAAGAAAAATACAGTATCTCGGGTAAAAATTCACTGAGTGGTTTCTGTATCAGAAAGGAGACTCAAAGGAAAAAGCCTATGAAATTAAATATAGATCAGTAGAAATTCTCTTATGCAAAGCAGGTGTGAAAAGATTGGAAGAATGAACAGATTAGAGATGAAAAGATCCAACATATGTAATTGGTGCTCCAGAAAAAGAGAATAAGGCAGAAAAAATAATGGCTTAAAACTTCCCAAGTTTGGAGAAACATATGAGTTTATAGAATCAACAATTGTGTCAAGCCAAAGCAATAGAAATTCGAAGAAAATCACTCCTAGCACCTCCAAATCAAAATATGGAATTAAAGGATATGAAAAGTCTTGATAGCATCTAGAGGAAAATAGCATTTTACATGGGAAAAACAAGTTGAAAGATCTCAGATTTCTCATCACAACCACGGGTACTAAAAGATAAAATTTTGACAACACTGGAAAGAAGAAAACTATCAACCTAATTCCCTTAGGAATGAAGTTAAAAAGAGGATATTTTCAGATAGATGCAACCCAAGAGCATTTATTGCTTAAGACCTTCCTTACAAGAAACACTGATGACATATTTCAGAATGAAGAGTCAGCAGAGGAAATGCAGATCTTTAAGAAAGAAGAAAGAGCATAATAAATGGTTAAAAAAAAAAAAATCAGCATACATAAAACACCTTTTTTCTCTTAAATTCTTTATTTTTTTTTTAAGATTAAACTTTAATCTTTATTTTAAGTAGTCTCTACATCTAACGTGGGCCTTGAACTCACAACCCCGAGATCAAGACCCACACACTAAACCAACTGATCCAGCCAGGCACCCTTCTCCAAAATTCTTTAAAACACATGGCTGTTTATGTATTTATATTATATTTTTTTTTTTTTGAGAGAGAGAGAGCATAAGCTGGGGAGAAGGCCAGAGGGGGAGAGAGAGAGTCTTAAGCAGGCTTCACACTCAGTGGAGAGCCTGATGGTGGGACTCGATCCCACAACCCTGGGATCATGATCTGAGCCGAAATCAAGAGTCAGATGCTTAACTGACGGAGCCACCCAGGCTCCCTAAAATATGTGACTGTTTAAAGAAATTTGTTTTGGTAGATACTCGATGAATGCACATGTAATATGTGTGACAACTATAACATAATGGATAGATAGGGCATAACAAATGCTAATATAATTATAGAACCTTGGAGTTTTTTTGTTTTTGTTTTTTTTTAGAGGAAAAAGTCCTGTGGTGACAAAACAAGTAAGTGACAGGGAAAGGAAAACTAGTTTATCATCAGACTTTTCAACCACAAAACTTTATGACAGGAAAAAAGTGTGTTCAATATTTATGATACCCCAGAAAAGAGAACACGAACATAATCAACTTTCAGGTATAAAAAGCACACACAGCAGTGTTGTCAACTTGCAGGAGCCTGGGGAACGTTGTTCTCATGAATTCTTCCTGAAGAATCTGGAATATTCCATGAGAGAATGAGCTACAGACAACCAAAATGACCAGAGAGACCTTAGCTTAAGGATTGGCGTTGCTCATTAAATAGTCAGTTATGGATTAAAACAGGAAAAAAGAGGGAGACTGAACAGTATTGATGGCTGCATACTCTAATAATGGACATTTAATAGAACTATAAAGGTCAGTGGTGATAACTGGGAGAATTTATGCAGATTTTTTTTCAAATTGTCTTCAGTATAATTTTGGGGTAGTATTCGTTGTGTTATGTTTGAGATTGTTGAGTGAAAATGTGAAATAAAACAAATGAGTGATTATGGAGTACTCTAATTCTGTTGTCCCCTGTGTCCTTGAGAATCCGGCCTCTTGGTATAGAAAAAAAGGAGATCCCGAGAAAACAGAAGAGGACAAGTATGGACTCTGTACTTCTGAATTTGAATTGGAAGGATCAGAATGAACTTCTGAGGTTTCCATAATTTGCAAGAAGGACTCACAGAATTACTGAACACTTTCCTGCTTACATTTTATTGCGTAGAAAAGGTACAGATGGAAACCAGCCGAGGGAAGAGGCGTGTAGGGCGGAGTCCAGGGGAGCGTCTGTCGTCCTCTCCCCGTGGAGCTGGGAACAGCTCTACTTACCTGCCATTCGTGGGTGACGGTAGGCACCAGGACTGTTAACCAAGCAAGTGCACCTGAGCATTGGGTTTCCGGAGTTTTGGGGGCTCAGCGTACGGTCTGCATGATTGACCTTTCCCTGAAGTTGGGATGATACCATTAGTTTCCGGTCCCTTCCAGAGGTAAAACCGATACTGTGTGGCCCAGGTAAATTACATCACAAATTACATTGTTAGATTGTCTGGTGGCCAGAGCCTCCAGGCAAAGACACACTGATCAGGCATGATACTCCAGTGGCCTAGAGATCACCTCCCAGCGGCCGAAGCAAAGGCCAGACCTTTCATTGTGTTTGTTCTTCGTGACACAGGCCACCCCGTGGCCTTAACGCAAGGCTCTCTGAGAGCAAAGTGATCGTATTTGTTTGGGCATCTACATTTAGTATAGCGTTTATATCAGCAGTAGTGTAAATATGTTTGTCATTTAACCACAAACCCATTCTATACGGTCATTACATACACTTGCATATTTTTGTACTAATTTAATTATTTGTTTCTCCCTTTATTACTGTTTTTGCTGTATGATAAACTTGTGCAGAACTCTTCCATGTAGAGACCAGCTGATGGTTAGCTGAATCTACTTCTTCAGGCTGGTCGTTTTATCAGATCCTGTGGAGGCTTTAACCAAATCTCCTAATACGTTTAGTTATCGGTATCAGTATTATCCTAAGACCTGTTTACACAGCAGGGCTGAATCTCAACCGCCCAGGCCGGGGTTACACCATATGGCAGTAGACGTGACTTGACAATAAGAGCCAAGGCACTAGCACATTCCTGGTGTCCCCGTGAGGCATTAACCCTCTAGACCATCATCACATCACGTGATTAAACGTCTCCCAGAATGATGCCACCCAGGTTTGCGCATTCCCCTTTGACTGTGTCCCGTCCCCAAAGCAGAAGCATCTTGGCAACACATGCCTTCACCACTTTAAGTGTCTGGTGTCATTGAGCTAAGGGGCAATAACATCTTCTGCTCTGAGCCTCTCACAAAGCATCAGTGTGATGTTGGGTTTCCCTCATTGCGTAACCCATTTATTGATGCCTTTAGCCCTAGTTATTCCTCCTCCTCTCCATTTATCATTTCGTTTTGCCCAAACTTTTCCACCTCTGGAAGGGATGTTCAGCTTGACCACTGTGCTGGCCCAAATGCCAGCAGCAATGTTCGTTTCGCAAATGCCTCCCTCTCAGTGCATTCTTTCAGTGCAGAGTTAGATGCAGAAATTGTGGGCTAGCTCAACCACCTGGCAGTCCAGCAGTATTCCCTGCCTAGCTTGGTTTTGCCAGGTGGGGTAAGGTGTAACCCACCCCACCAGGACCGTAAGAATTCTGACATTAAGGTTTAAAGGCATAGGTAGAGTTCCTCACTTAGGAACCATCGTCGGTTTTGGTGCCTACAGGTGCAGCCCTGGTCCTGGGACCCTGCTTCAGATGGGGTGGGTGAGGTGAGGAGGGAAGAATTCTATCACCCTCTCAGCTTCCTCCCTCACTTCCTCATTCCCCGGGGAGAGCGGAATATGCAAATGTGTACTTGTTCTATATCAAGCAAGTCTGATTCAAGGATCCTAGGATCCTTTTTTTTTTTTTTTTTTTTTTTTTAATCACTATTAGGGCATTTTGTTTTGTTTTGCCTTGAAATTTACTTTGATTGGTAAAATATAAATACACCAGTCTTTCAGTAATGGTATTCATATCCTCTAATTTTCTTTCACCTTATTTTTATTCTTTTCAGTTTGAGCATTTCTTGGGTATGTAGCAATTAGTTGTTTTTACTTGCTGACCTAAAAAAACTGTGACTGTCACTTCAAACACTGCATGGAAAATAGAAAGTACTAAATAAGCACTAGGTGTTATTTTTATCAAGACAGAAGAGGTACAAAGAAATGAGAGTAGGAATAGAACTGTAAGCAAGTATGTTGTAGGCTTAAAAAATAGTAAGAGTATTGTGAGCAACTGTACTCCAGTAAATTTGAAAATGTGGATGAAATGTGCATTAGAAAAATATAAGCCACTGCAATGTACTTGGGAAGAAATAGAGATTATCTGAATACCCTGAGAACATTTAAGGAAACTGAGTCTGTAATGGAAAGTTCCCCTTCCACAAAACTTCACTCTCATCTATTTTTAGGCATTTGGTGCCTTGTCTCCTTGATTTTTAAAATTGAAATACGCGTCAAGTTAACACAGGAGTTAAGTGTGCAGTGAAGAGTTTTGACAATGGATATACATCTGGGTAACCGCCTTTGCAGTCAAGATATAGAATGTTTTTTTATCACCCTGCAAATGTCCTAGTGCTCTTTTCCGTGAACATCTTCTTTCTGTTTCTCCAGTCACTAGCTCTGGTTTCTGTCACCAGAACTTAGGGTTACCTGTTCTGGAACTTCTTACAAATAGGATTATACATCATGTATTCTTTTCTGTCTGATGTCTTTTTATCCACATAAGGTTTTTGAGATTCATTCACTTCGATGTATGTGTCAATAGATTTTTCTTTATTGGTGAGTGGTCTTCCATTGTACAAACGTATGATGGTTTATCTGCTGTTGATGTCATTTGCGTTTTTCCCACTTTTGAGCCTTTACAGTAGAGCTGCTGTGAACCTTCTTTTACTCCACGTGGTTTCATGGATGAGTTCTCTTTTACTTTTAAGAAAGTGATAACTGAATCCTATATAAATTGTTTCAGAAAGTTTGAGAATTTTTAAAAATCTGTTTCCCTCACTTTATGATGGTAGTGAAATCTTGATCACAAAGCTTGAAAAGGAGGATGGTACAAGGGGCGAACGTTGTGTGGTGCAGTGTCCCTTATGAATAGAAGAGCAGGAATCATCAAGAAAAAATGGAATCAGATTTAGCGTGTATGTGTTTTTCAATACTAATAAGACAGACTTATTTTTCGATTTAATGTCTCTGAAATTGGAGTGCTTTTTTAAAAGAAATGGCTTCTAAAATTATAGTTGCCAGTGTATTCTCTCTTGTAGCTGCACTTGACGTAGTGATGCCTCTTTACAATTGGTGGAATTTTAGACTCCGTGATATGTGGTACAACAAACAAGTATGACCACGTGGGTTTCATCCCAGGCTACAAGGGAGTTTCAGCATTACAACATCTATTAGTGTAATATACTGTATTAGTACATTGAAGGAGGAAAACCATAAAATAATCTCAATACCGAAAATGGCAACAACATTGAATAGCCATTCCTGATACTTTTAGCAATTTGGGTGTAGAAGATAATTCTCATAACCTAATACTGAATTTTTTTCCCCCTAGTATTGAATTTCTATTGAAAATCTAAGCCAAGGACTGTACTTAATGGCAAAACATTAGGAACATTCCCATTAAAATTGGAAGCAAAATAGGGCCCCTGGGTGGCTCAGTCGCTTGAGCGTCTGATTCAGCTCAGGTCATGATCCCAGGGTCGTGAGACCCAGCCCCACGTCAGGCTTCTTGCTGAGCTCAGAGCCTGCTTGTGTGTGTGTGTGTGTGTGTGTGTGTGTGTCTGTCTGTCTGTCTCCCTCTCCTCCCTCCCCTTCCCCTGCCCCCCCATGTTCCTCTCCCCCACTTGCACGCATGCTTTCTCTAAAAAAATTAAAACGAAAAACTTTTTAAAAATTGGAAGCGAAGGAAGAATGATTCTATGAAGAAAATCCCATTCACAGTAGCACCAAAACTGTAAGGCACCTAAAACCATAGATAATAAAAATTACGGATATAAAATAAATACATAGATGTATAGTTGCTAAAAGATAGCTATATAGCTATATAGGTAATAAAAGCTCTCTGCAGAAAAAAAATTCAGTATTATTGAAAGACCTAAAAGAATCCTCATCAGTAAGATATAATGTATACTTAGATGGGAAGAGTCTGATTATAAAGACATCAGTTCTCTTTAGATTAATATATGAAAATCATTGTGATCCCTGACAAAATCTCAGTGTGTTTTATGGACCCTGTTAAGCTAATCCTAGCATTCATCTGGAAGAGCCATGAGAATTTAAAAACTTGGTCTGCTGGTGTGGAGGGGTCCTTATAGAGCTTCCGTAGTTAAGTGTGGTGTTGGTCCAGGTGTAGACATAGACACAGGGTCATTACGTATCTAATGTTGCCTGGATCTGTTCCAGATTATGTTGATTGTTCTGGCAGTTGTTTGTAGGTTTCCTTTGACTCCAACGACGGTTCAGGGAAATAGCTTTAGGAAGTTCTGAAAGAAATCCACTTGATCTGCAGCCTGCGTGGTATTAGAAGTCAGTGGTATTGGGACAGAAGGAGATAGGGCCCTCATCTCACACTACATGTGAACACTTACTCCAGGGAGAGACTAAAGACTTGAAGTGAAAAGTAAAACCTTAAAACTTACAGAAGGAAATATGGGACGCTACCCTTAGGACCTCGGGGAGAAGGTAAGGGAGATTTCCCAGGACAAAACCCACAAATCGCGAGAATAGAATTGTGGTTGCCAGGGGCTGGAGAAATAAGGGAGAGGGCGGTAAAAGAGCACAAACTTTCAGTTAGAAGATGAATGAGGTCCGAGAAGCTGATGTATTATAACATGGCGACTAGTTGATGATACTGTATTATATAACCCAGCTTTTCTAACAGAGTCGAATTTAAGTGTTTACCAAAAAAACCCACCCAAAACAAAAGTAAACACGTGATGGGTGTGTTACTTAACTCAGTGAGATGTATATGTAAGTCACGTTGTCATGTTGTATACTTTAAATATATGGCAGTTTCATTTGTCAATTATACCTCACAAAAGTTGAAAATAGTGAAAAAGACAAAAACACAAATTACAAATTAGACGACTACATTGACATTAAATAAAATTTTTTGGGGGGGGCGCCTGGGTGGCTCAGTTAGTTAAGCGTCCGACTTCGCTCAGGTCACGATCTCGCGGTCCGTGAGTTCGAGCCCCGCGTCGGGCTCTGGGCTGATGGCTCAGAGCCTGGAGCCTGCTTCCGATTCTGTGTCTCCCTCTCTCTCTGTCCTTCCCCCATTCATGCTCTGTCTCTCTCTGTCTCAAAAATAAATAAACGTTAAAAAAAAAAAATAATTTTTTTTTTACAAATTAGATATTATAAACAATGAGGAAAAACATGCCCACATGCTGAGAGATTTGTAACACGTGCAACCTAAGTTGAAGTAAACAATTCCTGAATATTAACCAAAACCCAAAGCAAACCACACACACACAGTGTAAAAAAAAAAATGGCTAAGGATATTAACTGGCATTTTACAGAAGAGGAACGTGAGACAAAAAAGATTCTTAACCTTAATAGTAATCACAGTTGTGAAGTTGAAGACACACAGGGTAGAATTCTAGAATTCCATTTCTGGTTACACAGCCTGGAGATACGTTCACAGGTAAGCACCAGGAGACATTTATGAAAATATGCATTTCAGAATTTTGTAAACTAGCAAAATAGAACCCTACAACAATCTGAAATTGTTGGAAACAAGCTAATTCTATAATCAGGAGAATTGAGAAGTTCGGTATTTGAAAGTAGTCCATATGACAATTAAAACTAATAGACTGGAACAATGTGTATCAACGTGGATAACATGTTTCAGAAACAATATTAGTATAAAACCAAGTTGCACAGGCTACACACAGTTTGGTATCAATTACAAAGTTTAAAGACATTCAGAAAAATACATAGTCTTAATGGTTGCATATATGTGTACTAATAACATAAATGGCAGATACAGTAAACAGGGTAGTGGTTGCTAACCTCTCGGGAGTGGGGGGAAGGAGATGATACGGGAGGGAAATGGGATACTTAGGGAGAGTCAGTACCGTTCTGGTAAATATTTTCCGTTACACTGTTTATTATTTGTTATAAATATAAATACAATTTGTCTAATTAGGTTTTAATATTTCCTTTCTTTAAAATATTAATGATCATGGCGGCGCCTGGGTGGCTCGGTCGGTTGAGCGTCTGACTTTGGCTTAGGTCATGATCTTGTATTCGTGGGTTCAAGCCCCGTGTCGGGCTGTGTGCTGACAGCTCGAAGCCTGGAGTCTGCTTCGGATTCTGTGTCTCCTGCTCTCTCTGCCCCTCCCCTGCTTGTGCTCCGTGTCTCTCTCTCTCTCTCTCTCTCTCTCAAAAATAAAAATATACATAAAAAATATTTTAAAAATGATGATTATGAATCCTTTCACTATTTTCCTTTTCTGTAATTCTTTTAGTCTTCTTTAACATCTGAGAACTAGGAAGCATAAGAGACTCTTAAAAACTGAGAACAAACTGAGGGTTGATGGGGGGTGGGAGGGAGGGGAGGGTGGGTGATGGGTATTGAGGAGGGCACCTTTTGGGATGAGCACTGGGTGTTGTATGGAAACCAATTTGACAATAAATTTCATATATTGAAAAAAAAAAGAAATCACAGAAAATATTGAAATACAAATTGTCATATTAAATAAATAAATAAATAAATAAAATCTGAGAACTAGGGCTGCCTGGGTGGCTCAGTCGGTTAAGTGTCCACCTTTGGCTCAGGTCATGATCTCACGGCCTATGGGTTCGGGCCCCACATCAGGCTCTGTGCTGACAGCTCCGAGCCTGGAGCCTGCTTCTGATTCCGTGTCTCCCTCTGTCTCTGCCCCTCCAGTGCTCACACTCTCTCGATCTCAAAAATAAATAAACATAAAAAAATTTTGTTAATCTGAGAAATACACCAGGAGCAGTTATGTGTAGTAATTATACAGCTTTTTTTTTTTTTTTGAGAGCACAAGGGAGAGGGGGAGAGAGAGAGAGAGAGAGAATGAGAATCTAAAGCAGGCTTCATGCTCAGCGTGGAGCCTAACAGTGGTGTCTTATCTCAGCGACCATGAGATCATGACCAGAGTGAAAATAAAGAGTTGGACACTTAACCATCTGAGCCCCAGGTGCCTCAGCTTAATATATATTTTTCTAAAGTTTGTTTACTTAGAGAGTATAAGCTGGGGAGGGGCGGGGGGGGGGAGAGAGAGAGAGGGAGAGGGAGAGATGGAGAGGGAGAGGGGGAGAGAGAGAAGCCCAAGCAGGCTCCACATTGCCAGCACGGAGCCCAATGTGGGGCTCGAACCCACAGACTGTGAGATCATGACCTGAGCTGAAATCCAGAGTCGGATGCTGAACTGACTGAGCCACCCAGGTGCCCCACTATCTCTTAAAATAAAAATATAATACATTTTTTATAGTCATCTAAAAATGATTTAGGTAATTTCTAAGGGTCCTCTAGCACTAAAGTATAGTTCTTTGATGTTTCCAAGCAACAGAAGAATATTTTTTTAATATGCCACTCTGACAGTTCAGGGTGAATTCAGACATTGAGGATAATGAAGCCAATTTCCTATAAAAGTTGTTGTTGTTTTTCAGTGCATCTATCCTTTCTCTGTCCTCCACAACAGGTGTCACCAAGCTTTTTCTGTAAAGGGTCAGACAGGAAATATTTTAGGCTTTGAAAGCCACACTGTAGTCAGTGCTACTTGCTTCTGCTGTCATAGTGGGAAAGCCAACAGAGACAGTACTTACAAGTGAACGGAAGCGACTTTATTTACAACAAAACTTTATTTTCAACAACAGGCAATGGGCTGGACTTAGCCTGTGTGTCAGTATTTGCCATATTGTGGTGTATTGCACACAGAAATGTCTTCAGTCCTACTATCCCGATTGTAGATGAGAAAATTGAGGTATAGAAACCTTGAGTGGTATCATTCCAGTTAAAATGACCCTAGTTGAGGACACAGATCTACAAAAATGTTGCTAAGGCCAATGCCAGAGAGACTGCTGCCTATGTTTTCTTCTAGTTTTATGGTTTCAGGTCTCACATTTAGGTCTTTAATCCATTTTGAGTTTATTTTTGTGTACGGTGTGAGAAAGTGTCCAGTTTCATTCTTTTGCATGGTGCTGTCCAGTTTTCCCAACACCATTGGTTGTATAGAGTGTCTTTTCCCTGTTGTGTATTCCTGCCTCCTTTGTTGTAGATTAAGTGACCACATAAGCTTGGGTTTATTTGCTCCCTATCCTGTTCCGTACATCTGTCTGTTTTTGTGTCCATACCATACCGTTTGATTATTACATCTTTGTGGTATAGCTTGAAATCTAGGATCATGATACCTCCAGCTTTGTTCTAAGTAGGTCTCCTCAAGAAAGGGAAACAAAAGAATAAATTATGGGGGCTACATCAAAATAAAAAGGTTTTGGGGTGCCTGGGTGGCTCAGTCGGTTAAGCGTCCTACTTCGGCTCAGGTCATGATCTCAGTTTGTGGGTTCAAGCTCCGTGTTGAGCTCTGTGCTGACAGCTCGGAGCCTGGAGCTTGCTTCGGATTCTGTGTCTCCCTTTCTCTTTGCCCTCTCCCCGCTCACGCTGTCTCTCTCTCTCTCTTTCTCAAAAATAAACATTAAAAAAAAAAAAAAAAAGCTTTTGCACAGCAAAGGAAACTATCAACAAGACAAAAAGGCAACCTGTTAAATGGGAGAAGATATTTGTTAGTGATACGTCCAATAAGGAGCAAATCTCCAAAATATAGAGAGAACGCCTCCAGCTTAGTAACAAAAAAACAAACTATCTACTTAAAACATGGGCATAAGCACTAAATGGACATTTTTCACGAGAGTCACATAGAGATGCTGAACGTGAAGAGGTACCGAACATCACTCATCATCAGGGAAATGCAAATCCAAACCACAACAAGATGTTACGGTATCCCTGTTGGGATGGCTGGAATCCAAAAAGACAAGAAATAACAGGTGTTGGTGAGGGTGTAGAGAAAAAGGAATGCTCGTGCGCTACTGGTGAGCCTGTAAACTGGTGCAGCCACTGTGGAAAACATTGGGGAAGGGGTGTTCCTAAAAGAATTAAAACCAGAGATACCGTATAATCCAGTAATAACATTCCTGGGTATTTAGCCAAAGAAAACGGAAACACTAATTTGAAAAGATACGTGCACCCTTATGTTTATTACAACATTATTTATAATAGCCAAGATATGGAAGCAGCCCAGGTATCCACTGATAGATGATTGGATGAAGAAGATGTACATACATAGAGCGGATTGTTACTTAACCATAAACAGAATGTGATTTAGCCATTTGTGACAAGATGGATATACCTGAAGAGTATTATGCTAAGTGAGATCAGAGAAAGACAAGCGTCCTGTAATTTCATTTCTGTGTAGATCTAAAATACAAAACAAATGAACAAAGAAAGAAACAAAAAAACAGATGCTTAAATACAGAGAATGCACTGATGGTTGTCAGAGGTGAGGTGTGTGGGGGGATAGGTGAAATAGGTAAATGGTATTAAGAGGTACAAACCTCCAGTTATAAAATAAATAAGTCAAGGAAAGAAATGGGAAAGAAAATGACCCTAACCACATGGTAATGGAATTCTTTTTGCATATATGATGTTCATAGAAGATTCTTTTTCTTCCTCACCAGGTAGAATACATGGAGAGGGTCTAATCTCTTAATTTTTCACAAGTTTTACATTGTGATTAGAAAACGCGTTGCTGGGTCTTTACAGGAATCGTTTTACATATGATTTTTGCCAAGGTTTGCAACACTTTTCCTTTTTCAAATGTAGAAACAGATACAAAAACTGGTGTGATGTGATTTGTTAACTAGATTTGGATACCTTACAAGCATATCACGTAAATTACTACCAAGCGGTGTGTCAGATGAATTTCAAAATCAGCTTTATGAAGCAATGTCTTTGGAATTACTTTGAACTGAAATAATTAGAAATTTATTTATTATGAGGTCGAGGAAGCGTATTTTTCCCTCTCCAATTTCACGGCCTAGAGGATAGTTTGTTTTGTGTGTGTCAAGACATCGTGGTCTACTCCGTGTATTGAAAGTAGGCCTAACGTGGTCATACTGGAATCTGTGCTCATTATATAGTTAATTCAACCTGAATGAAAACTGCCAAAAAGTTTTTATCTCCAGGAGAACACTGAAAGTGCGTGTGTTTAAGGAAGTTTTCGTATGAATCGGAGCCAGGATTTGAACCCATAAAGTTTAGTCAAATAGGTGTTCTTAGAGTATTGATTTTAAAAGAAGTTGAAGTTTTCAAATAAAATTTTGTCTTACCAAATAAATGGTTCAGTTCCCCCCCCCCCCCCCCACTAAAAATTGACCATATCTATCTTTTCAGGGACATCAAACCTGACAACATATTGATGGACATGAATGGACATATTCGGTTAGCAGATTTTGGTTCTTGTCTGAAGCTGATGGAAGATGGAACGGTAAATAAAGATAAATCTGAAGTCATTTTATCCATAGATCTCCCCCTTGCTACTTGTCCTCTTTATCTGCTTTAGAATCCACGTATTTATAGTAGTTAACTGTCCATCCACCCGTCCGTCCGTCCATCCATCCTTTTGACTTTCTCCGCGCCACCTTCTCCTACAACAGCGTTTAGGCATACTGACTCATAATAGGGTTTGTTTATAAAGTCCTTTGCCATTTTCACTGTGTATGTTAGTGGTGGTAAGATTGATATAGTGCGTCTTTTAGGAGAACTTTGTGTCTTCTTTAGAGGGACTGTTGATTGCACTTGAGATATTTTCACAGTTTTAGAGAAGGGAATGAAGTCGGTCCCAGATGGAAGAAGAAAATGTGGCTCCTTCCTCACCTTTATTTTTTTCATCTTTCTTCCCTAGTTGTCTAGTTTTTGTTTTGAGGGACAGTGTTCAACAAATGAATGCTTTAATCAGGATAGGCTCTATGTGGATTCAGTTTTACGTGACCATTTGGTTTAGTTGTCCTAACCCTACATCTTTCAGCTATTTTCTTTCACTTACATAGAAGTCTATATGCCCCAATTTATTCTCTGTTTTGTCTTGTTTTATTTTGCTTGCTTTTCAACTTCCTGGGTATATAGCAGAGGTCCAAATGTAAGTAATTTCAATTGGCAGGCGCTGTTTTTGAGAGCAAAGGCCATGAAAATTTCCTATTATTCTGGATCAGTAATTTGACTTCTGAAAATTTATCCTAAGAAGATATCTTGAAAAAAGTAGATTATATGACTTCTGCCTCTGGTCATGATGAAAGGAGTGATTGGTTCCAAATTGTCCTCTCACTATAAACAACTATAAAAACGTACATGGGGCGCCTGGGTGGTGCAGTCAGTGAAGCGTAAAACTTCGGCTCAGGTCTGATCTCACCGTTTGTGAGTTCGAGCCCCACGTCAGGCTCTGTGCTGACAGCTCAGAGCCTGGAGCCTGCCTCGGATTCTGTGTCTCCTTCTCTCTCTGCACCTCTCCCGCTTGCACTCTGTCTCCGTCTCTCTCTCAAAAGTAAATAAACATTAAAAAAGAAAAATTGGTGACAATACCAAATGCTGACAAGAATGTGAAGTCTGTCACTCACACATTACTGGAGGCAATGTGAAACGGTACAGACACCATAAAAAAGCTTAGTGGTGTCTTAAAAAAAATAAGCATGCAATTACCCTGTGATCCAGGAATTGCGCACCTGGTGTTTATTCCAGAAAAATAAAAATTTGCATTCCCACAAAAACTGTACATTTATGAATGGTGACAGAAGCTTTATTTGTAATAGCCCCAAATTGGAAAACCAGATGTCCTTCTGATGGTTGGTTAAAGAAACTGGTACAGAGGTGCCCCGGGGGTTTAGTCAGTTAAAGCATCCATCTCTTGATCTCAGCTCAGGTGTTGATCTCAGGGTCGTGCGTTCAAGCCCCGAGTTGATGAATCTTAGACTTCCTGTAAATCTGCCCTCCAAGGGTGTAATTGTAAGCTAACCCTTGTTCAAGGAGATCAGGAAGTATTTTTTTTTTTTTTATCTTCTTCTACAAGAATTAGTGTCTTCAGAGAAAGATAACAGGATCCGTGCTCTGTGCTCCAACAGCTTACTGACAGTGACCAGCGTTCAATCAGAAATCACCAAACCAAACAAAAATGGGGACACAATAGGGATTACGATACAGAGTTAAAAAATAGAAGCAGTCAGGGGCACCTGGGTGGCCCAGTTGGTTGAATGTTTGACTCTTGATTTTGGCTCAGGTCGTGACTAAACAATTAAAATACAGCCTTGAAGATTGTTCAGGTAAGAAATCTCATCAGAGAAAGAAATCAAATAGACCCTTTATTTTTTTAAAAAATTTAATGTTTGTTTTTGAGAAACACAGAGCACAAGCAGGGGAGGGGCAGAGAGAGAGGGAGACACAGAATCTGAAGCAGGCTCCAGGCTCTGAGCTGTCCGCACGGAGCCTGACGCGGGGCTCGAATTCACGAGCCATGAGATCATGACTCGATCTGAAGTTGGGTCACCCAGCTAAGCCACTCAGGTGTCCCTCAAATAGACCTTTTAGAACTTGAAAAGTATAGTAATAGAAATTTAAAAAATTCACAGGAGGAGGTTAATTCAGGTTAGAGATATGAGAAGAAAGTGCCAGTGAGTTTGAAGACAGGTCAAAAGAGATGATCCAGTCTGAAGAATAGAGAGAAAAAGACTGAAGCAAAATAAATAGAGGCTCAGGGATCCATAGGATTGGAATACTAGAAGAAGAGAGTGAAACAGGAGTAGGAAAACTTTGTAGGATTGGTGATTTTTACCAAATATGATGAAAACATAAATCTAAGAATCTTAGTGTATCTCAAGTTTATAAAAGGGATCCCACTTGTACACAATTAAGCTCCTGAAAATGAAACATAAGAGAAAAAATTGAAAGCCGCCAGAATTGAAAACATGTTCATAGTTTGGGAACATGGTAAGAATAACCACAGCTCTCTTGTCAGAAATAATGAAATGATGTCTTTGCAATGCTGAACGGAAAAAAAATGTGTAAACCAAGAGTTCTATGTCAAGCAGAGATATTCTTCAAAAATGAAGGTGAATAAAAGACATTTTCAGTTACATAAAAGATGAGACATTAATCTCCAGCAGGCCTGGATGCTAAGCAGTGTCCTTTAATCCAAAGGAGATGAATGATACCATTTGCATACTTAGATCGGTGGGATAAAGAATATCAGATATGATCAATAAGATAGGTAGGATAAAGACAGAAGACTATATTTCTTTGGAATGTGCATAAAAGGCATCCGATGACTGTTAAAAGCAAAAATAATAACACTGTCACATGGGGTTATGATATACGTGGAAGTAACACAAACCACGTGAAATGGTCTGTGGAATCACACTGCTCGAGAATACCTGCTGTATGTGAGACGGGAAGTGGGCAGTAGATCGTGCCAGGCATGACACGAGAAGGGAGAAATCGCAGGGTGGTCTTGCTGAGTTGAGAAACCACAGATCAAAGTCAGGAGGCTGTGGCATCAGGAAGTTGTGGATCAGAATCCTAGAGAGGAGAGAGTCACACGGAAGAAGAATTCCCTGGAAAGAGCTAGCGTTTCCCCACTTCTGCATGTTATCCGCCCCTTAGACTCACAGCTGGGACTCTGATTCACAGCCTTCCAGATCCCTGTGCATCCGAGAATGCAGTGCGTACCGTTTCTGTCCGCAGGAGTCACCCCCGATCAGGTTTATTCCTGAAATCGTGGTGCGTCTTCCCAATCATTCATTCTTTATTGATGACCTCAAAATAAATTTCCTGGACATAACAGCAGGTTTATCCTCCATTTAAAAAATTATAATGAGGGGCTCCAGGGGCTCCATGTAGAAAATTATAATGAGGGGCTACGACTTTGACTCAGGTCATGATCTCACGGTTGGTGAGTTCAAGCCCCGCGTCGGGCTCTGCACTGACAGCCTAGAGCCTGCTTCGGGTTCTGCCCCTCCCTCCCTCCGTCTCTCAAAAATAAATAAACATTTAAAAATTTTTAAAAATTATAACGAGTAAGCCTTTGTACTAGTTTTCTTTCCATTTAATTTCTTTTTCCTTGAAGCGATCTATATGTATTTTAAGAAGGGTTATTGTAAAAACTGCATTCCTGTGTCCTGTTCTTTCTACTCTGGATCTCTTTTGCTAAAGGAAGACACTTACAGACTTCTGGCTTTTCTTCTGTCGTTTCTTTTACTTACGTTTTTCTGGTTACCATATTTTGCTACTATCTTTTGATTATTTAGTTTTAGATTTTACCTGTTAATTTCCTACCATGGAAAATTTCCTACCGTCTCATCCAACCCATACGCTTTCGTCTTCCTAGTGTAAGTATCAGAGTCTTTCCTCAAATCCTATTCAGTTATGATTTTATATAAAATATTGTTCATAGTGCTGCCATGTGGTTTATTTTAATTATAATTATTTTCTTGAACAGCTTTTTGTTGTCCTTCGAGTAAGTGACCACTTTGCCTGGTTTTCTGTGTAATCCTTGCCAGTTTATCCCCAAACTCTCCACCCTGTAATTCCTCTCTCTCTCAGACACATTAAGTCACTTAGCGGTTCCCTTTTATCTTTTGGAGATGGCTACCCTAGAGCCTTGCCACCCCCCTTTCTAATCTGGACTGTTCTGTTGGCCTGTCGTAGCACAGTCATGCCACTACTGTCCCACCCCTCATCATGGGATTAGCTGCACGGCTCTGTAGTGGTACCTCCTCTGTCTCCTGGGTCCCGTGTCTGGCTTTCTTTCCCCCTGGTAGTAGCTGCCTGAGAAGGGTTCTGGGGAAGTAAATATTTTATCATCTTGCACATCTTAAAAATGGCGTCACTTCTACCCTCATACTTGATTGATAATTTATTTGGGCATAGTATTATAGATTTGAAATTATATCTAGCAGGCATTGCCTTGTCTTCTAATTTACTGTGGAGACATCTGTCGACATTCTAGTTCTCAATTCTTCTATTGTAACCCTCCCCACCCCCACCTTATCTGGAAGCTTGTGGAAAATTTGTTTGTCCCAGGGTTCTGAAATGTTACGATTATATGACTTTGGATAGGATTTATTTATCACCTGGGCAGCTGCCTCAATTTTAACCTTTCCGAAATTTTATGACTTTCCAAGTCAAGTGTCACCTTGCTTTTTGGCTCTCACCTGCAAGTTAAAACTCTGCCATCTTACTCACTACATGTCTTTATAAGAAGTCAGTTTCTGGGAGAGATGTCCTGCTGTAATTCCTTTTCTTCTCAAATTGTCTCGGCTCTCCTTGGCCATTTGTTTTTCCATATGATCGTTGGGATTATATTCTTGGTTTATATACATACGTGTACACACATACAAATACCCCTTCACAAACAAGCTTGTAGACCTGCATTGAATATAGAGGTTGATTTGGGGGAAATTTATGTCCATAACATGGAATCTTGCCTTCCATAAATATGGTGTCTCTCCCCTTTGTTTTAGGTTCTCCTTTATGTCTGTTTTTGAAGTTTTATCATTATGTTCACCGTAAATCCATGACCTTAATTTGTTAAGCTTGTTCCTAGGCATACTGTGGATTTTTGGGGGCATGGAGCATTATAAATGATAACTTTAAAAAGTTTCCAGTTTAATGGCTTGTTACTTTTGTTGAGGACCAAGTTGATTTTTGTATACTCATCTTGAACCTAGCAAGCTCACCAAATTTCTTATTCAAAATAATTTGTAGATTCTTCTAGATTTTCTATATAGACAGTCATATGATCCACAAGTAATAATCAGCTTCGGGCTTTGTCTTCTCCATTCCTTACATGTGCTATTTTTTACCCTTATGCAGTGATCTTCAGTCAGTATTACATAGATAGGAATATTGGGAGTTTCTATGCCTTCTTCTTGACATTAACAGTGTTTCTCCTATAGGGTCAAATTTAGCATGATGTTTGCTGTAAACTTTTGGTGTATATTCTTCATAAGATTAAGGAAATTTCTGTTTCTTATTACTAAGAATATGTTATTGTTGTTATTGTCGTAATGATTTTTCTGCATCCATCGAGATGATGATATTAGGATATTTTCCCTTTAATCTGTTAATCTGATGGATGACATAGATTGTCTAATGTTAAGTCATCCATTCTCTGGCTAAACATAACTTTATGATGAAGGCGTATTGATATTTCTGAACAAATTGCTAGGTTGACTCTGCTAATATTTTATATTGTATTGTTACCTGAGATTCATACTTGAGATTGATCATATCTGAGGTTGTGGTATGATTTTCTTTCTCAAATCATTCTTGTCTGGTTTCTGTGGTTGTGTATTTTAGCCTTATAAAATGGACAGGGGAGTAGTCATATCCTCTCCCCTTACCCATTTTGGCTTTAGAGCAGTTAATCTGTAACACAGGGGTTATGTAATTTGTAGAATGGTGGAACTCACTTTTAAATCACCTTTGCCTTAGTGAGGTTTTGTTTTCTTCTTCTTCCTTTTTTTTTTTTGTTTTTTTTTTGTTTTCCAGGTAGATTTTATACTATTGATTCAAACTTTTTAATGGTTATAGGTCTCTTTGGTTTTCTATTTCTTCCTGAGTCAGTTTTGGTAAGTTATTGTTGTTTTCCTATGAAAATTGTCTGTTTTCTCTGAGTTTTCTATTTTGTTGGTATAACGTTCAGATTGTACTCTTCATAGCTTTAAAATCTGTTACATGTGTAGGGTTTTTTTGTTTTTTTCCACCCTAATGTTGTTTATTTGTGCTTTTCTTTTCCTTTGTCAGTTTGCTATATAATAGAGCATCTGACTCTTTTTCAGTTCTAAATACTTTTCAACTTCAGTTAGAACATTTCTGTGGACCATGATTATATAGTTATGTGCTTTTTAGTATCTGTAGTATTGTATTTGCTTATTTATATACAATATCCGCTTTAGAGTAAGGACTATTACATGGGGCTGCCTCTTGCTTCAAACCTCGTATAGGGTGAGGGCCCTCTTGTCCTCCTGTATATGTTAAAACCTGAGGACCTAGAACATGAAAACCAACATTCCCCAGCCAGCCCCACTCCTTGCTCTAATGATTATCACCCTGGTTCCCAAACATTTCTTGATTATAGGCCCCTAATAATTTCTTTTTTTTTTTTTAAGAGCTCATTTATATGTTTATAAAGATGGTTGTTTTGTATTTTATGTAGCATTTTTAAGAGTTTGCAGTGGAAGAGTTCTCAAGTTACTTAATCTCAGGATTGCCAAATATGAGTCTATTCTAATGATTAACCAAGAATGATATTTTTTTTTTAGAAAATCCAGAATATTAGCCGTTATTCTACCCTGAGAATGTTCATTTTTTGATATGCTCCTTTATTTATTTATTTTTTTAAATATGAAATTTATTGTCAAATTGGTTTCCATACAGCACCCAGTGCTCATCCCAACAGGTGCCCTCCTCAATGCCCATCACCCACTTTCCCCTCCCTCCCACCCTCCATCAACCCTCAGCTTGTTCTCAGTTTTTAAGAATCTCTTATGGTTTGGTTCCCTCCCTCTCTAACCTCTTTTTTTTTTTTCCCTTCCCCTCCCCCATGGTCTTCTGTTAAGTTTCTCAGGATCCACATAAGAGTGAAAACATATGGTATCTGTCTTTCTCTGCCTGACTTATTTCACTTAGCATCACACTCTCCAGTTTCATCCATGTTGCTACAAAAGGCCATATTTCATTCTTTCTCATTGCCACGTAGTATTCCATTGTGTATACAAACCACATCTTCTGTATCCATTCATCAGTTGATGGACATTTAGGCTCTTTCCATACTTTGGCTATTGTTGAAAGTGCTGCTATAAACATTGGGGTACACGTGCCCCTATGCATCAGCACTCCTGTATCCCTTGGGTAAATTCCTAGCAGTGCTATTGTTGGGTCATAGGGTAGATCTAGTTTTAATTTTTTGAGGAACCTCCACACTTTTCCGGAGCGGCTGCACCAGTTTGCATTCCCACCAACAGTGCAAGAGGGTTCCCATTTCTCCACATCCTCGCCAGCATCTATAGTCTCCTGATTTATTCATTTTAGCCACTGTGACTGGTGTGAGGTGGTATCTGAGTGTGGTTTTGATTTGTATTTCCCTGATGAGGAGCAGCGTTGAGCATCTTTTCATGTGCCTGTTGGCCATCTGGATATCTTCTTTAGAGAAGTGTCTATTCATGTTTTCTGCCCATTTCTTCACTGGATTATTTGTTTTTCGGGTGTGGAGTTTGGTGAGCTCTTTATAGATTTTGGATACTAGCCCTTTGTCCAGTATGTCATTTGCAGATCTCTTTCCCCAGTCTGTTGGTTGCCTTTTAGTTTTGTTGATTGTTTCCTTTGCAGTGCAGAAGCTTTTTATCTTTATGAGGTCCCAATAGTTCATTTTTGCTTTTAATTCCCTTGCCTTCGGGGATGTGTCAAGTAAGAAATTACTGCAGCTGAGGTCAGAGGTTTTTTCCTGCTTTCTTCTCTAGGGTTTTGATGAGAACGAGCAATCCTAAAATTTGTATGGAACCACAAAAGACCCCGGATAGCCAAAGCAATATTGAGGAAGAAAACCAAAGCGGGAGGCATCACAATCCCAGACTTTAGCCTCTACTACAAAGCTGTAATCATCAAGACAGTATGGTATTGGCACAAAAACAGACACATAGACCAATAGAATAGAACAGAAACCCCAGAATTACACCCACAAAAGTATGGCCAACTCATCTTTGACAAAGCAGGAAAGAACATCCAATGGAAAAAAGACAGTCTCTTTAACAAATGGTGCCGGGAGAACTGGACAGCAACATGCAGAAGGATGGAACTAGACCACTTTCTCAGACCATTCACCAAAATAAACTCAAAATGGATAAAGGACCTGAATGTGATCTGCTCCTTTAAAACATACAAAGAATTAATTTTCTTGTACTTTAGAGTACCTTATAAGATGTGTTCCCCAAATCATTTTTAGCAATTATTTTCTCATTTACATCTAACTTACCATAATTATATGCTCAGCTATTCTTTATTGGGACTTAATTTTTTGAAGAGTATGTTTTTCTCCCTTTGTAACTTTTTAAATTAATAAGTAGTTTGCAGTACGTTGTCAATATTTATTTCCTTAGGTTTCAGTTGAGATGTTTAAAAAGAAAAGGATATTTTGAAATAATTTCTGGACTGCTCATAAATACTGGCCTTTTTGGGGAGAGTTACTTTTCTTCCTTTCAGTGAATTGTAGGGGTGCCTGGGTGGCTCAGGCGGTTGAGCGTCCGACTTTGGCTCAGGTCACGATCTTGCGGTCCGTGGGTTCGAGCCCCGCGTCGGGCTCTGTGCTGACAGCTTGGAGCCTGGGCCTGTTTCAGATTCTGTGTCTCCCTATCTCTCTGCTCCTCCCCTGTTCACGCTCTCTCTCTCAAAAATAAATAAACATTAAAAAAAAATTTTTTTAATGAATTGTAGGATTTTCCCAGGTTGATTTTTTTTTTTTTTTATACGTACATGGTAGTCAGATAATATCAGTAATGAATGTTCTGTACTGAGTATTCAATTTGTTTTTAATGGTTGTGTGTCCAAATCATATGGCAACCCTAAGTATAGTCAATGAAGCAACAGCAGTAATAAATATTCTATAGTGTTATGAAATCAGAGGACTGCCAGTGTCGAGATTATATAAAATTTAATTGTGTGTACAAGGAGACCAAATTCAGGTAATGAAAAAGTTGTAGGTGTTTTGAAATAATGTCTGTTGTGTATTTAAGTAAATCTAAATATTTTTAGTTAAAAATTATTATTTATTGGGGCGCCTGGGTGGCTCAGTCGGTGAAACATCCGACTTCAGCTCGGGTCATGATCTCATAGTTCGTGAGTTTGAGCCCCATGTTGGGCTCTGTGCTGACAGCTCGGAGCCTGGAGCCTGCTTCGGATTCTGTGTCTCCCTCTCTCTCTTCCCTTCCTCTGCTCGTGCTCTGTCTCTCAAAAATGAATAAACGTTAAAAAAAAATTTAGCAATTATTTATTTCTAATGTAGTAGATTACTAACAGTGTGTGAACTTCTTCAGGTCCAGTCTTCAGTGGCTGTTGGAACTCCAGATTATATCTCTCCTGAAATCCTTCAAGCCATGGAAGACGGGAAAGGCAGATATGGACCTGAGTGTGACTGGTGGTCTTTGGGCGTCTGTATGTACGAAATGCTTTATGGAGAAACACCATTTTATGCAGAATCTCTGGTGGAGACATATGGAAAAATTATGAATCATAAAGTTAGTATATTTCACTTTTTTCAACAACTGAATGTGGTAAATAATACATGTAATAAATTTAAAGTAATGTGATATTTAAAAAGAAAATATTTTCTAAGAACAGTGAACAGTTGAATTTCTGTACTAATAGGGAACATGACTAAACATGAATAATCAAAATCCATAAATTAGACGTAAGATTATTAGCTCTCCCTTTGCCTGTATTTTATTAGAAATGCTAATAAATAGGAAATTAAGGGGCGCCTGGGTGGCTCAGTCGGTTCAGTGTCCAACTTCGGCTCAGGTCACGATCTCACAGTTCGTGGGTTCGAGCCCCGCGTCAGGCTCTATGCTGACAGCTCAGAGCCTGGAGCCTGTTTCAGATTCTGTGTCTCCCTCTCTCTCTGCCCCTCCCCTGTTCCCGCTCTGTCTCTGTCTCAAGAATAAATAAATATTAAAAAAAAAATTTTTTTTTAAATAGGAAATTAAATGGTTTCATCAGTAGAATAACAAAGATCGTAAACAGATAATTTGTATCCTTAATACTATAAGTACATTAATAACTAGAATGCATTTAAAAAATTCTCATCCTTGGCAGTAATAACACAAAATGCAAATCAAAATAAAAATGAGCTATTTGTTTTCTCACCTGGCAAAGATGAAAAATTATACTCTGTACTGTAAATAACTCAGTGAGATGAATGTTGTTAGATGTTGTTGATAGGAATATAAATTGACGTAGCCTTTCTGTCAACAGGTTTATAAGTACGCATCTAGAGCCTTAAAAACGGTTGAACTTTGGGGGGGCCTGGGTGGCTCAGTTGGTTAAGTGTCCAACTCTTGGTTTCGGCTCAGGTCACGATCGCATAGTTCGTGAGTTCAAGCCCCACATCGGGCTGTGCGCTGACGGTGCAGAGCTTCTTGGGATTCTCTGTCTCCCTGTCTCTCTGCCCCTCCCCTGCTCGCTGGCTCGCTCACAATAAATGAATAACTTAAAAATTTTTTTTTAAATGATAGAACTTTGGATTGAGCAACTTGAGTTTTAGGACTCTGCCCTAAAGGAAACATTCAGTTCAACCAAGATGTAGATACAGGGATACCTCTTCCAGTCTTGTTTATGATCAAAGCAGTGGAAACAATCCAGATTCACCACAGGGACAAATGAATAGAACCTTATTAACCCATTTAGTACCAAGTGAAATAGAAATAAATTATAAGAAGTTGTTTCTGGTTGATTGGTTTCAGCAGAGCATGAGCAGTTGCAAAAATCTGGAATAGGAATATCCCATAAAAGGAGTGACGATCTGTTCTTCTTAGTTGATCTGGTGAAACAGTTACAATTAGTTGACTTTGCTGTGTAGTTGATGCTTTTCCAGAGAGTCGACGTTTCCTGTAGAGTTGGCGCTCTGGTACCTGGCTGTGAAGGTAACCTGCTAAAGTAGTTAGGAAGAGTGGACAGACAGGGAAGGGCTACGCAGTTGTAATTAGCGCGTCGAGCATTTCGGAGAGACACCATTGTCTGTGACATGGCAGGCCAGAGCGTGGGTTCCGGAGTTGGGCCGCTCCACCCAAGCCCGTCGTATGACTGGGAGTGAACTCCCTGGGCCTTTGTTTCCTCCTCTGTGCAGTTGGGATAAGAGAGGTGCCTGCCTTCGACCCCCACTATGAGGACTCACCAGGTGGGTGTGTAGAGCACGTCATGGTGTCAAGTACACGTTCCGTTCTTTCCAAATATCTGTTATCGTTACTCAGCCCTTCATTCGCGACTTATCCGAACGTTACCCGTCACATACGCTCTCCTGAAAGGTTGAGTCAGACTCTACTTTTAATAAGTTCTCTTCATTCCGACAGCAGAGTGAGGTACGTTGGCATTTGATTTTTTCTTCTTCCTGCAGTGTGTGCATGACTGAGTCACACTTAAAATGACAAGTTCCTTTAGGAAAATTCTCTGTTCTCACCCATCCCTGGATCTCCTGTAGTATGAGTACTTGGTAGCAGTGAACACTTATTAGACATTTTTAAGAGAAAGCGCATCTTGAAAAACGAATGAATGTTCATCAGCCTACTTAGGGAGTTAAACACTGGTTTCTATTTTGTGTCTGTTTTTCAGGAGAGGTTTCAGTTTCCAGCTCAAGTGACCGACGTGTCTGAAAATGCTAAGGATCTTATTCGAAGGCTCATTTGCAGCAGAGAACACCGACTGGGTCAGAACGGCATAGAAGACTTTAAGAAACACCCCTTTTTCAATGGAATCGATTGGGATAATATTCGAAACTGTGAAGCACCTTATATTCCAGAAGTTAGTAGCCCCACAGATACATCCAATTTTGATGTGGATGATGATTGTTTAAAGAACTCTGTAAGTATGACTCTGTGAAGGGCTTCTGTCTCTTTCTTTTTAACATGGATATAAAGCAGTTTCATGGGCCTCCTCATCAATTACCAGTCAGACCGTTATCATGGCTTCTAGTATTTGTTCTCCCAGACGTGAAGCGATTAAGAGAGTCCACTGAGGTGAACATGTTTATTCATGACAAGGAGCAGAATTCAGCTTCACGATTTACTCATTAGGTCAGTGATGCCTTAGGTTTCCGAGGAAGGGGAGAAATTAGCTGCTTAGAAAAGTGGACTCATGATGGCAGAGTGAGGAGGTTGGCCAATCTCTCCTTCAAGAGCGCCATGGTACTGGACCATTGCGGGGCTTGACAAATCACCCGGGGTAAATAAATTGAGAAGCATTTATTCATAAGAACCTGAACTTTGGTTAACAAGCGCCCCCACCGCCTTCCATCAGCTTGGTTGGGGCCGTCGAACGTTGGCAGGAAGCTGCTTCTGCTGATGCCATTGGGAGAGCTGCCCATGCCCGGTGGTGGTGCCTTGAGAGATAGCAAAGTTGTGGGGAAAGAAGGGGGTGGAAATCTACGGCCTGCCTGTCCTGAGGTCCCGGCCTTACCTGGGGTGGTGGCAGACCGACAGGGTAGCCAGGCCTTCAACCACCTGGGGCTTACGGGCCTGTTAGGTCCTCAACCCCTTCTCCAAACCTTTAGGTTACATAGGTGCAATTTAGGACAAGAAGAATGCATGATTTTATGGTTTTTGTCTGGTTAGTCTTTTTTTTTTTTTTTTTTAAGTTTATTTTGAGAGAGAGAGAGACGGAGAGGGAGAGAGAACACAAGTGGGGGAGGCGCAGAGAGAGGGAGAGAGAAAGAGAGAGAGAGCGAGAAAGGGAGAGAGAATCCCAAGCAGGCTCCACACCATCACTGTGGAGCCCAGATGTGGAGCTCGAACTCACAGAGCCGTGAGATCATGACCCCAGCTGAAATCAAGAGTCGGCCACTTAACTGACTGAGCCACCCGGGGGCCCTGTCTTCTTAAATTTGAACTTTATTTTTTATTCCACTGTTTTATTTCTTATGGTTTCAATTCTACACTAAGAATTTTTATATTAATTTTATGTCACTTTTCACTCTTCAGTAAGTAGCATATGCAAGGCAGTTAAGAACTTCTTATGCTTCCCTCTCGGGACTTTCCTCATCAGTTTCTTTCTTATTATAGGAGTTGTATTTACCATTAACAGAAATTTGAGTCCTTCCAAATTCGATACGTGGTACAGTCGATTCTGATCATGGTAGTTACATGTTCAACTAGGTTTCTGTGTACCCTGTGTTAGTGAACCGGGGAAACTCCTAGGGGAAACTCACGGTTAGGTTCTTGTGAGCCTCTGGTCTTTTGATCAGCCAGTCAATACATAACCTTGTTTTATGTATGTTTCTATTTAAAGTCACTTTATTTCATGTATACTGTTGATTGATGAAGTTCGAATTCACAGCCAGCGGCCATGTAACTCGCGCCCGAACAGAGCTTGTCTAACGCACCTACTTCTTCGTAGGGCACGCCACAGCCGCCTTGCTTAGGAGGGCCGGATGGCTCTTGGGCCCTGTGCCTGCAGGGCAGAAAACTGTGAAAGACATGGCACACGTAGGCCCCGGAAAGAGCACGGGTTGGTAGTATCTCAGCTGACCCAGGAAGGCAGAACGCCTCCCTGTCCAGTCCCAGCTGCGAACGTAGGCCCCGGGCAGCTCGGTTTTGTTTGTTTGTTTCTCTGCATACGTCCCTGAGCGAGTGCAGAAGGACTGTGAGTATCGATTTCGAGTCACAAATAATTCTTAGCGACAAGGCGGATCGGCAGGTATGAATACGTGATTAATGACTGGACTCTCGGCGTCAGCCTTTCAGTCTCGATTTTCGTTTTTATTAGAATTTTATCGTACGTCACTACGCATCTGCACCAAACCAGATTGGGGTTTCTAAATCCAACGGGCCCGTATTTCCGCTTGACGTCTAATATGTGGATCGGCCTGCAGGTCACAGTCGCTTATTTCTTACCAGATGTTTTCTCGTCCCTTAGGAAACGATGCCCCCCCCCACACATACCGCCTTTTCTGGCCACCACCTGCCGTTTGTTGGTTTCACATACACTAGTAGCTGGTAAGTTTGAAAAGTTAACATACTTTGGACAGCTTAAAGCCCATTAAAATGAACTGAGGTTTTAAAATCTGTACAAGAAAGCCTTGAAAAAAAACAAAAAATTTCAATACAGGATGAAGCTACTGCTGGAAAAAGTTAAACACACGAGGACTTTAAGTGATTTTGGAGGAGAAAGGACAGTAGAGCTCAGAATCTTACTCTTAGCCACGGGGCACCAACTGGAAGAGTCCCTTGCTCTTGAGCAAATACACCCCGTGTGCCAGGCAGGCCCCGTCACCTTGGCCGTCTTCTCACAGACCGCCACTCTGCTGCCCACTGCCCGTTCCTCCTTACCCGGCTTAGGCTGAGTGCGATTGTAATCACTCGTGTGCCCCGTGACCCCTCGGCCGCCTCTTGCTCTGTCACATGGTTTCGCTAAGGTGACATCATCCTTACAGTCCCCGTTTCTGCCCGCACCTGTGCCGCTCAGGGTCCACAGAAAAACACCTGACCGCTCTTGCTGGTCCTTCCTTAAGTTCGTGGTTACCAACCTCCCGCGCCCCTCTTGCTGCCTGGAAAGTGCGCCGTGTTACCCTCTGTGCCCATTCTTCCGCTCCCCCGGGTAACTGTTTCGTGCTTTGTACTTTCCTCTGAAACCTCTGTCGCCGTGCTCTCACCTCGCAGTCTCGCCTCCTGTTTCATGGAGAGGTTGCGGCGGGTGGTTTCCACACGCTCCTTCACACGTGGACCACCTGCCTCCCTCTGGCCCCGGGCTCTCGTCTGTGCGGATGAACTGGGGGGGTTTCCGGGGCACTTGCCTGGCTGCCTCTCACCTCTCTGGCCACTCCTCTGTCTCTGGCCCTGTGCCCCAGCACTTAGTCTTGGGACCTTTCCCGCTTACGCTCTGGCACACTGCCAGAAATTTGCTGGTGTGTCCCCGGCAGAGACCTCTCCACTCTCTTCTACTTAGAATCTCTCAACCACCCGCTTCACGTGTTTCTAATGTCGTCTCTTGGATTTCTCTGAACGCGTCTGGTCCTGCCAGAAGTCACAGTGTATCGCCCCTCCGTTCAGGACCAGCCCCCACTGTCCTCCCAAGCCCAGTGCCTTCGTATCTTAATCCAAACCAAACTTCTCACAAGGCCCTGCACGACTGGCTTCCTTTATCTTTCTGTTTCTCCCTACTCTGGACCTTGCTTACTCGACTCCAGCCACACACATCTCCTTTCTGGCCTGTGAATGTGCCAGACACGCTCTCGCCTCAGAGCTTTTGCCCTTCTGTTCCATCTGCCTGGAATGCTGATTCCCCTGTGGCTCCGTTGGCTGGTCCCCTTCCTCGCTCTGGACTTTCTTCCGAGTTCCTTTCTGAGTGATAGCTGCCTGGCCACTTTGTCTAGATTTTTATTTCCTCCCCATTAATGCTCGACACCCCCCCCCCCCCACACACACACTCCTTCCCTGCTTTGTCTCTTATCAGGCAGCTCTAATGCCCTGAAGGTTTTACTCATTTGTCTGGTTTGTTTCTGTCCCTGGAAGCCAAGCTCTTCATGGGCAAGCATCTCTTTTGCTCGCTGTTGAATGTCCAACACTTTACATATTTTTAGCTAAGTATTAAAGAAAGCATTCACTTTTGCATCCAAATTTTGATAGCGAGGACATGATGTGTACTTTGGACTATGATTTCACTTGGGTGGTCACCTTGTTTTCAGCAAACTTCATTTTACGATTTGTGGTTATTTAAATTCAAGATAAGTGGGACGATTTTTCACTTAAAAATTCTTCTAAAAAGTCATTTGTGTTGAGTTGTGCAAAAAATGTGTTTTACAGTCACTGCAGAGATGGCCAACTGTAATTAGCTATTTAAATCCATGTTTTAAATGGACAGTTTCAAAAGGCTCTTTTTTCCTTCAGACTTTCTGTTTCTGTGTGAACTCACCTTGTTTTGTCTCCGCAGTGTTCTTTCTGATCGGAGCTGTTTACGAGTGACAGCCGGGCCCGCTTCCCTCGACCTGGATGTCAACGTTCAGAGGACTCTGGACAACAACTTGGCCACGGAAGCTTATGAGAGAAGAATTAAGCGCCTTGAGCAGGAAAAACTTGAACTTAGCAGAAAGCTTCAAGGTAAATATGTTTTAAAGATGGTGTTTTTCCCGTTTTTGAATTGGACTCACAGTTTTAGGAACTGTGTATTGTAAGCGTTGTTTTATCTTGAAAAGAAATTTATTTTATGAGGTGGAAAAAATCCAGTGGAAGAAAGTCACGCAGAATACAGTATGATACCATTTACGTAAACTCATGACATTAACAGTAAACCGCAAAACAGCCCTTGTTCCCCCGCGGGTGCGTATGTGTGCACATAGACACGTCTGGGGACAAGGAGCCCTTCGCATCCTAGCGTACCGCTCGGTGTGCCTACCATATTTCCTTATCCTAAAAAGGTCCTCTTCCTAGCACAGTTTCTCTGCGACATCGCTCCTGTCCTCATACTTGGTGATTTTGTTCTCTTTCTTTCTTTCTTTTTTCTTTCTTTCTTTCTTTCTTTCTTTCTTTCTTTCTTTCTTTCTTTCTTTCTTTCTTTCTTTCTTTCTTTCTCTGTCTATCTGTCTATTTTAAGTTTATGTATTTATTTTGAAAAAGAGAGAACGTGAGCAGGGGAGGGACGGAGAGAGAAGGAGAGAGAGAATCCCACGTAGAAGCCCATGCAGGGTTCAAACTCACGAACCGTGAGATCATGACCTGAGCCAACACCAGGAGTCAGATGCGTAACCGACTGAGCCACCCAGGCGCCCCAAATACTTGGTGACCTTAAAATGCATGTTGGCAGACCTCTTTAATATTCCGACTTCTTGGTCTCTTGATTGTTCATGTCCAATGATCTTGTCCTCCGCCCGATCTCATCCACTCCAGTCTTGAGACTCTGGCAGCTAAAATCTTTATTAATCTCCGGGGCGCCTGGGTGGCGCAGTCGGTTAAGCGTCCGACTTCAGCCAGGTCACGATCTCGCGGTCCGTGAGTTCGAGCCCCGCGTCGGGCTCTGGGCTGATGGCTCAGAGCCTGGAGCCTGTTTCCGATTCTGTGTCTCCCTCTCTCTCTGCCCCTCCCCCGTTCATGCTCTGTCTCTCTCTGTCCCAAAAATAAATAAACATTGAAAAAAAAAAATTAAAATCTTTATTAATCTCCATTTCAAGCAGACCCTGCGTGATCTCCTGTTCACGCTGGTCTGGTGAACCCCCTTTGGTGCCTCCAGTATGCCTTCAGTCCCGTCATTACCAATAAGCCTGTCACCTTGCCCCGTGGTCAGTCCTAGCCCCCTCATGGGGACCCCCACCTCTGTTGCTCCCTCTTCTACGTGTCCCTCCTTTGCCAGGACCCCAGCTCTGTTTAAATGCATTATGTCTGCTCCTGTGTGGCCGACGGTAACGTACCGGGGACACGTGGTGTGCTGACCGATCCCACTTCGAATTCACGAGTGCTGATGTCAAGTTGACTCTTGGCGAGTGCTGCCCGGTCCGCGTCTTCGCACCTGTCCGCATTTGACCCACCAGACCACGCCCCCTCCTGAGAGCTCTTTCTTTGGGCTCTGGGACGCTCGAATCTCCTGGTTTTCTGTTGAACCAGTGATTCCCAGTCTCGCTCCCTGATTTCTGCCCGGCGCTCTGACCTCCGAATGCCGGGGTCCTCCGAGTACCCCGTGAGCCGAGGCGCCCAGAACTGCAGCCTCCGAGGCACCTGGAAGCCCTGTCATTCTGTCACAGCTCACATCCTGCCGCCAGCGAGTCCGGTGGCTCTGCTGTCACCGAGGATCCCGACTCTGGGCATCGCTCGCTGCACGGCCCCCTCCCTGTTCACAGCACCACCGCTGCCCCCTCCCTTCCGTGACAGCCTTCTCGCTGGTTCCCCCACCTTCCGCGCCCCTCCTCCCCCACCTTCCCGATCCGTTTCCAACACAACAGCCAAGCAATCCTCTTAGAGCACAGTTTAGACCATTTTACCTCACGGCCTCTTCTCCACCCCGGGAGTTTTCCGTCTCACTCACTTTAACAGCCAGGCTCGCTGTCTGTGCCCGGCTTCTTCCTGCCTTTCTGACTTCACCTCCTAGGCCCCCCTACCCCCCTGCTGCCCCATCCTTCTTTCTGCCTCTAGCCACCCTGGGCTCCTTGGCTGTTCTTCCCACAGCTTGGCACATCCCCACCTCAGGGCCTTGGCATTAGTTGTTGCCCTGCCTGAAATTGTCTTCCTTTGGTGTTCACATGGCTCATTCCCTTACATCCTTCAGATTTCTACCTGAATATTACCTTTAAATGAGGCCTTTCCTGACTGCACTATTTGAAACCTAGTCTTTTTTTTTTTTTTTTAAATGTTTATTTGTTTTTGAGAGAGAGAGTGTGTGAGCAGGGGAGGGGCAGAGAGAGAGAAGGAGACACAGAGTCCGAATCAGGCTCCAGGCTCCGAGCTGTCAGCACAGAGCCCGACGCGGGACTTGAACCCAGGAACCGTGAGATCATGACCTGAGCCGAAGTCAGACGCTTAACTGACTGAGCCACCCAGGCGCCCCTGAAAGCTAATCTTGCTTTATCTTCAGCATTCACTATCCCTCTTCCCTGCTTTATTTTCTCCAAAATAAAGGACATAACATACAATTTATTTTACTTAACTCCTTTTGTGAATGAAGGAATGTAATCAAAAAGCTTGTAACTCTTAAGAGAGAAAGAGTCAAGTTTTTGCAATAATAAAATTTCGCTATTATACTTTTAGAGGCCCAGTAGAGAAAAACACTCCCCAGACATCAATAAAACAGACTGCTTTCTATTTTTTCAATAAGTTGCCAAGATCTCTGCATGTGGATTAATTCCTCTTCATCGTGCAAGTTGTTTTGACATTCTAATAAATATATTTGCCTCATGTCATTGTGTAAATTTAAGATGTCCAACTTACTAATTTGATACATTTATCTGTTGTAACGAGATTGCTGTCGTAGGACTGTTGAGTGCCTTCTCCCATGTCACATAATTACAGTGCAGCTCGGCTGTCTGTATTGACCACTCTGCTCCGTAGATCTTTATGATTTCTCTACCACTTGCTGTGAGTTTGTACCGTGAAATGACATCCCCCCACCCCTGCCCCGTCCCCGGTAACCAGTTTTACTCTTTGTTGTTCTATGAGCTTGACTGTTTCAGATCTCACATAGAAGTGATATCGTACAGCGTGTGTCCTTCTCCATCTGACTGCTTCACTCCGTGCAGTGCGCTCAGGGTCCGTCCATGTTGTCACACACGGCAGGACGTTTCCTTTCTCGTGGCCGAGTAATACTCCGTTGTGTACATATGCCCCATCGTTTTTAATCCGTTCATCCACCGATGCACCTTTAGGTTGTTTCCACGTCTTGGTTACTTGCAAAAGTTTTCTCCCATTCTGTAAGTCGCCTTTTCATTTTAGTAATTGTTTCTTTTGCTTCACGGAAGCTTCCGTGTTTGGGACAGTCCCATTTGTTAGTTTTTGTGTCTGTTGCGCGTGCTTTTGGTGTCATATGCAGAAAACCATTGCCAGGACCAGTGTCCAGGTGCTTCTTCTCTGTTCTCTTCTAGAAGACTTCTAGAAGTCTTATGCTGTCAGGTCTTTATGTTTAAGTCTTTGATCTATTTTGAGTTAATTTTTGTGAGTGGTGCAAGAGGGGCCCACTCTCGTTGTTCTGCACGTTTCCCCAGCACCATTTGTTGAAGAGACTGTCCTTTCCCCATTGGGTGTCCTTGGCTCCCTTGCAGAATTAGTTGACCATGTTTGCCACAATTTGATCGCAGGCTCTGTTTCGTTCTGTTGCTCTGCGTGTCTGCGTTTGTGCCCGTAATGTATTGTTTTTATTATCGTCGCTTTGTAGTGTGGTTTGAAAGTAGGAAGCGTGATACCTCTGACTTTGTTCTTTTTGTCAGGATCCCTCTGTCTTTGCAGTGTCTTTAGTGATGCCACAGCAGAGTTTAGGATTGTTTCTTCTGTTTCTGTGAAGAATCCCTTTGGTGTTTTGATGGATATTATGTTAAATCTGTACATGGCTTTGGGTAGTGTAAACATTCTAACAGTATTAATACTTGTGATCTATGAACGTGCAATGTCTTTCCAGTTGTTTGTGTCGTCTTCTGTTTCTCAGGAAACTCTTACATTTTCCATTGTACAGATCTTGTCCTTCTTGGTTAAAAGCGTTCCTGAGTAGCTTATTGTTTTTGATGCTGTTGTGAATGGGATGGTTTTCTTTACTTCTTTTTCAAATGTCTCATCATTACTGTAAAGGAATACAACAGGTTTATGTGTTGATTTTGCATCCTGCAACTTTGCTGAAATTGTTGATTAGTTCCAACTGTTATCTGGGTTTGCTCTTGGGGATTTTCTATATGTAAAATCATGTCAACAAATAGTAACAGTTTTACTTTTCTCTTTCTGATTTGCATGCCTTTTATTTCTTTGTCTTGCCTGATTGCTCTGACTAGCACTTCCAGGACTATATTGAATAGGAGTAGAGAGAGTGGACATCCTTGTCCTCTTCCTGATCTTAGAGGAAAAGCTCTCAGTTTTTCTCCATTGAGTATAATGCTAGTTGTCACTTTGTTGTAAATGGCCCTATTTTGTTATGTTACTTCTGTATCCAGTCTGTTAAGGTTTTTTATCACGAAAGGATGTTGCGTTTTGTCAGATGCTTTTTCTGTGTCTGTTGAGATGAATGTGTGATTTTTATCTTTTATTGAGGTGATCTGTGACGTTTATTGATTTGTGTATATTGGACCACCCTTGCATCCCAGAGATAAATCCCACTTTGTCGTGATATATAATCCTATGACTGTGTTCTTGACTTTTGCTTGCTAATATTTTGTTGAGAATTTTTACATCTATATTCATCAGAGATATTGGTCTATAGTTTTTTGTGGTCTTCTCTGGTTTTGGTATCAAGGCCTTCTAGAAAGAACTTGGAAATGTTCCCTCCTCCTCATTATTTTGAAGAGTTTGAGGAAGATTGTTAGTTTTTCTTAAATGTTCGGTAGAATTCACCGGTGAAGCTGTCAGTTCCTAGAGATTTCTGTGTTGGGAGGTTTTTGTTTACTGATTCAATCACATTATTCGTTACTGGTCTGTTCATACTTTCTCTTTCTTCCTGAGTCAGTCTTGGTAGGTTGTGTGTTTCTAGAAATGTATCCATCTCTTCTGGTTGTGTAATATCCTGGCCTATAATTGTTCATAGTATATGATCCTATATATTTCTGTCATTTAAGTTGTAATGCCTCTTCATTTCTTCCTCTTTTTTTTTTTTTTTTTTTTTTGGATTTTTTTTTTTCTAATTTTTTTGTTTATTTTTGAGAGAGAGAGAGAAAGTGTGAGCCAGGGAGGGGCAGAGAGAGGGAAGGAGACACAGAATCTGAGGCAGGCTCCAGGCTCTGAGCTGTCAGCACAGAGCCTGATGTGGGGCTTGAATTCATGAACCATGAGATCATGACCTGAGCCGAAGTCAGACACTTAACCAACTGAGCCACCCAGGCACCCCAAGATATTTATTTATTTTTGAGAGAGTAAGCAGGGAGGGGCACCTGGGTGGCTCAGTCGGTTGGGCATCCAAGTTCGGCTCAAGTCATCGTCTCATCTGTGGGTTCGAGCCCCGTGTTGGGCTCTGTGCTGACAGCTCAGAGCTGGAACCTGCTTAGGATTCTGTATCTCCCTCTCTCTGCCCCTCCCCTGCTCATGCCTGCCTGCCTCCCTCCCTCCCTCCCTCCCTCTCTCTCCCTCTCTCTTTCTCTCAAGAGTGGATAGTCATTTTTTAAAAAAAGAGAGCAAGCAGGGAAAGGACAGAGAGAGGGGGGGGGACAGAGGGTCCAAAGCAGGCCCTGTGCTTACAGCAGGGAGCCCTTTGCGGGTCTCAAATTCATGAACTGTGAGATCATGACCTGAGCTGAAGTCGGACACTTAACCGCCTGAGCCACCCAGGCGCCCCATCTCTTTAATTTTATTTGAGTCGCCTCTTTTTTTCTTAGTGTAGCTAAAGGTTTGTCTGTGTAGTTTATTTTTTCAAAGAACCAGCTCTTAGTTTCTTCAATCCTTTCTGCTATTTTTCTGGTCTCTATTTCATTTGTTTCTGCTCTGAACCTTATTTTTACCTCCCATTTGCTAACTTTGGACTTAATTTGTTCTTCTTTTTTTAGTTCCTTGAAGTGTAAATTAGGTTATTTGAAATCTCTCTAATTTATTAATATGGTCATTTTTGCTATCAGCTTTCAGAGAACAAACTGAAGGTTGCTGGAGGGGAGGTGGGTGGGGGATGGGCTAGATGGGTGGTGGGTGTTACGGAGCACACGTGTTGTGATGAGCACTGGGTGTTGTATGTGAGTGATGAGCCACTGAAATCTTTTCCGGAAACTAATACTGCACAGTACGTTCACTGCATAGAATGTCAATAAACTTTTTTAAAGAAAAAAAAAACTTCCTCTTCGAACTGCTTTACTCCATCGATTCCACAGATCTGATATGTTTGTATTTTCGTTTTCATTTGTCTTGAGAAAATTTTTTATTTCTTTTCTGATTTCTTCTTTGACCCAGTGGTTGTTTAGAATCATTTAATTTGCACATATTTGTAGTTCTTCTCGCCTTCCTCTTGTTGATTTCTAATTTCATACCATTGTGGTCAGAAAAGATGGTATAATTTCTTTTTAAATTTTCTGATATTTGTTTTATGTCCTGTCATGTGATCTGTCCTGGAGCCTGTCCTGCTGTCACTTAAGAATGTGTATTCTGCTTCTGTTGGATGGAATGTTCTGTAATGTCTGTTAAGTCCCTTTGTTCTAAAGTAGGGTTCGATTACAACATTTCCTTGCTGATTTTCTGTCTGGACCATTTATCCATTGTTAATAGTGGGGTATTGAAATCACCTACTATTATTGTATCGTCTCTTTCTTCCTTAAGATCTGTTAGTACTTGCTTAATATGTTTTGGTACTTGGGTGTTGGGAGTGTATATATTTACAGTTATATCTTCTTTTTAAAAAAAATATTTATTTTGAGAAAGAGAAAGAATGTGAGTGGTGGGAGAGGGGCAGAGAGAGGGAGAGAGAATCCCAAGCAGGCTCCATGCTGTCAGCTCAGAGCCCCATGTGGGGTTCAATCCAACCAAGAGATCATGACCTGAGTCGAAATCAAGAGTTGGACACTTAACCCACTGAGACACCCAGGCGCCCCAGATTATTATATCTTGTTAACGTACTGACCCTTTTGTTTTTCTACAATGACCTTTGTCTTGTTACCATTTCTGGCTTGAAGTCTCTCTTGTTTGAAAGAAGTATGGCTGTTCCCACTTTGTTTTGGTTTTTGCTTGCTTGGAGTATTATCTTCCCTCCTTTCGCTTGGAGCCTGTGTGTATCTTCAGAGCTGATAGGTCTCCTTTAGGCAGCATATATATTTGGGTCTCGTTTGTTTGTTTCTGAAATCCTTCCCCCTGCTCCATGCCTTCTTGTTGGTGAGTGCGATCCAATTATTTTTGGGGGGATTGTTGATTTGTAAGCACTCACTACTGCCATTTTCTCTTTTGCCTTCTGGTTATTTTGTCTCTCCGTTGTTTCCTTTAACTTCTCCTTCTGTCTGCCTTTGCCAGTTGGTGGTTTTCCATGGTGATTGGCTCCTTCCTGTTTTAATCTTTTGTGCCTCTGCTCTAGATTTTTGCCATGTGGTGACCATGAGGTTAACATAAAATGTCTCACAGATAAAATAGTCCTGTCTCTGATGATAGCAGCTTCATTCACCTATAAAGATTCCATCCTTTTATGCCTTCCCTTTTATACTTTTGGTATCACAAGTTTTCTCTTCTTATGCTGTGAATTTGTTACCAAATTGTAGTAGCTAGGGGTGCCTGGGTGGCTCAGTCGTTAAGCATCTGACTTTGGCTCAGGTCATGATCTTAGGGTTTGTGAGTCTGAGCCCCACGTCGGGCTCTGTGCTCACAGCTCAGAGCCTGGAGCCTGCTTCGAATTCTGTGTCCCCCCCGCCTCTCTGCCTCTCCGCCACTCACACTTTGTCTCTCTCTCTCTCAAAAATACATAAGCTTTAAAAAGTAAAATTGTAGTAGCTATAGTTATTTTAAATGCTCCTTTCCTTTAACATTTATGCTATCATTAAGTATGTGACACACTGTTCTGAAATAGGGTTACAGTTTTCTAGTTCTGAATGTCTGTCATCTGAATCAGAATTTTGTGTGCTTTCATTTTCCGTTTTTTTTTTTTCAATTTTTTTATGTTTGTTTATTTTTGAGAGACAGAGCATAAGCAGGGGAGGGGCAGAGAGAGAGGGAGACACAGAATCCGAAGCAGGCTCCAGGCTCTGAGCTGTCCGCACAGAGCCCAGGATGGGGCACGAACTCACAAACTGTGAAATCATGACCTGAGCCGAAGTTGGATGCTCAACAGCCTGAGCCACCCAGGCACCCCTTGTTTCAGTTTTAAGAGCTCCTTTCAACATTTCTTGAAGGCAGGTCTGATGGTGGTGAGTTACCTTAGCTATTGTTTTCTTGGAAAGCCTTTATCTCTCCTTCATATCAGAAGGATAACTTTGCTGGATAGAATATTCTTGGCTGGTGGTTTTTATCTGTCAGTACTTTGGATATGTCATTCCACTCTCTCCTGCTCTGTGGTTTCTGCCGAGAAATCTGTTGATAGCCTAATGGGTGTAAGTCACATCCCTTTTCCCCCTGGTAAAATTTTTTTACCATTGATGCAGCTCCTGGGTGACTCAGTTGGTTAAATGTCTGACTCTTGATTTTGGCTCATGATCTCACGGTTCATGGGATTGGTTTGTGTACTGATAGTACAGAGCATGCATGGGATTCTCTGTCTCCTTTTTTCTCTGCCCCTTCCCTGCTCGCATGCATGTTCGTTCTCTCTCTTTCTCTGTCTCAAAAGAAACTAAAAAAAGTCTTTACCATTGACTCTTGACAGTTTCATTATAAGGTGTGTTAGTGAAGATCTTTTTTCATTGAGATAGTAATGTGTCCTGTTCAGCTGCGTGGACTTTTATGACCAGTTCTTCCAGTTTGGGGAAGTTCTCAGTTATTTTTTCTTTAAATAAACCACCTCCCTGTGGTATCCTCATTTTCCTTAGGTTCGCTTGTCTGATAGAGTATGGTAACTCTTGTGGAGTTTCTTCACTTTTTAAAAATCTCAGATCTCTCTTCTCTTCCACCTGAATCATTTCTAGATTCCCCCCCTCCAAATCATGTATTCTCTTTGATCTGCTTCTTGATCTGCTCTGTTTTCAGTGCTTTTAAAAAAAAATTTTTTTAACATTTATTTTTAGAAAGGGAGGGAGAGAGAGAGTGAGCATGAGCAGAGAGGAGGGGCAGAGGGAGAGAGAGGGAGAATCCAGGCAGGCTCCATGCTTAGTGCGGAGCCCGACACGGGGCTCAGTTCCACGACCCGTGAGATGGTGACCTGAGCTGAAACCAAGAATCTGTGCTCAACCCACTGAGCCCCCCAGGTGCCCCCAGTGCTTGGTCACGCATTTTTCAGCCTCATAGATTGAGGCCTTCAGCTTCAGAATTTTTGTTTGCGTTTTTCTCATAATTTCAGCCTCTTTTGTAAAGTACTCCTTCTGTTCGCTAATTTTATTCCTGAGTTTACTGAGTTGCCTTTCTGAGTTTTCTCATAGTTCATTGAATTTCTGCCTAACCGCCATTTTGAATTTTTTATCTGTGAGAACACAGTGCTTCATGTCTTTGCATTTAGTTGCTGGAAAACAGTCCTTTCTTTTTGTGAAACTGTGGTTTTCTCATAGTGCGTCATGAAATGTACCTCTGTGGTCACACTTGAAGTAGCAGGCACCTTTCTTACTTAGGGAAGGTTTTGTTTCCTTGGATTCTAAGGGTTCAACAGGTTGTCATTCAGGAGCCTTTCTTTTGTTTTCCAGAAGGTGGCGCTGTAGCACAAGTTTTCGGTTTCTCCTAGAGCTCCCTCTAACCGGAATTGAGCTAGGACAAGGCTGGCTTGCAGATTTCATTGGCTCAGCCTACCTCCGCGTTCAAGTATCATAAAGGGAGATCTAGAAAGAGCCAGGCTGGGGCTCTCTTCCTCACTCTGTAAAGTGTGGGCGATTCACTCTGCCCTTTAGCCTCCTACCCCGTGCCCTTTTCCTATTTGACAAATGTGTTGATGGGGAGACTGGCCACGTATTTGAGACAGACTCTTCTCCTGAGGCAAGACTCTTGTTTCTCAAATACTCTAGTACCGGAGGAGATTTTAGTCTGCATTTTAGAAGCCCCTGACTTCCCACGCAGTCTCCAGATACAACAAAGACACCACGATGAAAATAGCAGCACATATTTAGGGATCTGGAGGTTTCCGAGTTGTTTCAGCAGCCCCACCCATTCTCCAGAAGCTCTGGTGTGTGTTTTTCCTCCAGCATAATAGCGCTCCGTTTAGGGCAAGCTGGGGCCTAAGCCTGGCCACAGAACTGGGTAAAGTTCAGAAATCGGAGCCAGCTGCCAGAGTCTTCTCGCCTCAGAATGGCTGTTCCCTCCCTGTTTCGTTGTCCTGCGTCCTCTCTGCTCTCTCAGATACTTGATTTCTGTAAAAATAAGATTTTTGCAAGTTACATTTTTGGACTTTTTGCAGCAGGAGTGATGGAGCAATGACCTGGTGCTTCCTACTCCTTCCTGTTCCGAATGAGAAGATTGCTGTTTAGGAGGCTTTGGGGATGTTTTAAATGATCTCACGTGTTCTTAGGCAGTATCGTTCTGTGTGGGTGGTATCGTTTCACAAAGCAAACCCAGTGAAAATAAGACATCATGGTCTTTTGTATCAACGTGCATTTCATGCAGTGGCACAGTTTACGTGTAAGCTGCTCCATCCATTTACCAGCTGTTTATTGAACACTGACGGCCCAGGAACTGTTCTGCACACGACTGGGGTGGGGGGGTGACGGTGAACAGAAAAAGAGGACAGTACTGGCCCTCGCAGCGCGTAGCTTCTACTTTGAGGACACAGACGCAACATCAAATACAAAGCAGGGCCCATCAACTGCGAACAAGGAAGGTGGAGACCGTGAGATTTTTGTCAAGATGAAGACACCGCGTGAGATGGTCAGTTCACAGAAGACCGCGTGCTCTGGGGAAATGGTTTAGGACCGCCAGTCGTCACCAGATGGTCAGTGTTAGCAGACGTGAGTGTCAGGTGACTGCGTTTCCTTCAGCCACTTTGTCAGCCTCCGTGACGGAAGCATGGAGTGGGAGAGTCCCATTCGGCCGACACGGGCGCCTTCCAGGCCGTGTCACCGAGGAGCGGAGGGCAGACAGGCCGCAGGTGGGTTTGCAGAGCAGTTCCTGTAGCGATGGACCACGGGATCTAACGCGGGCAAATAAGGAAGAAAAGAGAAAAAGACCGAATAATGTCACGACAGTGGATTCGATCTCTCGGTGGGAACGAGGAATCAGTGAGGTGGTCCCTCGAGTAAGTGCACTGTGGAGATAAGAGACAGAGAGAGGTGTAGCTGCAGTCACGGTCTCGGAGGCCGTGCGGTTACCGAGTCTCGGCCGGGCTTCCAGGAGCACTTCTCCAAGGGCCAACCGCCAGCAGAGGAGCAGTTCCACTCTGTGACACGGGAGCCTGCTTCACGTTCTGTACGATGCTGAGCTTTCTTGGTCCTGTGCCCGTATGAACACCCCCCCCCCCCCCCGCCACCTGCACACATACACGTTTCTAGGTTCACGTGAGGCAGGAGCTGTGGGTCCGGGCTGTGACCCGCGGATCTGGCGGTGTAGCCGGAAAAAAGTCTCCCAGCTAGGTTGTTTTGGGCTGCAAGTCATAGACTTCTTAAATAATATGGATTTGTTATCTCAGGACGGCAGAAGTAGACCATTGCAGGGCCAATTTGGGGCTTAGCTTCCCTTTGATGTTCACGGCTTTCCCCTCCTGATTCTGCCGTACTGCCCAAGTCCCAGACCTCGTGTGCGCACACGTGCGGAGACCGAAAGAAGGTTCCTTTCCTTTCATCCATCTCTTACTCCACAGGAGATTAAAACTCTTCCAGGAAGCCCTTAGGGGACTTCTTCTCAAGGCACTGGGAGTTCTAACTAGGTCACATACCTAATTCTTAACCGGTACTCGGCACGTAGCGTGGGACTACCATGATTGATTCGAAGCGTCTTCTGTCTTTGGCTGGTCTGCCTTGGAGCCTGATGCCGGAATGTGGTTCACAAGCAGTGAGAGGGGAATCGCTTCTAGGTAAAAAGCCCCAACAGTGTCTGCCTTGGGGGGTTTGTTTGCCAGAAAGCCAGAGTGTTGGGTGGATTGTCTATTTTGATGTGAGAGTTTACTAGGAGTAATGAAAAGGGTCGTAATGGTAAGAAGCGCAGTGAACAATGTGCGAAATTGTTATTCAAAGAGAGAATAAGAATGGCTAATAACCCCAGCAGACAGGTAATGGGCGTTTTAGCAGACCGGAAGTGGAGTCTAGGAAGAAAAGTAGCTGTTACTAGTACCCCAGGGCTATTTTTATTTTTTTTTTTTTTATTTTTTTTTTTTTTTTTAAATTTTTTTTTTCAACGTTTATTTATTTTTGGGACAGAGAGAGACAGAGCATGAACGGGGGAGGGGCAGAGAGAGAGGGAGACACAGAATCGGAAACAGGCTCCAGGCTCTGAGCCATCAGCCCAGAGCCCGACGCGGGGCTCGAACTCACGGACCGCGAGATCGTGACCTGGCTGAAGTCGGACGCCTAACCGACTGCGCCACCCAGGCGCCCCCCCAGGGCTATTTTTAGATCTCCCTTCTCCTACTCCCAACTTCGGTGTCTTCTTAAAACAAACAAGGGATGTTTCTTTAAAAATAAGAAATACCAAATATACCAATATTTACCATGTTTTGAACCCAAAAATAAACGTATAAGATGTACTTATTGGATGCAGAAGATCACGGTCGGATGCGCGATAGGTATATCTTACACCTTTAGTTCAAGTTAACAAATATTTATCGGCCACCGTGCATACAAAGATGATGATACTATTCTCTGTACAGATGGTGAAAATTAATTAGAAAACCCCCCTCTTTTGAAGGCTGCAATGTTTTGGAGCTTGTGTGTGTGTGTGTGTGTGTGTGTGTGTGTGTGTGTGTGTGTGTAAAATATAAGTAATATATATAAGTAATAATATGCCATAGAAATAATATAAGTTACATAAAGCAGTATAAAATAACGTTAACTGGTATAAAGCAATCAGTCATGATTTGTAGTGACAGACGATTACGGTGAAGGTGGAGACTTGCTATGGCCAACCCTCCATAAAATAGTGCTGCAACTGTTGTAGCACAGGGTGGTTTTGTTTCTGACATAAAATTCTTTTAAAGTTTGCGTTTTTTCCAGATCTTCTGCTAATATCTGGAAAAACACTTCAGTGGAGTTAACATTTCTTTAATACTTTTTATCTTCTGAGTAGAACCGCAAGGTAAAGTAATCTGTTTTAGCTAAATTGATGAGCCAGAGTCATACATAAAATCTGGAGGCTGGCATTTCTGTACATCGTATACACTCGACCCTTGAAACAGTGCAGCTTTGAACTGCGTGGTCCTGTGCACTTACTTCCTTTTTGATAAATACAGTATCATACTGTAAATGTGTTTTCTCTTCCTCATGATTTTCTCAGTAACATTTTTGTTTCTCTGGCTTACGTTATCGTAAGAATACAGTGTATAATGCACATAGATTACAAAATCTGTGTTAATCGGCAGTTTATGTTATTGGTTAGGCTTCTGATCACCAGGAGGTTATTAGTAGTTAAGTTTTCGGGGAGTCAAAGCTCATATACAGATTTTCAGGGCGCCTGGGTGGCTCAGTCAGTTAAGCGTCGGACTTTGGCTCTGGTCACACGATCTCACAGTCCGTGGGTTCGAACCCCGCGTCAGGCTCTGTCCTGGCAGCTCAGAGCCTGGAGCCTGCTTCGGATTCTGTGTCTCCCTCTCTCTCTCTCTGCCCTTCCCCTGCTCATGTTCTATCTCCCTCTCTCTCTCTCAAAAATAAATAAACATTTTAAAAACTTCAAAAAAAAAAAGTCATACACAGATTCTCAACTGCATGGGGGAGGATCAGTGCCCCAGACCCCCTGCATTTTTCAAGGACAACTGGTGTTAACATCTCTAAACCTCCCTTCACACACCAGACTGTTTTTAATGCATCATCTGACCCAGGAAGTTTTTGGGTTACCATATGATGACCCTTCTTGCCAGAATGAAAGGGACCTGAATGGGTTGAGTCACTGGTGAAGTGCACCTGCTGTGTTTGGTAGAAGGCCAGTCCTTTCCTACGTCTGTTATACTTTTAAAGACACATGTGTTGGAGTTTTGGGATTTAATTGTGATGTGTTTGCATGCTTTTTGAGTAGATGTTTTGATCAGTAGAATTATATATGGATTTCTCTAGAAAGAAATATATTGGGGCGCCTGGGTGGCTCAGTTGGTTAGGCATCTGACTCTTCATTTCAGCTCAGGTCATGATCTCACGGTTCATGACTTCGAACCCCGTGTTGAGCTCTGTGCTGACAGTGCAGAGCCTCCTTGGGATTCTGTCTCCCTCTCTCTCTGCCCCTCCCCTGCTCACTTGGTCTCAGCATAAATAAATTAACATTAAAAAAAAAGAAATATATTGCTGTTAGTTAAAAAAATGTTTAATATGGCCATATTTCTCATTTTATCCTTTATTCTTTTTTTTTTTTTAAAGAGTCAACACAGACTGTTCAAGCGCTGCAGTATTCAACTGCTGACGGTCCACTCACGGCAAGCAAAGATTTAGAGATCAAAACCTTAAAAGAAGAAATTGAAAAACTAAGGAAACAAGTAAGAGGTAAATTTCTGTGATTCACTATTCATTCAGATTAGTAGGTTTAAAAAAAAAATGCTGTTTACACACAAAATATATACTGAGTGCCTGTCTCATGTTATGTAATGTGAGCTCTGCACCAGGAAGGGGAGAGCAAATCAGAATGGTTTCTGCTGTCAAGGAACTCACATTTCGGTATGGGAAAAAATAGTTTCTGTAGTACATGAGAAACATGAGCATAGGTCCCTGGGGAGGATCAGGAGGGGCGCCTCTCCAAGGTTCACGCCAAGAAAGATGGTGCTTTGAGAAGATGTATTAGTTTGGGAGGTTTAGCTGGAACTTGTCTGGCTGAGCATATACACAAACAGGGGAGGGAGTGTCAGGAGTCAGGAAGAAGGACAGTGTAGACAAGGAAACTGCATGTATGCGGACAGCAAGACACGAACTTTTATTTTCTCTGTAACAGTTCCTTTCGCTACATTGACGAGATTTAAGTAAATTAATTCAGACAAGTGTCGATATGTCCGTTCCGTCCATCCGTGCGTTGAGTCCGTTCGTTCAGCAAATACTGATTGAGCACCTGCTGGGGAGCAGGTATGGTTTGAGGCTCTTGGAATGCAGTTCTAAGCATGATGACAATGACAGAACCCTGTTCTTGCGGGACTGGAGGGCACCCAACAGACATAAGACAGTAACTATGTAACTCTGTAAATGACACACTATGTTAGAAGGTGGTGAGTACTTAGAGCAGAATACGGAGAAGGGGTCAGAAGTCCAGGATGGGGAGTTGTGTCATCTTATGCAGGCTGGCCTGGGGGTAAGCCTCACTGAGAAGGTGACAGGTGAGCAACAACTTGAAGCAGGTAAGGGGCTAGTGTGCACTTAAATGGGAAGCACACGTTCCACGCAGAAGGACCAGCCGGTGCAAAGGCCCCGAAGTCAGAATGCGCCTCAGGAGTTCGGACGGCGTGGCTGGAGCAGGATGAGCTAGCAGGGAGGATGATGGAGACGGACGGGGTGGAGAGCAGAGGGTTGGGTGAGGCTTGTGCCCTCATCAGTACAGTCTCACTGTTACAAGGTTTTTGGGTTTTTTTTTCTGTCAGTGTAATGGGAGCCTTTTGCAGGGTTTAGAGGCGTGGCACCTGGTCTCAGCATAAGGAGAGAGAGAAGGTACTGGCTTAGCCAGGATAGTCAGGCCTCTCCAGAAAGGCCGTGTTAAGACCAAAGTAAGTGAAGGAGAAGAAGAATCTGAGATAGGATCTTTTATGAAAATAACTATTTAAAAAAAATTTTTATGTTTAAATTTTTTTTTTTTTTTCAACGTTTATTTATTTTTGGGACAGAGAGAGACAGAGCATGAACGGGGGAGGAGCAGAGAGAGAGGGAGACACAGAATCGGAAACAGGCTCCAGGCTCCGAGCCATCAGCCCAGAGCCCGACGCGGGGCTCGAACTCACGGACCGCGAGATCGTGACCTGGCTGAAGTCGGACGCTTAACCGACTGCGCCACCCAGGCGCCCCAAAATTTTTATGTTTATTTGAAGGGGGAGGAGAGAGAGCAAGGGAGCACGTGAGTGGGGGAAGGGCAGAGAGAGAGGGAGACACAGAGCCCGATGCAGGGCTCGAACCCAGGAACCGTGAGATCATGATCTGAGCTGAAGTCGGATGCTTAACCGCCTGAGCCCCGCAGGCACCCCTAAAAAGGACTGTTTGAATGCCATGTTAATACTTTGCTTATATTAAATACACATGGAGCTCTTAAATTTGACCATAATTTATGCTGTTTATTTTTTTTAAGTGGCTCTCTTCCTAAGAGATATCTCTTTATCAAATTTCTGTAGCTTTATTTTCTACAGTTAAGGTGTTTGGAAATATGATACGCAGAATCATTTGCTTTGCTTTGCTATCAACAATAAAACATCAAGAGCACTGAATGTGTTAGTTATTTGACACTGAAAAAAGTGACCAGCTGGGATGGTTAGGGATTTATCTTCAGAGAGGTAATATAGATTGAGATGAGTAAGCCCATTTTATTAGCTCTCAGAGGGTGTTTTTTTTTTTTTTAATTGATTTCCTAAAAAAAATTTTTTTTTAATGTTTTATTTATTTTTGAGACAGAGAGAGACAGAGCATGAGCAGGGGAGGGGCAGAGAGAGAGGGAGACACAGAATCTGAAGCAGTCTCCAAGCTGTCAGCACAGAGCCTGACACGGGGCTCGAACTCAAGAACCGTGAGATCATGACCTGAGCCAAAGTCGGACGCCCAACCGACTGAGCCACCCAGGCGCCCCTAATTGATTCCTTTTTAATTGATTGAATCCTTAGGATTTTCTGTGCTAATCATCATGCATCTGCAAATAGGACGGTTTTGTTTTTGCCTCTTCAATCTGTGTGCTTTTCATTTCTTTTTGTTGTACTGGCTAGAATCCCCAGCGCTGTGTTGGAGAAGAGTGATGAGAATATACATCCTGGCTTTCTTCCCAGTCTTAGGGGGAAGCCTTCAGTGTTTTGCCCTCAAGCGTAATATTAGCTACACATTTTTTATAGGTGCTCTTTACCAAGTCAGAAGTACACATCTATTTCTGTGTTTCTGAGAGTTTTTATCACAGATAGTTGTTGAAATTTGTCAAGTATTTTTTCTGCATTTATCGATATGAACATGTGATTTTTCCCCCTTTTGTTAGCCTATAAGTATGGTGGATTAGATTGGTTGATTTTGAAATATTGGACCAAACTTACATCCCTGGAATATATACATCACTGGTCATGGTGTATAATTATTTTTATGTGTTACTGAATTTTATTCCTAGTATTTTGTTAAGGATTTTGGCATTCATATACATGAAGAATATTGGTCTTTCGTTTTCTGCCTTTCTTTTTTTTTCTTTCTTTTTTTTGTTTTTTTGTACTGCCTTTGTTTTTGTTATCATTCTTTTATTTTTCTGTTTCCTTTCTGAGATATAGTTCACATACAACATTATATTAATTAGTTTTAGGTGCGCACATAATGGTTTAGTATTTGTATATATTGTGAAATGACCACCACAGGAAGTCCAGTTACCATCAGCACACGTAGTTATAGATTTTTTTTCTTGTGCTTAGAAATTTTAAGAGCTACTCTCTCAACGACTTTTCTGTATGTGGTACAGAATTATTAGCTGTAGTCCTCATGCTGTGCATTGCCTCCCCAGGACTTAGGCATTATGTAACTAGAAATTTGTACCTGTGATCACCTTCACTCCTTTAACATGCCCTTGCACCCCTGCTTCTTGGAACCACCAGTTTGTTCTCTGAGTTCACTTTTTTGGTTATTTTAGATTCCACACATTGAGTGAGATCATGCAGTATTTGTCTTTCTCTGACTGCCTTTGTTTAGCATAATTCCCTCAAGGTCCATCCACTTTGTTGCCAGTGGCAAGATAGTGCTTATTTTAATGGCTCAGTGGTATTCCATTGTGCATACACCCCACGTTTTATTTATCCACATACCCATCATCGGACATTTAAGTTCTTCCGTGTCTTGATGCTTGTGAATGATGCTGCAGTGAACATGGAATGCATATCTTTTCAATTCAGTGTTTTTGTTTTCTTTGGATAAATAATCAGAAGTGGAATTGCTAGATCCTCCAGTAGTTCTATAAATTAATTAATTTATTTATTTTTGAGAGAGACAGAGACAGACTGCAGCCGGGGGAGGGGCAGAGAGAGAGGGAGACACAGCATCTGAAGCAGGCTCCAGGCTCCGAGCTGGCAGCACAGAGCCCAGCACGGGGCCATGACCATGAGACCGTGACCTGAACTGAAGTCGGGCGCTTAATCGACCGAGCCACCCAGGTGCCCCTATTTGCAATTTTTTGAAGAGCCTCCATGTTTTCCAAAGTGGCTGTACCAATTTATGTTTCCACTAACAGTGCACAAATATTCCTTTTTTTTTTTTTTTTTTTTTAAATTTTTTTTTTTTTCAACGTTTTTTTATTTATTTTTGGGACAGAGAGAGACAGAGCATGAACCGGGGAGGGGCAGAGAGAGAGGGAGACACAGAATCGGAAACAGGCTCCAGGCTCCGAGCCATCAGCCCAGAGCCCGACGCGGGGCTCGAACTCACGGACAGCGAGATCGTGACCTGGCTGAAGTCGGACGCTAAACCGACTGCGCCACCCAGGCGCCCCACAAATATTCCTTTTTATCTGCAACACTTGTTTATAACACTTGTTTGTAACAACACTTGTTATATCTTGTCTTTGGACAGCAGCCATTCCAACAGGTGCGAGGTGATATCTCATCATGGTTTTGATTGGCATTGACCCGATAATTTGACGTTGAGCACCTTTTCATGTACCTGTTGGCCATCTTTATGTCTTCTTTAGGGAAAAAAAAAAGAAAAAGTCTATTCAGATCTTCTGCCCATTTTTTAATCAGATTATTTGTTTGCCGTTGAGTTTTTACAAGTTTCTAAAATATATTTTCTGTATTAACCCCTTCTCAGATATGTGATTTGCAGGTATTTTCTCCCATCCATTAGGTTGCCTTTTTATGTTGCGGATGGTTTCCTTTGCTCTCCAGAAGTAAGTTCAATGTTGTCCCACTTGTTGATTTTTGCTTTTGGCGCTCTTTGGCTGTGGTATCAGTGTAGTGCTGGCCTCATAAAATGAGTTTAAACGTATTCCCTCCTCTTTCATTTTTTGGAAGAGTTCAACAAGGATTGGTGTTAATTCTTTTTACAAGGTTTGTTAGAATTCACCAGTAAAACCACCAGGTCCTGGGTTTTTCTTTGTTTGGAGGTTTTTGATTATTAATTCGGTATCTTTAGCATTATTGGTCTGTTTAGATTTTTTAATTTATTCACAATTCAGTTTTGTTTGGTTTTATGTTTCTATAAATTTATCCGTTTTTCTAGGTTATCCAGTTTGCTGGCATGTAATTGTTCATAGTAGTCTCTTATGATCTTTGTATGTGCTGCCCATTGAAATGTTTCCTCTTTCTGGTTTTATTTATATGAGTTGTTTTTTTTTAAGTCTAGCTAAAGTTTTGCTCATTTTGACTGTCCAAAAACAATCTCTTAGTTACATTGATCTTTTCTTTGTTTTCCTGATGTTTGTTTCATTTATTGTTTCTCTGATCTTTGTTAATTCCTTTCTTCTGCTAACTTTAGATTTAGTTTGTTCTTTTTCTAGCTGCTTGATATGTAAAGTTAGGTGTTTGAGGTCTTTCATTTTTTTAATGTAGAGGTGTTTATTGCCATGAACTTCCTTCTTAGAACTGCATTTGCCATATTTCATAGGACATATAGTGTTTCCATTTTTGTCTGTTACAATATGTCTTTTTAATTTCCTTTTTAATTTCTTTTTGTGATCCATTGGTTATTTGGGAGTGTGTTATTCAATTTCCACATTTTTATGAATTTTCAAGTTTCATCCTTTATTGATTTCTAATGTCATACTTTTGTGCTTGGAAAAGATCCTTGGCATCGTTTGCTAAATTTCTTAAGACTTGTTTTGTGAGGTGCCCACATGGCTCAGACAGTTAAGTGTCCAACTTCGGCTCAGGTCATGATTCCACAGTTTGTGGGGTTGAGCCCCATATTGGGCTCTGTGCTGACAGCTCGGAGCCTGGAGCCTACTTCAGATTCGTGTCTCCCTCTCTCTCTATGCCCCTTCCCTGCACTTGCTCGCTCTCTCTCTCAAAAATAAACATTAACATTTTCTTTCAAAAAATTAAATAAGACTTGTTTTGTAACCTCGCTTGTTTTTTAATCTATTTATCCTGGAGAATGTTCCATGTGTGTTTGGGAAGAATGTATATTCTGCTGCTATTGGAGGGAATTTTCTATATATGTCTGTTAGATCCACTTGTTCTAAAGTATAATTCACATTCCTTTCACATATAATTCACATTTCCTTATAGGTTTTCTGTCTAGATGATGTATCCAATGTTGGAAGTAGGGTATTGAAGTCCCCTACTTTATCGTATTGTTTATTTATCCCTTCAGATCTGGTGTATCTGCTCAGTATATTTAGATGCTACGGTGTTAGATGTATTTATAATTGTCATACCTTCTTGATAAATTGACCTTTTTATTGTCATATGGCAGCTTTTTTGTCACTTGTTACTATTTTTGACTTAACATCCATTTTCTCTAACTATAGCTACCCTTGTTTTCTTTTGGTTTCCACTTGGATGAAATACCTTGTTCTATCCCTTCATTTTGAGCCTTTGTGTCTCCTTAAAGCTGAAGTGAGGCTTTTATAGACAGCATATAATTGGGTCTTGGTTTAATTCATCCAACCACTCTAGGTCTTGTTGTTGGGGAATTTAATCCATTTATATTTAAAGTAATAAAAGATTGGGATTTGCTAATGTCATCTTACTGTTTTCTGAGCGTTTTGTAGTTCCTTTGTTTAAGTTCGTCTCTTAACTGACTTCATTTGTAAGTTAATCATTTTCTATAGTGTTAAACTCTGATTCCCTTTTCTTTATCTTTTGTATTCCTACTGTAGCTTTTTGCTTTATGCTTAGTATGAGGCTGACATAAAGTATTTTAGTTATAACAGTCTGTTGTATGTTGATAACAATTATGGTTGTGAAGTATAATTTAGAAAGCTTAGGAGGAGAAGAAAATCCTTATGGATTTACCCATATTTTAAAATATTTATCTATCTATCTATCTATTTATTTATTTAAATGCTTATTTTTGAGAGGGAGCGTGCACACACACACACAAGTGGAGGAGGGGCAGAGGATCTGAAGCAGACTCTGTGCTCACAGCACAGAGCCTGATGCGTGACTTGAACTCATAAACTGTGAGCTGAAGTTGGACCCTTAACTGACTGAGCCACCCAGGTGACCCAGTTTACCCAATTTTTATATACCATGCTCTGTATTCCTTTTTGATATTGATGAGCTCCTTGTTCTCTTATTTTCTGTTTAGAGGATTTCCTTTAGCCATTTAAAAAAAATTTTTTTAATGTTTGTTTATTTTTTTTAAATTTTTTTTTTTTTCAACGTTTATTTATTTTTGGGACAGAGAGAGACAGAGCATGAACGGGGGAGGGACAGAGAGAGAGGGAGACACAGAATCGGAAACAGGCTCCAGGCTCTGAGCCATCAGCCCAGAGCCCGACGCGGGGCTCGAACTCACGGACCGCGAGATCGTGACCTGGCTGAAGTCGGACGCTTAACCGACTGCGCCACCCAGGCGCCCCAATGTTTGTTTATTTTTGAGGGAGAGTGTGTGTGCAAGTAGGGAAAGGGCAAAGAGAGGGGGAGACACAGAATCCCAATCAGGCTGTCAGCACAGAGCCTGACGCGGGGCTTGAACTCATAAACCGTGAGATCATAACCTGAGCCGAAGTCAGACGCTTAACTGACTGAGCCACCCGGGTTGCCCCTTCCTTTAGCCTTTTTTTTTTTTTAAAGACAACCCTGCTATCAGCAAATTCTCTTAGTTTTTATTCATCTGAGAATGTCTTAGTTCTCTCTTTATGACTAAAGAATATTTTTATAGGACATAGGATTCTGGGTTGATAGTTTTTTGTTTAAGCATCTGAAAAATATTGTACCACTTTCCTTAGGACTCTGTGGTTTATGAGGAGAAAATCACAGTCATTCTGAGGGTTTTTTCCCCCCTTTATCTAGGGTGTTGTTTTTTTCTGGCTGCTTGCAAGGTTTTTCTTCTTTTATAGTTCTCTGATGTTTAATGGTGTGTTTTGGCATGGTTTTCTTGGGGTTTATTCTGTTTGGGATTTGTTCCTCTTCTGTAATAAAGACACATAAATGTGTCTTTACACGTTTTTCCACTTAATTACTTTGAGTACTTTTACAGACCTGCCTACTGATGACTTAGATGTTACATCTTTTGTTATCCATCCACAAATCGTTGGGTCTCTGTTCATTTTTGTTTTCATTCTGTTTTTTCCCCCCACTATTTAGATTGGTCAATTTCTACTGCTTTATCTTCCATTTCACTGATTCTTTCCTGTGATGGAAAGAATCCTCTGATGGGTTCCTCTGTGGAACCCAACAATCCAGATTTTTTTTACATTTATTTCTAAATTTTCCATTTTGTTTTTTGTAAACTTGTTTCTTTGCTGAGACTTGCTGTATCTTCGCTTGAGTCTTCTGTTCGTTCATTTATTTCAGATATGTCCGTAATTGCTCGGTGGAGCATTTTTATCATAGCTGGTTTAATGTCTTGCCAGATATTTCTAACATTTCTATTATTTCATCGTCTGCATCTGTTGATTTCCTTTTCTCATTCAAGTTGAGATTTTCCTAGTTCCCGATAGGATGACTGATTTTCAGTTAGTGACTCTGGATCTTATTTGCACTTTTCCATTTTCGCCAGCTTTTCCCGATACCACTCCAGCAGCGGTGGCTTGCCAGGTTGAGGTGGAGGTTCACTTTCCCCACTTGGCCTCCCGCGACACCCAGAGAAGGGCCCCTCGTTATTCCCGGAGGAGGTTGGGTTTCCACCAACTCGCCAACTCGCCAACGTCGTTCCATCAACGAGGGTGGGCATCGCCCTCGTACCACCGGGCAGTGGCGGACATTCTTCCTTCTCTGACACCAGCCCAACGCGGGGACGGTGGAGAACCTCACTGCTGCCGCTGAGGGGGTGCGGAAGTCCTAGTTGCCCATGTGGTCTCCACGGACGTTGCATGTGAAACGCGCGTGTTACGGCCAGTGGCCCTTTAGCAGTCCTCTGAGTACCCTCATGCTTCATGGTGTGTCTGTTTCTGGGTGCTTCATCATAGCCTGATGTGATTGAGGTCTGGCTCTTCACGTGTCCTTCGCTGACAGATGTGGTTGTGGAGGAAGTTGTTTCTGTTGTTTAACTTGAGTGGAACAGTTGCTTCCTGAAAGTTTTCAGTCTTGCTAATTTGCCCCTTTCCTGGTCCTTTGGGTAGAAAGAGTGGACTTCTGTCGGGGCTTTTATTTGCTGCCCCTGTTGGCATTTCTGGATCACCAGTTTCTTTGGCTCTGTGTCTGGGAAAAATGAACCGCAAAGAAAACGCAGAGAACTTCCCGCTGTGTTGGTCCAGTGTTCCTGACATCACAGTTTCAGGTTCCCTTGTCCCCATCGGTCATCCTTTTTCTTCTCTCCAAATTTCATTTTTCTTATGTTTGTTTTATGTATGATGTCCAGAGAAGAGGGGAAATGTATCTAATCCTTCTTTCTGGAAGCAGAAGTCTCCAGAGTAAGCTCTTCAAATGTAGATCCGATCATGTCACAGCTTCTGCACACGTCCTAACGTGTCTTCCGTGGATGCCTGCTGGCTCCTGGGTGAAAGTGAAACAGCTCAGCTCTGTTTCCAAGGCCCTTCGTTATCCTGCATGTCGCTGCGTCTCCAGATTTCTGCCGAAGTGAACTACGCTTAGTTCTCCTCGGTCACATTCTGAGTTTTCGCTATTTCGTTGTTGTTTTCTCTTTTCTTTCTCCACTCCCTCTTCCTTCCCTCCTCCTTCTCTCATTCCTTCCTTCTTCATTCATTTATTTTTGCTTGTTTGCCAAAAACATTCCTCACTGTGAACTTAAGCTCCTCTAGAATACGTGTTACCGCTGACATAGGTTTTTATTTGTATATTGCTTTACTTCCCTCGCCTGACTGCTAGATAGTAAGCTTCTTGAAAATAGGAACTTGGTTCTTTCATTGATACGTCCAAGTGCACAGAAGAGTGTGTGACACGTAAAAAGCCCAAGTCAGTATGGGTTGACGAGTGACCAGTGAAACTTCGCTCTTGGAAACGTCCGACCGCTTCCCAAGATGTCTTCCTAATACGTCTTTCCGGGCAATTCGCAACACATTCACCCCTTACGTACAAGTCAGCGGTGCCTGGAAGGAGGCCTCTAACTGGGGAAATTGGTTACCGTTGACCTGTTGATGGAGATTGCCTTCTTCACTTTCCTCCTACTTCCTAAATGCAGAGGCTATAGGACTGCTCTTCACTTGTTCTATTTTAGCTTTTCCCAGGGGTGGGGCAGAACCAGTGAAACCGAGGTGAAGAGAAAGGGCGGATCCTGTTTTTAGCATTCTTCCTTCCCAGCAGGTCTTGGGGGCATGTGCTGGTCTCAGTGTGCCCAGGATTCCATCCCATCTCGTTCTTTTTTTTCCATCATTCGTTCATTTTTAAACCTCTTTTTACCTATTGCGGTAAAATGTACATAACATAAAGTGACCATTTTAACCGTGTCTAAGTGTCACATCAGTGGTATATAACACATTCACGTGCTGTGCAGCTGTCACGCTCTGTCCCCGCAGCCCAGTATCTTCCCAGACGGAAACTCTCCGCCCATCAAACACCAGCTGCCTGGTCCTCCCACACCCAGCCCCTGGCACCCGCCGTTCTTTTTGCGTCTCTGCATTTGACTGCTCTGGGAGCCTCACGTGAGTGCAGTCATAAAGTATTTGTCCCTCCGTGGCTGGCTGACTTCACTTAGCAGCGTCTTCACGGTTCACCCATGTTGTAGCCTGTGTCGGATTTCCTGTCTTCTACAACATTCTGTGTGTATGCAAACACTCCCTTCTGTTTTTACGTTCGTCACTGATGCACTCGGGTTGCTTTCCCATCTTGTTTATTGCAAAAAGTGCCGCCTTGCACATGAGGGAACATATATCAAGTCCAGAAGTAGAATTCCTGAATTTGTACAGAAATTCATGTTCAGTGTTTTTAGGAATTGCCAAACCGTTTTCCACAGTGGCTGTGCCATCATGTTCCCACTGGCAACACAGTCCTTCTCAGTTCAGCCCATAAACATCCTTATTGAGGTATTGTTCCGTACCAGAAATTATACTCGGTACTGGAGGCAGAGTGGTAAGGCTGGGGATAACCTCTGTGTCTCATTCACAGTTAAACCCATGCTGTCCTAAACATTTCGATGTAAAAGCTAGAGATAATAGAAAACAGGCTCTTCTAGGAACCTGCCCTACGAGTAGCCTTGACTATAGTCCTGGCTTTAAAGAAACATCCAAATCACCTTTGTTTTTTTTTTAAGTTTATGTATTTTTTTGAGAGCGAGAGACCGTATGTATGAGCGGGGGAGGGGCAAACAGGGAGGGAGGGAGAGAGAGAATCCCAAGCAGGCTATGCACTGTCAGCACAGAGCTCAACTTGGGGCTCGATCTCAGGAGCTGTGAGATCACGACCTGAGCCAAAATCAAGAGTCGGTGCCCCCAAATCACCTTCTGTTAGGTACTTCTTAAGCTAGATCTTTGTGTAGACAATTACACACCATCAGTGCCTGTATATCTTTTCTTTCCCTATGGCAGTGTTCTCCAATATATTGAGACTCCTAGAAAATTTTAATAAAGTTATAATTACTTAAAATTTCTTTTTAAAATCTTCTTTCCTTATCACACTCCAAACTCCCAAGAAGGTAAGACAGAATTTCCTTGTGTCATCTAATGGACACTCAGCAGATGAAAGTATAAATTCATACCCTCATTTGATATTTTTCCCTGAGAAGATATGGGAATGGTTTCTTGTTTCCTGAATAATTATTGTAATCTCTAATGTGCTTTGTAACCCCCTTTCTTTTGTTGCCTGGAGATGGGTGGTTTGTCTGTCTCTGCAACCCTAAACTAACTATTCCCCTCTCCCTCTGTCTGTCTCTCTCTCTCTCTCTCTCTCTCTCTCTCTCTCTCTCACACACACACACACACACACACACACACACACACACACACACACACACTGCCCTGCATCATGTAAATGAAGGAGAAGGATAGGGAATGGAGGGATAGGGGTAGGTATAGGGGAACCTGTTTCCCCGTCATGATTGGAAGTCAGATCTCTTCCCATCTCAGAAGAGTCCTGGGTTATTTTAGGAATCAGAACGTAAGGGAGAAGCGGTGATACTGTGTCTGCACAGATCAGGGAGAGGTGCTTTGACTGTGCTTCTAATGCCGCCCTGGTCACAGTCCTCGCCCCTCGCGGGTCGTCCGTGCTCCACATCGAGTCCCGCGGTAGCCGTGGCCTCTTCCCCGGTCCTCCTCCCCTAGCTCCCATAGAACCTGCCACACGATCTACATTTGTGTTTCTGCTTCATTTATGATTTGTGGGGTGTTACTCTTTATCTTCCTGACCTGGTTATCTCCTTCAAGACAGAGTCTATTTAATATTTCTCTTCCATGCCACACAGTGCAAAGAAAATTTCCTTATTGTGTTTTTGTCCCTTATTAAATCCTCATAGGAATGATTGAATTTCCCAGCTGTCCTAGCAGCAGTGAGCTAGGAACCATTTGGTTGGAGCGTGCTAGCCTGTTGTGCTGGTCTGCTTCTGCTCTTTACTCACGAAAACTGCTTTTTAGTTACTTGGCCTAGAATGATATGGCTCATCGTGTTGCGTGAGGTATTTTTTGATAGTGTCTGAGGATTTCTTTCTTTCTTTTTTTATTTAAAAAAAAATTTTTTTTACCGTTTTTTATTTATTATTGAGAGACAGAGACAGAGCATGAGCATGGGAGGGGCAGAGAGAGAGGGAGACACAGAATCCCAAGCAGGCTCCAGGCTCTGAGCTGTCAGCACAGAGCCTGATGTGGGGCTCGAACTCACAAACCGAGATATCATGGCCTGAGCCGAAGTTAGACACCCAACCAACTAAACCACCCAGGCGCTCCACTGAGGATTTCTTTCAAAGTCTTCATTGAATTCACCATTTGTTGTAGTGAAAGTAAATGTTCATGTGCCTTAGCCATTTGATAGTTGTCGGCCAAAATTCAGTGTATTCTGGATTTTTCTTGAGTTGGGGTTTTTATCTTTGGGGAATGCATAATTCTGTGTGTATCAGATTGGAAGCTTTTATAAATAATCGAGTGAGCTTGTCTTCTCCAACCCTTCTGTGTGAAACACGAAAACCTGACATATAATTCACAGATACACTTACCAACTCCATTGCAAAGCAGCCAAAGTGACATGGCTGAGAGAAAACCAAAATTTAACCCACATTGAAAGGGAACCATAAACCACTGAAGGCCTCCACCGAAGCCGCCCCATGGAGTCGTTTTGCTGTAAACTTGATGTGATGCAGACAGTTTATAAAACACTGATTTCATTTTTGTTGCTAATGAAAAGCAGTTGAGATAAGCGAATGACTCAGTAATTTGCAGAAAACCTTCACCACACTGGGGAAAAGAGTAGAAGAAAGTAGGCGAATGAGACGGGATCACAATGCATACCATCTGATTGCTTCAGGCTGGCACACCGTAGCCGTGAACAGGACCAAAGTTAGACCCTCAAAGGACAAAAGTCAGCCATGTCACATACTAAATTTTGACTCCTAATTATTAGAAATAAACTTTTGAGGGGCGCCTGGGTGGCGCAGTCGGTTGAGCGTCCGACTTCAGCCAGGTCACGATCTCGCGGTCCGTGAGTTCGAGCCCCGCATCAGGCTCTGGGCTGATGGCTCAGAGCCTGGAGCCTGTTTCCGATTCTGTGTCTCCCTCTCTCTCTGCCCCTCCCCCATTCATGCTCTGTCTCTCTCTGTCCGAAAAATAAATAAATGTTGAAAAAAAAAATTTTTTAAGAAATAAACTTTTGAGGGGCGCCTGGGTGGCTCAGTCGGTTAGGCGTCCGACTTCAGCTCAGGTCGCGATCTCACGGTCCGTGAGTTCGAGCCCTGCGTCGGGCTCTGGGCTGATGGCTCAGAGCCCGGAGCCTGCTTCCGATTCTGTGTCTCCCTCTCTCTCTGCCCCTCCCCCGTTCATGCTCTGTCTCTCTCTGTCTCAAAAATAAAAACGTTAAAAAAAAAAAAATTAAAAAAAAATAAACTTTTGACATCTTAAAAATGTTAAAACCTTAAAATAACAGGAAAGTATCACTTAAAAATGTTTCAAGGAAATTAGTATAAACAGAAAAATTCCTGCAGGAAATGCTGAAACTTGAGAAAATGATAAAATATACTTTGCTGAACATAGGACTAAATATCCCATGATCTTTAAGGTTAAACATCCTGTGATGTTGCAGTGTTCTTCAAGTAAAACATTTATTAAATTAGACTGCTAAATTTATTCTGTTGAGACAGAACAAAAACTAGTTACATGCAACTTCACAGATGTTGTTGAAAATCGTTGAAAACCGTGGTATCCATAAATGCATCTACACTCTCAAAACACCTCAGATCAATAAGCTCTTAATAAATCTATAAATTTAGGGCACTGAATATCAGTAAATTGTTTTGTTGAAGGACTCCAGCAGCAGTTAGTATGGGATACACTAACGCATTTAAGTGACTTCTTGGCTCCAGGACTCTCTATACACACAAAATCTCTTTACGGTAGGACCAGTGTCTTATGAACGTGACTTCATTTATTGAAAGCGTTGGACTCAGCAATACACAATACTTTGTGCATCATCTATTCCCACACCTGAATTTGCCAGACCCGGGGGATCTTGTTAAAATACGGATCTGATTCATTAGGTCTGGGTTGAGGCCCGAGATTCTGCATTTCTGGCAAGCTCGCAGGTGTTCCTGCTACTGTGTGGGGATGACTCTCCCAGTGGGAAGGTTTTGTAAAGAACAGAAATTGACAGTGAATGTGTGTAGATTTCTCGGTTTTGTGGGCTTCCGTTCTTCAGCTTGCCAACCTACTTCTGATGCCGTGACTATTTCGTGTCAATTTATCCAATTTTATGCAGGCAGTGTGTTCAAATGAGTGAGGCTGTTCTGTTTCGTAATAACTCTTCTGAAGTGATAGTGGTAAGAATTGTCGCTTTCCCAGAAGAAGAGGCCGATGCAGGATTTCCTGAGTCCTCGTCTCCGCTCCAAGACCCATTTAGCAGTGTGACCTCAGGCCAGATATCCAGCTCTCCTGGCCTCAGTTTCTTCTTCTAGAAAATGGAGGAGCTGACCTAGATCAGAGGCGTTCGCGTATTTACTTTCCGAAATCAGACTTTGTTCTTCAGATAACCGCTAGTGAAACTGGCCTGCAGCCATGAGAAGCACAGCCGTCTTAATAATAATTTGACTAAAGTCAGCGCAGGAACGCTGATAACCAAACATAGAGGAAAATGGGTCTCTTTTGTCCAGTTGGTTGCTTTTGATTTTTTTGATAGTTTTAAGCTTTTAATTGGCTCTGAAGGTACTTTTCTGGAAGTATGGTCTTCTTTTTCTAACAGAAACGTAAGACGTTTTTCATGCAAGTGTTACACACTTTCACACTGATATTAGCCGTACCCTTTCTTCAGTGAACTTGACAAGCACTTAATTGTCGTGAGTTATAGTCATACTGGAAGGGGTGTCTATAAGCCTGATACCAAATTCAGGATAGTTATTTTTTTCAACTTAGTTGTTTAAAACCTTGGTTTCAAGCATTTGTTTTTATATGAATACTAACATAAACACTGTTGTCTCTTTTTAGAATCGAGTCACTTGGAACAGCAACTTGAGGAAGCCAACGCTGTGAGGAGAGAGCTAGATGATGCTTTTAGGCAAATCAAGGCTTATGAAAAACAAATCAAAACACTACAACAAGAAAGGGAAGAATTAAACAAGGTAAAGATACATGGATACATTGTTAAACCCGGTTTTAGATTCTTAATCTTATTTAATTTGTATTCTAAAAGCTTTCGTAATGAGTTACAAGAACATAAAGTATATGTTGTAAAATGTTTAATTATTTTGGTATGTGTCATTTGAGTAATAGCTAGTAATGAAGACATTTACATACTGTCAAGATTTTTAACATTCAGAATCATCTGTTCTTTTGAAAAGTCTAATCAAAGGACTTGATTAAAAGTAAATGTTTTAAAAAATATTACGGAATAAGCAAACAGTGAGATATGTGTCATGTCTTTGGACAAATAAAAACTAAAGGCATATTTTCATTGTGATTTGCCGATATGAACATTCTTAAAAGATTAGAATAAAAAATTTCTTTAATGTTTTAATTATTTTTTAAAATGTCAATTTATCTTTCAAAGCACGGATGAAGAAGCTAGAGTTATTTTCATAAGAACTTGATATAATACTTAAACAGTATTAGAAGCATCAACAAAATTTATTAATAGCAAAGACAACCTAACACATCCCATAAATAATACACACCAGAGAAAAACATTTTACTTAAACCACTCAGAATGTGTACTTTGCCTTTCATTAACAAATTTTAAAATGTTGGAATTAATACTAGCCAACACAAAAAAGAAATGAGTGGTTTATGGCTTACGTAAATTGTATTCAGTGATGCAGTATATAATTGATAATATAATGAAGTTCTTTTGGGGAAGATCTTAAAGTCTTGCTGCCAGTAAAGAAATGGAGGCAATTAAAAATAAAACAAATAACCTTTTGCTGATGAAGCTAATAGAAAAGACTGACAGAGAAAGCTGTAAAGGTTAAATTGAATTTGATTAGTATCTTTTTGCTTTTTTCTTAATGCAATTATAAGCAGTTTTGTGTACAGATCCATTTAAATTCATGGTCAACTTAATAAAATTTGGAATTTATAACAGATGTTATATTTGTTTTAGTAATATTATAGTAATATCGTAATAATATTAGTGGTAGCTGTTGTGTATATAAAGGTAGGATTATTCAGCCAAACTTAGTAAACATAAAAAAGATGAGAATCCAACATCTAGATTTATAGTAACAAGTATCTTGCCAATTTTATTAAGTTTTAATGTTAAAAATCCTTTTTTTTTTTTGAGAAGAGGGTAGTGCTATAAAGAAATATTATATTGGTATGTTAAGGGATATGCTTAATATCCTACAGGCAGCAGATAATCTTTTTAACATTTTTTTCTTTAGATACATATAAAAGAATAAACGTAACATTATAGGAGTTTTGATGCACATAATATAATGCCTGTCTCTGAACCGACCATCTAACTTAAGGAATAGGAACATTATGAATTTTGTGGCATAGCCCTGGCCAGTCATTTTTTTTATCCCCTTCTCCTTATTGTCCGTCATTTCCTTATTGAAAAATACTTTTTATCCCTTAGTACTATAATCTCTAAATAATGTATAATAGGAGATAACAAGTAGAGCATAGGGGATATAATACGCTAACAGCACTGTGTGGTGACAGAGGGTAACTATGCCTATCACAGTGAGCACTGAGTAACGTACAGAAGTGTCCAGTCACTATGTTGTGCACCTGAAACTAGCATGACGTTCTATGCTCGTTATACTTCAGTGAAAACAAATAAAAATGCCGGTGCCAAATGCTGAAGATGAGCTTGTAATCTGATACCTTATTTCTGGAAAGCTAATTTGCAACAGGTATCCAAAGCCTTCAAACACTAAAGTCCTTGATATAATAATTCCATTTGTCGAAATGTAACGCAAGAAGATAATCAGACATTGAAGCAAAGATTTGTTCACAGAGAACAAATTACCACATTTATAAAAGAAAAATATTAGAAACTACCAAAATGCCCGACCAGTTCATATGATGAAATATTATATAGCCATTAAACCTGGTGGCTAAAGAATTTTTAATGCCACAGGAAATGAAAATACACATACGTTATTTGGTGTGGCTTGTTTCTGAGCTGTGTAAAGTGGTACATGCAGTTTTGCACAGTTTGTTGTTTCACTCGTTGTATTTCTAAGATGCATCCATGGGACTGTAGAGCACTCATTTATCTGCTGTATGGTACACCATTATGTGAACGCTCCAGAATCTATCTATCCAGTTGTTTGTCTACAGACATTAAAGTTGCTTACACTTGATAGCCACTATAAATGAACGTTCTTGAATATGTATGCTGATACGCACACACTTGTACACAGAATCACGAGTAGAATAATTGGGTCATAAGTAATGCAAATATTCTGTTTTTTACGGTAATGCCAAATCGTTTTCCACAGATTGTACCAATTTACACTCCCACTCCCACCACCCGGTCTATATTCAACAATACTTCATGTTACTAGATAGATTATTTTGGCCAACCCCATTGAAGTTCATATTTTAGGTCTAGAACGTTTTATTTATGGTCTTAATCTCTCCAATTACTAATGAGGTTGAGTATCTCACGTATGCCCACTTAACAGTTCTGTTTCTTCTGTGAAATGCCTCTCAGTATCTTTTGTACATTTTCCTGTTGGGTTTTTTTGTTTTTTTCTTACTGGTTTGTTAAGAATTCTTGAAAATTTCTATATTGATCTTTTGTCAGTTGTATATATTAAGATGCCTCCCAGTTAGAGGCTTGACTTTTCATTTTCTTTATGGGAGCTTTTGAGTAACAGAAGTTCTGAGTTTTAATGTAGTCAACTATATTGATCTTTCTTTTTAGAGATTTGCTGGCTCATGTAAGAAACCTAAGGCTAAAATTCTCAGTTTGTTTTTTTTTTTAAAGTTCTCGGTTTTTATTTTGACGTTTTAAAGTTTGGCCTTTGGTATTTAAATTTTAACATACCAGATTTATTTTTTCATATCATGTGAGATATAGGGATCCAATTTCAGATTTTCCTCTGTAGCTAATAGTTGTTCATTTACTAAATAGGCCCTCTTTTCCACAGTGACGTGCAGCGTCACCTGTCACATTTCCATTTATGCATGACTCTGTTATCTCACCTCTCCATTCCTTAAAAACTGTGATGAGATCTTGATTAAAATTGTGTTAAATCTGTAGAGTCATTTCAGGAGAATTGACATCATTACAACATTGAATCTTTAGGTTCTTACTATCCACATTTATTAATATTATTCCAAACGCACACACAGATTTCAAGACCAGAGCATAGTATTGTGATGTACATACAGCAGAAATACGCACACTGCTCCCCTGGGTGCTGTCTTACCTCTGGGGCAGTGCAATGAGAGCTGGATAGATAAAGCCCTATACACACACACACGCGCACACACGCACACACACACACGCACATATATTTAGATGTATGTATATACATCTGTATATGTATGGAGTCTGTGTTGTGGATGAGGAATCCTAAAAACGTGAGGGTGTTTTATATAAAGGAGGAGAAGCAGATGCTTCCTACTCCCTGCCCCCATCATCTCTACCCATCCTTCTGAGAGTCTCCTTGCAAATGTAAAGAAGAGTCTAGGACCCTTTGGAATATAAATAAATCACTCCAGTGGGAAAGATAAGCCCAGAGCCTACAGCTCTATAAAGAGGGTGGCTCCCTGATCCAGCTTCCTCTCTCCCACCTCTGTTGAAATATAAGCACATACATCCAGGAGTTAAATCTCTTCGAGTTTCTCATTCTAAATTAGTCATAAATTTATAAGGCTTGCTTTTAGCCCAGGTCCCAACTTTCAGTACAAAGTTTTAGGAAGGTCTGTCTGTACAAAACCGTAAAAATCTTTCCTCTGGAGCCCCACGATCTTTCCATCCACAAACTTGGTAGATTTCACCATATCTTTAACATCTTAAATGTTTTAACATAAAATTTTAATGCAGGTCTCATTTGCCTTTCTTTAAATTTACTGTTCTATTTTTTTCATATTTTAAATGGTATCTTTATAGTTTCTTACTGATTTTGCTTCGGCAACATTGCTAAATTCTTATTAATTGTACTAATATATTTGAGATTCTTAGGGTTTTCTGCAAATAATGACGGTTTTGTTTCTTTTAATTTTTATGACTTTTCTTTCTTTCCTTGTCTCACTGTATTAGCTAGGACCCACAGTACAGTGTTGAATAGAACTGGTGATGGCAGGCTTTCCTGTCTTAGTCCTGGTTTCAAAGAAACTGCCTTTACTGTTTCACCACTAATAATGTTTTCTGTAAGTTTTTGGTAAACACTTCTTATCAGGTTAAGAAAGTTCTCTTCTATTCCTATTTTGCTAATCATTTTTATAATGGGTATCGGACTTATTAAATACGCTCTTCTGTACGCTATTACAACAGATTTCTAGGAATTTGTTAATATTTATTGATGTGATTATATGATTGTTCTTTAACGACTTGGTTTGGTAAGTTATATTTATAGACTTTTTCTAATGTTAAACCATTTTTGCATTTCTGGGTTAAACCACAATTGTGCATATATTACCTCCTAAATAACAATATGCCAGTGTATGTAACACTTATGTAATGGCACTGCTATTGGAGTGTTTTACGTATATTGGATCATTTAATCTTTATAAGAGCTTTGTGATTTAGGTATTATTATTGTTGTTGTTGCTGCTGTTGTTATTAGTATTTTATAAATGATGAGACCATGCACAGAGAGGTCAAGTACACTTGCTTAAGTGTACACTTGAGCTCACTTGCTCAAGATCATAGAGCTAGAAAGTGATGGAGCTAGAATTCCAACACAAGAAGTTTAAGTCCAGAGTTCATGCTTATCTACTTTATATATCACTGAAGCTGATTTGCTGATGCCGTTTTTTTTTTTTTTTTAAATATTTGATTTGTTTTTATCAGTAAAATTGGCTTGTAATTTTTTTCTTTTATTTTTCTGGTGTTTTTTATGGTATCAAGATTATATTGGTCTCCTAGAATGAGTTGTGTAGCATTGCCTCTTTTTCTCTTCTCTAGAAAAGTTTGTATAATAATGTTTGTTCCTTGAAAGGAATCACTTGTAAAACCATCTGAGTTTGGAAATTCTCTCCCTCTGAGGGGATGGGGAGAGTTTGTTAACTATTATTTAGGTACTTTAATCATTACAGGACTATTGAGGGATTCTGTTTCTTCTTGAAGCAGTTTTGATGAATTGTATTTTTGTAGGAATTCATTCATTTCAAAAGTTAACAAATTTATTGGCATAAAGTTTTCACTGTATCCTTTTATTAGCTTTTTTAATCTTTTCCAGGTTTGTAGTCATAGTCTTTTTTTCTTTCTTAACATTGTTTCTTTTTGCATTTATTCTTTGTTTGATCTCACCAGGTATTTGCCTATTTTATTATTTTTCTCAACTTTTGGCTTTGTTGATGTTCATTATAACATTTCTTTTTCATTAGTTTATGTTCTTATTTTTATTATCATCTTATGTTGGTGGAAGCATTAGTGTGTTCTGTCTCTTTCTGTGTGGAATTTCACTAAATTTAAACTTTTGTTTGTTTCAATACAAGTGTTTCAAGCTATAAATCTCCCCCTAAGTAAACCTTTTACTGCATTCTCATTTTATTATATGTGCTGAACATTTTTATTGTTTATATTTTCAACTTTTTTTTTAGTTCTAAATATTTTAACATGTTGTTATGACTTTTCTCCTTGACCAATGAGGTATTATGGAATTTAGCCTTTTTAGAAATTTCTATTGTAATGGTGATATTATCAAAGAACTTGAACTGTTGATATCTGTTCTTTGAAATCTGCTGAGACTTGTTTCATGGCCTAAACAGACTGTTCCATTTTCACATGTTCACTATATGCCTGAAAAGAATGTATGTTCCCAATATTGGGTGCAAGCATCTATATATGAAGTTTGATAATCTCTATATTCAGTATTTTTTAACTGCTTGGTTTATCTATTAATGATTGTCAAGTCAAAATTTCTCATTATCATGTGTTCACCAATTTTTCTATGATGATTTTGCAATTTCTTTGTAATCTATTTTGAGTCTGTCCTATGGAATGCTATCCTAACCATTTTTAAAATGTACAGTTCAGCAGTGTAAATTATATTCATGTTGTTGTGCAACTAATCTCCAGAATTTTTCCATCTTGCATAATTTTTTCTTGAAATTTAATTGAGTTTTTGTTTGTTTTTGTTCCCACATTTCTCACTACTTGTTTTAACAGTTTTTAATTGTTGCTCTTGAATATTATCATGCATATTTAACAAAGTCTCAATTATTATCTCCCCCAAAATTTAAGGACCTCTAATTCTGTTACTTCTTTCCAACTGTTGTGTTATTTTTGACAGTATTTTACTTATATCCTTTCTGTTTACTCTACAAACGAGACATGTTTATAATACAGTCTTCTCTGCATATTTACATTCATATTTATGTTCACAAGTGTCTTGGCCCTCCCATTTCTCTGTCATTAGACTTTGCTTTTTTTTTTTAATTTTATTTTTTATTTTTTTAAATTTACATCCAAATTAGTTAACATATAGTACAACAATGATTTCAGGGGTAGATTCCTTAATGCCCCTTACCCATTTAGCCCATCCCCCATCTCGTAACCCTCAGTTTGTTCTCCATATTTGAGTCTCTTCTGTTTTGTCCCCCTCCCTGTTTTTATATTATTTTTGTTTCCCTTCCCTTATGTTCATCTGTTTTGTCTCTTAAAGTCCTCATATGAGTGAAGTCATATGATTTTTGTCTTTCTGACTAATTTCACTTAGCATAATACCCTCCAGTTCCATCCACGTAGTTGCAAATGGCAAGATTTAATTCTTTTTGATTGCCGAGTAATACTCCATTGTATGTATATATACCACATCTTCTTTATCCATTCATCCATCGATGGACATTTGGGCTCTTTCCATACTTTGGCTATTGTTGATAGTGCTGTTACAAACATAAGGGTGCATGTGTCCCTTCGAAACAGCACACCTGTATCCCGTGGATAAATGCCTAGTAGTGCCATTGCTGGGTCATAGGGTGGTTCTGTTTTTAGTTTTTTGAGAAACCTCCATACTGTTTCCTAGAGTGGCTGCCCCAGCTTGCATTCCCATAGACTTTGCTTTTAAAATTATTTTTCTTGGGGCGCCTGGGCCAGGTCACGATCTCGCGGTCCGTGAGTTCGAGCCCCGCGTCAGGCTCTGGGCTGATGGCTCAGAGCCTGGAGCCTGTTTCCGATTCTGTGTCTCCCTCTCTCTCTGCCCCTCCCCCGTTCATGCTCTGTCTCTCTCTGTCCCAAAAATAAATAAACGTTGAAAAAAAAAATTTTTTTTTAAATTATTTTTCTTTTCCCTGAGAGAAATCTTTAGAGGTTCCTATTTAGCACAGATCTGATGGTGATTCTGGCCATTTTCGTTTATATGAATCTAATTATTTTAGCCTCATACGTGAACAGGAATTTTTCTGGGTACACAGTTTTAATTACTTTTCTTCACTCTTTCCATTTTCCCTGTTTCTGTTGTTACTTCTTAAGTGTCTGCTCTGTCTGTCCTTTTGTTTTAGAGGGTAGAGGATAGAGGATTTGTCTTTTTTCACTGATTTCCTTTAAGGTCATCTGTTTTTATTTGGTGCTATGCAATTTTATTTTTTTTTAAGTTTCTGGGTTTGAGCCTTAACACTTTTTCTTGCTTCATAAATATAGAGCTTACTTTATTGCCAGATTCAGGTCTTTAGTTTTAACACTTGTATTTTTCCCATTTCTAAATGTTCTGTACAGTTGTTTATAAGTCTCCCTGGTCATTTTTTTTTTTTAACGTTTATTTATTTTTTTGGGACAGAGAGAGACAGAGCATGAACGGGGGAGGGGCAGAGAGAGAGGGAGACACAGAATCAGAAACAGGCTCCAGGCTCTGAGCCATCAGCCCAGAGCCCGACGCGGGGCTCGAACTCACGGACCAGGAGATTGTGACCTGGCTGAAGTCGGACGCTTAACCGACTGCGCCACCCAGGCGCCCCTCCCTGGTCATTTTTAATAGTCTTTTGTCATTTTCCCATTTTCATGATTTTTTTTTTTTTTTACTTTCTCAAACATTCCATTTTATGTTACTATTTGACAATTTGAATGTCCGAATCCCATTGGAGTTTATTATTATTGTTTCTGTTCTTTGCTTATGGTCGTTTGTTCTTTGGGTTTTGGGAATCTGTGGTTGTGCGCTCATATTTGTGTGTCTTAAAAAACCTACATTTCATCGGGGCTCTTTTCTCAAAAAGGATTTGCATTTCCTTTTGCCCAGAGGCCGGTGGTTGTCCTGACCTGAGTCTTCTTAAGCTCTCTCCTCCCACTTTCATCCGGGGGTTTATTTAGCTTTCTCTCCTTGCTTCTGGCCTAAGGCATAGTCTCCACATAAGAGCATTCCTTGTTTTTTATCATTTGTAGTGATTCAATATAATTTTCAAACATCTCACAAGTATCCATTACATTTCACAAAATCTTTATTTTGACCATCACCTCTGGTATTCCTATACACTTTATTTGTTTGTAGAAACTAAGGTACTAGAAGGTTCGATCAGCTGTGCCATTGCAGTTAGCAGATGAGCGTAAGGAGCTGAGAACGCGAACAGAGCACCACGCTGTTAATATCTGTTCAAAAGTAGTTGATTCCTTTTCATTTTGTCCTGAGATGAATAATTCTGGCTTTTCATGATTTCATGATGGCTGCTTTGAGGGCCAAAATTGGTCCCTAGGTTGCAGAATTGGTAACTTATATTCTTTTTACGAAACCGTAGGAACTAGTCCAGGCTAGTGAGCGATTAAAAAACCAGTCCAAAGAGCTGAAAGACGCACACTGTCAGAGGAAACTGGCCATGCAGGAATTCATGGAGATCAATGAGCGGCTAACAGAGTTGCACACCCAAAAACAGAAACTTGCTCGCCATGTCCGAGATAAGGAAGAAGAGGTGGACCTAGTGATGCAAAAAGTTGAAAGCTTAAGGCAAGAACTGCGCAGGACAGAGAGAGCCAAGAAAGAGGTTAGTAGTCAGGCAGATTGTCCAGTGCCCAGGGGGTAGTGATTAAAGCTGCTTTTTCAGATGAGTGAAATGATGTGTATATCATGCTTGAATTCTTAAAAACAGTTTTCTTGTTGGATAATTTTACTTAACGTGAACTTCAGCATTTGAGTTATCTTCTTGTGACAAGGTAAATTCCCACGGGGGAAAAAGCATTTTACTGGAAAAAACAGGTATAACCATGAAATCCGCTTTGTTCATTTTATTTTAAAGCTGGAAGTTCATTCAGAAGCTGTGGCTGCTGAAGCATCTAAAGACAGGAAATTGCGTGAACAGAGCGAGCACTATTCTAAGCAACTGGAAAATGAATTGGAGGGACTAAAGGTATCGTTTGATTTCACATTTGCGAAGTTGAATTAATTTTCTTCTCTTTAGGCTTAACAGGAGTGTTAGTTTATGTTCTCTCTTTGACGTGGGGTAAAAACTAGCTCTCCTTCAAACCTAACATTCGTAACTCTCCTTCTTACTAGTAGAGGCTGATATAGACTTCCCCAGCATTCTGGAAGGAAAGGGAAGGTTGTGCTTAGTGGGGAGAAGAAATCTATGGGGAAAGAGTTAAAATATTTGTGCACACCTGGACAAGATGCACTGGGAATCTGCATGGGGGCACCGTCACATACCCAGATCCTCGATCTTGTAAATGACTGAGGAGAGCCTCAGGGTAGCTCTGCATGTACTCCTGTGAGGGGGGATCAGATGATAATGGGCATGGGTTAACACATCCGAGCGAGGGATATCCTTGTGCCAACTCTCAAGTTGGACTACTTGGTTTTAAGTCCTAGCCTTATCTGTTACTAGCCATGTGATACTGGACAAAACATTTCATCTCTTTGGACCTAGGTTTTCTTATCTGTAAAACCCTATCTCATTGGTTTTATGTTAGGAGTCCATACATATGTCTGTAAAGTGCTCAGTAACTATTAGCTGTGATAATAGCGTTAGGTATGCCAAAGTGAGAGAATTGGGATTAAATGGACATCCTGTTTCTACAACGCTAAATGATAATCTGAATGATGTCTGCTTTTTCTTCACTCTAACCTTGGAGCAGTCTCCTGTGTTGTCTGCCACCCCTCCCCTGCACCCTCTCCTTGCATAACCATGCACAGTCTAGTCTCACTCATCTGGCAGACATAAGACTCAAGTTGCATGTCATCTCAGGAAGTTTATGCCACTGTGAGACTCTGTTAATAACTTTAGCATAGCTTTTTTTTGTATTTATCCACAAAATGTCTCCTTGCCTAAACTGTGACCTAGCTTATTGAAAACATACAAGTATAGTATTAACTTGGCTCGATGCCACATGTTTAACACTTGTTTGATAAATGTGTTAAATCCATGAACGAATGACGCGGTACACTTGGTCAGAACTTTTTCTCTGACGGTTAGAGATCAGTGGTTGCAAATAAGATTTCTCTGTTGTAAATGTAAATATAAATTCTAGATTTTATTTCTTGTTCAGAGATTGGTTTATTTTTCTTTTTGTGATTCATCATGATTGCACGGTCTTGGTTAGCTTTTTCAAACTAGAGATGTTTCTTCTATATAGTTACGCTTCTGAAACAGGATTAGTGTATAGAAGGTATTACATTACTGTCTCAAATGATTTTCAGTCAGGGACTCTTTTGTTTCCGGCATGTAGGTGATTGGGTAACAAACAAGAATCATAAAGACTGGAAGTATCTTAGGGATTATTTGCATTTGAGGAAATTAAGACCCAGGAGAGTTAAGGATTATGTAGTCATAAGTGATAAAGTGATAAACCTGGATTTTCAAGGGGTGCCTAGGGGGCTCAGTCGGTTAAGCGTCCAACTTCAGGTCAGGTTATGATCTCACGATTCGTGAGTTTGAGCCCCATATCGGGCTCTGTGCTGACAGCTCGGAGCCTGGAGCCTGCTTCGGATTCTGTGTCTCCCTCTCTCTGTCCCTCACCTACTCACACTCTCGGTTTCTCTCTCTCTCTCTCTCTCTCAAAAAAAATAAACATTAACAAAATTGTTAACCTGGATTTTCTAACTCAGTGCCGTGTTCTATCCACTAGTCTGCTCTTTATTGTTTTCTGTAGTAAACACTGCTGCACTGAGAACTTTGAATCACATGTATTTACCTGTTGATCAAACTCTCATAATCCGTTGTATCATTTATAAATTTGGGATAATCATAAATCTCCCCAGTATATAAGCTAATGCATTTAAAATTATTTCCCTAGGGCCTGGCAGAAAGTAAAGGCTCAGTAAGTGTTGGCTGTGATTATTCTCATACTGTCTTTCCTTGAGGATATTTAAAATTGGAATTTCTTGGTTTAATTTCTTGTAAACCTATTTTGAATTGGTTTTGAAACCTATTTTGGCCATTCTAAAAAGGTGTAGGAATCTTCAGTTCATTAGGAGCAGTTTTCAATAGAATGGAAGGGAGAAATAATTCTTGAATAACAGAAAATTCAATACCCCATTTCCAATAATGCATAGAACATACAGACAGAAGATACCTAAGGATACAGAGGTCTTGAGCAACACTATAACCAACTAGACCTAACAAACATGTATAGAACCTTCTACTCAACACAGCAGAATACACATTCTTCTCAAGTGCACATGGTATATTCTCCAGGATAGACCGGATGTTAGGCACAAAACAAGTCTCAAAAATGTAAGAAGACTGAAATCATACAAAGTGTCTTCTCCAACCACAATGGAATGAAGATAAAAATCAGTAACATAAGGAAAATTGGAATGTTAATAAATATGTGGAAATAAAACAAGATGCTCTCTACCAGTGGATCAAAGAAGAAATCAAGGGCAATTAGAAAACACCTAGAGAGGAATCCTATGAAAACACCATACTGACCATACAATGCAGTATGGCAGAGCTCAGAGGGAAATTTATGGCCATAAGTAACTACGTTAAAAAAAAAAAAAGAAGAAGGATCTTAAATCAGTTACCTAATTTAATATCTTACGGAATCAGAAGAAGAGCAAAAGAAACTCAAAGCTAGAAGGAAGAAAATAATAAAGATTAGAGAGGAGTTAATTAAATGAAAATAGAAAAATAATAAGATTGAATGAAACCAAAGTTGATTTTTTCAAAGATCAATAAAATTGACAAACCTTTAGCTAGAAGCATACAAATTACTTAAAGTGTCTCAAAAAACAAAGCAAAACAACAACAACAAAACCCAGAGCATCTCAACAGACATAACAAGTGGAAAGATGGAATCAATAGGAAGAAATCTCCTGACAAAGAAAAGTCCCGGGCCAGAGGCTTTCAGTGAATTGAATCCAACATTTAAAGAAGCATGAACACCAGTCCCTCTTAAACTCTTCCAAAGATTACAAGAGTAGAGAGTACTTCTCAACTCATCCTCCTATAAGGTCAGCATTACCCTGATACCAAAGCCATATTAAAAACATTACAAGAAAAAAAAAAAAAGAAAGAAAACATTACAAGAAAAGAAAATTACAGACCAGTGTTCCTAATGAACATAGATGTATATAAATCCTCAACAAAATGCTAGCAAACCAAGTCCAAAATGATATTAAAAGGATTATGCACCATGACAAATGGTTTTACTTGAGGAATCCAAGGGTAGTTCAGTTAAGAAAATAAATCACATTAATAGAACCTGAGTGGGGGGAATGATCATCTTAATTGAAGCACATTAAGTCATTTCACAAAATCCAACATCCTTTCATGAACAAAGCTCCCAGAAAACTAGGACTAGGAGGGAATGTATTCACACGATGGAAGACATTTATGAAAAGCCCACAGTTAACATCATTCTCAATGTTGAACAACCAAGAACTTTGTCCCTAACATTAGGAATGAGACAAGGATGCCCATTTTTACCACTACTATGTAACTTATACTGGAGTCTCTAGCTAGAGGAATTAGACAAGAAAAAGAAATAAAAGGCATCCAAACTGGAATGGAAAAAAGAAAGAAAAAAAACCAAACACTCTCTCTGTTCATAGATCATATGATCCTATATATTAAAATATTCAAAAAAAATGCTACTAGTTTTTAGCCCAGCATATATGATGCTTGGAAGACACTATGTTTGAACAAGTTAAAAGCTGAATAAATCAAAAAAATCAACAACTCTTCTTATACCTGCAAGAGAGGTGACATCACAGGATAAGCTGCTGCTCTTACATTTGGAGATGTGGACAGGTAAATACAGAGAATCACAATTTACCAGAACAGAAACCTTTGTAGGAATCAGTGCCAGTGTATGGAAACCTGTACTATAACTGAAAGATCGTTGGAGGTTCGGTGTGGACAAGTCTAAGAGATAAAATCTCCAGAGAACATAGTCATTGGCAGGATCCCACACTTTTGTGAGTTTTACTTCCTGGACCTTGACCGGGTTCTCACAGTGAACATCAGAGAAGAGTCCCCTTATTCTTTTTTTTTTTTTTTTTTTTTTTTTTTAAATTTTTTTTTTTTTCAACGTTTATTTATTTTTGGGACAGGGAGAGACAGAGCATGAACGGGGGAGGGGCAGAGAGAGAGGGAGACACAGAATCGGAAACAGGCTCCAGGCTCTGAGCCATCAGCCCAGAGCCCGACGCGGGGCTCGAACTCACAGACCGCGAGATCGTGACCTGGCTGAAGTCGGACGCCCAACCGACTGCACCACCCAGGCGCCCCAAGAGTCCCCTTATTCTAACAGTAACGGGAACCATTTTGAAATATGCCAGAGCATCCTGTTCGTCTTAACATGGTCTGCTCTCTGGAGAAACTCTTCAACCAGAGCTTAACTTGCTGGAGTTTATCAGAGTCTGATGAACTTGAGAGAAGGAAAACATCCAATTCCAGCCTGCTCTGGTCATCCTGCCCAAACTAAGGGGGAGATAAAAGCTGACAGGGTTTACAGTGTATGGTCCAGAGGCACCAGCTCAATAAAAGACTGGTGTCTACTCCTAGGACTGTAGAACACTTCCCCTCGCCCCACAACTCACCACCACATTACTAAAAGCCTGTTTACAGCATTCCTTTATGCACAACATCGTGTGTGCATACAATTACAAGATATACTGAAAGGCAGAAAATACAGTTGGAAGAGAGCAAGCATCAGAACCAGACGCAGACATGGCAGAGATGTTGAAATATGAGACTGGGAGTTTAAAACTATGATTGATTGATATGCTGAGGACTCTAGTGGGTAAAGTAGAGAGCATGGAAGAATACATGAACAAGGTAAAAACAGAGATGGAAATTCTAAGAATCAAAAAGAAATGCTAGACATAAAAAAATACTGTAACAGAAATTAACAATGTCTTGGGATGCTGGCTGGCTCAGTTTGAAGAACATGTAAACTCTTGATGTTGGGGTCATGAATACAAGCCCCACGCTGGGTGTAGAGATTACTAAAAATAAATAAATAAATTTAAAAAAAAAAGCCTCTACTACAAAGCTGTAATCACCAAGATGGTATGGTATTAGCACAAAAACAGACACATAGACCAATGGAATAGAATAGAGAACCTAGAATTGGACCCACAAATGTATGGCCAGCTAATCTTTGGCAAAACATGAAAGAGCATCCAATGGAAAAAAGACAGTCTCTTTAGCAAACCGTGCTGGGAGAACTGGACGGCAACATGCAGAAGAATAAAACTAAACCACTTTCTTATACACAGAGATAAACTTAAAATGGATGAAAGACCTGAATGTGAGACAGGAAATCATCAAAATCCTAGAGGAGAAAGCAGGCAACAACCTCTTTGACCTCAGCTGCAGCAATTTCTTACTCGACACATCTCCAAAGGCAAGGGAATTAAAAGCAAAAAGGAACTATTGGGACCTCATCAAGATAAAAGGCTTCTGCACTGCAAAGGAAACAATCAACAAAACTAAAAGGCAACTGACAGAATGGGAAAAGATATTTGTAAATGACATATCGGATAAAAGGCTAGTATCCAAAATCTATAAAGAACTTAACAAACTCAACACCTGAAAAACAAATAATCCAGTGAAGAAATGGGCAGAAGACATGAATAGACACTTTTCCAAAGAAGACATCCAGATGGCCAACCGACACATGAAAGATGCTCAACGTCCCTCATCATCAGGGAAGTACAAATCAAAGCCACACTGAGCTATCACCTCACTCCAGTCAGAGTGGCTAAAATCAACAACTCAGGAAACTACAGATGCTGGTGAGGATGTGGAGAAAGGGGAACCCTCTTGCATTGTTGGTGGGAATACAAACTGGTGCAACTGCTCTGGAAAACAGTGTGGAGGTTCCTCAAAAAACTAAAATTAGAGCTACCCTATGACCCAGCAATAGCACTACTAGGAATTTGCCCAAGGAATACAGAAGTGCTGATGCATAGGGGCATGTGTACCCCAGTGTTATAGCAGCATCTTCAACAATAGCCAAATTATGGAAAGAGCCTAAATGTTCATCAACTGACAAATGGATAAAGATGTGGTTTATATATAACAACAGGATACTACTTGGCAATGAGAAAGAATGAAATCTGGCCATTTGTAGCAACGTGGATGGAACTGGAGGGTATCATGCTCAGTGACAGAAGTCAGTCAGAGAAGGACAGATACCGTATGTTTTCACTCATATGTGGATCTTGAGAAACTGAACAGAAGACCGTGGGGGAAAGGAAAGGGGAAAAATAGTTACAGAGAGGGAGGGAGGCAAGCCATAAGAGACTCTTAAATACAGAGAACAAACTGAGGGTTGATGGGGGTGTTGGGGGAGAGAGGAAAGTGGGTGATGGGAATTGAGGAGGGCGCTTGTTGGGATGAGCACTGGGTTTTGTATACAAGCCAGTTAGACAATAAATTATATTCATTAAAAAAAAGAAACAAAGGGGCGCCTGGGTGGTGCAGTCGGTTAAGTGTCCGACTTCAGCCAGGTCACGATCTCGCGGTCTGGGAGTTCGAGCCCCGCGTCAGGCTCTGGGCTGATGGCTCGGAGCCTGGAGCCTGTTTCCGATTCTGTGTCTCCCTCTCTCTCTGCCCCTCCCCCGTTCATGCTCTGTCTCTCTGTCCCAAAAATAAATAAACGTTGAAAAAAAAATTAAAAAAAAAGAAAAAGAAACAAAGATAATTTTTAATGGGCATAGCTGAGGAAAGACTCTGAGCGTGAGGATATCTAAATAGAAACTGACCGAACTGGAAGGCGGAGAGAAAAACAGTGGAAAAAAAACACCACCAGAAGAGACTATGCAAGTGCTGTGGAACAACTATAAAAGTTGTGACACATCCAATGGGACTATCAGAATGAGAAGAAAGAGAGGAACAGCAGAAATATTTGAAACAACAGTGACTGAGAACTTCCCCAAATTAGTATCAGACACCAAACCCCAGATCTAGGAAGCTCAGAGAATACCAAGCAGGATAAATGCCCAAAGAACTACACCTAGAGATACCATTTTCGAAGGACAGAAAGTCAAAATAAAGAAAAATCCTAAAAGCCAGAGCAAACAAAACAAAACAAAAAAACACACTACCTTATCTGTAGAGGATGTAAGACAAGGATTACAGCTGACTTCTCAGAAACCCATGCAAACAAGATGAGAGTGGAGTGAAATATTTAAAGTATTGCGAGAAAAAATTAACCTAGAATTCTGTACCCTATGAAATTACCCTTCAAAAGTGAAAGAAAAATAAGGACTTTCTGAGTCAAAAATTTAAGGAATTTGTTGCCAGTAAACCTCCTTGCAAGAAATGTTAAAAGGAGTTATCTGGAGAGAAGGAAAATTACATAGGTCAGAAACTTGTATTTACATAAAGAAAAAGCATCAGAGGGGCGCCTGGGTGGCTGTCGGTCGAGCATCCAGCTTCAGCTCAGCTCATGATCTCACAGTTGGTGAGTTCGAGGCCTGTGTCAGGCTTTGCGTTGACATCACTGAGCCTGCTTCGGATTCTCTGTCTCCCTCTCTCTCAAAAATATTTTTTTAATGTTTATTTATTGAGAGGGACAGAGCGTGAGCAGAGGTGGGGCAGAGAGAGAGGGAGACACAGAATCCAAAGCCGCCCCCCAGGCTCCGAGCTGTCAGCACAGAGCCCGACGCGGGGCTCGAACCCACCAACCGCGAGATCATGACCTGAAGTTGGACGCTTAACCGACGGAGCCACCCAGGCGCCCCTCAAAAATAAATATTAAAAAAAGTTAAAGAAAAGGCGTCAGAGAAGGAATAAGGTAAAATAAATTTAAAATTTTATTTTTCTTAATCTAATGCTTAAAAATAATAATGTGTTTGATTATATGTGCATACACACATGCTTCTATATGCTTGTATAAAACTGAAATGAATGAAAACAATGATCTAGAGGATAGGAGGGAGGAATTGGGATTATTTCATTTTAAAGTATTTGCACTACGCGTGAAGTGGTAGAATATATTTTGAAAACAGACTTGAACTGGTTGTAAATAGATATTGCAAACTATAGCACAACCACTAAAAAGGAAGTGTAACATATCCCCAGAGCAGAGAGAAAATGGGATCATATAAATCACTTGATTAAAACCAAGACAGAAGAGGAGTAGAAGACAAAAATAGGAATAAAGAACACGGACAATAAATAGAAAAACAGTAGCAAATATAGTAGATATGAATCCAAAAATATCAATAACCACTTAGAATGTCAATGGCCTAAGTACACCAGTTACAAAAGAGATTGTGGGGTGCCTAGATGGCTCAGTCAGTTAAGCATCTGACTTCAGCTCAGGTCATGATCTTGCAGCTCATGAGTTCGAGCCCTGTTGTTGGGCTCTGTGCTGACAGCTCAGAGCCTGGAGCCTGCTTCAGATTCTGTGTCTCCCTCTCTCTCTGTCCCTCACCCACTCATGTTCTCTCTCTCTCTCTCTCTCTCTCTCAAAAATGAACATTGAAAAATTTTTGAAATAAAAAACCCCAGAGATTGTGTCAGATAGGATAAAAATATTGAACTATATATTGTCTATAAGAAGCCCACTTTAAATATAGAGGCAGATACAGATTAAAAGTAAATGGATGGAGAAAGATATGCCATGCTAACACCAATTAAAAGAAAGCGGGAATAGCTATATTAATTTCAAAGTGGAGTTCAGAGTAACAAAAGTTTTTAGGAATAAAAAGGGCATCGGATAACGATAAAGGAATCAGTTCTCCAAGAAGACATAACAGGACTTAACATGTATGCGTATAACAAAGCAGCATCAAAATGCATGAAGCAAAAACTGTTAGCACTGCAAAGAAAAATAGATGACTATACTATTCTACTTGGAAACTTCAACACCCCTGTTGCAGAAATGAACAAGTCCAGGAGATGTAAAGTCAGTAAGGACATGGGTGAACTCGACACCATGATCGATCATTAAGGCAGCTGCCTTATGCCAGCTAACATTATACTTATTGCTGAAAAACTTGACACTTTTTCACTAAGATCCAGAGCATGGTGAAGATGTACCTTTCACCACTGCCTCTCAATGTTGTATTGGACATCCTAGCTAATGCAGTAAGACAAGAAAGGCAAAATAAGAGGTATATGGATTGTGAAAGAAGATGTAAAACTGTTCAGAGGCGACATGATCGTCTATACAGAGAATGAAAAACATTGATGAAAGAACTGGAACTAATTAGACATTATAGGAAGGTTGCAGGATACAAGATTAATACACAAAAGCCAATTGCTTTCCTATACAACAGCCTTGAACAAGTGGAAACTGAAATTTGAAGCTCAACACTATTAATAATACCCACAAAAGTGAAATATTCAGGTACAAATTTAATAAAATGTGCATTAGACCTATATGGGGAAAACTATAAAATTCTGATAAAGGAAATAAAAGAACTAGATAAATGGAGAGACATTCCATTTTGTGGATAAGAAGATTCAGTATCATGAAGATGTAAGTTCTTCCCATCTTGGTCTGTAGATTTAATGCATTCCCAGTCAGAATCCCAACTAGTCCTTTTGTGGATATCATCAAACTAAATATAAGGTTTGGTTAGAGACAAAAGACCTAGAATAGCCAGCACTGTATTGAAGGAAAAGAATACAGTTGGAAGACTGACTGCCTGACTTCAAGACTTACTATAAACATGCAGTAATCAAGACACTGAATGAATATTCATAGGAGTCATTTTTAACAAAGGAGGAAGGGCAATACAGTGGAGTAAAGATTGTCTCTTCAGCGGATAGTGCTGAACAACTAGACATCCACATAATGAATGAATGAATGAATGAATGAATGAATGAATGAAACTTACAACCTTTACAAAAACCAACTCGAAATGGATCGCAGACCTAAATGTAAAACCTAAAACTAAAACACTTCTGGAAGATAACATAGGAGAAGACCTACATGACCTTTGGTAGGACAGTGACTTCTTACATACAGCACCAAAGACACAATCCGTGAAATAAAGACTTGATACGCTAGACTTAATTGAAATTAAAAATTTCTGGGGTGCCTGGGTGGCTCAGTCGGGTAAACATCCGATCCGACCTCGGTTCAAGTCATGATCTCACAGCTCATGAGTTCGAGCCCTGCAGCAGGCTCTGTCTCTCTCTCTCTTTCCAAAACAAATAAACATTTAAAAAACTAAATAAAAAAAAAAAAAGAAATTAAAATTTTCTGCTCTGCAAAAGACTGTCATGCAAAATATAGACAAAACTTTTAAGACTTAGTAGACAACAGATGACCCCAGGGTTGCAAAACCAATCTTCAGTAATTAGCTGTGTGCCTGTAAGTCAGCAATGAACAATCCACAAAGGAAATTGTGAAAGCAATTTCAATTATAGTAGCAGCTAAAAGAATAAAGTTCCTTAGAATAAATTTGACCAAGAAGGTTAAAGACTTGTGTACTGAAAATTACAAAACATTGCTGAAAGATATTAAAGGAGACATAGTAAATGGAAAGACATACTACATTTATGGATAGGATGACTTAATATTGTTTGGATGTCATTGTTACCCAAAGCGATGTACAGGTTCATTACAGTTGCTAGTGAAGTTCCAATAGCCCTTTCTGCAGAAATGGAAAATAGAATCCTAAAATTCATATAGAATTTCAGGTGGCCCCAGGTAGCCAAACAATCATGAAAAAGAAAAATGGAATCAGAGAACTCAAACTTCCCGGTTTCAGAACTTACTACAAAGTTACAGTAACAAAAAGCGTGTGGTACTGGCCTAAGACTAGAAACACAGGCCACTGGAATAGCATGAAGAGCGGAGAAATGAACTCCTGCATCTATGGCCATGTGCTTTTTGACATCGTACTAAATCTATTCAATCTATTCAATTTATGTGCCAAGACAACTGTATTTCTGCACGCAAAGAAATTTGGATCCCTAGCTCTTGCTGTATAAAACAATTTATTCAAAATGGATCAACCTGAATGTAAGAGCTACAGCCATAAAACTCCTGAGGAAAACACTGGGGTAACTGTTCATGACCATGGCATGGACTCACATAGGTCAGATCAGACGGTATTTGAGACCATATTTTAAAATATGATCATATTCTGAGATACTAGTGGTGGTTAGTGCCTTAACATGAATTTTGGAAGGACACAATTCAACCTTTAACACATGGATTTTTCACTTGAAAGTACAACACAAGCATTTACACTCGTTACGTAACTATCACAAACAATCTTCATGATTATGGAAAAATATCCAGTCATTCAATCCTCTGCTATTAAATATTTATCTTTCACTTTTGCAGTATTACCATGAACGCTTTTGTGCCCTGCTTTTTTAAATATTATTTCTTAGAACGGATACCTAGAAATGAAATTGTCAAATCGCTTCGAGGCACTTGGTACGGGCCACAAATTGTTGCAAGTATAAGAGGCATTTCTTGCTTTATTAGTAGATTGTTTATGAATCACTTTTTCTTTGTGAATTATTGCTTTAAGTCATTTGCCTTTTTAATTTTATAGTCTGAATTTTTCTCTTACAGTTCATATAAACCCTTTGCGTAGCGAGAAGGCATCTTTCTTAGTTTTTCCACAACTATTTATTAATTTATCATTTGCCCTTTAATTTTGGTCTTGTTTCCTTTTCAAATTACAGGAGATTTGCTCTCATTTTCGTCAGTGTTTCTTTTATTGCTTCAAAGCTTGGCTTATCCTTTGTTCACAGTTTGTTAAGCATGTAATTCTGCCTTTTCCTGCACGTTTGTTTCTATTGGGTCTAAAAATATTTAACTCGGCGCCTGGGCGGCTCAGTCGATTAAGCGTCCGACTTCGGCTCAGGTCATGATCTCATGGTTCATGAGTTCGAGCCCCGTGTCGGGCTCTGCACTGACAGCTTAGAGCCTGGAGCCTGCTTCAGATTCTGTGTCTCCCTTTCTCTCTCTGCCCCTCCCCTGCTCATGTTCTGTCTCTCTCAAAAATAAATAAAACTTTTAAAAAGAAGATTTATATAGTATGTTTTAATATCTGAAAAGAATATTCTTCTCTCTCCCTCTTTACTCCTTTTTTCCTCCAGGATTTTCTTTGGCATTTTTCCAAGTGTATTTTTCCTATGTACTGGGAACTTTTGTCTCCACCTGCCACCCCTGCGTCATTTCCTGTATTTAATTTTTTAATTATATTTACAAGGAATATAATATGATAAATATTAAGTACATATGCATTTAATCTTTTCTTTCACGTAGTTGGTATTTTTCTATATTGTTTCAAGTCTTCTTTAAGGTCTGTTATAAAGACTTGTCCTTTCTTCATGTAATATTCAGATAAATTACTCACTATTGTTATTCCTCACGTGTGTGTATTCGATTCTGATCATTTTTGTTTGCTTTTAAAACAGTGAAATTTTTTGCTGTGTTTTATTCTTGCTCATTCCACTCTCCAGAAGTACTGCTGATTTGTGTTTATCTTACATGCCGTCGCTTTACTCAGCTTTAGCAGTTCTGCCACTTTTTAATGGATTTATTTACATTTTCTGGGCGAACAATTATATGGAAATTATAGTGGTTTTATCACTTCCCTTTCTAATAATTTCTTGTGACCGTTGGACACGTTCCTTGGTCAAATAGAATATTTAAAAACTACTACATAAGAGATCATGGAAGGCACCCTTTCCGTTATTATTATTCCTAAATCTTTGTATTTCTGGTGCTTCACCAGTAGGTATTACTTTGTCTGATAGCTGAAAAGGGGGCACTTTTTAAGGTAGGAGAATTACTTTATTGTTTTTTGTTTTATCATGGGACTTGGGGTGGTGTTTGCAATTGGTATTGGATTTTATCAAATAACATTTGGGCATGGGTACCTACTGAGATTATCATATGGGTTTATTTTAATGGAATCCATTAAAGTAATGCAATTTTTTTGCATTTACTAGTAAATTTACTAATATTAAATTACCTTCAGTACCTGCAAGAAGACGTGTTCTTTTGTGGTAGATAGTGTCTTTTTTATATACGGTTTCATTTCATCAGCATTAAAAAATTTTTTTTGTAATATTTATATATTTTGGGGAGAGAGAGAAAGAGAGAGAACATGAGCGTGGGAGAGGCAGAGAGAGAGACAGAATCCAAAGCAGGCTCCAGGCTCTGAGCTGTCAGCACAGAGCCCGACCCAGGCTCGAACTCACAGACCGTGAGATCATGACCTGAGCTGAAGTTCGGACTCTCGACCAACCAACTGAGCCACCCAGGCACCCCTACTTCATTGGCATTTGATTTGATTTTTTTTTTTTTTTTTCCTGACATCCTTATCAACAAGTGACTTGAGCCCATGACTTTCTTTGGTGGCATCTTTGGTAGGTTTTGATGTCAGGGTAGTTTTTGCTCGAAACTTCAGCACGTGCTGCTGCTCTGTCAACAGCAAACTGTACGAAACAGAGCAGCAGACCAAAATGTTCTTGAGGGGACTCTGAAAATGAAGAGGTAAGCGGTCAGTGCCGCAGATGTCAATCTCGGCATAGTTTTTGCGGAGATGCGTACGCGCCAGAATCTGACTTGCTGCGGCTCTTCCCAGTTTCCCCAGCGCGGTGTGCGCCAGGCTGCCCCCAGAAACTGCTGGAATCTGGGTCTTGCGTGTGGGAGGCACGCACGGCGTGAGTAGTTTTGTAGTAAATGGTTAAATATTCCAGTGGATACCCCAGAGACATTTCTCCCACCCAGTGGATGTCTTTGGTTTTGTGTTTTTGGTTTTTTTTTTTGAAAAAAAGGTAGGTATCTCAAATGTGAAGAAGTTAGGATAGTTTTCTTTCAACTTTAAATCAACTACTGTTCACAGTTTTTCTGCCCTTAATACTGTTTTCAAAAACAAGAGACACTGTCCTCTAGGGCATGATTCCCTGCTGTCACTAAATGTACACCCGTAGGTCCTTTGGGTTTTAAAAGGTTTATTGTTGAACACCTGGGAGAATAGATAGCTTATAACCAAGTCGTAGAAAAGTTACAAAGCTCAGGAGGTCTTAAACAGTCATCATCTCTGTTTTCTTTACCCTTTAGCCACTGTCCGGAAGAAGCTTTGGACTTTGCATTTTCCTTTCACCTTATTACTGAAAAGACATTTCATCCTAATTTCTAAAAGGGTGGCTTTTGGCTAAATTTCTCATCCCTAATGCCCTACCTAAATGCCAAGAGACTGTCATTTTTTCCAGTGGTTGTGAAGATGTTTGATTAGACCTTTGTCCTTCTCCCTGGACCATTGGAGAAGCCCCTCTCTCTCCTTTGTGTACATTCTAGCTTTGTCATTCCCTTCCCCAGATTTGTCTCTTCTAAAGACATTTGCATATTCATAATCCTTTATTGGTTCCACATCAGAAATGAGCCGTGGTTAGATTTTTCTCTCACTCCATACACCAGCAATAATTGTGTATAAATTAGAAATTTAAATATCAGCAAATAACTATATAAGTGCCAACGGAAGTTATAGATAAATATATAATCTTGGTAGGAAGAAGGCTATAAAATACGACAACAATAAGGGAATATATATACGGAGAACAATATTTGCAACATAAGGCTGGCAAAAGGTTAATAGTCTTAATAAAGAAAGTTGTTTTATATGATGATGTACAAAAGTAACATTCAGTTATATGAACAGTTCTTTGCATTACAGAAAGATGTTATAATTGGCATTTTGTTATTCATATAGATGAACCAATTTTTTGTTATTACTTCTATAGCAAAAACAAATTAGTTACTCACCAGGACTGTGCAGCATAGAACATCAGCAAGAGATCACCAAACTAAAGACTGATTTAGAAAAGAAAAGTATCTTTTATGAAGAAGAATTGTCTAAAAGAGAAGGAATACACGCCAATGAAATTAAAAACCTGAAGAAAGAACTTCATGATTCAGAAGGCCAGCAACTTGCTCTCAACAAGGAAATTTTGATTTTGAAAGACAAATTGGAAAAAAACAGGAGAGAGAGGTAAGCATCGAGTTATCTACCCCTCCCGTCAGTATCTGGCGAATGCCTGCGGTGTGCCAGGGACCGGAGATACACAGGCAGTACACGTATCCCAAAGTCCAGATTAGTCATCCGAGGATGACAGGGGGTCGGGAAACCAGCGGGATGGTGTAAGTGTGAGCAAAAGGGCAGGTGCAGCCCTCGCAGAGGCACGGGAGGTAACTTTGGTATGTCTAGGTTTTTTGGACTAAATTCTAGCCAAGACCAAAGAAATAGAAAATATCTGTGGAAGGGAGTCCATTAAGTGCCAAGATGGAGAGGGAAAGGGGAACAGGGCACGTTCCGAAGATGAAGGCTGTTCCCTACGGTGGAGCCACAGATGAGAGGGTGAGAAGCAGGGCTGGAGAGGGAAGTGGAGGCAAGGTCACGAAGGAGGAAGGAATTTGGACTTCATGCCGAGGCCATTGAAGGCAGGTGACAGGGCGGTACTCGTGGTCCCGTGTGGAGTGGGACAGGCGGGAGCAGATGGCAAGGAGGAACCTGGCAGCGAGAGATGAGCAGGACCGCAGGTGCTGACCGGGCAGGTGGGGGGAAGCGTGTGGGCTCAGAAGGTCCCGGAGAGCCAGAACCTGGGTGCCATAATGGCCAGGTGTGAGAAAGTGCCAGGATTTTAGGCAGCCGGATGTGTGCTGTTGTCATTCTCAACTTCTATTGGAAGCCAAAGTTTATTTAGTTTGGTACATTCGCTCAGCCAGACTTTTTTAGAACCTGCTGTGGGTAAAGCAGTGTTGCAGGCACTGGGAACGTGGCAGTGGACAGACAGACAAATCTCTGTCCGTGTGGAGCTTTCCTTTAGCCAGGTGAAGGGCTGTAAACAAAATAAGTAAAATATAGAATATGTTAGGTAATGATAAATGCCAGGAACAACATAAAGCACAGGATGGGGCCATGAGGCATTAAGGGGGCAATGAAATTGTGTATAATAGGCTGGTCTGGAAAAATTGCGATGAGAAGGACTGAAGAAAGTGGGGGCGTCTGTGCAGATGTAGAAGAACATTCTATGTGGAGAACAGCCTGTTAAAAAAAATAATGAGAAGGCAATACTGTGGAGACAGTAAAAAGATGAGTGGGTGCCAGGGATTGGGGGAGGGGGGCGGATGTGATGTCCAGGAGGACGCCAGGGCAGGATGTCCAGGGCAGTCTCCTGGTGTGATGCTACAGTGATGGGTACATGCCGTTACACACGTGTCCAGACCCTAACGTGAGCTGTGGAGTTGGAGTGATAACGACCTGCCAGATGTAAGTTCACTAACTGTAACAAATGTTCCACTCTGGCGGGGGGTGATGTTGTGGGGGCTGTACCGTGTTTGGGGGCGGGGAGTAGGTGGGAAATCTGTGCTATGGACCTAAAACTTTTCTAAAAAATAAAGTCTATTAAGATAAATGGTTTAGGGAGGCCAGTGTGGCCGAAGTAGACTTAAGGGGAAAGAATCTTGGGAGAGGAGTATGAGGGGGAACAGGGGCCAGATCACGTAAGGCTCGATAGCAGGTCACGTCTGGTTATTTACTCTGAGGAAAACTGATGCGGGGAGTACCGCAGGATTTTGAGTGGAAAGCTGAGATACTGGGTTGTGTTTTTTTTTTTTGTTGTTGTTTTTTTTTTTTTTTTTTTTTTTTTTTTTTTGGGACAGAGAGAAACAGAGCATGAACGGGGGAGGGGCAGAGAGAGAGGGAGACACAGCATCGGAAACAGGCTCCAGGCTCCGAGCCATCAGCCCAGAGCCTGATGCGGGGCTCAAACTCACGGACCGCGAGATCGTGACCTGGCTGAAGTCGGACGCTTAACCGACTGCGCCACCCAGGCGCCCCCAACTTTTTTTTTTTTATTTTTTTTTTTTTATTTATTTTTTTTTTTATTTTTGGGACAGAGAGAAACAGAGCATGAACGGGGGAGGGGCAGAGAGAGAGGGAGACACAGCATCGGAAACAGGCTCCAGGCTCCGAGCCAATGGGTTGTGTTTTAAAAGGGTTACTCTGACTACCTGGTCAGGAATAGTCTGACTTAGGGGCGCCCGGGTGGCTCAGTCGGTTAGGCATCTGACATCAGCTCAGGTCATGATCTCATGGCTCGTGAGTTCAAGCCTCACGTCAGGCTCTGAGCTGTCAGCACAGAGCCTGCTTCAGATCCTCTGTCTCCTTCTCTTTCTGCCCCTCTCCTCTCCTCTCCTCTACTCTCCTCTCTCTCTCTTTCCCTCAAAAATAAACAAACATTAAAAAAAAAAAAAAAGTCTGACTTCGATAAGAGGAGAAAAGCCCTGAACTCCTGGAGAAGGCTGTCACAGAAATCCGGGCAAAGGAGGGTGGTGACTTGGCCCAGGGTGGGGGCAGAAGTGGTGGTAAGAAACATTGGAATACTTGTGCTCCTGAACAGTAAAGATACTGGTTTTTGTTGATGGTTTAGACGTGGGATGAGAAGGGAAGAGGAAGGACCAAGGATGGTGCTGAGGTCTGGGGCTTTAGCAATTAGGAGGATGTAGTTACCGTTTAGAAAGGAACAGGGCAAGGGAAGCATGTTGGGGATGAGAGTATTACCGGGAGTTCATTTTAAACAAGTTCCGTTTGAGATGTGTATTAGGCACCCACGTGGAGATGTCACACAGGCCGTTGGACAGATCAGCTGGGTTTTCAGGCTAGAAATAAAATCCTAGGAGTATTAGATCACTCACATGGTATTTAAAGCAGTGAGACTAGTTGAGATCCCTTAGCAGTTGGTGTAGATGGCACAAAGGTCCGGCACTGAGCCCTGGCGTGCTCTGATCTTTGGAAGTTGGTTAATGAGGAAGAAACAGCAAAGTGGCCAGCAAGGACGATGGGAAGAAGACCTAACTAATTTGGTGTCCTGGAGACCATGTGATGAAAGCATATCGAGTCTGTCTTCTATACGTTAAACAAGATGAGGTATGAATTAAGTAAGATGAGGCCCAAACAATGATCATTGAATTTAACATTAGGAAGCTCGTTGTAACTCTGATAAGAACAATTTCCGTGGAACAGGAGGGGCAAAAACCCCACAGCGGGAACCAAGACTAGGAGGAGAGCGATTGGAACCAGAAATGTGGGACAACAGGGTTTTGAGGCGGTGGCGCGGCAGATGCCAGATTCTGTGTGGTGAGAAGCAGCCAGGCGATGAGGAAGGGATACAGCAGACTCAGGGATTCCGGGCGGCTCCCATGAGCGAGAAGGCAGAGAATTGGAAAAGGAAATGTGATCTAGGGCTTAGGGGAGACTGTTCATTCTGTTCTCTTATGGAAGAGACTTCTGCTCTGTTTCGTGCTGGTGGGAAAAAGCAAGAATAATTTCACAGAAATTTTACTCCGTTTATTTGTGTACACATTTTTTCTGAAAGGCCTCTTTGTATTTTGTCATGTTTTTGTCATTGTTCATTGCTGGGAGTTACTTCTGAATCAAGAAAGATCCTTAAACGTGACTGAATTTCATATTTTGACTATAGATAATTTTTTAACATAGCATATTTGCTTACACACAAGCAAAAATGGTTTCTTTTCCCAGAAGTTAGCATTTAAATTACAATTTCATTTACACTCACTAATGTAGTAATGGAAGGGATTTTTAACATCGCATTTTTAAAATCAGCCAGTACGTAGGTTCTCGGTTGACTCGGGATCAGTCATAGGAAATTACCCAGAACAGATCCATATTGACTTTCATTTATTGCTAAGATATAAAGCGTTCCTTACAAATTTTTTTATTAAGTATAAGTTGACACTTATACTCAAGTGTTACATTTCTTTCAGGCGTACAGCACAGCGATTCAACTTCTCTATCGGTTACTCTGTGTTCCCCACAAGTGTAACTGCCATCTGTCACCTCACAGCAGCGTTCCAGTATCACTGTATTCCCTGTGCTGTGCCCTTTATTTCTTTATCTTATTCATTCCATAAGTGGAAGCCTGTACCCCCCACCCTGCTTCCCTCACCCGCTCCCCTCTGGAAGCCATGTTTGTTCTCTGTTTTTATAGGTCTCATTCTGCTTTTCGTTTGTTTGTTTATTCATTTTGTTTTTTAGATGGTACATATGAGTGAAATCATATGGTATTTGTCTTTCTCAGTTTGGCTTCTCTCACTTAACGTGATTCCCTCTAGGTCCACCCGTGTTACCACAAATGGCAAGACCTCGTCCCTTTTTACGGCTGTGTAATATTCCATCGTGTGTATACACATCTTCTTTATCCATTTGTCCATTGACGCACACTTAAGTTGCTTCCGTATCTTGGCTTTGTAAATGATGCTGCAGTAAACATAAGGGTGCATATATCTTTTCAAATTAGTGTTTTCATTTTCTGTAGGTAAATAGTGGAATTCCTGGATCACACGGTATATCTATTTTTAATTTTTTTGAGGGACCTCCATACTGTTTTCCACAGTGGCTGCACCAGTTGCATTCCCACCAACAGTGCACAAGGATCCCCTTTTTTACACATCCTTGCCAACACTTACTTGTCGTCTCTCTGATTTTAGCCATTCTGACAGGTGCAAGGGGATATCTCATTGGGGTTTTGATTTGCACTTCCCTGATGGTGAATGATGTTGAGCATCTTCTCACGTGTCTGTTGACCATCTGGATGTCTTCTTTGGAAAAATGTCTATTCAGGTCCTCTTCTCCTTTGTTTTTTGTTGTTGAATTATGTAAGTTCTTTATATGTTTTGGATATTAACCCCATATCAGACACATCATTTGGAAATATCTTCTCCCATTTAGTAGGTTGGCTTTTCATGTTGATGATGGTTTCCTTCACTGTGCAAAAGTTTTGTTTTTTTTTTCTTTTGATGTAGCCCCAACAGTTTATTTTTGCTTTCATTTCCCTTTCTTAGGAGACATATCTAGAAAAATGTTGCAATGGCCAGTCAGTGTCAGAGAAAGTACTGCCTGTGCTCTCTGTTAGTATTTTTGTCAGGTCTCACCTTGATGGTTTTTTTGTGTGTAGGGTGTGAGAAAGTGGCCCAGTTTCATTCTTTTGCATGCAGCTGTCCAGTTTTCCCAGCACCATTTATTGAAGAGACCTTCTTTTCCCCATTGTATGTTCTTGCCTCCTTTGTCATAGATTAATTGAACATGTAAGCTTGGGTTTATTTCTGGGATCTCTGTTCCATTGATTTAGGTGTCTGTATTTGTGCCAGTAGCAAACTGTTTTAATCACTACAGCTTTGTAGCACAGCTTGAAATCTTGTAGTACACCCCCAGCTTTGTTCTTCTTCCTCAAGATTGCCTTGGCTACTTGGGGTCTTTTGTGGTTCCGTACAAATTTTAGTAGTATTTGTTCGAGTTTTGTGAAAAATGCTGTTGCCAGTTTCATAGGGATTGCCCTGAACTATAGATTGTTTTGGCTAGTAGGAACATTTTAGCAATATTAATTCTTCCAATCCATGAACATAGGATATCTTTCCATTTGTGTCATCTTTAGCATCCGTCCTAGTTTTCAGAGTACAGATTAGCATTTGTACAAAATGGTCTTTCACCATCTTGGTTAAGTTTATTCCCAGGTATTTATTTATTCTTGTTGGTATAATTGTAAAAGCAGTTGTTTTCTTAATTTCTGTTTCTCCTACTTTGTTATTAGTGTGTTAGTGAAATACTACTGACTTCTGGGTTTTAATTTTGTATCCTGCAACCTTGCTGAATTCATTTGTTACTACTGGTAGTTTTTTTTTTTTTAGTGAAGTCTTTAGGGTTTTCTATGTATTGTATCATGTCATCTGCAAACAGTGACAGTTTAACTTCTTCCTCGCCAGTATGGGTGCCTCTTACATCTTTTCCTTTCTTTTCTTTTTTCTTTTCTTTTCTTTTCTTTTCTTTTCTTTTCTTTTCTTTTCTTTTCTTTTCTTCTCTTCTCTTCTCTTCTCTTCTCTTCTCTTCTCTTCTCTTCTCTTCTCCCTTCCCTTCCCTTCCCTTCCCTTCCCTTCCCTTCCCTTCCCTTCCCTTGTCTTCTTTTCTGTGGTGTGTGTGTGTGTGTGTGTGTGTGTGTGTCAGATTCCTGTGGCTAGGACTTCCAGTATTATTTATGCTGAATCAAAATAGTGAGAATGAACATCCTTGTCTTGTTCCTGACCTTAGGGGAAAAGCTCTCAATTTTTCACCATTGCATTTGATGTTATTTGTGGGTTTTTCATATATGGCATTTATTATGTTGAGATATATTCCCTCTAAACCTGCTTTGCTGAAAGTTTTTAGCATGAATGGGTAGTTGAATTTTGTCAAATGCCTTTTCTGCGTCCTTTAAGATAATCATACAATTTTTATCCTTCATTTTGTTGATGTGGTATATAATGTTGACTGATTTGTGAATATGGAACCACCCTTATATTCCAGAATAACTCCCACTTGATCATGGTGAATGATCCTTTTAATGTATTGTTGACTACAGTTTGCTGATATTTTGTTGAATATTTTTGCATCTATGTTTATCAAGGATATTGGCCTGTGGTTTTCTTCTTTCTTTCTTTCTTTCTTTCTTTCTTTCTTTCTTTCTTTCTTTCTTTATCTTTTCCTTTCCTTTCCTTTCCTTTCCTTTCCTTTCCTTTCCTTTCCTTTCCTTTCTTCCTTTTCCTTTTCCTTTTCCTTTTCCTTTTCTTTTTGGTGGTGTCTTTGTCTGGTTTTGGTAATGGGGTAATGCTGGCCTCATAGAATGAATTTGAAAGTTTTCTGTCCTCTTCTGTTTGTTGGAATAGTTTGAGGAGAACAGGTATTAACTCTTCTTTAAATGTCTGGTGGAATTCACATGTTAATCCATCTGGTCCTGGATTTTTATTTTTTGGTGGTGTTTTGATTATTGATTCAATATTGTTACTAGTAATTGGTCTATTCAGATTTTTTGTGTCTTCCTGATACAGTTTAGAAGATTGTGTATTTCTAGGAATTAATCCATTTCTGCTAGTTTGTCCAATTTGTTGGCATATAATTTTTCACAGAATTCTCTTGATTCTTTGTATTTCTGTAGTGTCAGTTTTTCTCTTGTTTCTGATTTAATGTATTTGGGTCTTTTTATTGATGAGTCTGGGTAAGCGTTTATCAATTCTGTTTTATCTTTTCAAAGAACCAGTTCTTGGTTTCATTGTTGTTTTTTTGTTTTTTTTTTTAATCTCTATTTCATTTATTTCTTTTTTTATTAATTTTTTTAATGTTTATTTATTTTTGAGAGAGAGAGAGAGACATAAGGGGGAGAGGGGCAGAGAGAGAGGGAGACACAGAATCTGAAGCAGGCTCCGGGCTCCGAGCTGTCAGCACAGAGCCCGACACGGGGCTCAAACCCACGAGCTGTGAGATCATGACCTGAGTCAAAGTCAGACACTTAACCAACTGAGCCCCCCAGGCGCCCCTCTGTGTCATTTATTTCTCCTCTGATCTTCTTTATTTCCCTCCTTCTACCCACTTTGGGTTTCATTTGTCTTTTTTTCTAATTGAGGTAAAAAGTTAGATTGTTTACTTGAGCTTCTTGTTTGTTCAGTTAGCCTTTATTACTGGATAGCTCCCTCTTAGAACTTGTGCTGTCTCCCAAAGATTTTGGACCACTGCGTTTTCATTGTCCTTTGTCTCCATGTATTTTTTGATGAATTTATTTCTTTTTTATTTACTCATGGACCCATTGGTTGTTTAGAATAAGCCTCTTTGGGGCATCTGGGTGCCCTCCATGCCCAGTGTGGAGTCTGCTTAAAATTCTGTCTCTCCCTCTGCCTCTCTCCCCTTCACACACACTTGTGCTTGTGCTCTCTCTAAACAACAACAACAAAAAATAGATAGATAGATCTTCATCTGTATAGCAACTCCATGTTTGAACACTGATTCCCCTTTCTCTCTTTGGTGTTTTGTACAAAGTCTGTTAGAACTCTTTTTGCCTCTAAGGGTGAATCACTTGTGCCCCTCAGAACTATCTCTTTAAATAAGTTGTATAGGAGTGCCTGGGTGGGTAAGCATCTGACTTCAGCTCAGGTCATGATCTCGCAATTCGCGAGTTCGAGCCCCGCATCGGGCTCTGTGCTGACAGCTCGGAACCTGGAGCCTGCTTCGGATTCTGTGTCTCCCTCTCTGTCTTCCCCTCCCCCGCCCACGCTGTCTGTCTGTCTGTCTGTCTGTCTCTCTCTCTCTCTCAAAAATAATAAATAAACATAAATGAATAAGTTTTACAATATTAAATTTTTTGTGTGTGCATGCATATGTGTGTATGTAGATAGGTACGTACTTAAGGAAGAAGGAAGGAAGGGCTGAGAGGAAGGCCTGAATACATTGAGAGGACTGTTGGAAATGGCACTGAGGGTTTGCTAGCACTCTCAAGCCGAGAAGGAATCATGTGGCGCCCACTGTCCCCCTCTTTCCCTGACCTCCACCTTTGCCCGTACTTTGTGGTCTGTGTGCAGCCACATAATGTGAGCACAATCATGATGACTACAGATCGCAGATGCCTTCCTCAGAGTTTCAAATGAAAAACAAAGTAGATGTTGGGCAGACAGATCTATTAATTAAAAGGAAATGATTGTGACTTTTAATTTTAAGGGGGAGGATTGGGACTTGGCACCTTCAAGATGGTGCGACTTTTCAGAGTAAAATGAGGAACAGCAGCCAGTCTGGGAAGTCGTCTCACCTCTGACTCAATTCCTTTTTTTCGTCTTCTGTTTTGAATTGTGTTAGTCAAAGTGAAAGGGAAGAATTTGAAAACGAGTTCAAACAACAGTACGAAAGAGAAAAAGTGTTGTTAACTGAAGAAAATAAGAAACTGACAAGTGAACTTGATAAGGTGAGTGCTGCAATCTGATCTCCCCTCCTTGAGCAGGTTCTGGACGTCCAGCACGGTGACAGAAATTGAGCCCGGTCTTCTACTTGGCACAACTCAGACTTAGCACCCCTCCTTATACACAAGGATTACTTGTGGGGTGCAGGCGGGGCTTCCTTCCACCCGTCCGTGTGGGGGCTCTGGATACGGCTTTCCTTATCCCCTCTTCTTCTTCATCCCTCTTATTTTTTGAGCCTCTTTTCTTTCTTTCACTTTCCATCTGTTCTCTTTTTACTCTTTCCTCTCATATTTGTCCCTTAACTCTGTCATGGCTGCCGAAGTTAAGCTGGCCCTTGGCAAGAGCAGGAACAATTAGGCCAAACTGGGGCGGGTTTGACAACCATGATTTCATGTTCATGGTGGAGAACTACCTGTAGCTAGAAATAATATCCTTGGTGGGTAGGAATCCAGAGAAACCTACTCTGCCTGTGGGCGCCCGGGGGGCTCAGGCGGTGAAGCATCTGACTCTTGGCTTCGGCTCAGGTCATGATCTCACAGTTTGTGGTTTTGAGCCCCGCACCGGGCTCTGTGCTGACAGCGTGCAGACTGCTTGGGATTCTCTGTCTCCCTCTCTATCTGCCCCTCCCCTGCTCACTCTCTCAATCTCTTTCTCTATATGTAATAAGTAAATAAATACTGAAAGAAAGAAAAGAAAAGAAAAGAAGAGAAAAAGAAGCGAAGCTCCACCGAAATTCTGTAGCTCAAGTAAAGAACAGAACCATAGATTAAACTTAGACTCAGCCAGATTTATGAACGAAATTTCAAATACATAAAGGGAATGTTTTTCCATTTAGTAGCTCAGATTTTTTGAACTGCCATCCTTTTGCATTTCTTTTGTCAGTTCCTAACAAACAGTTGTAAAAATCCTAATATTATCCACATGTTTTAGTAATCATATTTACATTTAAATGAGAACGTTTGGGTAATTGTATTTTATAGTGATTTCTAGGATTTTCCTCCCGTAAAAATATTTTGTTCAACTATTAATTATTCCAGTAACTAATAATGACCATGACTGAAAGAGTCATGAATTGAAAGCCCATGACTAAATAGTCATAAAAGAGAGGCTCTTTGTTCTGTTTTCCACTGCGTTCCGTATCTTTCACTACTTACCCCATGACTGTTTGGTTTTTTACACATTTAAAAATGACCTTGCTTGTTCGGTTGAAAACTACTTGAGAAAGAATGTACACAAACTCTGTGGGAAGTGGCCCAAAGGTAGTATGAGTGTTTTGTTAAGAGTACAGAGAGCATGTGAAAGTTACCGTGTGACTTTTCGTTATTTCCATTTAAATAAAACTAATCACATTTGAATTTTATCCCCATAAAATTTAAGTCACATAATTGTTTTTTTCATGTGTTGACTAATAACGACTGTAAAATAAAACACTATTTCTGTCTATAAGACAGAATTTAAGATTCTCTTACGAGTTACCTTGAGGTAAGAAATGTAATTAAACTCTAGAAGGCCTCTTCATGTAGTTTCTAGTAGAAAATGTATACAGTTCAAGAAAAATTATACTGAGAAACAATCAAATTGAATGTAGATCAAATCTTGTATTCACTCCTTGGTTTTTTTCATCACTAACCATAAAGTTCTGTTGAGTTTACGAGAAACACATATTTCATTTTTAAGCAATACTCTTTGGATTTTGATGAGATGTGAAGGATAAAAATAAAAGCTTGTCCCCGAAGCTTGTAAAAATAGAATGTTACCTTTTCTTACTAACGTGAAAGCTCTGATGAAGGATAGGAGTAGAACTCTGAGGGCAAATATTTTTTTTTTTAATTTTTTTTTTTTCAACTTTTTTTTTTATTATTTATTTTTGGGACAGAGAGAGACAGAGCATGAACGGGGGAGGGGCAGAGAGAGAGGGAGACACAGAATCGGAAACAGGCTCCAGGCTCTGAGCCATCAGCCCAGAGCCCGACGCGGGGCTCGAACTCACGGACCGCGAGATCGTGACCTGGCTGAAGTCGGACGCTTAACCGACTGCGCCACCCAGGCGCTCCTCTGAGGGCAAATATTTAACGACAAATGATAACAAGGAAATATTCATTCCTGGAGCAGTAGAGACAGACCTGGGTTCTGCTACCATTTAAGCCCCTTCCCAATTTTTGCTCTTTTTATTCAGCCTTTGCTTTCTTCCTCCTTAACTGTCGGTTCACCTACCTGAGCACTGTTTCTTCTGTTCGTTCATTTTCTGGTTTGGTTCGAACTGTATATTTTTGCCAGGAGGAGTAACCAGAGTACTTTTGCCATTGTTGTTCCAGCCCTTCCATCTGGAACCCAGTGAAGGGATTCAAACAGAACTTCTGGTATAGAAGCCAGAAGGCAACTCTTAGGTTAATTTTCAAACTTACATAATTAATCTCATGAAGAGATTCTCACATGCACAGTTTTAAACTCTAAAAATTAAAATTTTAAAGGAAATCAAAAGAAAGTGTGTTGATATTTTCAGAAGTCTGCTAAATTTATTACAGGGGCGGCTTGGTGGCTCAGTCGGTTAAGTCTCCGACTTTGGCTCAGGTCATGATCTCTCAGTTCATGAGTTCGAGCCCCACATCGGGCTCAGTGCCAACAGCTCGGAGCCTGGAGCCTGCTTTGAATTCTGTGTCTCCCTCTCTCTCTGCCCCTCCCCTGCTTGACCTCTCTCTCTCTCTCTCTCTCCCCCAAAAAAATAAACATAAAAAAAATTTTCTTTTAAAGATAATTTATGGCAAATAAAATTAGCCATATATGTTAGGAAGTGAAAGTAAATGATTTTCCAGTCAGGAAAAATATTATTTTTGTCTTGGTTTTAAATCACACTATTTTACAAAAAAACAGAATTATAAAAAACGTGGAATATATTTAACATAAAAGTTAACCCATGATCTCACCACAAAACAACTATGGTAATTTTATATGTTCCTTTCCAGATTTTGTTTATATATATACTATTACGTAAGTGCAGTCATATATACATTCCATTTTCTCATCTGCCTTTTCACTTAAAATGTCCTGAGCCTGTTTCCATATTCTTATGTAGTCTTATAATTACTATAAGCCAAATATGTCAATGTACAAATAGCAAAACCTTCTCATTTCCAAAGAAGCAAAATGAACAGACCCTTAGGTAGAATGTACTAATGAGTTACTTTATATAAATCATTTTATCCTCACAAAAGCTCTGTGAGGTGTACCCAATTATTCTTGCCATTTTATAGATGAGGAAACTGAGGCAGAGGGAATGAAGCTCCTTTCCTAATCAGAGAACCAGGAAGTGGCCAAACGGAATTTGGACACAGGCAATCTGGCTCCAGAGTCCATGCTTTTATTCAGTAGTAATGAAAATATTAGTATTTCTCTGAGTAATACCAAACAAATCTACTTAAAACCACTTGTAGGTGTCGTAACATAGCCGTGCAAAATCTGCATTTCCTCTCCTTCCTGCAAACATCTAGTTGACGTCACTCACAAATTAGTTGGAAGGGCTGTCAAAAAAGGTGTGTTGTAGGAATTAGCGAAGACGTTGCATCTGCCAGAAGAAATTTCAGAAACAGCTGGTAGACTTCTGGCTAGGCTAACATGAAGAGATTGATGAATCCTCTCAAGAAAAGAAACATTTCAAGGTGGACACGATTGTCAAAAACAATGATTTCGGAGCTCTGGGAAGTAAGGGGAGGAAGACCGCTCCGAAACATTGCTGAGATAAGTGAAGGAATGTCTGAACGAGTGGAGAGATGGACCCCCGTTAATGGGCGAAAGACACATTTGCAGAAGAAACATACTCGAAATGGAGAAGGAACTCTTAACACTCGTTAATAAGAAAGAAATACAAACAACCCATTGAAAAAAATGGGGAAAGTTTTTGAACAGACATTTCATGAAAGACCTATGAATGGCAGATCAGCTTGTGCACAGATGTTCATTGTGGTCAGGAAAACGCCAGTTAAAACCACGGTCACGTGCAGCTGTACACCCTCAAGAATGGACAGAATCCATAAGAATGACCATACCTGCTGTTGGCAAGAACGTGGGGGAACTGAAAATCCCACGCTGCTTGCAGGCGTGGAAGGTGGGAGAGCCACTTTAGAAACAGTTTCAAAAGTTCTCAGAAAGTTAAGCATACACTTACCACGTGACCCAGAAATTTTCCTACTTACTTATGTAAGAGAATTAAAAACAGAGCCGTTTTAAAGACTTGTATGTGAATGTGCATAGCACCATTCTTCCCAAAAGCAAACCACTGGAAACAATACACATGCCCACCAACTAATGAACAGGCAAATAAGGTTTCCTATTATCCATATGATAGTCTACTACTCAGCTGTAGAAAGGAATGGATTTCTGATACGTGCAACACTGTGGTTGAACCTCAATAATATGATGAGGTATTAAATTGCTAAGAAAAGCAAAACCAGAGAAGCAGAAAACAGATCCGTGATGCCTGGAACTCAGGGTGGGAGCCAGGATTGACTGCAAACCAGCACTGGGGAAATTTCTCGTACTAGAAGTGTTCCAAAACGGGATTGTGGTGATTGTTGCACGACTGCTTAAATTTATTAAAAATCTTTGAACCATACACTTGTAACGGATGAGTTTCATTACAGGTAAATTATACCTCAGTAAATCTGTAAAAAGAAGAGAGCCGGTAAAGTACGTTTTCAGACGTAAGTGGCACCCCTTGAGGTACGGAACTTAAATCCCTTCTTAATAGGCAGCTGAGGGTGTACGTGGGCCTTGATAGCTTCTCTGGACCCCATTTCATTCTGAGAAGACCATGAGGTTGGGCATAGGGTTAAACAGGGAATTACAGCTGTGTTCCTTTGGTAGAGTGGAAGAAATGAAACCACATTGGGTTGTGTCATAAGTGTCTCTCTCTCACAGAAGGATAGGCCAAAACACACGCAAGAAAAACCCTGGGTCATTAGGAGAATTGCTGATACATTTAGATGGAGAAGTTGGCGTATGTGGCCTGTAGACAAATCCGGCTCTCAGACTGTTTCTTTATGACCCATGAACTAAGAAGAGTTTTTACACTTATAAGTAGGTTTTTCTAAGAAGAACAAGATGTGATGGAGACCACATGTAGCCCACAAAGCCAAAAATACATACTATCTAATGCTTTACTGGAAAGCTTGCAGATCCCTGACTTAGAACATGGTTTCAGCCTGTATTAGAAACTAAACCTAACATACACATGCACACACACACACACACACACACGTATGTGTAAAGATACTTATTGTAAGGAATTTGCTTACCTGATTATGGAGGCTGACAAGTCCCAAGACCTGCAGTTTGCAGCCCGGAGACCCAGGGGAGCCTACAATGTAGTTTCCGTCTGAGTCCAAAGGGCTTGAGACCCGGGAGGAGTTGCTGTTTCAGTAAGAGTCCAAAGGCAGGAGAAACCAACATCCCAGCTTGAAGGCATTGAGACAGGAGGAGGTTTGACTCACTAGGGTCAATCTTTTTGTTCTTTGGGGCTTTAGCTGATCGGATGGGCCTACTATGTTAGGGAGGGCAATCTGCTTTATTCAGTTTACTGATTCAAGTGTTAATCTCATCCAGAGGCACTGTCACAGACACGCCCTGATCACATGTGGGTACCTTGTGTGGCCCAGTCAAGTTAGCACATACAATTAAACCATCACCAGGCCCCTCATCTCCACAGACCTGTAAATAGCTCTTCTAGGAAAAATTCATCTTCTTCAAGTTGAGTAATTGAAAGGAAATGAACACAGTATCTCTGTAAAACATACCAAAAAGCAAGAAAGGAATACTAACTAACGCAGCTTGAGACCATTTATGAGAGAAAATGTAACCATGAGATAAAAATTGAATGCAAATATTTTATCATACATTTTTAAAAATGTATTAAAGCAGGAACTTTTGCTTCTGACTAGGACAGATTAGCTTGCATCATACCCACCACCTCCGCAAGAGCTGGATTTATTCTTTACTTGTTTTAATTTCCCACTGTATTTATCTGCAGCAAGGCATTGGAGAGTGAAGAGGGCAGCCTTCTTTACTGACCAAGATCCCATAGCAGAGCAGTGCAGGGCGTTGAGCCCAGCACTCGGTGCTGGTTTTCCTTGAAGCATTTGCTGATAGGAAAGCAGTAGCTGAGGAGCCAGGAAGCTGAGCACAGTATTCCACAGGTTTGGAGAGAGAAATACAAGCTTTCTTTGGACTCATTGAAAGGCTACATTTTAGGAGTAAGAGTGAACTGGAGAGAGATGAGCACTCTCAATGACTGAAAACCAGCCTGCAGTACCTGACCTATCTTGGGTCTAAAGAGGGGGATATTATACTGAGCCTCAAATTACCTCTAAAATTTTCATATAAAATGTGTGGCATGCATTAAACAATTACCATGCATACTAGGAGATATAACTGCATCACTGAAAACCAAGAGTAAAAATATTGCAAAAACAAAATAAGGAAAGAAAAAATGAAAACTAGACAGTCCATATAAATAAACCCGCAGAGATTCCCATGAGAATTTTCATAAATGAAAATTTAAAATAACTGTATGATAGAAAATAGGAAATGTGATGAATTTCAGCAGACAACTGGAATGTATACAAAAGAGTCAGGTGGCACCTCTAGAAGTAAAAACTAAAATAACCGAAATACCCAATAGAAGATTTTAACAGCAGATTGGAAAGAGCCAAAGAAAAGAGTGGATAAGTAAAAAAAAATTCCAGGCTAAAGTATGGGTAGAGATTAGAAAGGATGGAAATACCTAGAAGAGGACAGAAATTAGGGGACATGGTATAAAGATCTGATGTACAAATATTTGCTTTCCCAGATGGAGAGGACAGAGAGACTGGCAAAAACAGTATGTGAAGAGTACATGGCCCATAATTTTCCAAACCTTATGAGAAACATTTACGTACAAATTCAGGAAATGCCACAAACCCTAAACGTGATACATAGAAACTAAAACCCACTTAGGGACATCAGAGAAAATCGACTAAAAACTTGCAGCTAAAGAAAATCCTAAAAGCAATCAGAGCAGAAAGTCACATTATATTCAAACGAGTAAAAGTTAAACCGAAAGCTGACTTCCCAACAGAAAAAAATGAAATCAAACAGGAATAAAAACAGGGAATAAAAAGGAATGACATTTTCAAAGTGCTGGAGGATGATTATTGCCAACTTAGAATGTTCTATACATCCAAAAAAAAAAAAAATCTTTCAAAAATGAAAGCAGAAATTGAGACTTCAAAACTCTGCAAGACCAACAACCTACTTTTTTCAACAAATAAATTACAAGAAAAGTAAAAGTTCTGGAGGGGAGCTGCCATAGACTGGAATGTTTACGTCCCTCCAAAATCCCCATGTTGAAACGTAACCTCTCATACGATAGTATGAGGAGGTGCTGCCTGTGGGTCGTGGTTAATGCCTAGGGTGGAACCCTCATGATGGGATTATTATCCCTATGAAAGCGACCCCGGAGACCCCTCTCAGGCCTCCCACCTCATAAAGAGGCAGCCAGAAGACCGCCATCTGTGAACCCAGCAGCGGCAGCCCCACCAGACCCTGAATCTGCTGACACCTCGATCCTGGACTCTCCAGCCTCCGGACTGTGAGAAATAAATGTCTCCCGTTTAAACCACCCGGTCCCTGGTATAAATAAAAGAGACTTAAAGGACATAGGGAACATTAATCTGTGTTTACTTGTTGGCAACATGATTCAGTTTAATAAACTGTTAACGTGTTTTGATCTTTCGAGGTAACTGGAAATTTGAAGTTACTACCTATGTGATGATAATAAGGAAACTTGTTAAATTTAATAACACTGTGCTTATATTTTCAAAGAGAGGGCCTTATTTGCAAGAGATATACACAGAAATATATATGTAAAATTATAGGTGTCTGGTATTTGCTGCAGAATAATACAGGAGGAGGGAGGAAGAAGACAGGATACAAATAAAATGGCATCGGGAGCGCCTGGGTGGCTCAGTCGGTTAAGCCTCCTACTTCAGCTCAGGTCATGATCTCACGGTCTGTGAGTTCGAGCCCCGCGTCGGGCCCTGTGCTGACAGCTGAGCCTGGAGCCTGTTTCCGATTCTGTGTTTTCCTCTCTCTGACCCTCCCCCATTCATGATCTGTCTCTCTCTGTCTCAAAAATAGATTTTTCAACATTTTTTATTTATTTTTGGGACAGAGAGAGACAGAGCATGAACGGGGGAGGGGCAGAGAGAGAGGGAGACACAGAATCGGAAACAGGCTCCAGGCTCTGAGCCATCAGCCCAGAGCCCGACGCGGGGCTCGAACTCACGGACCGCGAGATCGTGACCTGGCTGAAGTCGGACGCTTAACCGACTGCGCCACTCAGGCGCCCCTCAAAAATAGATTTAAAAAATGTTTAAAAAATAAAATGGCATCGAGGTGATAATTGTTGATGTTGGGTGTGGGCTCATGGGAATTAACTTACACTGTCCCATTTTTACATATGCTTGAAATTCTTTATAAGATTCTATTTTTTAAAAAGGATGACATAGAGATTTTCAGATCAAGAAAAAAACCAAGAGATGTTGTTATCAGTGGAACCTGGGGAGTTTTCAGGCAACTGGAGGTTTGCAGAGGGAAGCAGTTTAGCACAAGGAGTAGGGGAAAAGCAAAGGCAGGAAGAGAAAATATTCGATGTTTCCAAATTCAGTGACCAGAAGGGTGTCTAATAAGAAATCAGGAAGACCATCAGTGTTTAGCGGAATATGGTGAGTTATCAAATTTAACAAGAGGCGTCTGGGCACCTTACATTCCTGTTCGCAAAAGTCACACGTGTCTTAAAACTGCCTTTCAGCTCACCACCTTGTATGAGAACTTAAGTATACGCAACCAGCAGTTAGAAGAGGAGGTGAAAGACCTGGCAGACAAGAAAGAATCGGTTGCGCATTGGGAAGCTCAAATCACGGAAATCATTCAGTGGTGAGTACTCATTTCAGTGTGTTTTTGTGGGTGATTTTAGACATACGGCCAAGTTGGCGTGAATTCCGCAAGGCTACTAACGTGGGTTTTTTTTCCCCCTTGTTTTATCGCTTTGACAAATAACTTTCCCTGAGAAGCATAATTTTATTACTGACCTGTTATTTATTACTGATCCGTATTCTTGTATATTTTCAACTGTTCCTCTTTTCCCCAATGCAACAAGTAGCCCGTGTCCACCTTCCACGGCTTCATTGAAAACTGGTGTTTCTAAGAAAAGGAAAGAAAAGAAAAGGTTATTCTAAGACAGTTGGTCCTTAAAAAAACTGAAGGAACTCATTCACTAGCTATAAGAATTCCTTTGTAAGACCAAAATTGCTGTTTGCGATTATTTTAAGAAACAGACGGCCCGGAGAAGAATTTCGAGCCTGAAGATGTGCCATCACTTTCTTTCGTATACCACAGACTGATTCACACATGGCACCGTAAGAACCTTAAATGGTCACAGTTTCATATTATCAACTATTCTTTAAGCTCTTAGGATTTAATTTGGAATAATCACCTTAGTAACTTTCACATTATTTCATTAAGCGATTCTGGCATTTGTAAAAGTGTGTATATTTTTATAAAACATGAAGAAAGTTGAATCCAATAGGGACTTTATTTTGTAATGAAAATAGGTGGCTTCACTTTTTACATTTACTTTTCAACCTTTTGGTTCTTTCTGGCACATCATGGATGCTTAATTTGCATGAAAACAACTAGTTTCTTTATGTATCTATAGACCAGTCATTTGGTGGGAATTTTAGTTTCTTATACTCTTATTTTGGTTCTTCAAACATCATTTTCCGTTTTCCTACCTTACGGCAGATTCATACCCTCCATCTTAAATAAAATCAGAAGTGAATAAACACTGCAAGAGATCTTACCCAGATGACTCAAGTATTTTGATAAAGGCCTAACTACAGAACTCTTGTGTTCACTCACCTTTGGCTTATGAATGTGACCGTTAAATGCATATCTAAACGAAAATGCCCAAATTGTGGAAATGTGGTTGTGTTCCAAACAGTTAATGATTCATTAATGGTTAATTTGTGTCCTTGTTATCAAGTCTACATTTCTAAAGCAAAATCATTGTAATTTTTAGCCAAGCTTATAATACCAAAAATTACGGGGCCACCTGGGTGTCTCAGTTGGTTAAACATCTGACTCTTGGTTTGGGCTCAGGCCATGATCTCACAGTTTGTGGGTCTGAGCCCTGCATCAGGCTCTGTGCTGATATTATGGAGCCTTCTCAGGGTTCTCTCTCTCTCTCTCTCTGTCTCTGTCTCTGTCTCTCTGTCTCTCTCTCACCGCCACCCCTCCCCCACTTATGCACGCACATTCTCTCTCTCAAAATAAAACTTAAAAAAATAATGTCAGGGCACCTGGTGGCTCAGTCGGTTAAGCGCCGACTTCGGCTCAAGTCATGATCTCACTGTTCAGGGGTTTGAGCCCCGCATTGGGCTCTGTGCTGACATCTCAGAGCTTGGAGCCTCCTTCAAATTCTGTGTCTCCCTCTCCCTCTGCCCCTCCCCTGCTCACGCTCTGTCTCTCTCTCTCTCAAAAATAAACATTAAAAAATTAAAAAAATAATATCAAAAATTATGACTCTTAACTACTTAGAACTGGTGGTGGCAAAACAAAAAAAAAACTGACTCTTCATTTGCAACTACATTATTATGTAATCAAACTTATAATTAAGCTGTTGCTGAAAATGACTTTACAGAAAACAAAGATGATCTGGCCAAAGCCAGAGTTCCTAGACAACTAATTTTTTCTAGTGACAGACATGATGGGTTCAGATGGAATGAGAAGTAAGGAAATAAGTTTTAGTAGTAAAGGAAATAAGCTTTAAAGGCAAACTCTGGAAAGGGTTAGTAGAAAGGATGAAGGTGAAAGTTTTCAGGTGATACCACAAAACCATCATTTTAGACTTTTCACATTCAAGTGAAATGTGCAGAAGAAATCAGGAATGCAAGCAAGTCACTTTACATAAAAGCTGTTATTTAGAAATGGGCTAAAATATTAGGTAGCTAATTATTAAATACGTAATAGGGTAAAAGTAAAAGACGTAGTCCATGTTCTCAGACTTCTCACGTTCTTGGAAGTAAATCTGGGATATTCTGTTCATGCTTAAAAAGTAAAGAGTCTCAGGCTGTTTTGAGTTTTCAGTCTGTACGTTAAAAAATGAAGTGATGCTAGGGGCGTCTGGGTGGCTCAGTCGGTTGAGCGTCCAACTTCGGCTCGGGTCATGATCTCACAGTCCGTGGGTTCCAGCCCCGCATCAGGCTCTGTGCTGACAGCTCAGAGCCTGAGAGCCTGCTTCACATTCTGTGTCTCCCTCCCTCTGCCCCTTCCCCGCTCATGCCCTGTCTCTTTCTGTCTCTCAAAAATGAATAAATGTTAAAAAAAATTTTTTTTTTTAAATGAAGTGATGCTAGAAATAGGAAGATGGCAGTGGAGTAGGAGGACCCTAGGCTCAGCTCATCCCGTGAATACAACTAGATAACTATCAAATCTGACAAAATACCCCAGAAATTCACCTGAAGACTGACAGAACAGACTCCACAATTAGAGAGAAGAGGTCACATTGAAGAAGGTAGGAAGTGCAGAGACCTGGTTTGGGGAGAAACGAATCCTGGCTGCTGCCGAAGGGAGGGAGCCATGGTCATGGAGAACGGTGAGAGAGAGAGGAGCACACAAGGGAACTCATAAGAGAACATCTCCCCACAGCCATTGGCTTAGAAAACAAGAGGGACTAAATTTTGTGAGTTCTTGGAACCAGCAGAGCTTGAAGACTGGACTTTTAAAGGTCAGTGGGAAATAGAACCTGGAGGGCACTGCGCTGCTCTTGGAGAGAAGGCAGGCCAACAGCCTGGAGATAGATGACATGGAAACAGTGATCTGAAGAGCCCGTGGGGCACACAATGGGGAGGTTATTTGCTCTTCTTGGAGTGTAGCCCAGAGAGACCCCATTCATGGAGAGACCTCTCCGAGAACAAGAGTAGCTGGCTGGCACCGTCTCTCCCCAGCCCCTCAGCATAAACACAGAGCCACCTGTGGGAAGATACCGGCTGCCTAACCTGTGTACGCCAAGCCCCACCCCCGTGTGCTCTGGTGGGACTGCCCTTCTCGATCATGCTTACCTTAGCCGCATTGTGGCAGCCGCTTTGTGCCAGAAGGGTAGCACAAACCCTTGCCCGTACCACGTCTCCCAACCAGAGAGTTTTGCAAGGCCTCAGTTCCAGTGGAGGTCCCATTTCACAAGCAGATCAAAGCAAAACTGGCTAAAACTCACCACATTTAGGCCAGGGACTAAACTCTGCCCATAGCAGGCAAGGAGCGCCTCTGCAGACAACTGGCCTCAAGGACAGAGCAACCAGAACAGAGCAGCAGAGCACACACAGCACACACAGCACACACACCCTGAAGTGCCAGGCCTTGGGCACTATATGACCTCTTCTTCATGAAGCCATAACTCTCAAGAGCGGGAGAGATAACTGGCTTTTCTTTTTCCTTTTTTAATTTAAGTTTTTTTTAATGTTTATTTTTGATAGAGTGCAAGCGAGCAGGGAAGGGGCAGAGAGAGAGGGAGACACAGAATCCAAAGCAGGTTCCAGGCCCTGAGCTGTCAGCACAGAGCCCGATGCAGGGCTCAAACCCAAACTGCGAGATCATGACCTGAGCTGAAGTCAGACACTTAACCGACTGAGCCACCCAGGCGCCCCATAACTGGCTTTTCTAGCACACAGAAGCAGACAGAGATTTAGACAAAATGAGAAGACCAGGGATTTGTCCCAAATGAAAGAACAAGATAAGGCCGTGACCAGAGATCTAAGCAAAATAGATGTAAATAACATGTCTGATGGAGAATTAGAGTAGCAATCATAAAGATAGTCACTGGACTTGAGAAAAGAATGGAGGACATCAGTAGCACCCTTACCACAGAGATAAAAGAGTTAAAGAATCAGAGATGAAGAGTGTAATAAACAAGATTAGAAACACACTTGATGCAGTGAACAGCAGGCTGGAAGAAGCAGAAGAATTAATGAATGATGAAGGCATAGTAATTGAAAGCAGTTCAATTATGCAAAACGAGAGCAGACTTAGGCAACTCAGTGACTCCGTTAAATGTAATAACTTTGGTATTATAGGAGTTCTAGTAGACAAAGAGAGAGAAGGAAGGAAGGGAACAAACATCCAGATCCAGGAGGCACGGAGAACTCTTCATCAAAATCAACAAAAACAGGCCTACATCAGGACATATTGTGATTAAATTTCCAAAATACAGTGTTGAAGAAAAAAAATCTTAAAAGCAGCAAGACAAAATAAGTCAGTAATGTACAAAGGAAAACCCATAAGGCTAGCAGGAGATTTTGCAACAGAAACCTGGCAAGCCTGAAGGGAGTGTTATGATATACCTAGCATGCTGAATGGGAAAAATATGCAGCCAAGAATACTCTGTCCAGCAATGATGTCATTCATAATAGAAGGAGAGATAAAGAGTTCCCCGGACACACAAAAACTAAAGGAATGCATGACCATTAAAGCAGCTCTACAAGAAATATTTAAGGGAATTCTGAGTGGAAAGGGGATACCAAAAGTGATAGTATAAAGGTAGGAAACATAAATGCAGTAAAAATGAATGTTTCTGTAAAAAATCAGTCCAGGAACTCACGAAAGAGGGTATAAAATATGACACCATATACCTAAAATGTGGGGAGGAGAGAAGAAAAGAGTGGGTTCAAACTTAAACAACCATGAACTTAATATAGACTGCTGTATGCAGATGTTATATACAAACCTAATGGTATAACGATCTATCAAAAACCACCAATAAACATGCAAAAAATAAAGGCAAAGAAATTCAAAGATACCAGTTAAGAAAATCAGACCGTGAAAGAGAAAGATGATAAAGGTTCAAAGAAAATCTTAAGAAACAACCACAAAACATGTAATAAAATGGCAATAAATACATATCTATCAATAATTACTTTCTAAATAGACTGAGTGCTCTAATCAAAAGACTTAGGGTGTCAGAATGGATAACCCATCTATGCGCTGCCTACAAGAGATTCTCATTTTAGACCAAAAGACACCTGCATATTGAAAGTGAGAGGATGGAGAAACATTTATCATGCAAATGAATGTCAAAAGAAAGCTGGATTGGGGACGCCTGGGTGACTTAGTCAGTTAAGCGTCCAACTCTTGATTTTGGCTCAGGTTGTGATCTCATGGTTCATGGGGTTGAGCCCCGCATCAGACTCTGCACTGACAGCGTGGAGCCTGCTTGGGATTCTCTCTCTCCCTGTCTCTCTCTGCTCCTCCCCAACTCACACTCTCTCCCTCTCAAAATAAATTTAAAAAAGAAAGAAATCAGGAGTAGCAATATTTAGGTCAAGCAGAGTCGACTCCAAAACAAAGACTGTAACAAGGGCAAGACACAAAAGGGTGTTATAATAAAGGGGACAATGCAACCAGAAGATATAACAATTATAAATATTTATGAGCCAAACATGGGAACACCCAAATACATAAAACAATAACAGACATAAAGGAACTAATCAATAATAATACGATAATAGTAGGGGACTTTAACACCCCACTTACAGCAAGCAGTGAACAGATCATCTAAGCAGAAAATCAATAAGGAAACAGTGACTTTGAATGACACACTGGACCAGATGGACATAATAGATATATTCATAACATTCCATCCTAAAACCGCAAAATACCCATTCTTTTCAAGTGCACATGGAACAGTGTCTAGAATAGATCACATATTAGGCTGCAAAATAGGTCTCGACAAATTCAAGAAGATTGAAGTCATATCATGCACCTTTTGTGACCACAATGCTACGAAACTAGAAGTCAACTACAAGAAAAAATCTGGGAAGACCACAAATACATGAGGGTTAAATAACATGTTACTAAACAATGAGTTGGTCAACCAGGAAATAAAAGAAAAAAATTAAAAATGCATGGAAACAAAGGAAAGTGAAAGTAGTCCAAACCTTTGAGATTCAGCGAAAGCAATTCTAAGAGGGGAGTATATAGCAATACAGGCCTACATCAGGAAGGAAGAAAAATCTCAAGCAACTTAACCTTATACCTTACCTAAAGGAGCTAGAAAAAGAACAACAAATGAAGGCTAAAGCCAGCAAAAGAAGGAAATAATAAAGATTAGAGTAGAAATATATGATCTAGAAACTTAAAAACAGTAGAACAAATCAATGAAACCAGAAACTGATTCTTTGAAAAAATTAATAAAATTGGCAAACTTCTAACCAGACTTATCAGAAATAAAAAAGGACCCAAATGAATAAAATCACAAACGAGAGAGGAGAAATCATAACCAACACCGCAGAAATACAATTATAAGAGAGTATTATGAAAAACTGTATGCCAACAAGTTGCACAACCTAGAAGGAATGGATAAATTCCTAAAAACATAAAATTACCAAAACTGAAACAAGAAAAAATAGAAAATTTGCACAGACAACTAGCAAAAAAAATCAAATCTGTAATCAAAACAAAACAAAAAAATCCCAACAAATAAAAGTCCTTGAACAGATGGCCTCACAGGGGAATTCTGCCAAACATTTAAAGAAGAGTTAACACCTATTCTTTTCGAACTATTCCAAGAGGATAGAAAAGGAGGAAAAACTTCCAAATTCATTCTCTGAGGCCAGGGTTTCCCTGATTCCAAAACCAGATAAAGACACCACAAAAAAGAGAACTACAGGTCCAATATCTTTAATGAACACAGATGCAAAAATTGTTAACAAAATACTAGCAAACTGAATCCAACAAAACACTTAAAAAATCATTCACCACGATCGAGTGGGATTTATTCCTAACTTGCAAGGGTGATTCAGTATTCTCAAATCAATCAACATGATCCATCACATTAATAAAAGGAAGGCTAAGATCCATATGATCACTTCAGTAGATGCAGAAAAAGCATTTCACAAAGTTCGACATCCATTCATGATAAAAACCCTCAACAAAGTAGGCTTAAAGGTAACATACCTCAACATAGTTAAGGCCATTTATGAAAAACCAACAACTAGTATCATCCTAAGTGGGAAAAACTAGTAAGAGATTTTCCTCTGTAGTCAAAAAAAAAAAGACGGGATGTCCACTATCACTGCTTTTATTCAACATAGTGGAAGGGTTAGCCACAGCAGTCAGACAAGAAAAAAATAGGGGCGCCTGGGTGGCGCAGTCGGTTAAGCGTCCGACTTCAGCCAGGTCACGATCTCGCGGTCCGTGAGTTCGAGCCCCGCGTCGGGCTCTGGGCTGATGGCTCAGAGCCTGGAGCCTGTTTCCGATTCTGTGTCTCCCTCTCTCTCTTCCCCTCCCCCGTTCATGCTCTGTCTCTCTCTGTCCCAAAAATAAATAAACGTTGAAAAAAAAAAATTTTTTTTAAAAAGAAAAAATAAAAAGCATCGAAATCGGCAAGGAAGAAGTCAAACTTCTATTTGTAAATGACATGATACTATATGTAGAAAACTCAAAAAACTCCACCCAAAACCTGCTAGTCCTAAGATACAAAATCAGTATATAGACATCTGTTGCATTTCTGTACACCAATAATAATGGAGTGGCAGACAGAGAAATTGAGGAGTCAGTCTCATTTACCATTGCACAAAAAATAATAAAATACCCAGGAATAAACCTAACCAAAGAGGTGAACGATCTGTACTCTGAAAACTATAAAACATTGATGTAGAAATTGAAGAAAACACAAAGAAATGGAAAGACATTCCATGCTTATGGATCGGAAGAACAAGCATTGTTAAAATGTCAGTACTACCCAAAACAATCTATAGATTTAATGCAATTCTTATAAAAATACCGACAGCATTTTTCACAGAGCTTGAACAAAAAATCATAAAATTTATATGGAACCACAAAAGACCCCAAATAGCCAAAGCTATCTTGAAAAAGAAAAGCAAAGTTGGAGGCATCACAATTGCAGGCTTCAAGTTATATTACAAAGCTGTAATAACAAAAACTATATAGACACAAATACAGACAAATATAGACACAAATATAGACACATAGGTCAATAGAACAGAATAGAAAACCCAGAAGGGAACCCACAACTATACGGTCGGTTAATCTTCAACAAAGCAGGAAAGAATATCCAATGGAAAAAAGAATATCTCTTCAACAAATGGTGTTGGACCTGTTTCCGATTCTGTGTCTCCCTCTCTCTCTGCCCCTCCCCCGTTCATGCTCTGTCTCTCTCTGTCCCAAAAATAAACGTTGGAAAAAAAAAAAAAAAAAAGGGGCGCCTGGGTGGCGCAGTCGGTTAAGCGTCCGACTTCAGCCAGGTCACGATCTCGCGGTCCGGGAGTTCGAGCCCCGCGTCGGGCTCTGGGCTGATGGCTCAGAACCTGGAGCCTGTTTCCGATTCTGTGTCTCCCTCTCTCTCTGCCCCTCCCCCGTTCATGCTCTGTCTCTCTCTGTCCCAAAAATAAACGTTGGGAAAAAAAAAATAAATAAATAAAAAAAAAAACAAAAACAAAAAAAACAAATGGTGTTGGAAAAGAATGAATGAAAAAGAATGAAAGTCCATGTAAAAGAATGGAATTGGATTACTTTCTTTTACACAATACACAAAAATAAATTCAAAATGGATTGAAGACCTAAATGTGAGACAGGAAGCCATCAAAATCCTAGAGAAGACAGGCAGTAATTTCTTTGACATTGGCCATAGTAACTTCTATATATGTCTCCTGATGCAAGGGAAGCAAAAGCAAAAATGAGCTGTTGGGACTACATCAAGATAAAAAGCTTCTGCACCGTGAAGGAGACAATCCACAAAACTAAAAGGCAACCTACAGACTGGGAAAAGATATTTGAAAATGACATATTCTGTCAAGGGCTAGTATCCAAAATATCTAAAGAACTTACAATACACCCCCGAAATGAATAATCCAATTTTAAAAACGGGCAAAAGACATGAACAGACATTTTTCCAAAGAAGACATACAGGTAACCAGTAGACACGTGAAAAGATGCCGAGCATCACTCATCATCAGGGAGATACAAATCAAAACCACAGTGAGATACCATCTCATACCTGTCAGAATGGCTAGAATCAACAACACGGGAAATAAGTGTTGGTGAGGATACAGAGAAAAAGCAACCCTTGTCTACTGTTGGTGCAAATGCAAACTGGTGCAGCCACTCTGGAAAACAGTATGGAGGTTCCTCAAAAAGTTAAATATAGAGCTGCCTTACGATCCTGAAATCACCCTACTAGGTATTTACCTAAAGAGTACAACAATACTAATTCAAAGAGATATATGCATCCTATGTTTGCAGCAGCATTATCAACAATTAGCCAAATTACAGAAAGAGCCCAAATGTCTCTGGACCGATGCATGGATAAAGAGGATGTGGTATACGTATACAGAGGAATATCAGCTATGAAATGGAATGAAATCTTGCCATTTGCGATGACGTGGATGGAGCTAAAGAGTATTATGCTAAACAGAATAAGTCAATCAAACACAAAAACCATATGATCCCACTCCTATGTGGAATTGAAGAAACAAAACAAACGAGCAAAGGGAAAAACAGAGAGACAAATAATGAAACAGATTGTTAACTAGAGAACAACACACTGATGGTTACCAGGGGGGGAGGGGCGGGGGGGTTGGTGAACTAGGCGGCAGAGAGTGAGGAGGGCACTTGTCGTGAGGAGCGTCGGGTGTTGTAGGGCAGTGGTGTCTCACTGTATTGTACACCTGAAACTAGTGTAGCACTGTATGTTCACAAACTGGAATTTAAACTAGAACTTCAACAAAAATGAGGCGATGCCCAAACAAGGTTTTAGGAGTTTGTAATATATGGTATTTTAAATGTTTCTGTTGGACAAAGTAACGGTGTTAGAACAAGTGCTGTTGTATGTAAGACCTCTGTTAGATGCATTTCTAACGGCCCCTTACTCTGCCCCCTCCACCTTTCCTATGAAATATCCCTCTTCTATGAAAAAATACCTTTTAGGGCAGGGAGACCTTGTTGTTCATCACTGTGTGCAGTGCTCACCATTGTCTCTTCAGAATACATCGCTCTTTCTCTTTGAAATGATAGGACAAAAAAAGTCGGAGTCATAGTCTAGTCCCCAAGAGTGATATCTAAAACCCATTTCCTCACATCTGCTGCATTCTTCGGTATAAATAGGCAGTAGGGTGGTCTGTAAAAGCTAGTACTTTGCCTTCAAGCAGCTTATAACATTTAAAAGTTTAAAAATTAATGTGACTGGATTTGGAGATTAGTTACAAGACTTAAATGTAAGTTGCTCTATGTATCATACAATACTGATTTTCCTATAGGAGTGTAGAAGAGAATCACCTCATACTGGGGTGCTTAAGAAAGCTGGGGGTAATCAGTTGAACTTACAATGTATTTGCTGAAAACCCTGAGGTTAATAAAGAGTCCTATACTTAGGTTGGCTGAATTGGAGGTTCCATATAAAGCGATTGGAAATAAGACTAGTAAAGTTACCACCATACAGTTACCATGAATACTGGGTAAGAATTTGATCTTATAAGAAGGAGAGAAGGTTTTTGCAAAGGATAATGGCATTGATTAGATGATGCATTGGGAAGGCAACTCTTTATAGTGGTGTTCAGGATGAAATAGAGGGGAGTTTGGGGGAAACTGAACAAATGGAGAAGACATTACGGGAGAAGAATCTATAGGATTCTTATAATTATGAATTAAGGACAAGAGATGACGAAGAATTAGTATTTCCGAAATTCTGAGTTGGAGAGATTAAGAAAATGATGATATCATTGAAATAGGAAAGTCAGGAGAAGGAAACAACTTCGAGGAAGATAAAGTCAATTTTGATTGTTTTCAGACTGGGCTCACCCTAAGACATCTGGCTACAGATTTCCAATATGCTTTTGGAAACATTCCAGAAAGGTTAAGGCTAAACATATAAATTTGGGGATTTAATTTCTAGTCAATAAAGCCATTAACGTTGAGATCTTTCTAAGGAGAAAAGGATAATAGTGAGAGCAGTATATAGGACACAGAGGACAACCAGGAAAGTGTTTTCATAATCAGCAGAGGGTTTCAGTAATAAAACTTTTATTTCCCTTTATTTACATTCACTCACGTTACTTGAAATAATCCTCATTCACTAATGTTCATTTGTGTGAAGTAATAGCTTATACTGATTACAACATACTATATTCCAGGCATTGAGTTGAAAATTCACTTGGACAATACTCTTTTTTAGTTATCCCAACAGTCCTATGAGGTAGGATTATTATTCCCATTTCATAGGTAGGGATAACAGAGTTAGAAGGGGTAAATGACTTAGTCCAAGTCCCAGAGCTGATGAGCAGTGAGCTAGGATTTGAACCCAGAAATCTGTTTCTGGGTCTGACTCAGATATCAAGTTCTTAGTCACCCTACTGTGTATGTCCTACCTCCCCAACTTTTTAAGGACCGTATTTTAGATATCTTCTCTGTCTCCAAGTATGTCCCCGCATAATAATATTAATAAATATTTCTGGATTAATTACTGTAAAGAATTTGGGAGGAGAGGATTAGATATGCCAGAATAACAACATAGACTGAAACTGGACTTTTGTAGTTCAGTAGTTATTTTAATAAACTGTGCTTTCAGGGGCGCCTGGGTGGCTCCGTCGGTTAGGCATCCGACTTCAGCTCAGGTCATGATCTCACACTCCGTGAGTTCAAGCCCCGCGTCAGGCTCTGTGCTGACAGCTTAGAGCCTGGAGTCTGCTTCAGATTCTGTGTCTCCCTCTCTGTCAAGGGAGACAAGACAGTCAAAGGGCAAGACAGTGTTGGGCTGGGGGGAGTGAAATTTTAAGGATTTGAGGTTGGAAACAGATAGCAATGATTCTGAAAAGGAATTGTTGTAGGAGACCCGGGGCCCAGTGGAACTTAAATGGCAGGAGTTTGTAACTGACCAAAGTCTTTTTTTTTTTCTTTAACCCTTCCCTTCCTTAATTTTTTGTAGCCAATAAAATGGACCTAATTTTAATCAAAAGTTGAGACTTAACGGGAGACCACAGGAGTAAGGGAATGTGAACGTACTCAAGGTGTAAACAAAAACAAAATTACAAGAGATTGTTTTTTATTTAAAATGTTGAACAACAGGGGGCGCCTGGGTGGCTCAGTCGGTTAAGGTCATGATTTCATGGTTCATGAGTTTGAGCCCCTCATCCGGCTGTCTGCGGTCAGCGCAGAGCCTGCTTGGGATCCTCTGTCCCCTTCTCTCTCTGCCCCTACCCTCGCTCTCAAAAATGAATAAACATTAAAAAAAAAAAAAAGTTAACATATCTGATTTCCAGAGTTAATGAAACACATTGGACTTCTTAAGTTCCTGGAATGTGCATAAACCCAGATCACTGAGCTGTGCTAGACACTGAAGCAGACTGCTGGACGCCCAGGAGCCTGGCCATTTAAATGAGAATGTGGTTTTCTTTTTTTGTTGTTGTTAACATTTGTTTACTTTTGAGAGAGAGAGAGAGAGAGAGAGGGAGAGACAGACATGGAGGGAGGCATGAACGGGGGAGGGGCAGAGACACAGAATGGGAAGCAGGCTCCAGGCTCCTAGCTGTCAGCACAGAGCCCGACGTGGGGCTCGAACTCATGGACCGTGAGATCGTGACCTGAGCCGAAGTCGGACACCCAACTGACTGAGCCCCAGGTGCCCCGATAATGTAGTCTTCTTTATCGCCACCATGTAAGTGTCTTTTTTGTATTCTAGAAGGGGTCATCTTCCTCCATCCCCACTTACTCTTTATACTGTAGGTCAGATGATGAAATCAAAAGGTGGTGATCCGTTGCGGTGTCCAGAGTTAAAGAAATTTGAAGGAAACAGCCTCCTACACAAGCGTTCTTACTATTTTCTAAAGCCATTTTCCTTTAAAAGGCAATAAAATTACATACATGGATATAGAGCCTAAAAATATGTAACTGACTCGGCGGGGCAACGTCTTACAGCGATTTTATCGCTTTTAGCATTAGATTCTTTTTCTGGTCCTCCGGTACAGCATCCCATCTGAGGGAAGCAGATCCCTTGTCAGGGGCCTCTTTAAGATACACAGATATAGATGCATGAATTTGACTCCTGGGGAGTTTAAATTCTAAAAGCCGCTAAAGCAAAGTTCAAGGTTTAAATTCATCGGCTGTATGCATCAGATACATCTTGATTTACCTGAAATATACTTTCCTTATTACTATTCAGTGGCCTGAATTTTATTTATGAGAACAGCCAGCCTCACAAAAGCAAATAGTGTTCCCCAGAGTGTATTAGAATACACTTGTAGATGTTGCAAATTTCAACTCCATTTTTTATTCCTTTGTGCAGTTACAGCTTTCTGTAAACCAGTGTTGTTCATTCTTCGTGAGCACAGTACCTTCTTTTGTAGATTTTCATCTGCTGGCAGTCCGGACCCTAGTCTTGCCCTGGTTTTGAAGGAGATGTAATAAAACACAAGCTTTCTCTTGATAAATTCTGAAATGTGGAGTGTGTTTGAATGTAATTTGAAATAATTTTGAATATAATTTGAATATTGAATATAATTGAAATATAATTTGAAAATATTGAATATAATTTGAATATAATTGAATATAATTGAATATTGAATATAATTTGAAAACATTTCCTTTTTTTAATGTTTATTTTTGAGAGAGAGAGAGAGAGAGAGAGAGAGAAAGTGTGTGAGAGAGTGGGGAAGGGTCCAAGAGGGGGCAGTACAGAGGATCTGAAGCAGGCTTCTGTGCTGACAGCAGGGAGCCTGATCCAGGGCTCGATCTCAGAACCATGAGATCACGACCCGAGCTGAAGTCAGATGCTTAACCAACTGAGCCACCCATGTGCCCAAATTTAAAAACCTATCTAAGATCCTAAGAGTTGCATCAGTCAAGGTAGCCTTAAGACAGTTACGAATTTCAGTCAACTTTAACTGTTTCCCTTTGTTATTTTATTGACCATTTTAGAATACAGAGGAGCTTTATTGCAAGATAACCCTGATTTTCACAGAATATTCTACTTTAAACTTTCTAAATGTAGTATGCTTCAGTACATCTAAAAAGGGTATGTTTTGTTTTTGTAAGATAAAATGGCAGAATCCAATTAATGAGAAATTTTTTTTTTTTTTTTAATTTACATCCAAGTTAGTTAGCATACAGTGCAACAATGATTTCAGGAGTAGATTCCTTAATGCCCCTTACCCATTTAGTCTATGCCCCCTCCCAAAACCCCCTCCAGGAACCCTCTGTTCGTTCTCCATATTTAAGAGTCTCTTATGCTTTGTCCCCCTCCCTGTTTTTATATTATTTTTGTTTCCCTTCCCTCATGTTCATCTGTTTTGTTTCTTAAAGGCCTCATATGAGTGAAGTCATAGGATATTTGTCTTTCTCTGACTAATTTCGCTTAGCATAATGCCCTCTAGTTCCATCCACATAGTTGCAAATGGCAAGATTTCATTCTTTTTGATTGCTGAGTAATACTCTGTTGTGTATATATATACCACATCTTTATCCATTCATCCATTGATGGACATTTGGGCTCTTTCCATACTTTGGCTATTGTTGATAGTGCTGCTATAAACATGGGCGTTTGTGTGTCCCTTCGAAACAGCACCCCTGTATCCCTTGGATAAATGCCTAGTAGTGCAATTGCTGGGTCGTAGGGTAGTTCTATTTTTAGTTTTTTGAGGAACCTCCATACTGTTTTCTAGAGTGGCTGCAGCAGCTTGCATTCCCACCAACAATGCAAAAGAGATCCTCTTTCTCCGCATCCTCGCCAACATCTGCTGTTCCCTGAGTTGTTAATGTTAGCCATTCTGACAGGTGTGAGGTGATATCTCATTGTGGTTTTGATTTGTATTTCCCTGATGGTGAGTGATGTTGAGCATTTTTTCACGTATCAGTTGGCCATCTGGATGTCTTCTTTGGAGAAGTGTCTATTCATGTCTTTTGTCCGTTTCTTCACTGGATTATTTGTTTTTTGGGTGTTGAGTTTGGTAAGTTCTTTATAGATTTTGGATACTAACCCTTTATCTGATATGTCGTTTGCAAATATCTTCTCCCATTCCGTTGGTTGCCTTTTAGTTTTGCGGGTTGTTTCCTTCGCTGTGCAGAAGCTTTTTATTTTGATGAGGTCCCAGTAGTTCATTTTTGCTTTTGTTTCCCTTGCGTCTGGAGACGTGTTGAGTAAGAAGTTGCTGTGGCCAAGATCAAAGAGGTTTTTGCCTGCTTTCTCCTCGAGGATTTTGATGGCTTCCTGTCTTACATTGAGGTCTTTCATCCACTTTGAGTTTATTTTTGTGTCTGGTGTAAGAAAGTGGTCCAGGTTCATTCTTCTGCATGTTGCTGTCCAGTTTTCCCAGCACCACTTGCTGAAGAGACTGTCTTTGTTCCATTGGATATTCTTTCCTGCTTTGTCAAAGATTACTTGCCCATATGTTTGTGGGTCCATTCCTGGGTTCTCTATTCTGTTCCATTGATCTGAGTGTCTGATCACTGGAAAAGTATTAAGAAAAATCTTAATACTCTTTAGAAATCATGTAAGTGTGTGTGTGATTAATGTTAGATTAAAAGTATTATTTCTGCAGTTCAAGGGTGAAATTTTACCAATTTATCAGATATAAGTAATTTGAACTTTCCTAAATGTGACCAGCTTTAATTTGTAGATAACTGAACAGTTCAACAAACCTTTTCCCACTTGTTGACAGGCAGGAGTGCTGTGGGAGACCTTTTGAAAGAAGATATTTAAGAATGTGCTTAAATTGGGGAAAATGGAAGATGGGCATCAAGGAGGGCACTTGTTGGGATGAGCACTGGGTGTTGTATGTAAGCGATGAATCACAGGAATCTACCCCCAAAACCAAGAGCACACTGTATACACCGTATGTTAGCCAACTTGACAATAAATTATATTTAAAAATATATATATACATATGTTTAAATTTTTATCACTTTCACTTCTTGTAGGATGCTTTGAAAACGACCTATATCTCACTGAAGATTTTGTTTGTTTTACTTTTGTGCTTTGTCCATATACGTATGTATCCCAGGGTCAGTGATGAAAAGGACGCACGAGGGTATCTGCAGGCCTTAGCTTCTAAAATGACTGAAGAGTTGGAAGCTTTAAGAAATTCCAGCCTGGGTGCACGAGCAACAGTAAGCTCAGCGGTTTTGCGGGGAGAGTGATCACCTTGGGTGGGTCTGTCTAGGCTTTAGCCCACTGTGAAGTTTCTCCCAAGAAATCAACGAGTCCACGTCTTGGCCAGTTTGGGAAATCATAGCACATCACTGCCTCCCTGTAATTTGCAGTAGGTAGCCATTGTTGGTAATAATGACGAAAAATAAACTCATTTGTATGTGAATCTACACCTATTTCCGAATCATTGAAAAATGATATATTGTCACAAGTCGCCTTTCGGCTCTATTGTGTTATTAGAGAAGGTCAGTGCCTTTAAGTAGTTTCCAAATTTATTTGCACTCCCGAATTGGAATGTTAGGGATAAAATAGGACGGAGCTAAAACCAGTCATATTATTTGATAGGATATGCCCTGGAAAATGCGTCGTTTTGCAAAACTGGACATGTCAGCTAGACTGGAGTTGCAGTCGGCCCTCGATGCAGAAATAAGAGCTAAACAGGCCATCCAAGAAGAGTTGAATAAAGTTAAAGCATCTAACATCATCACAGAATGGTAAGCTTGGGGAATAGACTCTCCTAGAATTATTTTAAGTTGGTCTAGAAGTATTTGGGGGGAAAGTTCTATGTTTAGCCCCTACCTATCACTCTGCCATAGATCTTTTACAAATGAAGGTTCTCTTGGTGATAAATTTAATAATGGTAAACATATCTTAATTATCACTGTTTTTGCTGTTCTTTTATGTAGTACAAAAAGTATATCCTCTCCACAGTCTGAGACAATTACCTGATGAATATATTCCTTCAATCCTCATCACAACAGTAGAGCAAATTATACTCTGAAGAAATAAATGATACAATGAAAATCTTAATTAGATGGGATATAAACATGGTTCAAGAATAAGTCAGAGAAACAATAGAAAGTTCTGGTCACAAATCAACACATAAATAGAAAAATCCATTTGGTGCTGGAAAGCAAAGTCCCAAAGGCATTCGATCGTGAAAAGAAATACGGTCCCATAAATTCAGTATCTAACGGTGTGAAGCCTTTTAGTGCTTCGACTGTAATCACTCATATTCCGAATCGAATCGGAGGTCAGGCAACCAGCACCCCAGCTGAATTATAAACTCTTGTTATGAATAATCCAGACATAAATTAAGTACGCGTTGCCTAAATGTGCTCGTGTGACACCAAAAATGGGAGAGAACGCTTTACGGAGCCGGCGAGTCATCTCGAGCCCAAAGCGCCGTTGGGTGCAGTTCCCCAGGTTCTACCTGGACCGAGCGCGCGCCGCCTTCTCCCGCCTGGGACGCGGGACCATGAGCAAAGCCAAAAACTGTAGATACGCTTGTGAAAATGCTCCATTTCCGTGGCTCTGTGTAAAAGAGCCTCACCAAATTCTAAATTTGACCTGTAGTTTGAGGACATTTTAAAATTGAATCATTTAGCTCCAGGTCAGCATCTTCTCTAAAAGGCCAGATCCAAGGTGTCTCAGGCTTGGTGGGACACGGGGTCCCTGCCCGCTCAGCCCCGCTGTCATAGAGCGAGAGAGGCCATGGACCGTCCGTGAACGGACGGGCCCGGCCGTGCTCCTGTAACACTTTATTTGCACAAGAGTAGGTGACAGGGCCGATTCGTCTGCCCTGCAGTGGTTCGCACTTCCCTGATTTGACATGACTGACACGGAAACCAAGAAACTCCAACCACGTACTTACTGTAGGATGGCTCCCTAACTGGCGATAAAAATAATGACGTTTTTCCTTTTTTTCCCTTATTGAAGTAAACTGAAAGACTCCGAGAAGAAGAACTTGGAGCTACTATCAGAAATCGAGCAGCTAATAAAGGACACTGAAGAGCTTAGATCTGAAAAGGGTATGAGAATGTGTTTTGCATCAATCAGGGCTGCTTCTGTTCTGAATCCGTTCTGTCGCACGAGCATCAGCATCTTGCACGGGTCGGGGAGTTATTCACGCAGCAGCACTGGCGCTCACTGATGGATATGTGTATGCTCATGTCACACGCCTCACACACACACACGTACACTAGCCTGGTCTCTGAGTCATTTTGTTGTGCTCAATATACATTGTTTAAAGAATTTCGTAGTAACAGAAAAACTCACTTTGCCGTAATTTGGACCATTTTTCCATAGCTGCAGACTGTTACACAAATAATATTTTTGTGATCGGAAAAAAACTATTATTTGTATAATATACCTTACGCTATTTTCAGATGTTGTAGGGGGCTTCACTCCTGGGGTAGTTGAGGAACAGTGTATGAAGTAACCAAAGATTAATCCGGTATTAAAAGGCAGTTCAGGGATGAACTGTTGGGGGACTCCATTGCTTTCTTCCAGGTCTGGTTCTTCAGTTGCCTGCCCTGTGGGATTTCTCAGGATCCATTCCCATTTTCCTGAAGGCATTGCCTGAACATTAATGAGTCTTAACATGAACAGGAATTCCCGAGAGCTTGGGAGTTCCATTACAGGAACTTCCTCCACTTTCTTTCCAAAATGTGGGCATTCAGAATGTGAAGATGTAATACAAAGAAATTCAGAATGTTATTTTCCCAGTGAAGGGATCCTCTTACATCCAGTTATTAGAAATCCACCATCCTGACAAAGCCCGTATTCCTGACCGAATAGTGGATGAACTAACGGCTTTATGTCGTGCTTCCCTCTAACTTCTCGGTCGTGTGACACACGCTGATTGTTGGGTCTCTGTATCTGCTTTTAAAATTGTGGAGGAGAGGGTATCATACACGTGAAGGATTTAACATGAAAAAAAACCCTAAAAATAGCAGATGTTCAATACATTTTTTATTGATGGCATTTCCTAGTGAACAAGAAAGGAAGGAACCCAGAAAAGGCAGATTAGGAATTCAGATTGAGCACAGGGCTTCTCACCAAAATGAGACTCAAGCTGAGTTTTCAGACATGAATGGTGGAAAGGAGCTGCACTATTTAGTGAGCAGAAGACCAAGAATATATAAGACATGTAGGACCTGTAGCCCTGAAGGCAGTCTGTACAGAAAAGACACCAGTGCAGAGTATGACTCTGGTGTCAGTGGTGGCGTCATTGTTAGCATGGATCTAAACTTGCGAAAGAAGTAACTCAAGTCTACCGCTCTGCTTTATGAAGACACGTTAACCTGCCCCTTGTACTTGGATTTTGAACATTGCAGAATAATCAACTTTCACTTTATGTTGTAACATAACGTACTCTACTGCTTAAATAATGTAATGTGATGTTTACATAACGAGGGCGAGATTGTTTTTTCTGTGTGTTTACTAGTATATGCCAGTATCTGGACAAGGTTTGGCACCTAATGGGCTCTCAGTAAATACGTATCAATTGGATGAATTTCTGAACGTAGTACATCATCTGGCGAGATTATTGTGAAAACCACACAAATTAGTGGATGTAACTTCCTAAGGATATGGAAATCAAAACGGTGTGCTTGATTGCTAGCATTTTTCATTGCCTGTATATTTTAAGAATTATTCTGGAAATTACGCATTTAAAGTTAATGTCACAGTGAAGAAATATGCAGAAACTTTTAAAACTTCATCTGAGAAAACCGAGGGTTTGAGTGCCTCATTTCGTCAATAAAACAATACCTGAAATCAGATTGAGGCCTTGACAACCGATTTTTCATAACTAAATACATTTGTTGTATCACTACTTTACTTTCTTGTAAGAGGTCATGTATATTAGTGTATACTCTGTGTGCAGTACGAGTGTTTCAAAACAGAAACCTTGTTTGGTGATAAATTAGCTTAGAAAAAAACAGAACCATATTTTAAAGAGTCTCTCAACCCTACCACGATTTAATGTGTTTTTATAATGTACTCTAAGGGAAAAGAAAGAAATTCGAGAACTCAAGTAAGTCAGGAAACAAGCATGTCGTGGAGACTGATAATAATCGACTGTTAAGTGATATTTCAAGAAACATTAATACGGTTTTTTTTTTTTTTAATGTAGAGTTAATAGGACTGATCAGCCTTAAAATGAGGTCGTTTGTGAACAGCTCTTAATAGATTCAGACAGGAAAGGTTATCCGTGATAATGAGTTTAAATTGTTCTAGTTTTAAAAAACAGTTGCTGCTGTCTTCTAGGTATAGAGCACCGAGACTCACAGCATTCTTTCTTGGCATTTTTGAATACGCCTACCGATGGTCTGGATCAACTTGAAGTAAGTACTGAACTGTGCAAGTATTCTTTGTGGTCAGTTTCAAATTCAGGTTGTGATTTAAAATTTGTTGGCGGTGAAACGGTTTTATCACTTCCCACATAAAAGGGCCTAGAATCTTCTATAAACAAGAGCCTATTAAGAAAGGAATATGTTCTGTATTCTTATGGAAATGGTGATCACATGTATATGTAAGAAAAATCTAAGAAAGGTCTAAATATGAGCATCCCAAGATTTAAAAGAAATTTCATCCCTTCCCCTGGGAGACAGGAAATGCAGAACAAATCCTAACTTTTGAAGTAATGTTGACACTTTTGTTTTTTCTCCCAAGCATAGAGCCACAATTAAAAAAACAAAACAAAACAAAACGGTGAAAAAGGTCAATCTCAGGATAGAGCAGTGCTGGTTCTAGCTCCAAGTCAATTCAAGTTTTTTTAGGAGTTTACAATAGGCATACTTTTTGTTACAAGTATTACCTAGAGAGTGTTAGGAAGATTCCATAATAATGAAATAGTGACTGTATGCCTGTCAGTTTCTGCTGCTTAAATTCTTTGCCAGGGGGAAAAAAACCAAATTCATAAAGTATATTTTCGTCCCAGAAAATTCACGTTAGTGATTATACCTCTAGTAAACAAATAATCTTGTATCTCTGTGCAGAGCACTGTTAAAGGTGCCGGAGTTAAAGTAGTGGCCAAATAGACTGCGCCCTGCTCTCCTAGAGGTTACGTTCCAGTGGGAACAATTAGAGGCAGAGAGATCCCGTTACTCCTCAAGTGTTTCATTTAATTTGATTATTAATGATCTGCCATGCACTTCACCGTATTACGTTTTGGGTACAATATATGCATTGTATTTCATTGCTTTGGGATAGGGATCAGCTTTTAAAAGTAATTACTGGAGTTCTAAGTTTCGTGAGCAAGTGACAATGACTGCTTTTCTCATTTGTTTGTTTGAATTAATGTCATTTGCCTTTTAATTGTTTTACAAGATTTTTGATTTCTTATTTGTTCTTATTAAATTGCTTCATCCATATTTTCTATTTTTTTTATTGCTGTATTCGTTAAATAGGATTCCTTTTCTTCTTCCTCATCTTCACTGATTGATTTTTTGGATGACGTAAGTCTTTGATTTTCAAACCATCAGTGAATTGAATTGAAGAGTTTTGCCTAGTAATGCATTCAGTTTTAGAATGATCACACCTGGTAATTTACTTGTGAGACAAAATTTGCTTCTTGTCTGAAATGAAACAAAGGGTTTATTTTTATTAAACATCAGGAAGTGAATATGTACTTTGAAAAATGCTTTGGCCGTCAGGAATCTGGATTCCCTTTCTTTGCAACAGTTCTGAAGACTGGAATGCTTATTTGATTATTGTCACTATGTGGATAAATATATAAAAGGGCTCATTTTTCTTTTTCATGGCAATTTCTGTTTCACGTTCCCCTTTGCAGCATTTTGCTATTTAATTTTTATGTTAGTTAGAAGTAAACGTCTGGTAATAAAATCAGAAAAAGTGACGTATTAAATCTTTCAATAGATTTTATTGTAACATAATAATTGAGTACAAATCAATTTTTAGTGCTGACAGAATTTCTCTTCTAATGTGGAAAGTGATTTTAGTTAACATATGTGCTACATGCACTATAAATTGACTGCATTATCATTTTCTCTCCTAAATTAATTCTGTAGATTTGATCATTTAGAAGTCCCTGATGTCTTCACTCTCGTTACTGAAATGCCACCTGTCCGCGTTCTCTCTGTTCCACATTAAATGGCACAAAAATCCCTGTCATAAGGCATTTTGTTGTCCTGTTGAACATTTAACCTTTCTAGAAACTGGAAAATAGAATGGGTTCAGATGCAGATGTTCTGCGCAGAGCCCAGTTTTTAAACCTGGGGCAATTTTTATGTTTTATTTTTTGTGTTCTGTTAAACATAATTCTCACATTCAGAAGAGTACTTTGCATAATTTTCCACTCAAGAAAACTCTTGATCTAGGCTTAAACATTTTTTTTAACTGATTTTTTTTTCTGCCTTTGAAATACCATACCAAAGTGTACTATTTTCCATTCTGAATGGAAACTATTTCATCATTCTTGAGACGGTCCTAGTTCACTCTACGCTGTGATAAAAAGAGAACTCTCTTGATGTACAACAGTATTTCATGTTACCATCTACTGGATGTTTGTACTAAAATACTCAAGATGTTATTTCCATAGAAACATCATTCACTTGAAAGAGAAAGACAAGGAAGTTTGAATACATTCTTTTAATGGTTCCTTCCGCTAGAAAACCATTTCCTTTCTCTTTTTCTAACAAACCCTTCTCCCCGCCCCTTCCCCTCCCACACAAAGCTCTGAATGTAGAACACGGGAGCCCGGGTGTCCTGTGGCCGACGGGCCTGCTACAGGGACACCCGCGTGGCCCCGCTCTGTCCGCTGCCACCCGGCCGTAGTGAGGAAGCGTCCCGCTTTGACGTTCCTCCAGAACTCTCTTGTCCTCACCCACCGGCGCTCAGCCTGAGCTCAGTTCACACGGACCACCGCGTCTTAACCCGGCACAAAGGAACCCCTGTTACACAGCGAAAAGGAGTTGAGTTCACACAGGCTGAATCTTTCTGATCCAGGCGCCAGCTCTTAAAAAGCATGGTCTCTGCTCCCGAGGTTCCCCTTCCCACTTACTGGGTAAGCACATAAGGTGACCCAGATCCTGCCTCCACCACCTTCCAGGTGTGTGGCTGGGAGCAAGTTACCCAACCTCTCTGCGCCCCAGTCTGCTGGTCAGAAGAACAAGGGTGATAACAGCGGTACCGACTCGTAGGTGGTTGGAGGACTTAAGGGAACAGCGAACGTGAGGCCCTTGCCCTGCTCTTGCCCTACTCGTCATAGGCCGTTCACCCCCTTCCCAAGTTCCTTTAGCTTCCTTTCTTGTCCAGGAGTCCGTTGTCGCCTGAATGTCGCCTTTAGCCCTCTAACCACCTTTCCACCCCCACCCACGCGGGTCACCGCACCTTCCCCCTGAGTCGTCAAGTCAGGTCACCGCTGCGCGTTGATTTTTACATGTCAGGGACAAGGCCAGCCGTCAGCTCCCACTTTCAAACATAGTTCGTCGTCTTACTTCATATTCTATGGCCGGAGGCTCTTTCTGGTTGATGAGTACGACCGCTCTTCCCAGAGTCCTCATTCCGTTCACCCTCGAGGCCGTGGGAGGATGAGGTTTTTGAAAACCAGCGTCCGGTCCTCGGCACGCTTGCGCTCAGCAGCCGAGACGCGAGGCGCGAAGCTTCAGTTCTCTTCGGCGTTTGGGATCTTAAGGAACAGAGTGAATTGTGATCTTTGTGCCCATGCTCCTTGGAGTGTTGTGCGGGGCCGCCCCCGACAGCGAGCAGACTCTAACCCTCAGCCACCCCGCGCGACTCACCCTCACATCCTTCTCTGGCGTCGGCCTCACTGCTGCAGAAGGGGAAGCCGGGCACGCCACGGACCCGGAATTTGAATCGCAGGCAGGAACTCGTGGGTTTAGGAAGGGATAAAGCTGAGGTGGAGCAGGATTGCAGAAAGCAAGTTTTCTTTGGCCTCCGCACGCCATCGACCTCCTCGTCTGCTCGCCGAGGCCTAGCGACCTCGTTCTGCCCTCTGGTTTTTTAGAACCAAACCACCGGCCCCTCCCCGCCTCCAGAATCACCTTTGACTTCCTTAAGTTCAAAATTCAAGCGAATGCTAGAATCTGGGCACACTCAGAGCAGTTTCCTTTTAAGTTGCACCGTTTACACAGGTCTTGCTACGCATAGAGTTTCCAGTAAGCACGGCCTTGACGGTGGAGCAGTGTATGGAGGTTCCTTCCTTCCCTCTGATTCGGGCGAAGCACCTGCTTCTGTGACTCAGGAGAACTCAGGTGGTTGGGCTTTCCTACGTGCATAATCATGAACTTCTTCTGAAAGAGAAAAGAACTTGGCACCTGCTTCTGTGACTCAGGAGAACTCAGGTGGTTGGGCTTTCCTACGTGCATAATCATGAACTTCTTCTGAAAGAGAAAAGAACTTGGGATATATTCAGTCCATGCTTCTGGCCACCATTTATCACCGCCTTCTCCCATTAGTAAAGTGGGCGGTCTGCTGTCCCATTAGGGAAGTTTCTGGACTCTCAGTCTTTGGGGGAATAGGGAATTAGTGGCAACGGGGTACGACACTATTGAGGGCAGATAGAAGGGGGGTTAATTCATGTTAAAAGAAACTGACGTCACTCTGACCACTTTGTCTCTCGGGTCAGGCATTCCCACGTGTGGTGAGACACCAGTGACCGCAGGGTAGCCTCATCTTCTCTCCCAACCCCACACCCCAGTCCTAGACTGCCTGGGGTGACTCCATATTGGCCCAGCCTCCAGGTCCCGAACAGGGTGAGGGACAGGTGGAGCTTGGCAGTTTGGCCTTTCCCTCATCTGTTCCCTGCATCCCAGGGGCAAGAAGTCCAGGGATGACCAGACCACACTTACAAACTTCCCATCCTGGTCAGTTCGTTTTCTTCTTTTCAAAGGAACCAAAGATAATACTTGGCTTGACTGTATTAAAGGTAATGCTAATTATGGTCATCTAAATGAACCACTTGTTGTTGTATTTGGTAAACAGATTGTCATTTATTAAATCTGTGCCAGGTAGGTTTTGAGTTTTATTAAATTACGATTCTACACTCTGTTCATTTGGGCCAAGTTCACACACAAAAATGGGAATTGCCCATTTACCTGGCAAATGAGAATTTGCCAACTTGCTTTTGGGATGCTGTCTTAACTCTAGTGTGCCGAGGAAAGAGTAGACCAAGGAGTTAAAGGTCAGACATAAAGGAATAGAGTTAGTACCATTGGTCCGACTGTCTGATCCTCACAAACCCTGTTTTCTTGTATCCTGGCCAATTCCGAGAAGCCAGCAGTCGGAGAGTATTGACAAGCTCGTTCTCCTACTCCTCGTTTTGGCCTCATACTAAAATCTTGCTACGATGTCCTGAACTATTTAATTTCAGCCCGGCTCCTAGCTTCCTTCATTCATCTCTTCCCTGTAGAGATCTCTTGTCTCTCCCCTGGCTTCTTTTATGTTCTGTCATCACCAGTCACAGAAATCTGAGGCTTTGCAGCATTGTGTCAGCTGGATCTGGGGCAATTCGATCATCCATGAGAATCCGTGGAAGACAGAATTTCAAAACATACATTATAAAGATCTTTTCATCCTACGACCCACCCTAGGTGTAGATCCTGCTGAGAAATTATGGCATTTCTGATATTTCCTCCTTCAATTCTTTTTTTTTTTTTTTTTTTTTACAAAACTTCCATCCACATGTTAAATACAACCCAACTTGAAACTCACGTTTCAGGAGATTGTCATATGCAGCCCTTCTCTCATTTAGGCAGGATTCTATCTTAATTATATATACAAGATCTGTATTATATTCTCATACATTGAGGCAGTCTAGAGGGAAACACCCATGACCACCCAGACTTTCACTCTTCACTCTCCTGTTTAAGAAGACCTTTGGAATTCATTAACTGAATCTTAAAAGCTATTTGCCAAATCCGTGTCTATAAGATAAAGTACTTTTTTTGGTTTCTGCTTGTGTGCCGCCTCCTACGATCAGCCTGAGCATTACGGTGGCGACCGAGAGACCTAGGTAGAAAAGGCATAGTTTTAAAGTGTATATGATTAGAGATGAGGGCAACATACTGGCTTCTCCCGGGCTGTGAGACCAGTTCCACTGTTTGTACAAAACCGTGGTTGTGTGTCAGTGTGTAGAAGAGAGAGCGTAGTGTGTGTTCCTGTAATTGTATCATCAGGAAGCGGCCTAATTTCCCCTTCTTGTTGAAAACAGAAAAACAGCTGTCTGGTTTCTAGGTAGACACTTTGGGAAGAACATTATCACTATGATTTAGTATCATTATTAGCTTTATACAGTGCCAGCTGAGACCAGGTGTTGTCCTTCATACGCAGAGATGGTTTTGAGAGACGTTTTGAATTGTTTTTAGTATGGTGGCAATGTGTGTACTTTGAACTAGTCATGCATTTTTTCACGGATTCAGCACACTCCCAACTCTGCTCTAGAAGTGTAGAAAGATAGCCAGAAAGTCAAGGATTCTCTGTGTTAATCCTTGCACGGTGGTAGCTCCTAAGACGTAGCAGATGGAGACGTAGGCCGCGAAATGCTTATCATCTTGTTAGAAAAAATAAATCCATGGTTACGTGCTGCGCCATGTCGAAAGTGACAGGTGCCGTAAGAAATATTTCAGTTAAGTATTGCAGCATTTCAGAAGGATTCATTCAGTACTTACTAAGGATTTTTAAATTGATAGGTTTTATTACGATAAGCATGTTACAATGTTTCTTGCCCTGAAGAATCCGAGTCTGATGGAAAAACCACATGTGTAAATCAATAATTATAACACGATTGGGAAAATCAAACTAATAAAAGATATGGATTGTATATCATAGGAGTATAAAGGAGAGATACCTGACTGAGCCAGGCGGCTGCAGAAAGGCTTTCTGAAGGAACCAGTGCCTGAGTGGGGTCCCCACGGATAGATGAGTATGGTCCACGGAGTCCAAGAGGAAGGTGTGCTAGTTACACACTGGACGAAGAAACACAAATTGCTTAGGAATCTGCAGGCCTTCTAATCCCAGTTCACCATTAACTCTTCAGGACACGGTGTTCAAGTCCGCCCCCTTCCCATTTCCTAGAAAGAAATAATAGTTCCTGTTTAGCGATCTGCCAGAGTTGTACAGATAATACCGGTAATCCGGAATGATCTTCTTACCCTTCCAAGTTTTCTCTGGAATCTTCTGTGGCTCCTGTAGACTCCGTTTGTAAACTCCCTCCTCTAGGCCCCCATGCAAATCCTGTACGTCCCGCCTCCGGCCTCCCACAAAACTGTGCAGCAAACCTCAGCTACCACGTGAGGCCCACTGTTGGCGGCCTGGGGTCTTCCCCACCTTGTAAATACCTGACCCGTTGCAAAACCTCAGGAAATGTTACGTTCAGTTGAATATAGGGAGTTGCCAGAGGTAGAGATGGTTTATGTGTGTGAAGCTCTGCTCTTTGCACATCCCAAAGTTCCAGAGGCTTGGGACTGTTTTGATGCGGTTACTACCTGCTTATTGTTCTTGCTGTTTTTCCCTAATTACTGAATCTTCAATGTCAGAAAGGTGACAGTCCCTTTTGACTTAAGCCTAATATCCAGTCAAGGCGGGTGGTATCGTTGAAGTAACTGTTTTTGTTTTCATTCACGGTCAGTGATTCCAAAGGCCTAATTTAGCTCTTACCACTGGAAAGAATCATCTTTGAAAACAGTAAGAGTTTGGTAGGGAAAAGACCGGCCCGTGAAATATTTTATTAAGTGCTAACTGGCGCTCAGTCAGAATTATTTGGCTCCTTTTCGTTCTCCTGTTTCCAGTTGCTACTTCCAAACCTCCACAGGAAGGAGATTGTCCCTCGCTCACTGGAGCACCATTGCGTGGGTCACTGCGCGGGGTCCAGCGAAAGCGTTATTGTCACCTTAGCCCGAGTCCGAGCAGCCGTTTCTCCGCTGTCCTATCCTCCAGTTTTTCCTGAAAACAAATGTACTTTGAACCTATCAGAAAATGTGTCTCTCTGTGTATGTTGGTAGACTTTGTCTGTTAATACGGCGGGAGCCATCGAGAGTCGTGTGTATTTGTAACGTGTAGTATTCTCCTTTCTTTGTTGAAGCGCTCTCCGTCCTGCACTCCAGCTAGCAAAGGCAGACGTGTAAGAAACCACTGCACCGTGTGTCCCCACCCCACGCCCTCCTCCCTGTCTCTCACCCTTTTTGCCTGTGGTTGCAGAACACGCTCACGTCCCCGTGATGTGCTCTTACCTCCGCTGCATGCTTTGTGCTGCTGCTCTCGCTCTTGCCTTTCCGTATTTTCCTTTTCTTTCTTTTCCTTTTCTTTCTTTGGCTTGGGCCGTAAAGCTTTAGGAATGTTCGTCTACATTTCGGCAACCAAAAGACTCAAATTATAAGGTATCTTTTTCATGTTTAGTAGGAAAGAAAGTGATTCTAAAGTTTGCTGTCCAAATCAGTCCCCTGCAGAGTAAATGAGTTTCTCAGTAAGAATCTGATATGAGCAGATACGTGGAGATTTCCTAGAGATTTTAATTATGTAGAAAAAAGCTTGACGATTCATATTATGCAAAAGTCAAACGAATTTGGGGCAAGTTATAGATCTTATTGGCTATAGTTTGACGTAAATCCGTTCAGCAGAAATCTTTGATAGATTTTTTTAATGTAGTTCAAAGGAATGTCCCTAAATACATTTATAGATTTGAAGCCTTAATGTTGATAGCTAATTGTTTATATTCTAAGGTAGCTCCAAGATTTTTAGAAATATCGTGACATTCTTTATATATGTATTGGTAACCAACTGTCAGCATCATCCTGTACTAAGGCTAGGTCAGGGTTTGTCAGGATTAAATGGGCTAGGCCACTACCTCTATCCAGCACGATTCTGACATGCCCAGAGTGGGGGATGTATTTGTAGAAAGGTCTCAATTTCCCTACATCAGCATCCACCCCAATGTCATTATGCACAACACACACACTCCGTAGTTGAAAAGCAGTGGGCTGGCTGATGTTTGCTCTGTTTTTCATATGCGATGTAAAATAGTAACATTAAAAAGGAATGCCTGTCGTAGGTGGAAGTTTTGAAACCTGTCGTCGGCTTCATAATCGTTGGTATTGGTCAGCACCTTAAATCCAAAATTCTTGAGAATTCTTGGACTTGGAAAGAGCTAGATCATGGAATTCTCTGGTTTATGGAGAACGCGGGAAATAGTAGGGTGGCTCGATTAACCCTCCTAGAGCACATGTTTCCAAACTACTGCTTAATAGTGAATAAGCAGTTCGGATACCAGTGAGGCGGCCAGTATGACTTCAACTAGTACTCCATTGGTCAGTGAAGTCTTCGAAGAGATTGCTGGTTCAACCAATTTTTTTTATTATCCTGACATTTATAGGGTTAAAACCATTGGGTGCTTGGATTTATCAGATTAATCTTTGAATATGTGTTAAGTATATCGTATAACCTCTAGAAAGGAAGACCACAATATTGTGTGCCTAACGATATTAGGTTCAAATCATCAGCCTGTGACTTGACTAAATTTTTAACTGGTTTTTCTTTAACATGGTTACAGTTCAGAGAGATTTTATTTCGCTGGTTAAATATAGATTGTATCTCACTTGCCTTGCAGATTTCTAGGGGCCCTGACCCAGAACACTTCTGTGAGTCTTGGAATAGGGAGAAACTTCTGAGGGAAATAGCCGTTACAAGGTTCCTCCTGTTCAGTCTCTGTCTTCATCTTACAGGATGTGAATAAGCCTCACTGACTAGAGCCCACTGACTGTTTCTGTATGATTTTTTAAATGCAGATGTGATAGGCTTGGTAATCTGCTTCCCAGGATTTCTGGAGTTTTTCCTCGGTTATGTATCTGGCAAATTAAAAAAAAAAAAAACCTCTCTGAAAAGTGCTGATGTCTTGGAGGGAGCTGAGTGAAGAATTACCAGCTACTCAGCAGATCCATAGAAGCATCATGGCGGTACAGTGAGGGGCCCAGTGGCCCTGGGAAACAGCGGCACATTGCAGAAGGGACACAGGTCGTTACCATTCCTAACAGTGGCCTTGAATCTAACAGTGACGTACAATTTTGTTATAGCCTGTGTTTTTTAGACAAGCAATATGTAATACTTTTATAAATTTAAAATTCTTTAAGTGACTGTTAAATGTCAGATAAGTGAGGTATTACAGTTTAAGGTTTACTGGACTTTTATGTCCAGTGTGCTGGAAAGTCCCATTCTTTATAAATGGTGCTATTCAAGTAAGCATAGTATAAGAAAGATTGGTTACGAATACTGTTGTTAATGCTTGAATGTAAGTGGTTAATGGAAAGGTCCACAGTGTTTTCATTAATAGAAGCATTGAATTTTACAGTATTCCTTCCGAGTTTAGAACAGAGATTTTAAATAACATGTAGCCGAACTTTCTGTTTTCTGAAAACATTTGTAAAGTCTCCAGAGTAGATCTTCAGATCAATATATGGAAAATAATGGGAAATTTTCATTGAGTACCAAGTTATATTGTTTGTAATTAGTAAGATTGCACTTACTTGTCATAACCTTGAGTAATTTATTTGCTTTAGGATGATAAAATATTATATTTGCTGTTTCCCAAATGATCTAGTATTTCCATAATACTGTTTTTATCATAAGTTCAATTAACAGAAATAATTACATCGTTGAAAGTTTGAGGTTATAAAGTGTTCCTGAATACAGAAAAATTGGATTACTTGCCACTTTGTTTCCAAAATACTTCTAGCTTAAAGGATGATGATAATGGGGGTTTTTTTCTTAGAGTTTTAATTTTCTTAGAGTTTTATATTTACTAATGCAAAACAAAATGTTAGATGGAAGCTTTTTTTTTTTTAATCTAGATCAAATCCATATCAAATCTTGGTATCTTTTACTTTAAAACCAGGTTTCTTATGGGAATGTTTTGCTTTTTGTATCTGTTCAAATCTGTAATTATTTTGGAGTAGAAAAGGCCCATTGATAAATAGTCAAGATGAGTCGTTTTAGTGGTTTTTATTATTTATCAGAAAACCATACTGCGTAACTTGAGGACTTCACCTAAAAAATCAGATCTGATCCTGGGAGAGGAAAAAACTTTTCTGTTTGACTGCACTGCTCTAACAATACATTTTGTCGATCATTCAGGAGGGAAATCCTAACAGATTCAGGAAACATTATGGACTTTTTACATGGCAGTGTTATGTATCATGGATGATACCTCTGATAACTCATTCCGTTTTCCTTTTTTTCCCCAAACGGTAAAGCAGTAGGTAAAAATTACATTGGATATAGTAGATGTTTCTATTGCCTGCTCCTCAGAATAACTCCTGGAAGTGTGTCTACTTAGAAAAGAGAATTAGGTAACCAAAACAATAGGAAAAAAATTCACATTTATGTAAAGACATCCCTCATGTTTTCACAGTAGATTGCAGCTTAGAAATATTGAGTGAATGGCTTATACTATTAAGATTTGTTTCCAAGATCTTTCTCCAAATATCAGAAGGTGCTGTCCAATAAATATTAGCTATTTATTGTTTTTTGCTATTTTTCTCCTTTTTATCATTCCTTCTACAACCATTTACCCGATTAACGAATTATGATATCTCTGCTATTGGTGTGTATCATACTTATCAGCTTTTCCTGAATTATGAATTCAAGTCATTGCTTACATTGAATGCTATCCAGTTTTTCAAAACACAGAGAATTTAACTTCCATGATTTAAGTATATTACTAATGATTGTGTTATAACCATGATAATGGCTCAGAAGATAAGCACAGTTGATGTGCTGTCAATCAGTTGCTTTGCCTCCATGTTCTATGTGAATCATTGCCAGTTAATTTTCAAATTAATTTTAGGCTATCTGCAAAGTCTGCCTTCTAGTTATTGAGTATTTTGAAGGTTTAGTAAAATCAATTGCTTTTTAGTGGGTAGAATCATTAACTATAAGTGTGTTGGTAAGCTTGTAGTTATAGATAAAATTAGCATCTTGATAAACCAGTCCTGTTGGTGTTAATGAACACTTTGATGTAGAAAATATATAAGTGGTATTACGTTTTTCTTATTCTTACTGTTAAACCTCTTTTGAGATATTGTTTACATTGGCAGTAATGCAGAAAGGAAATGAAATATTTAAATCTATTAATCTAACAGGTATTTGCTTCCAACCCCTTTTAGAAGATCTGGGGAAATTTTTTTAGTTTAATATTCAAAACATTATTGCCACGAGTTTATTCTTCTGTACCAAACTTTGTTCCTTGTCTTTCCTAAGAAACACGCTTTTGAAAAATAAAGTGGTAATGTTTAAGCTTCACTTATACATTCACGTGTTTTAAAAAGTAAGAGTATCATCGTAAATGGTATAGCTCAACTTTTATAAATACACTCAATGCCATCTCAAAATATTACTCAAATATGTTTACTTATTTTAAATTTTTTAAAATAAGAACTACCTTGATTTTGTTTAATCTCTGGAATTTAGTTTTATTTTAAGAGCATATAGTTCCAAAAAGTATGGTAATTTTCATTATTCTGTTATTAGAATTGGTATTGGGTTAGGTTTTAAGTCTAAACGTTTCCTCTTTTGAATAACCAGTTTTTACCTCCCGCAGCTAAGAAAATCGTTTTAAAATCTGTCCTCATTCCTGTGGTTTTCTTTTTTATTTATGAGTAAAAACTGTGAGGAGAAAAAGACTTTTTATAAGTGACAGTGATTCTAAAGAGGGGCCAAGAGGTATGTATTTGAAGCCTCAAGAGTTCCCATCAGAGTCACTAATTTCTGTCATCACGGATGAAACCCCGAAGGCATCATTTTCCCTTTGTTCAGTATCACACCGTCAATGTCACATTTTCACAGGGTCGTGAAACATGATGGTAAATGTTTCAGTGACCAACTGTGGGCGGAGGCAGGGGGTGGGTTTTTAGGCGTGATGACTTCCGCGACGTACGCCTCCCCGATCCCGGCGCAGGAAAGTGTAAGTAACAAAGCCACCTGCCCAGCCCCTGGCCGCAGCCGTCAGGCCTGCTCCCCCTGCCGCCGGGACCCCTGAAAGCCGGCTCCCGCCCTCCTCGCACTGGCACCGGGCTTAAAGCCACTGCGCTCCCAGGTAGGAAGGAAGCCACTGTGTTGGCTGGTCAGCCCCGTTCGTCGGCAGCTTTGTCCTTCGTATGGGGCCTCGGCTCCGGTCTTCCAGTCACGCTTTTGTGTGACCGGCCAGAAGCTTCCGCTTTCTTAAGATGACTCAGTTCTTCATACTCAGCAAAGCCCCTACTCAGACACTTCTTTGAAACTTTATGACAGGGGCACCTGGAGGGCTCGGTCGGTTAAGTGTCCGACTCTTGGCTTCAGCTCAAGTCATGATCTCACGGTTTCGTGAGCTCGAGCCCCACGTCGGGCTGTGCGCACCAGTACTGTTTGCATATCCGGTCCGTGTTCGTTGAACCCTTTCCCCCGCGGACTCGTACTCAGCTTGCCATTACATAATCTTACGGAAACTAGCAGGAGGAGATTTTCAGAAAGTGGGACCTTTCTGCCTTATTTCCAGCCCAGGTTTATACTCCAGATTGATGATTTGAATGGAACACCTTCCCCATGCCTGTCCCTGAGCAAATTTGTGAACTGGGCAGAAATCGTCCAAGACTGTCATTTTCTTCTCTCTTTACCCCCCTCTTCCTGGTCAGAGTTCACTGGCAGGAGAAAAAGATAATGTAACTCAGGCTCCATGATCATTAAAGCCTTGAGTGGAGGTGCCTCTGGTACAACAGAAAGAACACAGAATTTGAAGGCAAGGGTGGGATTCAGGCCTGGGTCTCCCACTTCGTAAGCTGTATGAGCTTTCTGAAACGGACCGCATCGCCCGCTCCGAGCTGGGGCGCGGCCGGTATGCTTCAGTCCGAGTGCTCCAATTTTTAAAATATTGAAGTGCTTTCCCAGCTGTGAAGTACATATGTACAGTCTTTAAGCTGACTGTTCTCTTTATTGACTTGTCACTTCTGATCTAAGCATTGTCCTTGCTGTACAGCACATTCGAAACAAATTCCCCTAACCTCTTTTCCAAACTGCTTTCCTCGCCTTTTCACTTTAAACACACGATCCTGGTCATTTTGAAAATTGCCAGACGGAACCAGTCATTGATCAGTATGCTCAGTCTTTAATGCTCAGTTTTAACCCAACGTCTTTTGAGTCTCTAAAAACATTCGGTTAAAAGGGTGCGGCTGAGTGTGAGTGCTGGCATTTCTGCCGCAGAATAAGAGGGCGGAATCGCCTGCAGTGACAGACACAAAGCTGATAAGTCTGTTTCTTTTGCCTGCAAGTGATGCCTGGTAGAGGCCCAGATGTCGTTCTTACAAAGGGCAGAATTATCTCGAACCTGCAGGACATAACCTCTGTGAAGTCCTCTGCACTTGTGGGAGATTTCTCTTGTGAAACACGAGCGTTTCACGTGGACTGCAAGAACATAGAGTAGAGACCGGCACGCAGAGTGAGAGGTCGGCAGTGAGGCCTGCAGCATGGCGGTACCTGTGGTCATCTTTCCCTCTGTTTACGGTAAAGCGAGCGGTCCTGCTTTTGTGGAATGACGCTTCCCGGAGGTGAACGTTCAGGCTGAAGTGCGTTTTCCTCTCTTCACAACAAATGTTACCGTGATTGTGCCTTACAGAAATTCGCTAAGAGCTGCACGCTGTTTGAAAGTGGTATGCTGGGTTTTTGTCGTTCCTGGCTTCTCCTAGACTGATCCCGTTGAGAACACGTGTGTGCGGAATCCGAGCGTCCGGGTTTGCATCCAGTCGAGGTCCACATGTCCTCCCACTTCTTGTGAAGCTGAGCCAGCTAAGGTGCCTCCCCGGGGTAGCCCCGCTCTCCAGCTTGTCACTTGTCAGAAAGAGGGAATCGAAAAACAAGTGAAAGCCGACTCTTGTTTGACTCAAATATATTCTGTAATAAGTCACAGTCTACTGGAGAGCATTGCATTATTATTATAATGTAAATAGGACCGTAAAACAAAAGCAGAAAATTGTCCCCCCCAAGTTCAACCTAAAACAGACAAACACTTATTTCACTAGAAAGGTAGTCTGTATCTGAAGTAGAGGACTGTGTGGAGCAGAGGGCGGGGTTCTCTAAATCTTGGAATTATCAGATACAAACCTCGGAGGCACACAGCCATGTCAGGTGCGATTCTCAGATTTTAACTCTTCTGATCTAAAAAGATATGTGTAACTGCCACAAAGTAGAGCTTAAAATTAAAATTGCCATTGCCGGCCGCTGAACAGTTTAACTGCCCATCAGCAGTAGGCATTCGGCCGTCCCCTGCCTTGCGGTAGCACAAAACCACCACGACCACCACACCAGTGTTGTTCTGCACCCCACGTGAATGCTTTCAAACAGCCGGCTGGCCACTTTTCTCAGCAGAGGTCATTGTCTCAACAAGTCGGAAGGGCGTCGTGCCTCAGTGGGTGCGGCTCAGATCGCGTCCGCTCCTCGAACAGCGCTGCCGCCGCCCCTTTGTTTCCCGTGTCGTCTCTGGAGCCGGGAGCAGATGGCCCACCTGGGAAAGCTGTCTGAAATGAAGGGATCCGTGGTTCGAGTCTAACTGGGTCTTTTCCAACCCTGCGAGCGACGACCACAGACCGCTTAAGTTGATGACGCTCTGCTTTGTCTCAATCGTTGAGTTTATACGTTTTGACTGTTGAAATCTTTGGAGCGTAGAGAGAATAGCAAACGCCCGTGTGGCCACCATCCACAGGTGTAGCAGATGTGGACATTTTTGCCCTGCTCTTTGCCAGTTTGTTTTCAGAGAAAGTTGAAACACCCTTCCCTGTACCGTTCCCCTTCCTCCTTCCTCCTTCCTCAGACGCATCTAAAGACCCTGCCATTGACGTACTTTCTCTTCTTCAGTTTTACGTTTTACTTCATCTGTAGACAGCAACCATACCTGATAACATTTGCTCTACGTTTATGTTTTACACACAGGTTATCTGTATCTTCCTGTAACCGCTTTCATTCAACGTGATGCTTTTGAACTTTCCTCCTGCAGATACGTGTCCATTTAGTCCACTCGTTACGACCGTTACGTCATATTGCGTTGTATGAATATACCACAACCATGTATGCATCCTCTTGTTGTTGGAAATTTGGGATATTTAATAATGTCATATTATTGGATATCTGTTTCCAATTTTTGTTGTCATAATCAGTGCTGAAGTGAACATTCTAATAGCTGTCTGCTTTTGTGTGTGCAGAGTGTGATTAGCTATGTACCTGGGAGTTGAATTATTGGATTGTATGGTATGTGCATTCTCAGCTTTAACTAGATTTTGCCAAATTATTTTCCACAGCGGTTGAACCAATTTTCACTCCCACCAGCAATGTGTGAGAGTTCCCCATTTTCCCACATCTTCACCAACCCTTGGTACTGTCACACATTAACTTTTGCCAATTTGATGGGTATGGAGTGGGATTTTTAATTTGCATTTGTCTGATCTTAGTGTTAACTCAGCATCCTTTTGTATGTTTATTGACCACTGGTGATTTGCCTGTATATGTCTTTTGTCTGTTTTTCCATTGAATTGTTTCTTTTGTTTTGTCACTGTTCTTTATATAATCTGGATACTAATCCTCAGCTGGCTTATATGCACTGCAAATACTTTCTTCCCATCTGTAGCTTATTTTAAAATTTTATTTGGTATCTTTTTGTCTTGCAACAGTGTTTATTTTAAAGTAGTCTTATATATATATATCAATCATCTCCTCTATGACTCCCGTTTTTTTCATGCATTTCTAAAGCAATTCTGCCCTGTGCAGCATTTATAAAAGTTTTCTTCCATATTTTTTCTGAAAGTTTAAATTTTTTTTATTTTACATGTTTAAGACCTTAAGCTGAAATTGGTTGTTACAAATTATGCGAAATGGGGTTCTAAATCCGTTTTTCTCAGGGGTTCCTGGGTGGCTCAGTCAGTTAAGTATCCTACTCTTCATTTTGGCTCAGATCATGATCTCACGGTTTGTGAGATCAAGCCCTGCATCTGGTGCTGCACTGACAGCACGGAGCCTGCTTGAGATTCTCTCTCCTTCCCTCTCTGCCCCTCCCCCTCTTGTTCCTTCTCTCTCTCTCTCTCCCTCTCTCTCTCTCTCTCTCCCTCCCTCTCTCTCTCTCTCTCTCTCTCTCTCTCTCAATCTGTGTCTTTCTCAAAATAAACTTTAAATAAATAAATAAATCTGTTTTTCTCATATGAACAACTAATTCTCTTATATTTCCCTCATTGATTTGTAAAACTCTTTCTGCTTTATATAAATGGATCTGTTTGGGGGTTCTTTATTTTCTTCTTCTGGTTTTGTTTTTTGTTTTTTGGGTTTTTTTGTTTGTTTGTTTTGTTTTTTGGTCTGTTCCTGCACCAGCGTCACATTGTCTTGATTACTGTAAGCCTGAAGTAATTCACCTGGTGTGATCGACCACTCCCACCCACCTTATTCTTTTTCATTTTCTTTTTTTCACCCTTTAGTTTTACATATGACTTTTGTGATCAGCTTGTCAGATTCCATATGGGGCTTTTGATTAATTGTGTTGAATTTATAGATTCATCTGAGGAGAATTGACATCTTTGTGGTTGGGTCTTTCCGTCTGTGAACATGATATATACATATCATTTAGATATTCTTTTATATCCTCCGATAAAGTTTCATTTTTTTTCTTTATTAGTTGACTTCAAATTGCTTGTTAGATTTGTTCCTAGGCATAGGTACCTTGAAGAATGGGATCTTTTCCAAATAGTATTTTTATTTGGCATTGCTGGTCTTTGTGAACTCTGTTAATCTTGTCTCCAACACCCTTACTTCATTCCTTTTTATTCAAAACTTCTCTTAGATTTTCTGTGTAAATTCTAATGTCAATTTTGTTTCCTGTTGTTTTTTATTAACTTTCACATAGGAAGTGTTGCTCTCTTTTAGTTCTCATGTTTACCTTTTTCGGCATTAATTTATAAATAGGGTTGAAAACTTTTTCAAGCTATTTAAAGGTAAATTAAATTTAAAGGTAACCTCACAATTAAGCAGAAAATTCTGAGAAACTCCATTCTATTCTAAGGTTATTTAGCATATAAAATATTCGGTTTAATATAGTAACAAAGACAAAGACCATCCATTTTTGTCTTAATGTTTTAAAATATTCTGTAACTTTGTTCAAAGCTAGCTTTTTCCTCTTGCCTGCTTGCTTCACATCCTAAAGTAATTCTTTGTGCCTTTTTTTTTAAACTTCGCTAATTAAGTGATGGCTCTTTTCCAGTAAAATCACTGGTTCCTTTCATTAAAAGAAATATCTTACACTAATACCTATAGAATAAAGATATGACTTTTAACTTTTAAATTTGCATGTTAAGTTCTGAATTCCAATAATATTAAACAGTCTAGCTTCCTTCTTTGGAAATTGATTTCTGCACAAAATCCCATTAATCATTCTCTCTCTCTCTCTTTCTCTCATCCTCACTTCCTCATTCTACACACACGTGCACACATGCACATGCACACACACATACACACACACACTTAAACACAAATCCAGTGAATTGTGTTCCATATATGTAACATACATTCTGTATATAGAAGTTAGAAGTTAAAAGACTTCTAAATATTTTGATTATAAATCCTGCTTTAAAAAACTCAGGAACTTTTAAGAATTATTGGGGGCATATTCAGATGAACTCGAAAATTAATATCCTCATTTTTTATGTAGACTACATGCTGTGATGTTTTTGTTTTCTTTGTGGATTCTCTTTTCTAAATCATTTCTTTTTAAATTTTGAGACAATTATTTTTTTGCTAATTGAGCAACTGTTTCGTTTGTAGATGTCGCAGGCTGAAATTTAAATTATCAACACTATGAGAATTTTAGCTTCATTGAGATATTATTTGCCTTATTGATGTCTTGCTTGGCTTTATTTACTTTGATTTATTTTTAGAGATGTTTGAAATAGATGGAGTGTTTCATGATCTCTGTTTCCTCTCTTGCCCCCGGATTCAGACTGTAGACAGTACTCCTCTTCCTGTTCACACACCGACCTTAAGGAAAAAGGGATGTCCTGCTTCAACTGGCTTTCCAGCTAAGGTACTCAATCTAGATACAAGCATGATGGGTTCTGAAAAAAAAAGTACTAATAATGGGTTTCTTCTGCTTTTTGTATTTGTTGTAATTTGTGCTGTTGGTTCCCTCACAATCACACACATAAAAAGCTTGGAAAGAAAAGAAAAGAAATTGTATATGAATGGAAATAATCACCACCTGGAAAGGTAGGACGAGTGTTGCAGACCTTGTTTTCTTTTTATTCCGTCTTTTCTCAATTTTTTTTCATTTCAGTCTAAATCAAAAATGACAGTTGAGAATGGGAGGGCTGTCTTGAAGTGCACGGTTTGGTTGGTTTTATTTATTTGGCGAAAAAGCTGACAAGTTGGGAGTATTACACCTTTTCTTTTTTAAGCATTTCTGAGTTTTTGAAACATTTCTGTTTTTGAAGTATATTCTCCTTTTACTTCATGCTGTTAAAGATTTTTTTCAAATCAGTTATGGGCACTTAACGAATTGAAGGGGAAATAAAATAATTGAGAAACCAATTTTTCCAAAATCCCAAACAACTTTTTATTATTAATTATTCTCATTTTAAAATATAAAATCTGGAATCCATAGTAGTGGAGGAACAGATGACTTGAGTATACCGTACACACAGCATTAGCTTGCACACAAACACATTTTTGATTAAGGAGAAAGACTACAGACTTGCAGAGTTCAGAAGAATGCTGGATTTGTGTCTTGCCAGTTCTTCGGGGTTACGCTTTTTTTTTTTAATACGCAGTCTCATTTAACGTTTATTTATTTTTGAGAGAGACAGAGCGTGAGTGGGGGCGGGGTAGAGAGAGAGACAGAATCCGAAGCAGGATCCAGGCTCTGAGCTGTCAGCGCAGAGCCTGACATGGGGCTCGAACTCACGAACCGTGAGATCATGACCTAAGCCGAAGTGGGATGCTTAGCTGACAGAGCTACTCAGGAACTCCAAAAATGTTTACTTGTTTTGAGACAGAGAGAGAGCAAGTGGGGGACGGGGAGAGAGACAGGGAGACACAGAATCTGAAGCAGGCTCCAGGCTTTGAGCTGTCAGCACAGAGCCCGACTCGGGGTTCAAACCCATGAACCGCGAGATCATGACCTGAGCCGAAGTCGATTGCTCAACCCACTGAGCCACCCAGGCGCCCCTCTAAGTATTTGCTTTTAAATAATATCTACTATTAAAGTTAGATATACAATTAACAAAATAAATGTATAATTGAACCATAACTCGAGAAGGTTTAGCGTTCTAGAAAACACAGATTGGCATTCGTTGCTTATCTGCATAGTTAGTTCATGTAGGTAATACAATAAATGGAAATTTCTCATGAAGGGAGATTATTGCTTCTATGCTTGCTCTCTTTTTTGTGGTCTCCTTGCTTCCGTTTTCCCAAATTGAACATCTTGAAGTCTGTTACTGTGAGGAATAGTGCTTAGAGGACTCACTGTAAAGAAGATGTTGAGGCCGCTCATGGAAGAATTTAAGACTGAAGTTGACAAGCCACTGAGAAAGAGACATGTTTAGTGAGAAATTCAGCTGAATTACTGTTGTTTCATTCTATTCATTGTAACTATGACTGAAGTATTGGTTATGGTAGAACATGAAGATTTAGTTGCTTAGCTCAAGCTCCTACAAAGAAATTCTAGAAATTGGAAAACTTAAATGACCTCCCTCCCCAGAATGTAAACCTTGGGCAGACCAGAGAATGAGAGACAGGTTGGTGGATCCGAAAAGCTAATGAGATACACAGAAGTATAACTGGTATAAAAGAAATACAATCTGCATAACCTATGCTAGATAAAGCAAAATTTTGAGGCCAAAATATGAATTTAAAATAAATAGGCACAATACGTATCCCAAAGAGACTTCAAAAAAAAGTATATTGGTAACAGGGAGTGGGATAAGGCAGCTGTGAAGAAAAACAATTTGCAAGTGCTCACATGAAAATATAACTGCTGACGTAAAGTACCCAGCAGACAGCCTCAGTGGAAGGAACAGACTGGATATAGCAGAAGAACAAGTTAGCGAGGCGGGAGATGAGATGGCTAGTCTAAGACGATACATGGTAGAAATAGTTTCAGTATCTCTGTAGTAGGACTTTCAAGGGGAAAGAAACAAATATAGAGTTAGAAGTACTGGAAGAAATAAATCACCTAAAATTTTCCAGCACTTAAAGCTGAAAAACCTCACATCAAAATACATCATTATGTGCTAGAGAGAATAGATTTTTAAAAACTCACACTTAGACACATTATAGTCAAATTTAAGGATATCACAGATCGAGAGAAAGTTCAAAGTGTTAGAAGGAAAAGAACTGTGAACCCTAAAATATTAACCCAGCTATAATATCAACTATGAGAGGAAGTTAAAAATATTTTCATGTGTACAAGAATTTAGTTTATTATTGAAAAAAAAAAAAAACCTCATTGAAAAACTCTCATATACACTAACTACAAACTACCGGAAAGGAAATTAAGTAAACAATCCCATGTACAACTGCATGGAAAAGAGTAAAATGCCTAGGAATAAATTTAATCAAGGAGATAGATCTGTTCACTGAAAACTATCGGACATTAATGAAAAAACTAAAAAGACACCAATAAATGGAAAAATATTCTGTGTTCATGGATTAGAGAAATTAATGTGGTTAAAATGTCTTTAGCACATGGCAGTCTGTAGATTCAATACAGTTCTTATCAAAATTCCAGCAGCATTTTTCACAGAAATAAGGAAAACAATGCTACAATTTGTGTGGAACCACAAAAGACCCCTGAACAGCCAAACAGTCTTCAGAAAGAAAAAGCTGGAAGCGTCACACTTCCTGATTTCAAACTGTGTTACAAAACCATAGTAACCAAAATGGTATGGTGCTGGCATGAAAACAGAAACATAGATCAGTGGAATAGAATAGAGAGCTCAGAAATCAATATGCATATGCCTGTTTATTGAACATACATATGATCAATTAATTTATGACAAAGGCACCAAAAATAGACAATGGGGAAAGGATCATCTCTTCAAGAAATGATATTGGGAAAACTGGACAGTTACATGCAAAAGAATGAAACTGGACCGCTTTCTTATACCATACACAAAAATCAATTCAAAATGGATTAAAAACTTGAACATAAGACCTGAAACCACAAAACCCCTAGAAGAAAATAGTGGGTAATCTCCTTGAGCACTGGGCTTAGCAGTGATTTTTTGGATTTTTTTTAATGTTTATTTATTTTAGAGAGAGAGTGAGCAGAGGAGGGGCAGAGAGAGAGGGAGACACAGAATCTGAAGCAGGCTCCAGGCTCCGAGCTGTCAGCACAGAGCCCAACGCGGGGCGCGAACTCACAGACCGCGAGATCACGACCTGAGCTGAAGTCAGACACTTAACTGACTGAGCCACCCAGGCGTCCCGATGACTTTTTGGATTTGATACCAAAAGCAAAGACAATGAAACAAAAGCAAAAGTCAGTGAAGTGGAACTACATCAAACTGAAAAACTTCACAGCAAAGAAACCCATTACCAACATGAAAAGGCAACCTACAGAATGAGAAAAAATACTGTAAATCATGTATCTGGTAAGGGGTTCATATCCAAAATAGAAGAGCACTCCTGCAACGCAATAGCAAAAACCAAAAACGTAATCCAGTTGAAAGATGGGCGGAGGACCTGAATCAACATTTTCCCAAAGAAGATATACAAATAAATGGCCAACAATTACATAAAATGGTGTTCAGTATCACTAATTGTCAGGGAAATGAAAATCAAAATGACAATGAGATATCACCTCATGCCTGTTACGATGGCTGTCATCCAAAGGACAAGAGATACCAGGTGTTGGCAGGGATATGGAGAAAAAGGAACCCTCGTGCACTGTGGGTGGGAATGTAAATTGGTGCAGCCACTGTGGAAAACAGCATGGAGGTTCCTCATGCAATTCAAAATAGAAGTACCATGCGGTCCAACAACTCCACTTCAGGGCATTTATCTGACGGAAACAAAATCACTATCTGAAAGAGATACCTGCACCCCCATGTTCAGTGCAGCATTATTTACGGTAGTCAGGACATGGGAATAATCTACGTGTCTGTTGACAGATGAACGGATAAAGAAAATGTGGCACATGCACACACACACACACACACACACACACACTGGAATATTACACAGCCATAGGAAAAAGGAAAGTCTTACAATTTGTGACAACGTGACATGGGTGGGCTTCGAGGGCATTTTGTTAAGTGAAATAAGAGATAGACAAATACTGTATGATCTCACTTATGTGTAGAATCTTAAAAATCTGAACGCCACAGAAATGGAGAACATATTGGTTGCCGGAGGTGGGGCTGGGAAATTAGGGAAATGGCTGAAGGAGGCTAAAAGGTACAGACTTACAGTTATAAGGTAAGTAAGTTCTGGGGATGGATGGAAAGCATGGTGACTCTAGTTAAGAACACTGTATTGTATATTTGAAACTTGCTAAGAAAGTAGATCTTAAACGTTCTCCTCACAAGAAAAAAACAATTGCAACTATATGAGGTGATGTGATGGGTGTTAACTTACGGTGATCATTTTGCACTACATACGTCCACCAAGCCATTGTGGTAGACACCTTAAACTGACATGTTTTATGTCAGTCATCTCTCAGTAAAACTGGAAGACAGAAAAGTAAGTATTCTTAGAGGAAGTACTCCATCAAAAAAGATGGATAAAGCCACATGGCCGCTGTGAGAGATTTGGGAAATAGGGTGACTAGTATCTCAGAGAACTTTCCTGTGATCTACAAACATAAGGACCCTCGCTCTACAAAGTGGAAGGGAAAGGAAATGCAGATTCAGAGCAGTCCAGAATTAAGTTCGAGGCAAACACAGTGGAGGTGAGTGTAAGGGTCAGATGAGGTGAACGTGGTTAGGCATTTGTCTCTCCTTGGGAAGCGCTGCGGAGACAGCATAGCGTGGTCGTTACCGTGGCAGGTTCCCAGCAGGGTCTCCCGAATTGCATGCTCCGCTCCGTCACGGACTCTCTGGGTGGACGGACTCAAGCGAGTTACGTACCTTTCCCTGCTTCATTTCTTCATCAGAAAACGAGTACAACCATAGGACCCATTTCACTGGATTCTTTGGAGTTTTAAAGAAGCTTAATATTTGTAAATACCTTAGAACAGTACCTGACAGAGTAGTATCGTGTAAACGTTTAAGTATTGGCAACTTGATGAGGAAAGTGAGCCCAAGTGTGGATCTCAGCAGGCTGGAAGAAATAAACAGAAGACGAGCACATAAAATGTGTGATTTTCATACCTGCAGAAAGAATGCTATTCAGTGAATGACGGCAGGAAAGAGAAGAAAACATGGTGGCCTGGTACCGATAACCGTGCAGTGAATTGTCTCAAATCCTAATGGCTTAAAAAAAGATGTTTTTATGACGCTCCCAGTTTTGTGGGTCTGAATTTGAGAAGGGCTCCCCTAGGAAGTTGTCACTAAGGGTCTGCCGTGGAGGGTGGCCAGCTGTCAGCCGAAGCTGCAGGTGTGTGCAAGTTCGGCTGCGTGTCCAGGACGGCTCCCTCCGGTGACGGACAGCTCATGCTCGTGGCCTGTCCAGATGACGGCCGCAGCCTTCCTACGTGGTGGCTGGCTCTCCAGAGTGGGCGCACCGCGAGAACCAGCGAGAAGCCGCGTGGCTGAACGCAAAGGTGTGCGCAAGGGGGTAAGAGCAAAGGAACGCAGATGTCACAGATACACACCATGATGTGGAGTTTAAGGTGTAAAACGTCAAGGGGCATGAAAGGGGGCAGTGTATACCAACAAAGGGAATAATAGACAAAGAAGATCGTGATCGTGAATGTGTATGGGCCTGACAGTTAAGCCCCACACTACCTGAAGCAAGAACTGAGAACTCGGAGAAGCAGGGTAGAGACAGATTGGAGATTTTGATCCACACTGATCATACCGACAGCATAGTGGGGCAAACGCAGGGCAGAGGACGGAGGGTTAGTGCCCACAGGCACCAAGAGCTCTTACAAACCACAGAATGAAGTGTGCCTGAGGTAACTGGCCAAAAGCCTGGAATAAGCAGATGAAAAGTCAAAATGACTGACACCGAAAAGATGGTCAGGGGGCCTGGGTGGCTCAGTCAGTTAAGCCTCTCACTCTTGGAATTGGCTCGGGTCACCATCTCACGGTTTCGTGAGTTTGAGCCCCGCATCAGGCTCTGGAGCCTGCTTGGGATTCTCTCCCTCTCTCTCTGCCCCCTGCCTGACTCATGCTGTCTCGGTCTCTCTCAAATAAAAGAATTTTTTTTTTTTTTTAATGAAAATAAAAAGGTGGTCAAACTTACTAGAAGTTGGGGCAAAGCGGTTTAAAGTAATAATGAGTGGTCTCTTAGCATTTGTGGTGTACGTGCCCTTGTTATCAGGATACTATGACGCATTACAGGTGCCAGTGTGATTCAGTTCCACCTTTTTAAATGCAATGTAAAAAAAATTTGATGAAAAATACATGTCAGTGAGTCTTTAGAATCCAGTGAATGGAGGATTCTGGGAACTTGGTCACCACGGCAGCAAGGTTTTTAAATCTCTCCATGAAAACAGACCAACTGAATAGATATGAAAACTTAAAAACAAACAAACAAACAGATGGGACCTGAACAGTAGATGAGAAGATTTTCCCATGAATTCCAAAACTCAAACTGATAGGGGAAAAAAAAAAAAAAGTCATCTGAAGACTCCCCATTTTATTAAACATCGTGCTAGAAAAAACAGAGGTGAAGCAGAGGGATTCATGATAATCCCAGAGCCAGAAAACCACAAGCACGAGCACGCGCTGCTGGGCATCTCAAAGACAGAAGACACAGAAGTGAGTTTCCAGCCTCCACTCCTTCCTGCAGCCAAGGGCAAGGGAGTAGACACGGTGAGAAGGTGGTCCAGTGCTATGATTGTAAGGTCTCGGAACCAGCTGGTCAGAATGTCCTTCCAGATGGCAGCCCCAAACTAAGGAGGGCTGGCGGGGATTGGTTCAAAACTGAGCCAGACAGGAAAGGAAAGAGAAGGTTCAGACAATGAAGGAGAGTGGGGAGGAAGAGCTCAGAAAGCACAAGGTCATTTTTAAAAATCATTTTATGAAAATGATAGAAAAGAGAGTCAAAGGCCTGGAGCTAGAAGAATTACCCTGGCCCACCCCACCCTCATAGACGTACAGGAAAAGTCATTTCGCTTGAAAGTGAGGAACTGAAAATGGTCACAGTCAAATCTCACACGCACAAAACGGGAAGAGCGGGTATTGTATCTTCACAAAAAATGGAAGTGTGCCAGAAAAGGCCGTCTGCAAAACCAGTGAAAACTGCAATCAGTGTTTCAGAAGAAATTGAGGGAACGGTAGAAGCTGTGAAATAAAAATTGGAAATTGCAATCTAGAAACTTAGAAATGAGTGCTGGAGAATGCAAGATTTGAGGAGACATGACAGCAATCTGGATACAGCCTGACCTGTAAGGAATTTGGGAGTAAATAAACTCAACAGATCACTTATGAGAAACAGAAGATGGAAAGGAGATTTTTTTAATCAAAAAGTGAGGGAAAGGTAAAAAGGATTTGAGAAAAGTGATGGACAGAAAAGAAAGGCAAAGAGGGGCCAATGTTTATATAATAGGAGTCTCTGAAAGAGACTCTGAAAGCAACAGAAAATACGAAAATCTATATTCAAGAAGATTTTCCAAAATAAAGCAGACTTGATTACCCTATATGTTATCTAACTAGAATTGAAATAAAGACTTGAAGCAAAAAATAAAATAAAGCAGACTTGAAACTCCTATGACAGAGGCACACACCATAACCGAAAAAATAACCCAGACAAAACAAAACACATTCCAGCAAACTATTGGTCTTTGAAGAAAAAGAAGAATACTGGACACATAGGCAAAAGTAGTAAGTCACTCAAGGAGGAAAAAAAATGAAATTTTCATCAGACTTTTCAATAGCAGCCCTACACCAGAAAACAATCGGATAACATTTAAGATACCCGAGGAAAGTGTGAGTCAAAGGTTTTTCCAGCCTTTTTGACTTTGTGTTTGACAACTTTATTGAGGTATAACTGATAAACAAAAAACGGCATGTAGTTAATGTAACAACTTGATGAGTTTGGAATATCAAAGATTTTTGAGGATTTTAGGTTTTTTAAGGATAATAAAGCACCCGTGAAAAATAAAAACCACAGAACATGCAAGAACTCAAGAAATATTGTTCCCACAAGCCCTTCCGGAAGGATACAGAGAGGACAAGCGTCAGATCAACCAGAATGATAAGGCACCAGGTACCTTTAGGGACAGGAGTGAAAGGAGGAGTCTAGAATGAATTGGGGAGTTGGTTCAGAATCCACAGAAAGCACTGTTAGAGCATCTTTCAAAACTCAACAGCTTACCCCCCCAACTCAGCAGTATGTTCATTTTGTGGAATAAGCAAGCCAGAGACCACAGACTGAGGGACGCCAGGCTCAGTGGTTGGTGAGAGAGGGGAGGTGTTGAACTAGAAGTAGTGAGATTTTGCAAAAGTGTGCAAACTGAAGGTAAGACTCCAAAACCCATTTCCCCTGCTTAGCTCCCAGAATGTTGGCGATGGGTTTATCGCTTCCTCCTTCCGTCCCTTCCTTGGAGGATTTCAGTGGATTCTCTGAAGAAATTGAATGGCCCAGAAAAGACTTCCAGATAATGGCAGTTGAGAATCCCAAAGAGACAGCTGGGTTCTTATCAATGGCACATACACACACATACTGCCCAAAAATAAACCAAAAAACTTTCCACTAAGCTTTTTTACTGATTTACATTTAAATACGAACAAATTCCCAAGAATCAGCAGATATTTTAGGAAATCCACTAGCAAAAGAAAAAGATCCAAAGAAACAAAAAATTTCCTATTTTCGTTGAAGGATAAAGAGGCAGTGCCACGCAGAAGGAACAAAAAGGAATAACTAGAAAAACAGGAAGAGTCCTTTGAAAGTTAAAGATAGGACAAGCATTTAAAAAATGTTTTAGATGAGTTGGGACATAAATTTGAGAAAATCTCTTAAAACTTATTGCAAAAGGATGGATAGAAAATAAAATTTGAGAAATCAATATCCAAAAAACAAAAAAATTCCGGTAAAATAACAGAAAAAAAGAAAAGGAAATTGTACTAAATAATACACTTTCTGTAACCGAAGGGCAAGATTCCTGTGTGCAGAGTCCTGCCAGTTCCCAGCACGGTGGGTGACAGATCCCTCCTCCTGGGCACATCACTGTGTGATGTTTCAGGACACCAAGAATATGGAGAACTTTTGTAAACCACCCAGAGATCAAACAGATCACGTTCAAGTGATCAGGAACTGAACTGGCGCCATACTTGTTAACGGAAAAATGCAGAGAACGGTTGTCAGGTAAAATGATCTCAAGCGAGAATGTTTGATTCCTCATCAAGTGTTTTATCAATTTTGAGAGGGAAACGAGCATTTTCAGAAAATCAGGATCTTCTAAAAGCGTATCGCCCAGGCCCTGCTTTCTAAGTAAACCACTAAGAAATGAATTCCAGCAAAACGAGGGAGGAGACAAAGACGGAGAAGGTTTAGGGTCTACGGGAGAGAGAATCCCACACGGGTTGGTTGAGAGACTGAAACCTGTGGCCGAAAGCAGAGCAGGAAAGCAACAGGCTCCAGGAACGACGCTTCAGGTCGGTGAACATGGGGTAGAAGAGTCTGGAAGGCTTCCTTCCTCACGTGGTAAATCGATTCTAGGGCATTTTACAGTCCCTTTGGAGAGTCTGGGGATGATTCATGAGTGAGACTTAGAAAATTAACTTTAAAAGACGGAGGACGTCTTTCATTTCAGAGAAATAAAAAGATTACACAGGAAAGATGCAGCTATAGTATGCTTCTCGACTCACTGATGATTCCAAGGTCACAATAACTTACACATTAATTGTAAAATGCGACCCCAAACTGCGCTAACAGAATTGGGAACACAAAGAGCAGCAGGTGTAATAGTGCCAAATCCTTCTCTTCCATAGCAGGAAGTCCGCAGAATGTCTCAAAGCAAGAAACCGCAGTATGCTCTTGCTTGGGTTTTGGTTTGGTTTTGTTTTTGCCAGAAATACGGAGATACATTACAGAAGGGGGCAAACAGCTGGAAGGGGTTAAAAGAAATCACTTCTAGGAGGGACGACCTGGGGCAAGAGGGATGCTTCTGCTTGACTAAGCATTGTGATACTACTGTTTTCCTTTTTAAACTGTGTACGTGTATTAGTTTGATTTAAACAATTAAAAACATGCATAGGAGAACATGTGGAGAAACTGGGCGATGAAAATAAGATCTCAAATCGTAAATGTAAGACGGAAATATTGCTGGACTCTATCACATCAAAATTAAAGATGTTTGTACAGTGAAAGCTTGGTTAATAGGGGCTATTTGGTGGTGACTGTCTAGCAAAGGATACTTGCAATGTGCAACACCAATACGGGATCAACCTCTAGAACATGTATGAAACCCCTGCAACTCTCTATGGAAAAGATTAGAAAACTGTTGAAAAACTGGCGAACGATCTGAATAAGTAATTCTCAGAAAAGGAACTCCTAATGGTCAACAAGCATGTGAAGAAATGTCCAATCTCATTAGCAACTGGAGAAATTAAAAATTAATCCTTTAAAAATTATTATCACTTTATACTAACCAGATTGCCAAGAATTACGTAAGGTAACGTCAAGGACAAGAAGAAACAGACGGCTTCGCACACCGCTGGTAGAAGTGTAAACGATCCGGGGCGCCCGGGTGGCTCAGTGGGTGAAGCGACCGACTTCGGCTCAGGTCGTGACCTCACGGTGGGCGGGTTCAAGTCCCGCGTCGGACTCTGAGCTGTTGGCACAGCTGCTTTGGATTCTGCGTCTCCCTCTCTGTCTGCCCCTCCACCACTCAAGCCCTGTCTTTCCTCTCTCAAAAATAAACATTTAAAAAAAAAAATTTTTTTTTTTTTTTTTTTTTTTTTTTTGAGTATAAATGATACACCCGTTCTGGAGGGCGGCGTGGCATTGTGGAGTGGACGTACAGTACAGAAGCCGGCAACCTCACGGATTCAGGAGAGCCTTGTACGGATCAGGTCGGCAACGCGGTAGAGACGCTTGTTGCTACGGGTGGTAGCAGAAAGATGGCCGGTGCGCTCACTAGAGCCCCTGTGAAATCTGCACTCGCTGCGCAAAGTACCTAATTTCTCGGAATATGTACATACCCAAGGGCCTGTGTAAACCCAGTTACACCGGGTGCCAGATCCCATGGGGAAGGAGGGGAGTAGAACAGCCGGGATGAAGGGAAAAAACAAGAAGGCAAAATAAAACCAGAGTGAGGCCTCCCCCAAGCTCTCTGATAATATTTCACGGACTAAATATTAACAAGGTTTGTGCACTTAACGTTCCTCCCCGCAAAGTAAAATTTACTCTATGTTTCTTAAAAGAAGGAATGTCCATAATTATGTCAAAGTAAAAGTGTTTAAAGGGAAAGGAAGAGCTTTTTTTCACAATTGGTTTTAAAAGGAAGGTTTGTAAGAGGTGAAGACTTGTTGTTATCAGTGGTAAAATTTTCATAGCAACAGGGAGGTTTTAAGCTTTTACCGGGGTTCGTAAATGGTTCAACTGTGTCCTCACAGCTTCTGCTAAAGACATTTTACCTTCTCCAGTGAGGAGCTTGAAGTCTACAACAGGGACAAAACTGGAGTAGAAAAGAGCCCTTCTTTCTGTCCACCTCTTTCAAAGTCAAGTTTATAGTTAATTCTCCCTTTACTCCAAACTGTCACATAGTCTAAAACTCTAATTTGGGCCCATGCTTTAGATTTAATGCCCCTTTTCCTAGACAATTTTTCATCTTTCCTTCCTCCTCGAACTACCCTTTGGGGAAGTATTAGAAATCAAATACTGACCAGGGCGCAGGGAAAGAGATCTTAGAAAGGTCAGAAGCCAAGCAGGCTGGATCCTAGGGGTGGATTCGTGTATCTTTCTGCGACTGGTCCTCTCACCCCCGCCAAAACCCAAGCCGGAATCCTGCTGTGTGATGCCTAGAGTCAGTGCCATCAGAATCGTGATCTTTGATTATGTTCTGCTTTATACTGTCCTTAGTTGAGATCAGTGAAACATGGGCCCCTTACTCTTTGTAGTAACTCCCATCCCTTCCCAATTTAATCAGCACCTACCAGTTGGGTCGCTGGTCAGTTAAATAGTGCTCTGCTAAAGCACTGTTTCTCGTTCCTAGCATACGCAGTTAAAATACTGGCATCCTGAGTGGATCTCTGAAAAAATTACAATGTGTTTTGTTAGCAATTTCTTGAGTATTGTGAAGAATTACTATGACATTTGTCATGGCCACAGTACTATTGCTGATATTTCCGAGCTGTCTGCTATCCCTTAGAAGAAGAAAGAATGAAGTTCCCCACCTTAAGCTGCTTATCAGTTTTTCTCTCGTGATAAAAGCCTCCAGAGCAAATCAGGAAACCAACTTGGCATCTTTTGTATTTTAACATATTTTAAACACTTGAAGATACTAAAAAATTTATTCTGGATAGTTCCCCAAAGAATAAAAAATTAAAGGGATGCCTGAGTGGCTCAGTCGGTTGAGCATCTGACTCTTGGTTTCAGCTCAGGTCATGATTCCAGGGTCGTGGGATCGAGCCCCATGTCATGCTCCGTGCTGAGTGTGGAGCCTGCTTGGGATATTCTATCTCTCTCCCTCTCCCTCTCCCTCTCCCTCTCCCTCTCCCTCTCCCTCTCCCTCTCCCTCTCCCCCTCCCCGCGCCCCCTCCTCTGCCTCTCCCCTGTTCGCACATGCTCTCTCTAAAATTAAAATAATAAAATAAAATACAAAGCAAAAACTTAAGAGTAAAAATTGGTATACAGGAGAAACATTGAGCAAGGTTTTATATGATATTCACAAATTAGGTGCTTGTATTTTTATCACAGGTATTGAGGCCCCTGGTCTTGAGCTAACTATGTGTCACGTGGTTTGGGGGTTTTTTAAGGAGCATATTCTACATGTTTTGGAATGATCAGACCTTGCGAGATGACAGAATCAGACATGTCAGCTTGAATTTTAACTCTGCCATTAACTATATATCCATGAATAACTGATTATTTTCTCTGAGTCTCAAGGAAATATTATCCGTCTTTACGAGGGTATTATCTCCATTAAATGAGATGAGGTATATGAATTATTGGCACAATGTCTGTTGGTGGGGGCTCAGTCCACACGGGATCAATTTTAGAGTTAATACAGAGGTACTCTGTGTTCTACTTGGAATTGCGTCAGACCCCAGTGCTGCTTTGAAGCCTTTGTGGTGTATAAATCACATATTGAGAAGAGCAGAATTTATTTTTAACTTAAATTTTAAAGCTTTGAATGGTCCCTTTAGTTTTTTAATAAGATACGTTAGTTTCATAAAAATAAAGACTACTTTATAAACAGGATTGCATTGGCATTTGCATATTATTGGAATATAGAATAAAGTTCTTACTAGTTTAAATCAGTCACAAATATAAAAAAGAAATAGTCAAATTTGTTTTCAAAAATAAATATGTTCTAAATGCTTACTCCAGCCCTGTTTGAAAGGCTTTATGTTCACGTGTTCACGCCATGAAGTAGATACTATTATTGAACCTATTTTATAGAATGAGGAGAGCAAGACACAGAGGAGTTAAATAGTTTATTAATTACTCCGGAGAGGTAATTTGAAGAGGAGAGGCATGTTCCAGATCGCTGAAGTCTGTGTTGACTTACCGCCAGATAGAACAGATAAGACTTCGAGAACTTTACTGGATTTGCCTTAAGAAGTTTCCGGCTGCCATCTTTCTCTCTCTAGAATAGTGTGTGTGTGTGTGTATTTGTCTACTGAAGGGTAGGTAATACCACCTGCTTCCATAGGAGGAAACAGATTTGTTAAGCATATTGTTGGTTCTTGGTCCCAGAAAATAAAATACTTGTTTTGTAGAAGGGACAAGAATTTTCAGTTACTCTGTTCTTCCAAAGAAGGTATAAAAGCATATGAAATTTCTGTTTTTGTAAAGGTATAAATATGTGACATTTCACTTAACTCTTTGCTGAAAGATAATTTGAAGAATTTGTAAAAATCCTGACTCAAACTTTGTGAGCAAAAAGAAAAAATAAAGCCACAGTTTTTAGGTTTTCAAATGTCATTCAAGAACGATTATTTAACTTCTTATATTATTTTTAGCATCACCTAGCTCAGTATTGCCTAATAAAAATATTTGAAAAGCGTAAATTACAGAACGATATGGGAAATGAAAATGATTCATCCCACTTATATTTAGAATATTTTCTAGGAGCTCTTGTGGGGCCCAGGGAGTCACATTATGGAAATCCTTTAAGTAATTGGTGTTCTTAATAATTGGTATATATATATTTTTTTATCAATTTGTTTTGCAGCGCAAGACTCATCAGTTTTTTGTCAAATCTTTTACGACTCCAACCAGATGTCACCAGTGCACCTCTCTGATGGTGGGTCTGATAAGACAGGGCTGTTCCTGTGAAGGTAAGAACAAACCGGTTGACTTTAGAGTCCTAACATTGACTCCCTAAATTGTAATCGAATAACTTTATTCCCCTTAAAAGGTATATAAATATAACAGGAATACAGGTAATAAACTGAGCACCTTGGAGAAACTAGATAGATAGCCCCTAGGAACCTCTTCCAGGGGAGATCTATTTAAATGTGTCTCATTCATCTTTGTTTCACTATTTGGATGAATTTGAGGTCCTGGAGCGTGAGAGAAGACGTGACAGTTTCCTTGAATCTGCTCATTTAATTGTGACCTTGTTTAATTTCCCTGACAAGAGAACTCATTCTTAAAAAGTACGCAGTTCGGTATCTTTTCAGAAATACTAAATGTGTGCCACTTTGGCTCAAAAGATACTTCTTCCCAGTATTTGTAGCAGCAGTCTTCCCCACCACTCATTGATTCATTGATCCATCCATCACATGTTCATGGGATACCTGTTGCACACTTCTAGGCACTGGGGATGTAGTCGTGGGCAGGAGAAAAGACAGAGCCTGCCCTCGGGGAGCTCACATTCTGAGAAATGAACGATCAGGGGTCATTGAAACCGAAAACAAAGTGTATTTGTCTGGACACCACTTTATTTTCCCCAAGACTTCTAAGATGAAAATGATTTAAATGTATTGGGACACATTATATTTGTTTGGGAATAGTGCAGGAAAATACCTTCTTTAACCAAATGAGATTTCTCACTTTAACGGTGTCTTCTATCTCATTTACTGGTGTATCTTATGAAAAAGATAAGAAAGTAGTTGCTAATTTTAATTCTAGTATTAGTTTCCATGTCTTAGCCCTTAGGGCTGGAAGGGACTTTGAGGGGAAGGTCATCAGTCCACATGAGATGCAGGTGTTCCCCTTGTAGAATGTGCTTGGACCTGGTCTGTATCTGGTCACTTTGGATAGTGGGGAATTCAGAGCATCTTAAGGCAGCACATTCTATGTGTGGGTAGCTCAGAAGATCCAGACCGTATCATCTCAGCTGGTCTTTGAGATGCATCGGTTTAGAGCCAAAGAAAATGGTCTGGGTTAAAAAGTAGATTTGAGAGTTAGCACAAAGTGATGAATGGAAATGGGGTTTTCCAGGAAAAAAAGCACAGTTTGAAAAGGGAACAGGTATGAGGACAGAACCTTAGGAAACAGAGTTCAGGGGAGGTCAAAGGCAAAGAGAGCAAAGCCGTCTGAGAAAGGAATAGCCCATGTCCTTGACCAGGAAGGTGTGATGGATGCCAAAGGAGAGAATCTGTGCAGTTGTTAATCCTTGTCTCATTTTGGATTTAGCCAACATTTCAAAATGTCCTTTCAAAATCTGTCGGAGAAAATCCCAGACAGCTACCTGGCTTTAGGTGCCTTACCATTTCTTAGGCACCAGTCATTTGCAATAACATAGAAGGGAGTTTTGAGACCTCCCCAGACTCCCTTCTAGAGTCTCAGGTCAGGAAACTGTGCCTGTCTTCCCCGTAGACCCCTAGAACTCTGCCCTGTGCACTGTTGGGGACACGTTAAGTTAGACCCTGCCCAGGCTTTCGTAAATGTGGTGACAGCCTCCGAAGAGTCCTGTCATTTTCATTTCTTCCTGGTTGACCGAAGTTAGTTCCTGTAAAGGACAGTTATTTTATTGTTTCCGCTGCTGTTGGGAGGTGAGATTTTTGCCCGTTAGTCTAACCAATTGTTAGATGCTCCACTTACAAGTGAAGGAGACGTCTTATGGAAATGTGGTGTTGTTGACAGTCTGCTAGTCCATCTGCTTCTTAGGGGGTTCATAATGCCCATCAGCGGTATAATCTGTTTTCCCGTGTGCGTTTACTCCTATGATGCTGTCTCTCCGTCTCTGCTCTTACTCTTTCCCGAATATTCTCCAGAACCCACCCTCATGGTAGGAGTTGTCTAAATACTTATTCTTAGTTTGTAGACCCCTCCAACAAGCTTGTTTCTTTTAAATATTTTACCTTTTAATCCTCACCCAACCAAGTCTCAGTGAAAATTATGCATTCGTTTTTTGTTTACCTTATTTCTTGGAGTCTCGGGTTTATCACTGGAGTATCAGATAGAGGTGTCATGGCGGTGTTGGTAGTTGCGGTTCGCCGGCCCTGAGCCCGACTGCCTGGGTTTGAATTCCAGCAGTGCCACTCACGAGTCCTGTGACCCAGGGCAAGTCACTCGTAGATTGTTACAGGAAAATTAAATGCACCCAATAAAGTTAACCATTATTATGATCTTAGCCCTGGTTTACGTAGCTATGATGATATTACCAACTCCTGAATCTTACACTTAATTGGTGCCTTTTAAAATCATTGAACAATTTCATTTTCAAAAAGAGGGACTGGTAAAGTTTGCAGGTATTTTAGAGATGTCACGTAATTTCATGTCCATCAGTGGCCCTTGCAAGAGAAATTTCAAGGCAGATAGCAAGTTGGAGTGAGATAAAGAGTAAGAGAACACTCCAGAAACTACTTTTTGGAATTAGAAGTTTAAATCAACTGTTGTATTCACAAGCTTAGATGTTTTTTTCTGTGTGTTTGTTTCTCTTGATTAACACAGAACAGTAATACGTACAAATATTTACTATTTCTCATTGAAGTTCTTATTGGTAAGCAAGTGAATCTACTCCTCAAAAGGCAGAGCAGTTACTTAAATCAAAGCCACAGATAAAAACTCACCTAATGTGGCAACTTACATGTGATGAGTGCTCAGTGTATTTTCTTCTTGTAAAAAGTGAATTTCTATTGAATATTGTGGGTTTTTTTCCCCCTCTTTCGAAAGTGTGTGGATTCTCGTGTCATATAACGTGTGTAAACAAAGCTCCAACTGTGTGTCCGGTCCCTCCTGAGCAGACAAAAGGTCCTCTGGGGATAGATCCACAGAAGGGAATAGGAACAGCATATGAAGGTCATGTCAGGGTAAGTATGATCAGGTTGGATTTAGATTAATCTCTTGAAGTTGATTAATGACTGGAAAACTAAGTCCAGTTGCCTGACAGACCTACCACTTGACAGAAAATTGGGCAAACAAAATTCATGTAATAATTGGGCAAACAAAATTCATGTAATAATTTTATTTCATCCAGTGTGATTTGAAAACAAAAACCTGGCCTTCACTTGGAAATAAATTCCAGAATGTCTTAGAATTTTCTGTACTGCTCCTGAGTTGTAACGAAATCTCCATAAAGGAGTCTTCAACACTTGGTCTTGCTGGAGATCATAGCGTATGTTATGAAGGGTGAGCTATTAGCAGGGTGTATTCTTACTCGTAATCTTGAACAATGTTTTTAAGTGTCAGCTGCATTTGATCTTACACCCAAATTTGACTTTTATGCTATTTAGAAATGCATGAATTATTTTTAAGATTGTATTTTTAAGTAACCTCTACACCCAGTGTGGGGTTGGAACTCACAACCCTGAGATCAAGAGTCACATGCTCTACTGACTGAGCCAGTGAGGCGCCCCCCCCAACATGAATGTTATTTTAATGAATGACAAGTGAAAGTTAAAATGGTACCATTAAAAATTTTTTCGGAATCAAAAGTCATTCAGTATTTGAGGAATGTTTTCTTATGTTTTTCTCGAGTTATTAATGGTATATGTGTTCATCTGCACTTCACCAACCAGAGTGGCAGACTTTGAACACACAGACGTTATCTCTAGGCTTTCATCCTGCAGTTTTGTAGGTAATTAAAGGGCTATGATTGACGTTTTAGTTTGAAATGTTTTTGTCTGTCTGTCTGTCTGTCTAAGATCCCTAAGCCAGCAGGAGTGAAGAAAGGATGGCAAAGAGCATTGGCTGTGGTTTGTGACTTTAAGCTCTTCCTGTACGATGTTGCTGAAGGAAAAGCGTCCCAGCCCAGTGTTGTTGTCAGTCAGGTGATTGACATGAGGTGAGCTTTTGAAAGTGAAGATATTTGTATCTTTTGCAACAGAAGAATAAGAAAGTATCTGTTCATCTAATTATATTGCCATATTTTTATCTAATTCTAATTTCATGTTAATATTCTAATTTACTGATATTGCTAGAGTAATATAATTAGAAATAGGAAGCAAAGTATAGTTATAGGACGGGTTGATGTATGTGTGTTGAGTGAGCTGGGGATAGGGCATCAGGGAAAAGAACCGAATGTTTGAATCCAAAAGCCCAGCGTAAAGATGGCTTGGGTAACGAAGGGCTAACACGTAGTGTTTCAGTCACCGCCTGAAGGTGTGGAGCATGATTCCAACGTGAGGAAAGGGAGTAGAAATGTCAAAATCAGACAGGCTCTCAGACTGTGTAACAAGCTGGTAAACATTTGAATGAGTATACCTCTTGAATGTTTCCGGTCTCTTCTTCATGGTTTTCCCCTGCCCCCTAGAGTGCTCTCCTTTGCCTCTTCTTCTAGCTCCCAGGCTCCCCTCGAGTGACTTAGTACCCCCAAGGCACCTCCGCGCTGATGACTCCCACAGGGGCCTCCGCCCAGCTGTTTCTCCAGTGTTCAGAACGGTTTCCGGCTCTGGCGCACACTGGCGTTTCATACGAGCACCTCAGCCACGCTGTCTTCCCTCCAGATAAGGAATATGAAGAGGTGGCCAGGAAAGTCCCACAGAGATTGCCAAGGGACTAGGTGCAGGAAGGATAAGGAGAAGAGTCAAAGACAAGACTAGGGCGCCAAGTCTTTAAGACCAAGAGGAGGATGATACCAGGAACCCAGTTAAGGAAATCACGAGGAATAGATAATTGTGGAGGAATTCTGTCTCAGGCGTCGACAGAATAGTGAGATGTCAGATAAGCTGTGTTGTGGGCACTTGAGATGTATTGCGGGAGGCAAAAGGGTCCAGTGTTCTGGAGACTCTGGAGACCTTCCCGGGTTCAAGTCCTCCTTCCCCATGTACACGTTCTGGCCTGACAACTGTAGCCAGCAGCTGTTCCTAGCTCTTGTATAATTACCCCTGTTAAGTTACTCCTGACAAGTTACTTCGGGCAGTATCCATTACAATGAGGGAAAAGCCAAATGGTTTTAAAAATTCAATTTGGACATTCTGTGCGAGTAGCTTTTGAGGATTGCTTCGTGTGTGTTCTATGGATATACCTACCGAACACCACACACATACACATATGCTGACTTTTAATGTTTTACTTTTCCTTCAGGGATGAGGAATTTTCTGTGAGTTCAGTCTTGGCCTCTGATGTAATTCATGCAAGTCGGAAAGATATACCCTGTATATTTAGAGTAAGTATGCGTGCTGTAATTTGATCACTGAATTACGTGTTCTTAGTGAATATATATCTCGTCCCTCCATATAGATCATAAGCCTAACTAGGAATAGGACCCAATTCCTTAATGTGTTTCATATCACCCAGTGCTTGAATGTATAGACAATTAGTGCTAAGTAAATATTTCATTAGTAAAAGACCTGAGGAAAGCCTGAATATTTGGCTTCTAAAATAGGTTTTACCTTGGGCGATATTTTTGAGCCACAATTCAATTTTCAAATAAATACGCAACATAGAAAATCGAACAAGTGTGAGGTTTCTCAAGTTTTTGAAAAACAGACATTTCTTTTAAAATCTCATTTAAAAAACTAATGTTTTATTTCTATTGCTTTGTAATTAACTACTCCAAAACTTAGTGGCTTAAGCCAGTAATGGTTTATTTTTTACCATTCTCTCCGTCAGCTATACGGTTTGAGTGGTGTCAGCTCAGATTACTCACATGAGCTCATCTGGGGCTGGAATATCCAAAATGACCTTGCCCCCATACCTGGGGCCTTGCTGCTGGCTGTTTGCTAGGTGATCTCTGAGAACTTTCTCCATGCGGTCGGTCTCTCATTCGGTCACTGGCTGAGTTCTACATGGCTGGCCTCCAAGAGGACAAAAGAAGCTTCCAGAACTTTTGAGGACCAGGCCTAAGAGAGGCATAATAACTCTTGTGCGTTTTGTTGGTCAGAGTACGTCATGAGGCCAGCCTGGATTTAAGGGGAGGGACAATAGACGGCACAGCTTGATGAGAAGAATGCAATTCCATAGGAAGAATTGTTGGGAACCATCTCTGGAGGCTGCCTGCCCTCCCACAGGGCCATCTTGAATTGGAGGATTAAGACAATAGGTTTAGGGGCACCTGGGTGGCTCAGTTGGTTAAGCGTCCAGCTCTTGGTTTCAGCTCAGGTCATGATCTGATGGTGAGATCGAGCTCCACGTCGGGCTCTGCACTTAACAGTGTGGAGCCTGCTTGGGATTCTCTCTCTCTCTCTCTCTCTCTCTCTCTCTGTCTCTCTCTCTCTCTCTCTGTCTCTCTCTCTCTCTGCTTCTCCCCAGCTCATGCTCCCTCTCAAAATAAGTAAATAAACATTAAAAAAAAAAAAAAAAACTACTGCCCTAACGTTATGCCCACTACTCAGTGTTTGTCTATGAATATGGTATCTAAGGACGGTCACCAGGGGAGCCTAGGGAGGCCCAGTTGCCTGTAGCTGGTTCACACAATGGGAGTTGACTGTCACTGCTGCTTAAATCACATGTATGTGAAATTCAAATCTGCTCTGATTGTAAGTGCTATTTGTACAATGCTAAATCTTCATTTAAATACGAACACAAGTGATCTGATCTTCCCTAAGATTCTGTGTGTTATGAAGTGGCAAATGTTAAGTTTATTTCTGAACATTTCTGACTTTTAAAAAGAAGTTGAGGGGCACCTGGGTGGCTCAGTCGGTTAAGCGGCCGACTTCGGCTCAGGTCATGATCTCGCGGTCCGTGAGTTCGAGCCCCGCGTCGGGCTCTGTGCTGACAGCTCAGACCTGGAGCCTGTTTCAGATTCTGTGTCTCTCTCTCTCTGACCCTCCCCCGTTCATGCTCTGTCTCTCTGTCTCAAAAATAAATAAACGTTAAAAAAATTTAAAAAAATAAAAAATAAAAAGAAGTTGAGAAACCAGTATGGTGGGTAGTGTGCGTGAGCGTGGACGCGGGACCCAGTCTGGCGGGGCGTCCGTGGGGACGGTACATCCCTGCATCACAGTTCCCTCAGATGTACCCTCAGGATCCAGTAGGGTACCTGCTTCAATGCTCATGCAGGGCTTTGAGCAGTGCTCACGCTTAACCCAGTAAATGTCAGGTGCTGTTGATCTAGGAATATGGGTGATGCATTTCTTAGTGGTGGCACTCAGCACGTCATAGCAAAGAAAATAAAAATAGTTATTAACGTTTAAAATGGTACCTGCTGTAACTAAGTAAAAGAGAGAGAGAGAGAGAGAGAAAGGTATCTGCTACCTTTGCTTTGTCATGAATCTTAATGCTAAGACTAGTTATTCTTCTGATTAGGAAAAGCTGAACTCTGGAAGGGATCATTTGGTGAGTGTTCACCTTGTTGGCCAGAGCTAAACAAAGTAGCATCGGCACGAAACCTGCTTGAAGCGTGTCTGTTTTCTAACACAGGCTGATTAAACTGTCCTAGGTCACAGCCTCCCAGCTCTCGGCGTCAGACAGCAGGTGTTCGGTCCTGATGCTCGCGGAGAGCGAGAGCGAGAGGAACAGGTGGGTGGGCGTGCTCAGCGAGCTGCACAAGATTTTGAAGAAAAACAAGTTCCGAGACCGCTCAGTCTACGTCCCCAAGGAGGCTTATGACAGCACTCTGCCGCTCATTAAAACCACCCAGGCGGCTGCGATCATAGGTATGGACTGGCGCCGTGGACTGTGTTAGCATAGCTGTTGACCAGCCTACCCTGGGAGCAGGGCTGGCTTGCATCCAGGGATCCCCCGTGTCCAGCATGGCAGGCGCCGTGCCCCACACACGCAGTGAATGTCTGCTGAGTGAGTACACGAGAAAGTACACGAGGAGAAGTGCTTTCCGAGTGCGTTTTCTTCTGGAAGAAACAGTGCTAAAGATGAACCTGTGAACGATCTGTTTTCTGCTGTGCGACTTAGAACCAACTATTTAACTGCTTAAAGCATAAGTTTCCTGGGTAGGATACAGCTTCTGATGACCTCGCAGAAGTTAGGAGGTTTCGGTAACGTGGGGCCCGTGACAGGATGCCCTGCATAGCAAACGCCCTCAAGAGAGAGCAGTTTCTGGGTCTGGAGGTTTAAATTTCTGTCATGTTATTGGTACACATCCAACTCTTTTGTTACTTCCTAGTAAATCGTGAAAAGTTAATGAGTAGGGTCCAAATGCCTTCTGCAGTTTCTCCCTCCCAAAACAAGAAGTGGACCCAGGGCACTAGCAAACTAGATTTTTTCTCTTTTTTTCACCCTCTGTTGAACAAACGTTTACTTCTTTTTATAAGTATTGATACACTTTCTAATGATCTGTTAAAAAAGACATGAGGTAATATTTACTGCTATCATCTGAAAGGAAACTTAACAGTACAAATTTTTATTCCTATTTTTAAGTTCCTTATTTGAGTGTTTTTGCACCAAATTTATTATCCATTTTGTTGTATTAGTTGTACACAGCTTTGCCTGTTAACAGTGTTTCGTACTCGTGTCTTCTGTAGACCATGAAAGGATCGCGTTGGGAAATGAAGAAGGGTTATTTGTCGTGCACATCACGAAAGATGGTAAGAGAAAACTTAATCATTGCGGAGTAACTTTCAACCCTATGTCGTTAGAAAAACTCTAATTTCTAGGAAGAGCAGGATTTGGTCTGATTTATTCTATAATTGAAATTTTCCAGACCTAATTTGATGTGTTGATAAATCAAAAGATAATTTTTGAACTTCTTTAATCCTCCCGAGTTCTTAAACTTTCAAGTGTGTGTTGTGTTTCTTGTGTCACTGATTGAGCACCAGTGCTCCACAAACAGCCTGCACGTCTCAGGACGGGACGTGAACGATACAGCCGGACTTTCTCATTGCTCTGTTAGTGTTAGAAGTAGCCGTCATTCAAGTGTGTGTTCACTGTTGGGAGATTTTCTCCCGCATTTAATACAAAAGAGTTTTTTTTTTCCAGGGCCAAATTAAATACCAAGGGAAATAAAAAGGAACCAATTTATCAGTGTCCTATCTTCATATCAAGTGCGATCGTGGGAAGACAACGCATTTAAACTGCATTTGCCGCCCCTAGAATACGTTCAGTGAAATAAGTCTTCCCTCAGTTTCTAAAACAGGAGCGCCATGGTGAAGTTCCTGAGAATTTAGTGCCAGTAAAAAGGTTTTTCCTGGAGATATGGCACGCTTTATCACACAGGGACCCTTTGCCTTACCTCACTGTGGGCGTGTGCCGTCACCTTGTAATGGGTATAATTATCTCCCTCTTTCTCCACATGATTCTGGTCTCTTACTCTTCTGTGTGTGTGTGTCCGTGTCTTCATTATAAGTTGACCTATCCTTTTGAGTGTAATTGGGATATAAGTAATCACTAAAACGTCATTCTGCATTTGATTTATTACTGTTCCTTTGCACAGAAATTATCAGAGTCGGTGACAATAAGAAGATCCATCAGATTGAACTCATTCCAAATGATCAGCTTGTTGCTGTGATCTCAGGACGAAATCGTCACGTGCGCCTTTTTCCCATGTCAGCTTTGGACGGACGAGAGACCGATTTTTACAAGCTGGCAGAGACGAAAGGGTGTCAGACCATAACTTCTGGCAAGGTGTGCCACGGAGCTCTCACGTGCCTGTGCGTGGCTATGAAAAGGCAGGTCCTCTGTTACGAACTATTTCAGAGCAAGACCCGTCACCGAAAATTTAAGGAAATCCAAGTCCCGTGTAACGTGCAGTGGATGGCCGTCTTCAGCGAACAGCTGTGCGTGGGATTCCAGTCGGGATTCCTGAGATACCCCTTGAATGGAGAAGGGGGTCCGTACAGCATGCTCCACTCAAATGACCACACGCTGTCCTTTATCACACATCAGCCGATGGACGCCATCTGTGCAGTTGAGATCTCCAGTAAGGAGTACCTGCTGTGTTTTAACAGCATCGGGATATACACGGACTGCCAGGGCCGGAGATCCAGACAGCAGGAGCTCATGTGGCCAGCAAATCCCTCCTCTTGCTGTAAGAGTCTCTTACTTTTGGCTGTTTGCCCTCTGTGTCTCTTTCCTTTTCCTTCAGCCTCGTTTCCTAAATATACTCACTCTTAATACCGGCTTGTTTTTCTAAGGACTCCTTAAGGTTTTGCCTAAGTACTAATTGTGTCGTTTGTGCAAAGTGACTCTCCATAGTTAGTTAGACCTAGGCCAGCAGGGCTGACCTTAACTTGTCGGGAGTTGAAGCTGATCTTTCTGTGGAATATTTTACTTAGCTGGCTTTTTAACCCATGTGGTCTCTTGAAGTACCTCTAAGCAGTTATCTTCACGGTCCCCCCAAATACAGTGCTTGTGAGCATTAACAGCTCCTAAGACTTACTCTGGAGAAGCAGTTACTAAGTGAATTATTTAAGCGCTGATGTAAAGGCATAATGCAGCATCTGTAAGAAGTGTTTCTCCGTTTTATAGTTTTGTCTAAATACACGGATATTTAAGATTGCCTGGTGCACTCTTTCAAGAACTCTGAGGACATCAGTGAATTAGTGAATGCCGTCACGTGCCATTTCAGCGGCCAACGGCAGTGCCCACATGGAGCACAGAGTGGGGTAGGCAGGACCCCTGCGGCCGAGACACGGCAGCGGGTTGTGGTCGCCCTGTGGCGGATACGTGGAGTTCCCCAGCCGCACGCACAGGGGTACCTGACCCCCGATGCTTTGTCCTCAGTGGACGACACTTGAGCGTGTATGAATGCTGAACCAGGGAACCGGGGAAAGCTCGAGCGTGTGGCGAATCCAGGAAATAGAGCAAGATCCTCACGGAGACCAGACAGGGTGGATCTCAGAACACGGGGTGGGGGGAGCACTGGGGACAGAAGGCGTGAAGCCTCTTCCGCTGGCCCCCGTGAGGAGGGATGGTGGACGGAGACCGTCAAGCCTAGAGGTTCAGTGGGAGAAGAGTTAGGAGGCTGGTGTGCTTGTTATAGAAGAGTGAGAGAATCTAGAAAAAAAAAAAAGAAAAAAATCCTTCTAATCCTACCCACCCAGCCCTACCTATTCTTAAAGTCTTGTTTCTTCTACACTATGTACTTGTACCTGTGGTGTCGTATGCAGAATAAAGGCTGTCTCATCACCTAGTCGGGTAACGAGGCAAAGTATTACTTCCGTGCGGAGTCAGAGTGAGAGTATCCGGGTCGTATGGGTAGCGAGGGCGGTAATTCGATCCGTGACCCCGTCTTAGGTAGATCATCTCATCCCTCTGCTCGTGTCACTGTCGATGCTGTTTCGCTGTCAGTAGCTTAACTGGTTTAGGAATCAGGTACTTAAAACGTGACGTGAAGACGTCCCTTTATAGAACTAGGATTGGACAACGGAGCGTTTCGCCCTCGGCATAAGCTGACTGAATCCTCATGTCCTGTAGCTGCCGTCTCATCCGACCCGTAGCGTCTCCACTGCTCGTTTATGATTTATATCCTGTTCCCAAATGATTGGATGCGGCTACTGCATGACCACAGTAGGATTTGGGTGGGATTCCGTTCCACAGTTATGTAGCATAGACCTTTCAGAATGTTTTGTGTTGAAGAGTTAGATAGAGAAGTGCGGGGCGCCTGGGTGGCTCGGTCGGTGAAGCGTCCCGCTGTTAGTGTCAGTTCAGATCGTGATCTCAGAGTCGTGAGATCGAGCCCCTCATGGGAGTCTTCCCTGAGCACAGAGCCTGCTGAAGATTCTCTCCCTCTCTCGCTGCCCTCCCAGGCTTGCATGCACGTGCATTCATGCTCGCTCTCTCTCTCTCTCTCTCTCTCTCTCTCTTTAGAGAGAGAGAGCGAGAGCAAGAGAGAAGTAATTAGCCACTGTCCCTCCTTCCCTTCTCGCAGGCTACAATGCACCGTATCTCTCCGTGTACAGTGAAAACGCAGTTGACATCTTCGATGTGAACTCCATGGAATGGATTCAGACTCTCCCACTCAAAAAGGTAATTGAACGCCAAAAATGGGCTAGCAAACTAATGAGTGGAGTGAACCACTGATGGGACCAGTTAGCTCCTTTTCGCTAATCGAGCGTTTTCTGGCAGTTGGTAATTTGGGATTCTGCTAAGAGAAAAAAAGTAGAAGCAGAAGTCAAGCTGGTTAATTTTATGAGTAGCTCAACACCATAGTATTTTTATCACATTCAGTGTCACCGTGTTTCGCTGCATCGTCGTGAGAGCATCGTGGTAACGAGAGACTGGAGCGTACCCTCCACCTCACACGTGGGTCCGTCCCCTGCTTCAGGAGCTGGGTGGGGGGGAGGGGACCTGTCATCCTTCCTTGTGGCTGTCGTTCACATTGTGGCGTGCAGGTGGTAATCCTGTGAGACAGACCCCACAGGCTGGAAAAGTGACTAAACTGAGAGCCCAAATGTGTGCAAACATCTCATCGTTAAAAAAATAAAGGTGTTTATGCTCCTCATAAAACATGATTTTCCCTGTGACAACAGAGAATTTTTACAAGCATGCAACAACTGTTCTGTGTGGGTGAGGAGTAAGTTTCACATAGACGTGCGTAGCTTGTGTCGTCCGCTGGGGGCAGGGTTTATGGGGGGGGGGGGGACGAGAAAGTAGCCAAGGTCAGATTTCAAGGTCTGCCCCAATGCCTAAGGACATCAGCCGTGAAAACTCTTGGAAATACTCCCACTTCAGGGAAAGCACCCAAAATATGGCCCTCTGGTTTGCATTTGGGGGCTAATTACATTTATTTTCCATTTTATCATGTAAATCGTATAGTATATATGAAAGAATAGGAGCTTTGTGAAGCATGATAATTATTAACAGCTCACTCAGGGCCAGAATATTACCAACATCCCTGCCTCTACCTGCGTATCCGTCCCTTATCCCACCCCCCAGCCCCTCTCCAGAGGAAATCACCATCCTGAATGTTGCCTGTATCATCCCTTTGCTTTTCTTAAAATACAGATTTTTTTTTTGGCATATTTAAATATTCCTAAACACTTGTTTGGTTTTGTATTGTTCAGTTCTGTCTGCCTTTGAGCTTTGTAAAAATGTTACACTGTGTGTTCTCTGCCTTCCTTCCTTCATGCATATTCCAGGGTCCGTCTGTGTGATTACGTGTGCTGTAAATAGTGCATCGTTTTTCACCGCTATAAAATATTCTTTTGAGTGACTAGATCAGTTCATTCCTCCATCGTCTGATTGGCAGACACATGAATTATTTTCCACGTTTTGCTACTGTGAACACCGATGCCTGTGTTTCTCTAAGTCACGTGTCCAGGAGTGGGATTGATGGGGCACAGGGAACACAGGGGTTCAGCTTTACAAGACAGTGTCAGATTCTCTTCCAGAGTAATTGTACCAGCTCATCCTCCCCCCAGCAGTAACCGGAGTGCCTCCTCACCCACATCTTCCCTGACCTTGCCATTCTCAGGATTCGTAGTTTTATAACCTTTATAAATGGTTACAACATGCTGTCTCACTGAAGCATTAATTTGCACATCCCCAATTAACTGTGTTGTTGAGAATCTTTTGTATGTTTATTCGTTCTTAAATTCTGTGAAATACCTACTCATGCTTTTTGCTCATTTTTCTGTTTGTTCTTCCTTATTAATTGATTGAAATTTTTTATATATTGTAAATACTGGGAAAGGGATGGGGTAAATCTTTTCTATTTGTGACCTAGTTTTATGGTGTATTTTGCCAAGCATATATTTTGATAAAATAATGATAAATTGTATTATTTTGCTAAAAACTTACTGTTCTAAATTTTAATGTCATCATGTTTTTTCTGTTAAGAAACTCTTTCCTAACTCAAGGTCATAAAGATACGATCTGTATTTTATTCCAAACGTTTGAAAGGTGTGCCTATTACATTAATGTCATGAACCTGTGGAGTTGGGGTGTGTGTGGTGTGAGGTGGGGACTCCGTTGCTCTGTGCCACATACATGAGCAGGTGCTCTGTCACCACTTAGTGACAGTCCCCCCCTTAGTGACAGCCCCCCCCCCCAGTGATACAGTTTCATCCCCATCATATGTGGACATTTAGTTCCACTTCAGGTTCATAAAGTAGCTGTGTTAATATCTTCTTAGTATAAATAGTCACTAATGGCTTTAAAAAGTCAAATTTAAGATGTAAATGTATTTAGGGGCGCCTGGGTGGCTCAATCGGTTGAGCATCCGACTGCAGCTCAGGTCATGATCTTCTGGTTTGTGAGTTCGAGCCCCGCTTGGGGCTCTGTGCTGGCAGCTCAGAGCCTGGAGCCTGCTTCGGGTTCTGTGTGTGTGTGTGTGTGTGTGTGTGTGTGTGTCTCTCAAAAATAAACATTAAAAATTTTTTAAAAAGATTTAAATGCATTTCTACTTTTTCCCCCAGAATATTCTTTCTTTAGAATGTTGTCATAACTTTTTGTTAAAATTACATCATTTTATATGCCTTCCCTGTCAGAATTGTTGATTTTCTGAGAGAGAGCATTATATTCTGAAGGGGAAGGATAAATGGAAGGTCTTAATAGGGTGTGCTTTACAAATAGGCCTAAAGTTTTATGGTTCCACTTGAGGGTTTTACTGAAATGCTAATTTTATTTTTTTATTCTTACCTTAGGTTCGGCCCTTAAACAGTGAAGGATCATTAAACCTTTTAGGGTTGGAGACAATTAGATTAATATATTTCAAAAATAAGATGGCAGGTAAGAAAATATAATGTTAATACGATAGCTTCAAAGGAAATACTCTCTCTGAGCTGACTGCCCGGAGATAATAAGTGGCAGAGGCCACATTTAAACCCAGGTTCCTCTTACTCCGAAGTCTGTGACCTTGGCTACTATCATGGTCTCAATATATTCAGTTAAATGTCTGGATAGAAAGTCGTTCTGTCTAATCTAGCTATGTACACAAAATTCTTGTTGCTGACGTACCTGATTTCTCTGGGGAGCCCTGAATTAAGTGCAGAAAGTATGGCTGAAAGCAGTATTTGCTGTACTAGTAATGCTATAAAACCTAACCCAAGTCTATGGCACTGAAATTGTGAAAACTCATGCAGAACTCTGACTGGGGACTTCAGGAGTACATCATCTGCCAGGGCACCCGGGGCCTAGAACTTGGCGAGTGCCCGTGGCCGCACGGCCAGGGCCGCCAGAGTCCAGAGGGGGCACGGGAGCCAGAGGGCGCGGGCGGTGTCCACAGTCACGTGGAGGTCGCTCGGCCCTGGAGGGCCCTTGGCTGACAGACTGGTGGTTATAGCACCAGGTCCTGCCTGGGGACATTCCACCGCGACGGGAGAAAGGAGATTCGGATTTTAGAAATGATTGCCACTCAGCGATGGCTTCGCCACGAAGCGTCTGCACTTGAGCTGTAAGCGTCTCCACCTCCAGGGCCTGTACTTCATTTGTGTCTGTTTCTTAGAGGAAGTCACAATATTCACGTAGGATCGGCTGCACCTGTTCTCACCGTGTATGGCCGTGATGATCACAGAACATGTCCGTTTCCCAGTCCACATCTGTAGGATAAAGCCTCTTTCCACTCGTGTTTCCGCATCTTTCCACTCCTCCTCCTGCCCTAGGCTGGACGCGGGGCGGGCTTGGAGAGGGAAAGCCTGGCGGGATTTCAGTACAGGTGTCTTGTCCTCGGGAAGGGGAGGGAGGGGCCCTCGCCTTTTCTCTGGCTGCCTCTGGCCTTCCTCTCTCAGGGCTCAGTGTTGCTGCAGTCTTCCTTCCGGCTGTCCCACGTCCCCCGCTGCCACCGGGACCCAGACCCACCCTGGCCGCACGATTCTCACGTTCCAAAATCGTGTTTCACACGTAGTTAGGAAAGCAAGCTGATGAAGCTGCATTATCAGGATATGAGAAGAATACTGCTTTTCCGCTAATCCCCGGCCTTGGCTTGCCTTTCCCTCGCTTCGGCTTTGTGGGTGTTAAAAATTCTCCAGGTTGGCTTTTCTCCTGTTCCTTAGAGAATGGCGTCCCTCGTGTTGTGTGAACACAGCTGTCTCTTTTATTCCTAGAGCGTGTTCGCAAATTTCAGCATGTCCGGGGAGCCCTTGGCGGACGGTTGTTTACTTCTAGGTTATGAACGCTGAAACCGGATGCCGGGTGCATATGATTAAGTATCCTCGCCCCACCAAGATCAGAGGGGTAGAAACAGCAACAGGGTCTTGCCTTTAATAAAGGAAGCTGGTGGGAGCCCAGGTTTTTGTCCTTACCCACATCTAGCAGACTGGATCTTACAAAAGGAAATGTTTTATTATGTAAAAAGAATTTTAACGATCATTTACATGAATACTTTACCATTTATGCCTGATGATTGCGTAGCATAATGGGAGGAGTTTTTTTTAACACCCTAAGCCATTGGAACCAGTACCTGGAAGGTGAGAGAAGACAGGATAGAGAGATGGGGGGGTGGGGAGGGCACAAGGCGACAGGACCCCCAGGCAACTGCATTTTCCTTTTCTTCTGCTAGAATTGTGCCACTGTATGTTTGTAATCAGATAGGAAGTGAAAATATACTTTGGAAGCTAGGTTTCATCTCGGCGTATCCCTGTGTACGTGTGTCCCGTTTGAATTATTGCTTACCGTGAGTATCAACACACACCTTTTAAAAATGCAAATTGCGTACGTTGGACAACTGTTTCCTGTTTGTGCTGTCTTGGAGATTAATGGATAAAAAGCATTTTAGCGCTTCAAAGAACGCCACCGGTCTTTGTCTTCTTTTAACAGAAGGGGATGAGCTGGTGGTTCCCGAAACATCGGATAACAGTCGGAAGCAGATGGTTAGAAATATTAACAATAAGCGACGCTACTCCTTCCGGGTCCCAGAGGACGAGAGGTTGCAGCAGAGGAGGTAGGGGGGCGAGTGGGGTCGTGCCCGTCGTCGGGGCCGCGGGGAGCCTCTGCGGGGCTGGCGGGTGACGGAACGTTAGTGATTTGGAAGGAAGATGGGGTCTCTGAACATCTGTCATCCCTCTGTGGTGTCACACACCACAGTGACGAGCCTGCTTGTCAGTGTGATTTTGATCAACACTCTCCAAAATGTTCGCTCTGGGTTGAAGCACCGCGTTTGCACTCATTTCTCCGTGTGCGTGAAATACGTGCGGTTTTTAGCGGTTTTTAGAATGCGAGCCTTTGCTCAACGTAAAACAGATCCTAGCTGCATGTAGCACACGGGCACGGGCCTGAGAACTTCAGATTAACCATTCTCTTCGAGAGTAAACAGCCAGTGGGCTGGTAATATTTCCAGTTACGGGTAAACACACCTCTAAAGTGTTATCAGTGATTTTAAAAGGCCTGCAGAAAATGGCCAGGACTGCCTGTAAAATAGAGCTTTGGCATTTGAGTACTGAGAGAACCCTCCCTGTTTCCCCACCAAAAAGCGTAAGATCTTGTGTTTAAAAGAAAAGCTTCTAAGTTTCAATTGAGTATATCTTATTGTTAATTCTGTCCTGGCTAAACTTGATTTCACAGTTTTATTTTTGTGAACAAATAAAGGATGCCTCATTGTTTTCTAAAGTTAACGAGATCGAGCCCAGAAAAAGTGTCTAAACGGGTGTTTTATCTTACAGAGAGATGCTGCGAGATCCAGAAATGAGAAATAAATTAATTTCTAACCCAACTAATTTTAACCACATAGCACACATGGGCCCAGGAGATGGGATACAGATCCTAAAAGACCTGCCCATGGTAAGAGAAATGGAGGGCAGACGGGAGCGGGGTTACGAGTGGGGCAGAGGGGGAGAAGACACGGACGCGTGCGTGCCCACATACGTACATAGGCTTAATGGGATACGCAAACGTGACGATGAGAGGCTGTGTCCCCGTAGCGCTATGTGCATACGACGCGCGGGAGAAAAACACAGCGTCTGGGCATCTGTGAAGAACCAGACAGATCCGGTTCTTAGCTGCACACCCCGTAAACTTGCCCCGCATCCAGTTTGCTGATGGAGCACACTGCCGGGTCGGGAGAGGATCTGCACCGGGATCCAGAGCTCGCTCACCAAATGCTGACGTTTCACTCAGCTTCGGCAGTTCCATACAGATATTCGGCCTTTCCCACCTGCACAGAACCACGTCAGCCCGGTCGTTAACGGTCACACCTGTTGCCTGGTTGGGCAACCAAATCTCTTTTCCTTTCCCCGATTACACACGTGTTGCCTGGCCCGTCTTCCATACAAAAGTACAACATAGGCAGACTGGTTTCTCACGTGAAGATTGGATTCTTGGACCTATTATGTTGAAATTAAGGATACTAGTGGAATTAGGAATTTTCCAGGCTCTGTGCATACTTAGCATTTTGGTATCACGGTACCTGAGCAAACTATTAAAACTTCCTACGCGTACGGCCCTTCTGATCACTGGTGGTGGCGTTCAGACTGTGAATCTGGACCCAGGCTCTCTCTGAGGGAGTCTGTCCTCTCGCCACGTTGCCAGCTCTGCTGTGACAGGAGACACGAATATCTTATCACCGACAGGAAAAAAATGCTAGGTGATCTAGTTTAATGTGCCATCAAGCATTCCTTAAGGTGAAGGAGTTTCAGGGGTTCACAAAGTTCCCAAAATATTCCTCTGCTTCGTAGCCTTCCTCCATCAAGTGAAAAGCCAGTTTGCTGATGTTCTAGAAGTTTTTCAGGCCTTCCTACACAGGAGGACTTGGCCATCACACCCCCCGAATAAGCACACGGAATCGAAATAGCAGATTTCAAACACTCTAAGAACTCTCTGTCAGCACATCGTCTCCCATTACCCCCTCAGCACTTCAAGTAAAAGAAATCTCTCTTCATTTTTTTGTTCGAAATAGGGGCTGGTGGTAATGACTGAGCAAAACCAGTTCCGATAGCATTTCCGGGAGATTCTTCCCCGCACCTGACTCCATGATTCGTGGCCTTCTGTGCTGGTCACGTATTCCCATCAGACCTCTTCATGTGTCAACCCGTGACTGCCTTGTGGGCTCTTTTTGTCACGGACACAGGTGCCTCTTTGTCCTACAGTGCGGTCCAGTTTTTAATGTGTGTTCCGTTCCTTTCTTGCCATGTAAGCACCTTGTGTTTCCAGGACGAAAACTTGGTGCAAATTTTTGAAACCTGTGTCTTAGCCTTATTTTATTTCCACCTGACTTTCTTTTACTAGCCAGGGACATACAAGCTGGGGCTGTTGTAAACGTCCATTTCATCACCCAGCCAGTAGTTTTAATACACTGTCCCCCAGACCTGGGTTTGTCTTGGGGTAGACACTGGGAAAGAACGCAGTAGTGTGCAGGTCTGAAAAAAATTAACGATGATACATGTACCCGTGTATACACATAAATGTTTGTTGAAAAGCTCGTGATATTTTAATATGTTCTCAGGTTTTATGTCCTTTCCACTGAGATGGAATTATCTGTATTTAATGAACTATTTCCAAAACTTAAGATGAATTAAATTCATCAACCGTTACCGTGTAAGAACTTCGGGCACCAAAGCCACCTGCCATCCGAGCCAAGAGCAGCGTGCACCCTGGACATTTTTCTGTTTTCACTTCTCATATCAGTACTGCTTTCCTGGGAAATACTTACGAGCTTAGAGAGTTTATTGGAGATCTTTAGAAACTTAGTTCTGTTTCCTTTGTACCAAAATTGATACTGATATAGGGTTATTTGCCTCCTGAATGTGGAAGAGAGTGTCAGGAGGAGGGAGTCTTTTCTCTCCCTGAATCGGGGATGTGAAGCCCTTTACGCACATCTAGCGCGCCGAGAGGAGAAGCAGCACAGATGACTTAGAAATACGGACTGCTCCTTGTCATTTCCTTCCGTCATCGTGGGGTGCCGCCAGTAAAGGGCAGGGATTTCTCCCGGTGAACACAAGAATAATATTCTACCTCCAGAAGATTTATTTTTGGCACATGACCTCTCTTCTGGTTCAGTGACCCCCGAGAGCTCTATTGAGTAGTTATTACATTTACATCAATAGGGTTTTTTTTTTTTTTCCTTTTTGGAAATAACTTTAGAAAGTGCTGGTTCACTCACATCTCTAAATTTAAAACAATGTCTCATAGAGGAGCTCTTTTTTAAGTCTCCATAATCTGTCAGATTTTGTTTAGCAAAGCAAGTTCATCCCGGTTCGGGGGCCTTCTCCCCGCAGTGGTCCGTCCGCCCACCGGCCCCTGGACCACATGGCCTCAGAGAAAGTGGCCGGGTGCTGAGTGACTGGTCCCACATCACTCAGAAGCCATTCAACCGGATATGCTAGCGCCTTCGGTTAGAAAAGCTTTTTCTCTATCTTTGCTATTACAGTATTTTATGTTTTTATTAATACGCCCGCCCAGACATGGACGGGATTTTTCCCTTGTTAAAAACGAACCTGACTTTTTGGGTGTCTAAGTGGAGCCAGGTTTGGGCTTCTGGGAGTCACCACCGCTAATGAGGGTCACCGAAACAAAACCGGGGAAAGCAACCACACGTGCAAGTCTGTAAATTCCAGGGAATGGTGTTAGGTTTCTAAAGAAAACGGGCTAGCGGTTCTGATGAGAGGCTGCCTGTGGGTTCGCTCACCTTGAACCATTTCTCACTCTTTCTGTCCTTACTGATGGTGTGTTTTTGCCAGATTTTGATTCTATCACATAAGAAAACACGGAACTGAACTCTGAAAGTCCGGTTTCGGTGCACTTGCTGCCGGTAATAAAGGAGAATAATTGTACAAGGTGAACGTTCCAGGAACTGGCAGGAGGGTTACAAAATGTAACTTTCTAAGGCCTGAGAGTATTTCCTTAAGGACTCAGTTCTGATGTGAGCGATGTCGATGTCGTGCCTTCCGCATGCGTGCTGTCTGAAATGTCACGTGGAACCAGTGAATCCATTTTCATTACCGTGTTACTTTTTTTCTTCTTCCTGTTGTTTTGATAGCCAGGCCTCCCTTATCCGCCCTCGCTTCACTCCGGCCTCATCTCCTCTCCGATCAACTTTGAGCACATCTATCACATGACTGTTAATTCCGCTGAAAAATTTCTCTCTCCTGATTCCATAAACCCTGAGTATTCCCCGTCTCTACGCTCTGCCCCCGGTACACCCAGCTTTATGACTCTGAGGGTATGGACGGCCGAGTCAGGTGTTAACTACCACTAACCGTGTGCGGACCTCCTGTTCCCAGCTTGATAAGTAACCCGCGGAGGGCGCTTCCCTTTGTGAATGTTCTTCCTGCTTCTCTCCTGCCAGACCTCTCCCCCTCCCCTCCTCTTCCTCCTCCTCCTCCTCCTCCTCCTCCTCCTCCTCCTCCTCCTCCTCCTCCTCCAGTTCTAGTTTGTTTCTTCTTTTGAGGAGAAGCATGAAGCCTGGGGAGGATTTCACTTTTATTCTTTAAACAGTATTGGAGGGGTTTTTTGGGGTTCGTGTTTAATAGATGTTCCCATCATGATGTCCCTTTACAGATGCCATCATTAGAAATAGTCCCCGTGTGGGTCTTTATTCTGTTAAACTAAACAAGGAGTCCCACAACTTCTGAATTTTTTTTATAGCACATTACCCTAAATCTGGTTCAATTCAGAGAAAATTCTTTCGATTTAGTGAGGTTAATTAAGGTCTGTGGTAGGACCAAGCCGCAGGCCTCCTATCTACAATAAACCCCATTTTGAAAAAGCTTAAAAATGTCCCAAGTAAAAATTCTAATAGTATGAACGAGTAACGGGAAAAATTCCAAAAAGAAGGTGATCTTACTCGGCTTTCAGATGCTGATACACCTTTAATTCCAACCAGGATCCAAGATACGACAGTTAAATCAAAGAAAAAAACACAAAGTGTGCAGCATCTATCTGGAAGGAGTGCGGCCCCTGCTGGCGGCCCCTTGGATCCGGCCCCTTGGATGCCGCCTGGCATCTCTGTACGGTGGCCGTTAGCGCAGCTTTTCCATACCTTCCATCAAGAAATACACGCTTAAAAAAAAAAAGAAAGAAAGAAATACACGCTTGTGCTAACTTCACAGTAACGTTTTCTCAAGTTAATTTTACAAATACGACATTCGGGTTGTGTCATGCAAACCCTTGTCCCACAGTGCCCTCTGACTCAGAGAAACAGTCACATCCATTTTTTATTTGCATAGAAAACCGTAGGGTGAGAAGTTTCTTTTTGTACTTTTGTTTGCATTGTACAGTTACTCTGAATTATAATGTTTGAAATGTCACTGTCATTAAGCTATAATGTCATGTAAATATCTTATTTGACAAACTAGAAGATGAACTGTGATTAAAAAACATCAGCCTTAGGTTGCTTGTCAGCAGTCCGCAGGGAGTGGATTCCAGAAGAATGTTGCACAAACTGACCGGCCAAGAATTTTTCGTACGAAAGATGACAGAAACGTTGTTTAGGTCAGTCCTCCGCAAGTAGAAACACTGTTGTCGGTGAAAGTCTTCCCTAATCCAAAGAGTATTTGCACATGAAAAAAGACCAGTAGCTTCGGTCTCTGTCCTAGAATGAAAGTGAACTTGAAATGACTGAACCATAAACTTTTTTTGTGGGGTTGTATTTTTTTCCTCACAAAACGTGTCTTCCGTGTGTCAGTCTTTTGTGACTTCACCATTCGGTGTGACTGCACAACTGGTATGTTTTTCCAGGTTTGATTTTTGCCACTTATTCCAGGCTAGGCCTGTTTTGTAGGAAAGGACGGCCCCAAGGTATCTTGAGGTCTCTAGCAGAAGCAGTAAACACGTAAAGGTTGAAACTGGTTCTCCCACCTCTCGGTCCTTCCTTTGCTGCCTCGTGTGCACGTCACTGGCGTCTAGAGGTTTGCTTCTGTGTGTGCGAATGTTAAAACGCTGGCCCTGCTTCCGCTGGGTTTTATTTTCTTAGAGAAAAAAAGGTAAAGCGTTTGCTTCGAACAGATAACACACTAAGAATTAAATGGACTTTGCAGATTGGGTACGCGAACCAAAATGGCGGCGGTTGAGCCTGGGGCCAGCCAGCCAACCGGCTTCCAGTGTGTGTGGCTCTGTGACTCGAAGCTCCTCACGCCACATCAGCGTGTTGCCCGATTGCTGAGACTTGCGCCCGGCGTTAGTGGTTTTGACGTTAACCTTTCCTCAGGTGTCAGCCCCGACACCTCTCCAGTTCTCAAACGTCCGGGTCCCTTGAGGCGGCCAAGGGCTCTCGGTGCTCGGCCGAGTTCAGATGGCCCGCCCCTCACGCCTCCTCTCTGGCCGCGTATGACTTTTCAGAGCACCCGTTGGCCCACTTGAATACCTGGGACACCAAAATCATTCCATAAGTTGATGGAGAATCTTGTAAACCGGTGTCCCCGAGTCAGAGCACTTCGCCCCGGCTGCAGTGGTTTCAGGCGTGCTGTCCGTGACTCCTGGCCCCGCTCTGTCAGCACGCCAGGGTGTGGGGATGTGCACGTGCCTGTCCCCTACCACGCGGGAAAGCACTCACTTGAGAAAAATCTACCCTTGAGTGACCTGGCTCCACGTGGGCTCGCTCCATTCAGCTAGTGCAGACCCGCCAATCAAAGTCGCCGACGTAGCAAAACCTCCGTTTCGGGCGTCTGCAAATGTCCATATAATTCTGCACCGCACTGTCACTTCTAACCATGTAACTTCTACTTACTGTTCTCACAACAAAAAGAATTCTTATTTGCCGATAACCGTTTCCATAAGTACAAGGGCGAGCACTTACCCTCGATTGGGGGGAGGTCGGCTTCCATTAGGGGTTAGTACTTCTGTGGGCAGGAGGGATCATAGAATCGGGTCCTTGTTCTGTGTCACCCCAGGTCAAGATCATTTATTTGTTACAGTTAGAGTGAAAATTAGACGTCTCCGCAGAAAATCACTTTCTCTCCAGCTGAAGAATTTTTCTTTCTGTTTTGTTTTCAGAACCCTCGGCCTCAGGAGAGTCGGACCGTGTTCAGTGGCTCGGTCAGTATTCCGTCTATCACCAAATCCCGCCCTGAACCCGGTCGCTCCATGAGCGCCAGCAGCGGCCTGTCAGCAAGTAAGTGCTGCCCGGGAAGCCCCGGGCCCCCCCCGCTCTTCCCTCTCCCACGGTGCACGCACCCCTGCCTCAGGCCTGCTGGGTGGGTCTCGTTAGCACAGGGGCACCTGTTAGGAGAACGATCATGGGGTCCTTTGTGAGCCCACAGTGCATCCGGGAGACAGGCAGACACATAATAGTACCAGTTGTGGTGACAGGTGCTCCGAAGGAAGTGAACAGGACCCCCCTCAGAGAGTGACGAGGGGGAGCCCAAGGTCACGGGCCTTCCCTAGGGGTGGGGCCGCATCTGAGTCCTGTTTGACTGAGAGAAGGCCAGGGTGGCCACCTGTTGGCGGTCGGGGAGTGACCCAAAAACTAAAGCACAGGAGGTAGGCAAGGTCAGATCAGGGACTTGCGGAGCAAGCTAGGACGTTGTTGTCTTATTAGAAACCAAGGACCTTTACCTAGTTTACATTCTTAAGAAGATCCGTCCACCTGCCAGAGGGAGCAGGCAGGGCCACAGGCAGGGGTGCAGGCATGATCCTGGGGGGCTCTCGGCGCTGCCTGGGGCTCACAGGGGAGAGGAGGAGACCGTTCGGGGACTTAGTTGTGGGAGGTGAGGGGGGGAGAGCCACAGGGGTGCCCGGGTTCCAGAGGGGCTGGCAACACATTAGAAAGGAGACCTGGGTCTGTCTCAAAGAGCAGCGTCACAGAAGCAGGCCGACGCTCGCCATGCATCCGGCGAACGGCACGGGGGCACCGTCCTCTGTGACCTGCTTCCAGGTGGCACTGTCTTCATCGTCAGCCTCTCTCTGCCCTGAGCTGCCATGTGTCCTTCCCGGCGCTTCCGCGGGAACCCAGGGTTCGGTGGGGGTCGGGGCGGCATGTCAGGTGTAGGGGTGCTGAGCGCCGCCTCCTTGGAAACGTGCACGGTGCACAGAGGCGCCGTGTGACCGCCTGTGACCATGACACGTCCCACCGAATTCTCGGGGACCTTCGGTAGTTCCTGGGTCACAAGTGGTCTGCTTGTCTGTCGCTTTCTCAGAAGTAGCACGGGTGGCTGGCGTGGTGGAGGGTGGAGGGGAGGCGGATCGCACTGGTTTCGGCTTCACTTGGGACACGTGTCTGTGGCCTCACGTGCTGGAACAGTAGCTACATGGGTGGAAGTCGCCGCGGCGGGCGGAAGGTCCCCTCGTTCTCCAGCTCCCGCCGTGGGTGGCTGCGGCCTTGGGGCCCTGACCGTGCGAGGATTGAAGCAAGGATCGTGGGTTTTCTCCTTTCCGAGGGTCCGGTGCGGGGCCCCTGGGCAGCAGTGGCCCCCTGAGTGGCCGGAGGCCCATGTCCCTCACCACGCGGGCCTGTGTCCTCACCCAGAGCAGGTGGCCACAGAGGCAGACGGAGGCGTCAGCCTTTCTATAACCTCCTCTCCGAGGGGACTCACCGGCCCTGGTCCCCGTGCAGCACTCAGACCCAGCTGGGGGGGCAGGGGACCCTCAGGTGGGGCTTTCCCCCCTTTGTCCCTGTGGCCTGAGACACTCACTGGCCCATGTGTGGCCCTGACCACAGTGAAAACTCCGGCCAGGTGGAAGGGTGACAACCACGTTACTGTCTTGTTACCAATGGAGGTGAGGCAGTGAATTTCCCTGATAACCAGCTGTGAATTACCAAGATTTGACATGCAAACGGCGTCACAACGTCGGTATTTTAGTCCGTGATCCTTCTCCAGACCCTGGGAACCAGAAGTTGTTTCTGCTCTCAGAATCCAGATTCTTTTCAGCACATTTACATTTTAGAAAGGAATCGATGGTACGACGTGTTACATTCCCAGCAAGATCGGGGCGGCACCCACAAATAGATCAGCATTCATACCGCCAGATTCGTGGCTGGTCACCCCGGAAATACGTGGATAAACGTAGTCGTGTAAAATGAGCTCTGTCGTCAGCTCCGATCAGGTTCGCCACCCTGTGTGTTTCCATCGGCCTTAGGAGACCGTCGCTCCCGGGCTCCTGTGGAATGGGCAGCTAGAGATGGCACCTGTGAGGCGGAGACGCCAGGAGCCCGGCCGGCCGCCGCCTCAGGGGCGCTGCAGGAGGGGCCTCTGTCCCCGCCGACAGCGTGCAGACCAGCCCACGGGGCACCGGTCGGGCATGGCCTCCTTGAGGTCCTTGTCCAGGAAGCCCCCGGGGGCATCTGCCGTGTCGAGTGCCTCTCACTGGCTTTAAGAAGAGTCCAGCTCGTGGGAGAAGTTTCCAGAAGGGCAGGCAGCCAAGAGAGAAATGAGAAGTCATGGAGGACCACGCTGTCCGTCTCCACAGCCAGCCAGACTCAGGGTGGCTTCACGACACACAGGTGTCAACCACCGTGGCTCCACCCCAGCCCCCCGCAGAAAGAAGGCCTGTCGGCGACCGGGTCACTGGGGAGCCTTGACTCTCCTGAGGTCACCCGAGACAGACACCTCACTGCCCCACCCCCCGGGCATGTGGTCTCAGCCAGCCGGGACCCCGGTCCTCGGACTGTCCCCGGGCCCCTTTTGCTGGTCAACCCAAACAGCCCTGCTTGAATGTTCTCAGATGGGAGTGGCTGAGTGTAACGTTTCCTTGAAAAGCACTTTCCCAAAGTGTGTTCTTCAAAATAGTGTAAGTCACTGAGGGGGCATCGGTTGCTTCCGCTCCCTAACCGATCGCTAGAACGGAAGGAAGGAGCCAGGTAGACAGGGGTGTGGGCCCCGCTGTGCCTGCGCCCGTTCGCACCGCGTCTCCGTGCCCTGAGCGCTCGCTCGTTCCCACAAAAATCCTCTGAGGTAGAAGTTATTATTTGCAAATGAAAACCGAGACTCAGAAAGTTAAAGTAACTCTTTGAGGTCACACAACTTTTTTATATCGAGAGAGGGGGGGGGGGGAGGGAGGATGGGCGCACAAGCAGGGGGAGGGACAGAGAGGGAGAGAATCTTAAGCAGACCTCACACTCAGTGCAGAGCCTGAGTTGGGACTCGATCCTACGACCCTGGCATCGTGACCTGAGCCAAAATCAAGAGTCAGACGCTCAACCGACTGAGCCCCCAGGCGCTCCAAGGTCACACAGTTATAATAAGCAGAGCAACGGAAGCTTCTGGCACTTTGGATCTTCTTTTCAGAATAACAACATTTCGGGAAAGTAACATGCCATGCACTTCCTGTGGCCCTGGGGCAGGCGTGGGGCCCCAGTGAGGTGACCGAAGGGCCCAGGAGAGCCACGTCCAAAAAGTAAGGCGTGCATCCCTGGTCTCCGGAGAAACCGTGACGATCGGTGCGTGTCTTGTGGGAGCCGCCACTGCACACGTCCGGACGCAGGCGCCTGTCCCCGGGGCGGAAGGACGAGTCTGTGGTTCCCAGCCGGCGTGCGTCCCGGAACCCTCACGAGAGGCTTCGCCCGCTGCTGTATCTGGTGTGCGGTGGGGCCCAGGTGCCGGCATCTTCAGCCCCAGGACGTGTCGCTCCGTGCGTGCTCAGCAGTAGTAGCCCTTGCAGGAGGTCATCACCGGGGCCGCGAGGATGGGCGTCAGCAGGCAGGTTCCTGTTCTGCCACCGAGGACTCCTGGGTTTGGTGGCCGTGAGGTACACGTGCTTGACGCGGTCGTCTCTGACCCTGTTCCCAAAATCTTCGTGTGAAAAACTAAACTGGGATCTGTTACGCCAACAACAGTGCGGAAACCTCAGCATGGTCGTCTTGGACCAGCGGACATGTTTCTGCACCAAAACTAAAGAATAATGAGAAGCGCTGAGAACTTTAGGTACGAACAACACCCCCGTCTTTCCAGGGGGGATCATCCTTTCCCGCCTCCTGGAGGCACCTCAGCTCTAAGACCACAGGAGAGCGAGATTTTAGAGACACTCCCTTCCTTCTCGTGTCCAGGCTTTTCTCCCCAGGGAAGAGAATGCTTCTCCTGTGTTCCTCTGCTTTTATGCCGATTCCCCAGCAGTGAGGTGACAGGTGCAGAGGCGTGGCCTTGACCACCGCCCCCTCACCAGGTGGCCCCAGGGCAGGGGTGGCCTGTGTCTCCCCAGTCGGCACACTTGTCCATAAATGAAGTTTCACCCGAGTGATGTCTTGTAGGGTCATCCGCACAGAACGGCAGTGCGCTAAAGAGAGAATTCTCTGGAGGGAGCTACAATGCCAAGTGGCCGCCCATGCCCTCCCCGTCGGAGGGCTCCCTGTCTTCTGGAGGCATGGACCAGGGAAGCGACGCCCCGGTCAGGGACTTTGATGGAGAGGTGAGTGCGGGGCGTAGCAGCTGGTGGCAATCCTGGGTCCGAGAGACCCGGGCACTTGGAGCACCTGGGCGGCTCAGTGGGTTAAGCCTCCAGCACGTGATCTCAGCTCGGGTCTTGACCTCCGGGTGGCGAGTTCAAGCCCCGCACCGGGCCCCACGCTGGGCTTAAAGCCTGTTTTTAAAAAAAATAATGACTTGAGAGGGACCCCGGACGGGAGTGGGGCGGGGCCGAGCCAGGCCAGTCCCTGGGGCCACAAACTGCAGTTTTGCTGGGACGTCCTGCTAGCTTTGGCACGAGAAAGGCCGCAGAGAGGACTGGCCGCAGAGAGGTCCTGTGCCCGTGATACGGCTCTTGAGAAGGGGCTTCGTCACTGACGGAGACCAGGCCCACCAGGTTCCTTGCGCGGGGTGGCCGCGGGGTGGCCGTGGGGAGCCAAAGCCCCCCGGCGCCGTCACTTCTCACCGCCGTCTTCTCGGGCCTCCAGGACTCGGATTCTCCGAGGCATTCCACGGCCTCCAACAGCTCCAACCTGAGCAGCCCGCCCAGCCCCGCGTCGCCCCGCAAGACCAAGAGCCTCTCCCTGGAGAGCACGGACCGTGGGAGCTGGGACCCGTGAGTGGCCTCGGCGCTCAGAGTGGACGCCGGAGCGGCCTCTCCCCTCACAGCCCCTCCGCGGCCCGATCTCCGCTTCCCCGCCCCCGCTCCCCAGCCCCTGCCCGGGAGGCCCGGGCCGGGCAGCAGGAGCAGGGTGGGGGTTCGGGAACGCGGACGATGCACCTGCAGCCCCCCTCGCCCCCCTCGCCCCCACTCAGCCCACACCTCCACGCCCCCTCGCCCCCTCGCGCCGACAGCAACAACCATAAAGGCAGACTTCCACTGAGCAGCTTCGATGAATATCGATTCCATTTCGTACACTTAGAGTTGCTTTCCATAATAGTTGCCCCCCCCCCCCAAAGGTAGCTTGAGTAGACGGATCCCACGGACGGCGCGGTGAGAACTTCAGGCGGACTGGTGTCCTCGGGGAGTCGCGCCCTCCTGAGCGGCCGCCCGGCGCGCCCACAGCGGATGTCGACGCGATCGCCGCCAGTAAATCCGTACTCACTAAAGCAGTGCATATTTTACTACATTACAGAGTTTAAATACGTACACAAATGTAGAGGTTAAATACTGAATGTACATAGTAAAAAGAAGCATCTTGTATTCAACAAAAGATGGATACGTATATAAGAGAGAGATCATTTAATTTAAAGAAATGTGTTGTTTCTTGTCTGTTTTCCAGCTCAGTACTTTAGAGGGTAGGAAGGCCTTGAGTGTAGACGCTCACAGGCTTGAGGAGTCAGAGCACCCCCCTCCCAACCCCGGCCGGCTCTCACACCGGCCGGGGCCGCAGTCCCACGGGGGCTTCAGGAGAACCTTCCGGAACTTGGTCTCGCCGCTCTGGGCTGCGGCCCGGGCACAGACCTAACCCCGGAAGGTCCTTCAGCAGCAGCGTCGAAAGGCTAATCTCCTTCCAAGAGCTGTCCTTTTCCGGCAGCAGGATTCCAGCCACGCTTGTCCTTTTTTACTGTGTTTGGTATCTTCTGCAGATGAGTGTAGAAATGCCGTCTTGTCACGTCCTGAGCCCTTCCGTTGAGAGGACGCGAGGAATGTCACGGCTTCTGAGGGTCCCTAACAAGGTTCAGAGAAGTGCTTTTCTCCTGGGCTACCCCAGTTCCCGCGCTACCCTCCTGGGCGGAGGGGGGCTCGCGCTCCGCAGAGAAGCCCCAGGAAGAGTGTCGTTACCAAATAAAAAACCTCAGATGCAAGGACTTGAACAGCCTTAACCAAATATTCTTCCCCACACCGGGCGGGAGACGGAAACGCGCAGCCCGGGCACGGGCAGGACGCCGGGGAGCCGCCACCTGGCCCGGCCCGCGTCCCTCCCTGCGCGGCTCAGGCTCCGGTTCCGCCCAGGTGAGCACCTGCCGTTCCGGCCACCGCGAGCCAGTGAAACGCACACCCAGCACAGCCCTGCTTCTTGAGACGTAGTTCGCCAGTTAAGCACATGTGAGCGGAGGGAGAGAGAAATAAAAATATCTCCTGGAAGTAAAGAGAGTGGGTCTCAAAATGTCACTTTTTATCTTAAATTCCTCTGGGAGCCAGAAACGCGATTTGTCCTCTCCCTAGACTTCAGCCAACAGGGAACCTGCGTGGCGGTGTGTGAGCACCGTCTCCGCAGGGCGCACCCCTCTCGGCGGAGCCGGGACCGTTTCCAGGTCGATGCTACCCCGAGAGGGCACCGGGAGGTTCTGGAGGGAAGGAGGTTCCCAGTGGTGGTGGCGGGGGGGGGGGGGGGGGGTGGGGGGGGGGGGATGTGTTGCAGAAGGGTCGCGGTAGAGGACTTACAAATGACGGGTTTGGTAGTCAGGCGGTCGGCAGGGTGCTTGCGTGGGCAGGGGGGCTGCGGGCGGGCCTCGCCTACTGCGCGGTCCTAAGCTCCTAGATCTTTCTGCTTCGGGGAAAGAGTGGTCGTGTGAAGTGTTCCCGGCTGTCCAGATGTCGAGGATCAGACCTTGAGTTTGCTTCCTGCCCTAGACCGGGTGGCGCTGTGAACCCAGCACTTGGGGGAGAGGAGGCCAGCCGCCTCCCCTCCTCCCCTCCTCCCGGCCCTCCCTTTCCCCTGGCCCTTCCCCTCCCCGCGCGCCGCACCCCCACGCTGAGCCTTTAGCTTATAGCTGTGACAACCACGTGTGAATTTTTGTTGCCTGTAGGTGCTTATTTTTTAAAGGATGCTTTCAGGATCAAAGTACCCCCCCCTGCCCGAAGCCTGGACCCCACTGCAGTGAGTCATGGCGGGCAGACAGAGCAGAGCGCCCCCTAAGGCTTGGCCCGCAGCCCGGCTCTCAGGGAACTGCACCCCAGCACTTTTTGTTTCCTCCACAGCAGGCTTACAGAGCGGTCCCCGGTGTGACAGATTCTGACAGCAGGGCTTTGCGGGAGCAGCTCCGAGGGTGATGGGGGGCGGGGGGGGGTCCCCGAGATAACGATCCTTCCACTGGGCTTACCCCACTCGTAAGGACAGAGCCGTTGCCAGTTGCCGTCGGAAGCTTCTCGGCATGACCTGGAAAGAGCGGGGCGGGTCCCAGGGCAAACGACACGTGCTGTTCATTGGAAGGGATCTGCAGCAGAGACCGCGGCAGCGGCATCGCTGTCCGAAGTCATTTGTCGTCCCGCGGGACCTTTTAAGAACCGGTAGGGCGGCCGGAGCTCGTTTCGCAGTAGGAAGGAAGGGTCGGAGAGGCGCTCGCGGCTGGTCTCTCCGCGTTGGTATTCGGTGCTAGGTCTGTCTGGCCCACCCGTTGTCTACCCTCGACTTCTCACGAATTTCATTGTGCGTGCTTTGGGTATATAAAATTATATGCGTACATGGCTGTTTCTTTTTGCCAAATACAAAAGCCTTCCTCTTCGTCACCTGATCACGGAAGATTCCCACAGCCCTACGTACGTGGGCGATGCGTGCTCGGTCCCGGGAGCAGTTTGAAGGGCAGGAGCCCGGGCCGGAAGGGCCTGTCCGTTCAGTTTCCCACGCAGCCCTCGTACTCAGGCTTCTGGGGAGAATCCGAAATTCCTGTTTGCGGCGACAGTCTGTCACTCCCTGGCTGGCACTCGGCCCCACTCGGCCTCCGTGTGGCTAGAGTCACATCTGTGTCGTGAGTGCCACGTGCACTTCGGCGAGAGACCGGTTGCTTTCACGAGGACTCTCAGGTATCACTCAAGGGCCAGAGCAGGCGCGGGCCGGCGTCCCGAACACCCGCCCCCGGGCACAGCAGGGCCGTTCTGGTCACAGACACCGTGGCCCCCTGGCCGGGTGGGGCCCTGGAAACTCCCCACCCGTGTCTGGGCGGAGGGGCACGCTCAGCGGCCACACAGGGCACAGGCCGGGCACCTCCGCCCCCAGTGGCCCTGGCCGGGCCCCTGACCCAGCAGGCAAGCTGCACGGCGGTTCATCGAGCTCCCCCTGAAGCCCCTTCCCTTGTTGGGACTCGAACGATCGCTTGAGTCCAGATCTCTGCAGGGTCCCTCCGGGGAAGAGGGCCGGTTCGGCGGGAGCGGGTGTCAGCCGTCAGCCGGGGCCAGCGGGCTGAGCCAGCCCTCCTCCCCAGGACGACTGCCACACACGGGCAACCCTGTCGCTCATGGGGCCAATTGACGAAAACAGACCTTGAGATTTCATGAAAACAAAATCTGCCTTTTCGTTTGATAGTGTAATATCATTTATTTTATAAATTTTTTAGGGTTTTTTCTCATTGTAATATTGTACAGTTTTGCATGGCCTAGGTGTAATCATTTTTTTGTTCAGAATATAATGCGGACAAATGTGTGTATGGAAGGAAAAAGTCTGTTGCGTTGGCCTCTGATCACTCTGGATTTTCTTTGGTTTTATGCCCTCAATGTTTTAGGGAAGTTTCTAAGAGATTCTCTGCTACCAGACAATGGTGTGGATTCTTTTGCACAGAAATACTGAAGGTGGGACAGTCAAAAATGTAACAAGACTCCTCGCCAATATTTTATGTTGGTCTCGATATTAACCAGAATTTGATGTATTGCAATAAAACAGGGAACTGTTGGACGTGACTGTTTCGTCTGTTCTCCCCGACTGAAACGTCTGGGGGGCGGAGGAGAGGTGACTGACTCCTGGTCTTACTGGGTCCCGCCTCCGGCCCGTCCCCATCCCCTCCCTGCAGGACCCGGGATTCGCGGAACCTAGGACTTCCTTAGGTCCGGGGAGCAGTCCGATCTCCTCCGGCCAGGCCCCGCCCGAGGCACCCTCGGCGGCCCCACTGCGTGCAGCTGCCAGGCTGAGGACCCTCTGCGTGGCCAGTTCCCCCCTGGCTGTCACGTCCAACTGTACCAACCGGTGGTGGCCGGTTTTCTGTCTGCTTCCTGCATTTAGTGCCTCTGCCCCTGTCCCCGGATCAGGACGAAGGGCACATCGGGGGACACGCAGGCCAGGCCGGGAGCTCTTAACAAGGTAAAGTGAAACTGGCTGAGACCCGCTCCCCACCCCCCTACCCCCCGTGCCATTTCACACACAGTTGACGGTCCCGACTGTTGTGGGTGTAACGGCCGCCTCGTCACAGAGGCAGGTGTGCGGCAGGCTCGGCCAACTTTCTGTAAGAGGCCCGGAGACCCAGGCTGCGCAGGCCCTGCCGGTAGGCGTCTCCGGAGTAGCTGCGGCCCTTCCGTGGGTGGCCAGGGTGAGGGGGACACCCGGCTGCCTCCCCTCTCTTCCCGTGCTGAACGCAGACAGAGCTTTCCGGGGCATGACACTGACCCTGACTCTCTCCCAGCGGAAGGACGAACACCACAGTGCTGGGATGGTGAGTTTCGGTGTTCTTTTTAATATTGAAACAAATCTGACCATTACAAGAATTGTACAAAAATTAGCCTGTAACGACCCCCCAGCTCTAAGCAGGCGCCATCTGCACCTCCGTCTCCTCCACAAAAGCCCTGGGGCCTGGAGGGGGAAGGGGGGGCCCCACACCAACTTCCCACACAGAGACAAGGGCGGGATCACTCCCACCCGTCGCGGGCCGCGTCAGTTCTGCGGAAACTTCCACGCGTCGGGAGTATACAGACCAGCCAGGGAGCGGGCAGGGCCTGCTCAGAGCACAGGCTGGAGGGAAGGGCAGAAAACACAAATCTCATTCTAGAAGCACACACACGAGCCTTAGGCTTCACGGTCAGTAAAAATCCGGGGGCTTCTCGGTATTTCCGGCGGCAGAGGTTCCCGGGGAACGCGCTCACCTTCCGGCGAACATTCCATCAGGAACATCCCCGGGCCCGAAAGGGAGAAAAGGAGAGAAGGCCGTCTTATCTTTACCTGCTTCAGAGACTCCACACGCACGCGCAGACTGGCGGCGCGGCCGGGCCCCGTGTGCAGTCCCGCGCGGCTTGCCCCGCGCCCTCTTAGCGGTCAGAACCGCCTAGAAGCAGCGGCCTCTCCGGAGCCGCCCGCATGGACGCCCCAGTCCCCCCGCCTCACCCCGCTACTGCTCGGCCTGCCGCCGGCGGTAGTTGCTGTAGGCCTCCTCGAACATGGCCTTGCAGGGGAAGCGGGCCTTGAGCTTGGAGCAGATGAGGAAGGAGCCCCCCATCTTCCTGTGCAGGGAGTAGGTCTCCTCGGGGGGCGGGACGAGGCGGTGCTTCAGCATGATGGGGATCAGGTTGTGGATCTTCTCGGTGGTGCTCTGCGTGCCGAAGTCAAAGGGCCCCTCCGAGGCGAAGGCTTCCCCCAGGATCAGGATGGCGTCCAGATGGGCGTCCTCCATGGCCTGGGGGGGGAGGGCCGGGGGGGGCGGGGGGGGAAGGGTGAGCGGCACCGGCGCCCCCAGCATCCCACACAGCGTTCTGAAGGGGCGGGCAGGGTCGGGTTAACGCGATGAGCGAGTGGTGACCGGGGCCGAACTCCAACACGTGCCACTCGCGCCCTCGGCGCCGGTGCCAGGCCGCCCGCGCTCCCCCGGCCCCGCTCCAGGTCTACGCGGGCCCATCCTGCCTGGGCCAGGCTGGCCTGGAGGCAGGGCCGGAGGAGAGGACGCCGCCCGCCTCTCCCTCCATCCAGTTGTAAGTCGAGGTTCGGCTTCAAAGGGAAGAGTCCCGCCCCCCCCCCCCCCCCCACGCACAGGCCTCCGGGCCCTGCGGGGCTGACCTTGACCTCGTAGCCTGTGAGGAACTTCATCTCTATGGATTTCTTCAGCACCGCCTCCCTGTCCCTGTCGGCGGCTGCCCTGATGATCTGGGGGGACGCACACCAGGGACCGACAGCGGCTCCTGAGGAGGCATTCCCGGGGCCGGGGACCCCCAACTGCCCGCCCCCCTCCTTGTCCCCCTCACCGTCCTTCCAAGTCCCCCGCCTGTGAGTCCAGCGGGCCTTGTCCTCACCCACCGTCACCCGACCCTGTCGGTGTCCCCCACCCCCTAGGAGCTTCCAAGCATCCTAGGCCAAGACCGGCCCCGCCCCCCAGCCCTGCCCCCGCCCCCCCCCCCCCCCCCCCCCCCCGTCTACCTGAATGTAGAGGTCAGTGAAGGATCGGTCAAATTCCCGAGTTGCCCCAAAGTCCAGAAGGGCCACCTGGGGGGCGGGCGATAGCGGGGGAGGTTCGCCCTGGTGGAGAGGGGGCTGAGACCCCCCCCACCCCCCACCCCCGTCCCCAAGGCCCCTCCCCAGCGGAGCTCCGGGGGGCTCACCTTGTGCTGCTGAGGGTCATAGAAGAAGTTGGACCAGTTGGGGTCCGTCTGCATGAAGTGGAACTCGAACAGCTCCCGCAGGCACAGGACCAGGATGTTGTAGCAGATCTGGGGGCGGGCGGGCGGCCGGGTCACCGCGGCCCCTTCTCCATCCTCCACCCGCCCCGCCCTCTGCTGCGCAAGGGCCCCTGACTCCAGGTGTGCCAGGCATGGGGACACGGCGGCACCCCCCCATCCCCTTTGTCCCAAGGCCCAGTCAGACACACCTCGTTCCGGATCTCCTGGCTCAGCCCCTCCGCCTGGTCCAGGGGGAAACCGGACACCAGCTCCGTGGTCAGCACGTGGGGGCTACAGAGCTCGTCCACGATCTCAGGCACGTAGAAGAAGGGGTGGTCCTTCAGCAGCTCCCTGCAGGGGTGGGGGCGGTGGGGGAGTCACACCCCGGCCACAGAGTCTCACCCCCTCACCCCAGGCCCCGACCACAGCCATCACCCATCAGCCCCTCCGCCCCTCCTGCTGCACCTGAACTTGCGGGCACAGGCCGCCTCCCGCTGGTAGTCACACTCCAGGGCCAGCTCCCGCCTCAGCACATCGATCAGGTGCTCGGGGAACAGGCCTGGGCAGGGAGGAGGGGGTCAGCGCGGGCCGGGGGCTCCTCTTGGGTCCCCAGAGCCCATCCTGAACGCCTGCCCTTGACCCACGGCCAGTCTGACCTTCAGGAAGCATGTTGCTCATGTTCAGCACGGCCATAAGGTTGTTGACGTCACTGTTGATGCTCTGGGCCACACCCGGGTACTGAGGGGGGACAGAGGGGTCCCCGGGCAGACAGGGCGGCCGCTGGCCTGCTGGCTTCCCGGCCGAGTCCCGCCCAGACCCCGCCCCAGGCTGAGGGACAGCTCAGACCCCACGATGCTGCGAGGACCACCGGGTCCCATCACAACCTGGTTCTCCACCGTCCGCCCCCAACCGAGCCTGCAGGGAGGCCGGTGTCCCTCCACAAATCCTTCCCTTCCCAGCACTGCCCTGGCGCTGGGGACGGACACGAGGAGACGCGGCCCCGCCCCAGAGAGGGGGCGCCCGGGGGGGGGGCGGATGCGTAGCTTGCCGAGACCCCGACGCCACAGGGCCCCGGCTGTGCCCTCCGCAGCCCCCCACCCCCACCCGGGCACGGGCGCACACGCGGGTGCCCACCTGGATCTTCATGGCCACCTCGCGGCCGCCCTTCATGCGAGCCAGGTGCACCTGCCCGATGGACGCGGCCGCGAAGGGCCGCTCCTCAAAGTACTCCAGCTTGTCCCGCCAGCCAGGGCCCAGGTCACCGTTGAGGGTCTTCTGGCGGGAGGAGAGAGGCGGGGAGGGGCCGTGAGCGCAGCCTGCCCTGACAGGCGCCCCCCGCCCCCGGCACCGCCCGCCTCACCATCATCTGCTTCAGCGGCATGAAGTCCGCGCTCTGCCTCACCCGCTCGAAGATCTTGGCCAGATGGGGGTTGATGAAAGCGTCGTCTGGAAGGCACCCGAGAGAGCAGAGCAGGGGGCCGGCCGCTCAGGGAAGGAGCCCGGCGGGGCGGGGGGGGGGTGCGCAGCACGGCAGCCACCTCAGGGGCCCCGGTTGTGCCCGGGGAAGGCGACCGAGACGCCGCTCTGCCCTGCACGCACCGGGAGCCGGGCTCGGAGGCCACAGGGCACGGGCCCGAGGCCGCGCGGCGGCTCCGGCCTGGCACGCAGGCCCCTGAGGCTGTAGACGGAGGCTCGGGAGGGGACGTGGGGACGTGGGGACGTGGGGACGCCGGCCAGGCCGCGCACCCTCTCCGGGCCCCCTCCTTCCACTCCCCCCCCCCCAGGGCCCCCTCCCAGCGGGGCCGAACTCCCGCGCCCCCTCACCCCGCAGGGCCCACTCACCCTGGATACTCAGCATCTGGCCCAGCTTGAGCGCCGCCCCGCGCACCTTGCACAGCGTGCGGACGATGCGCTCCGCGTTCGCCTCGGACAGGAAGGGGCTGGAGTCCAGCACGGCCTTCTTCCCTGCGGGCCGGAGCCGGGTCAGCACGCGGCGCCTGGCCCCTCTCGGGGCGTCTCGGGGCCTCACCCCGCCCGGGAGGGGCACAAGCCCGGGGAGCTGCTGGGGGCGGCCGTCGGGCGGCCGCGGGGGCCCGAGCGCGACCCAGCCCCACGGCCCCTGGGCCCGACGCCTCAGGGACATCTCCATCCTCCCGGTGAAAACAGGGACGGGACGCTTCAGGACGCGGAGACTTTCAAGAGCGGCGCGGAGAGACCCGGCACAGAGCCCGACGCGGGGCCTCCGTCCTCCTGGCGGGTCCCCGACACCGGCACCGCGATTTCAACCCAACCCTTGGTACCCCCTGCCCGATGCTGTGGAAGCTTCCCCAGGCCTGACCCCAGCCCCCTCTCAACACACACGCGCACATGCACACACACGCACACGTGCACACACCAGGCACGCACACACATGCACGCACCAGACGCGCACGTGCACACTCGTACACACTGGCACACCCATGTGCACGCACATGCACGTGTGCTCGCACACACGCACCAGACACGCACGTGTGCACGCACATGAACGCGCGCACTCGCACAGGCACACACCACACATCCGCACTCACGCACACGTGCGCACACATGCGTGTGCACACTCACACAATGCACTCACACCCGCACACCGCACACACGCTAAGCCCCTCCCTCCGTACCAGTCCCCGGGGCCCGACACGAGCACCGCTGAAGAGCACAGTCGAGTGCAGGGATGGGAATGGGGTGGGGGGGCCAGGCACCAGGAGGGAGGACCTGGGGACCCAGGCGAGGAGGACTAGTCACTGTCCCTCCCTCCATGAAGGTTACAGCACCCCTGGGGTCACTGTGAGGCGGGCTGGCTGCAGCGAGGGCACAGCCCCCCAGGGAGAGGAGGGCAAGGTCCAGGACGGCACACGGCTGGCCGGTATCTACCTCCCCCTCTGGCCACAGAGGCCCCCGACGGGCGGTAACCCTGGGGGTGAAGACCACCTTTGTCCGGAACGACCAGGGGCGTAGGGTGCAGGGCGAGGATTCGGGCCACGGGGAGGCCGAGGGACGGCGGGGCGCTCCGACCTCAGAGCCCTCGCCCCAACCTCGGCACAGCCCTGCCTGGACACCGAGTCTGCGCCGGTCCCGAGGCGGGGAGAGGCCCGGGCAGGGGGCTGGCTCGGCACCTGCCGCCCCCACCCCCAGCTCCTCCAGTCCCGGGTCATCTGCTGCTCTCCCTGCCCGGTGCCCCGCGAGCCTGCTCAGATCTGCCCCCAAGGCCGCACCCACGGTGCCTGGCACTTTCCTCGGCCCGCACCGCCAGGGGCCCGGCCCGGCGCGGCCCGAAGAGGGAACAGGAGAGGCGGCCGGCACACCGCTGCCCTGGGGGCCGTGTCCAGCCTGGCCTCTGACAGCCTGGGGGTGGGGGGACATGGGGACCGAGGGCCCGGGACACAGAGTTTGCAGACGAGAAGCCCCAGAGAGAACCCACGAATCGGCTGGCACCCGAGGTCGGCTGCACGAGGCTCACTCCCGGGGCCCCAGACGGCAAGACCTGCCCCCAGAAGGCCGAGAAGGGCCGAGAAGGGCCCCCAGATCACCCCCTGCCCTGGGCAGCAGCGGAGGGCCAGCGCGGAGGGAAGGGCGGCCCCTCTACATGCCCTCTGCCCTCCCCGGCCCCCGGGCACGGCGGGAGGAAGCGCGCTGGGGAAAGGGCCGCGGCCCCAGTGGGCAGCAGGCGAACGTGCCCTCCCGGCACACAGTAGGGCTCCCGAGACGTGGGGACCGTGCGGGGCCCTCTCGGGCCTCTCAGCAGCCCTCCCCACAGTCTGCACTCCTGCCCGGGCAGGGCTCGCTCTGACGGCAGCCTGGGGAAGCCAGGCCATGGCAGGTGTGGCCCCCACTCAGGAGAGGCCCTCCAGGGGGAGGACCGGGCCCCGCCGGTCAGCACCCTCCGGGCCACAGGTCTGGCCCGGGCCCACCGTGGCCCGAGCCCGGCGAGCGCCCCCGACCCTCAGCCAGGGTCACCACTTCCCTGGCGAGGGTCGCCTCTTCTCTGCTTGGACGAGGTGGGATGAGAGCAGCCGGTTTCCAGCGGGACGGGCTTCGCGCCTGGAGAACACGGGCTTCTCGTTCCAGAGAAAGCCGGGCTTTTCCTAAAGTGTCTCAGCACCGACACTAAAAATACCCTCGCTAAGCCCTCCGTCCTCCGGCCCCTTCCAAGGACACTCCGTGTGTCCCGTGCACCCCGCTCTCAGGGGCCCGTGGGGGCAGGCCAGTGCCCTCTCCCCAGGAGGCCCTTGTCCCCACAAGGGGTCTTGCGGGTGGAGAGAGGCCATCCAGACCGGGGGCAATGCGCGTGGTGACCTGGCCTCACTGACCTCACAGAGGAATCGTGAGACAGAGGGTCTCAGGCCAGAGAAGAGGCCACTTCGGGTCTCTGGGGGGGGGGGGGGGGGTGGCGGGGGACCAAGGGCCCTGAGGGGTCTGTTCCTCCAGCACCGACGTCCCTCACCCACAGCCAAATGGGGAGCCCTGGGTGCCTGACCTGGCCAGACCACTGGGCGCCAACGGCCCCACAGAGTCTGGGAGGGCCGGGCAGGTGCAGAGACACAACCTCGGCCACCATTGACACAGAACCCAGGACATGAGGCATCCCTGGAGGCCAATTTTCCAGGCACGGGGGGGGGGGGGGGGGGGGCAGCTGGGGGCTGACAGGCCCACCTCCCGGGGCCCACCCTGCCCTCCCGGCCAAGGTCCCAGCTCACCTGGAGGGTCCCCTGGGCGGAGGCTCTTCTTGGCCACCTCGGCCAGCGCCCCGAAGCCTAGACCCACGGCCAGACCTGCAAGGAGAAGGGCGCTGGGTGCTGGCACGGGGGCCACCCACCGCCCTTCCGTCCACGAGGCCCAGAGCAGCCCCACGGTCACCCGCCTCCGCTCCGACCCTCGCTGACCGCCAGACGATGCAAAAAGGGAGAAAAAAGGTAGGAGACACACATCTGCTATTTTCAGAGGTTTGGCTCAAGGAAGCTCCATCCAGCTGGACCCCCATCACCCTTGCTAGTCTGCAGGCTCCCCGCGCACAGACCCTAAGAAAACGCCGAAGCAGGAAGGGTTTCTGGCACGAACGGAATACGCGCCAGGAACGGTCCGTGGGCCGAGGACATCCTGGCCACACGGGGCACCCCTTGGAACGTGGCCGCTCACTCCAGCGTGACCCGGCGTCGCAGTTCTCTAGAACTCTCGCAACTGGAAGGAAAGCCCTCCCTGCAGTGATATGAAGCAGCCGTCGGTGGGCGTCAGAGCGTCTGCAAAGGCAAAGTGTCCCTAATCTGAGCCGTGGAGACTCACGGGACCGCGGGCCCGGCAGGTGCAGATGGTGGTCTGAGGACAACGGGGGACCAGATGATTTCTAATCTAAAAATGTTTCAGAATCATCCACAAAGTTCATTAATACGTCTTTTGTCCAGAGACCAGAAGTGCCTGATCCCGACCGTCCAAGAAAGGCCCACGGAACCCAATAGGTGCCACTGAGGCCACACAGAAAGCCCAGGGGCGGGCCAGGGCTGAGGTGGGGGCGCACATTAGCAGAGAGAAAGACGACACGCCTGAGCCCACTGACCCCGCGGAAGGGACAGCAGAAACCCAGGGACAACACCGGACAGGCCCTGAGACCCGTGGGGCTGGGAGACCGTGGGGCAGCAGCCCCCACGCCCAGTGGGTGGTTTAGTGAGCCAGGAACCCAGCAGAAACATCTGCGTTCTCCGAGCTTCTACAACGATTACGTATTCGTGTTACGAAAAATGTTATTCTACTGAAAATTTTATTTAACGAGAAACAGTTAAGTGCAGACGTAAACAATTTTTTTTAATTTTTTTTTAACGTTTTATTTATTTTTGAGACAGGGAGAGACAGAGCATGAACAGGGGAGGGTCAGAGAGAGGGAGACGCAGAATCTGAAACAGGCTCCAGGCTCTGAGCCGTCAGCACAGAGCCCGATGCAGGGCTCGAACTCATTTAAATCAAAAGAAGGTAACCCAACCCTACAACGTGCTCTGGCGACACACATCTTCCCCACCGGCAGGCCGGTGGGCAGCCTCCTTCCGCCAGCCAGAAGCAGGGCTCCTGCCCCCCAGGTCATGGCCGGGACTCACCAGTCCACCAAGAGCGGGCACTCCCGGCAGGGCCAGGCGCCAGCAACGCTCCGGTGTTCGCCACGCTCACTTCTCCCGTTCGAAACGGCTAGACCGGTGCCGTCCCGAGAAATACAATGCCAGCCACGTGTCTAATGTTAAATTTTCTGGGGTGCCTCGGTGGCTCAGTCAGTTGAGCGTCCGACTTCGGCTCGGGTCACGGTCTCTCCGTCCGTGAGTTCGAGCCCCGCGTCGGGCTCTGCGCTGACGGCTCGGAGCCTGGAGCCTGCTTGGGACTCTGTCTCCCTCTCTCTCTGCCCCTCCCCTGCTCATGCTCTGTCTCTGTCTCTGAAAAATGCATAAACCTTAACAAAAAAATTTAAATTTTCTAGTAGCCACCTTACAAAAGGCAAAAAGAAGCATGTGAAGTGAACGTGCGTCCTCTATGTTATTTGACGTAAAACAGCCAACATATGGTCATTTCCACAAGTGCTCTTACAGACGAAAATTGCTAGAGGTGTTCCAGGGTTTTGTTTTGCTTTTGTACAGAGCTCGCAAACTCCAGAGTCCGGGCCGGACAGGACGGGCCACGCTCTGGAGGCCACGGGAAGAAGCCAGTCACCCGCGAACAGCCCCCTGGGCCCTCTCAGGATGTCCTGGTGCCAGGACACGGGCGCTAGGGCCTGTTTTCCCGCCAACCAGCTCCGGACGGCACTGGGCACAGAGCCGAGGGCAGCCAGGGTGCCAATTAAACATTAACTCTCCTGCTGCCCGCCCACCTCACCCCTCCCAACACATTATCCGACTCCGCAAAGGAAATAACAAGCAAGGTTAACCTTCAAACTATAGTGACTTTCACCAAGGTCTCTCTGCATCTAGATTTTTCTCTGCCGAGATCAAGTCCAAAGTCAAGCCCACAAAAGAGGCAGATGTCTTCAAAGGTTAACCAGCCTGGCCAGTGCTTGCAGGGGTGCCCCCCCTCCCCCACACCCGGTCAAACTCTTGGCGGCCATCTCTCCACCGCTGGGCAGGGCCAGAGCACGTTCCACAAAGACGGCCTTAGACTTGCCCCACGCCGGCCGGAGGTGCTGCCGCGGCCCTGACCTTGGCCTCAGGAGCTCCTGCTCCAGCGAACCAAGAATAAACCGGCCCCCCCGCACCCCCACCCGGGCTCAGGCGATGCCCGGAGCCGCACCGACCGGGAGGCACAAGGCCGGCCAGGCTCTTCAGTCCCCCAGAACCGGGCGGAGGCAAACGGGGGAGGGCAGCCCCTCCACATTGGACGCCCGGAGCCCCGCTAAGCCAGCTCACAGCCTGCGTCACCCCTGACCTCAGTCCCCGCCCCCGCCCCCCGTCGTGCTCCGGCCCACACGGCCACAGGCAGCTGCAGAACTGCTCTCGGCCCCGCGTTGGCGACAGGGGCCTCCGTCCTCGCCTGCAAGCAGGCGCCAGGCCTTCCAAGACAGTTGCTGGCGGTTCTGTCGTGAACAGAGGTTCTGCCGTCAAGCGTGGGGGAGGATGGCAGGGTCCTCCCCAGAGACGGGAGAGCGCTGGGCCGGCTTCCCAGGCCCCCAGTCTGGGCCTGTCCCCGCCAGGTCCCTCCAGAGGTCATCGGGGCCACCGGGCCGCTGTCCAGACAGCCATCAGAGGTTAAGAAAAGGAAAAACAAAACACCCTCCAGCCAACAGCCTGGTGAGGGTGCCCCGAGCAGGAAGAGGAAGCAAACGTTCCTTGGGGCTCTGGCTTCACCCACCAGCAGCCCCGGGTGTGTTCACAGAGCCGGCTCGCAGGGGTTCCTGTGCAGGGGCTGCAGGCAGAGGGGTCTGCGGACAACAGACCGTGTGCCGGGCTGCTCTGAGCCTCGCTTTTGTAACCCTAACGGTCCTTCTGATCTTAGAAGACAAAGCTACGCGTGGAGGAGGCAGGGGCTCCAAGGGGACCCTGAACCCTCGGGAGTCCCGGCTGCCCTCTCCGCCATCACTTGCGCCCTCCACCCTGCCTGGCCCGGGGTGGGTGGCAGGAAGGAGCGGAGTCCCTGGACAGGGTGCCCCCAGGCTGTCAGGAGCTGCCTCCCCCCCATGCCCAGCACCGGCCTGGCCGTGGACGCAGGGGCTGGTCACAGGTCCCCGGGCTCAGATCACCGTGCGCGCAGCGGGGCCTCCCCTGCTCAGGTCCCTGCAACGTTACGAATGCGCACGTGGCCCCAGGGACCCAGGCGCTGTGGCCCCACTTGTCATCAGAACTGGAGATGACAGTAAGTGCCCTCGCCGTCCTCACAGAGCTCCTGAGGGGCAAGACAGACACACGCACCCCTGGTAACGCACCTCCCGAAAAGCAGAAACCCCGGCCCATAACCCCCGCTGAGTGGGCACTGTGGGACGGTTCTGCACGGCTCCTGGCCCAGGCCACAGGACCCCCCTGTCTATCACCAAACTTCTCACTCTGCCTTCTACCCTTCCTCTTGGGAGCATGTCCTTTGTACATTATTAAAATCTCCTTTAAAAAAAGATAAAGTGAAAACAGTTGGTGGGAGTGTCTTTTGTTTTAAACGTGCTTACTTAACAAAATCAGAAAACAACCAAATATGCCTGTTCCCCCAACGTGTGTTTGTTCACCAGCAGGAGGGGACACAGGAGCTCACTCTCCAGAGCGCGCCGGGCCCGCGTCCCCATGTGTCAGAACCATAGCAGCCATCGCTTTGGTCTTCTGCCCAAGCGACCTTCTCTTCCAACAGACAGGACACTCTTTCGTGGCCACACCTCTCTTTTTTCAGTATGCTGTTTTCTGACTAACACGTGGCCCAGTGTTCTAACGGCAAGAGAGTCCTGCAACCAATAGCAGAAACACGTGTGGACAAGGGGAATCACGTGGCAACTGAAGCATATGAGGGACAAATGGACACACGAGTCCCACGGTGCCCTTGACCCTTTTCCATACCTCAAGACTTTTTTTTTTTTCCTCTGCACCCAATGTGGGGGTCGAACTCACGACCCCGAGTTCAGGAGTCACCTACTCCACCGACTGAGCCAAGTGTGTGCCCCATTACCTTAGTCTTAACAAACCCGATGAAGCCTCACGAACTGTTTTTTAAAGCAAGTATTTATCTGGGACTCACAGTTCCTTAACATTTTACCTTCTAAAAATGGAAGGCTTCCCCAGGGTCCCTTCCGGCTGCTCCTGGCTCCTGCCCCACTGTCTTGCCCTCACATCTGTTTTCTAGACCCTATTTCACAATCGCCTCCCCACGTCCCCCTTATTTCTTCCTGTTGCTTCGCGTTTTGTCCCCTCCAAGTGTCCTGTCACCTCGGTGCCCTCCCCGCTTCTGCCTGGCGGCGCCTGGGAGGTCCTGGCAAGGCCCGCAGCCGCCACGACACCGTGAAGGAAGGAGCGCTCGGCCGGCCGGGATCAGCTCCAGGGCACCTGCTCCGTCTCTCCGATCTTCCGTCCCGCTCACCCGACGGCCGCGGCGGGGCCCGGAAGACAAGGCCCCTCAAGCCCAAACTGGAAAGGAGACGGTGGGAAGGACAGGACAGAGTGCAAGAGCCATGCATGACGAAGCCCGACACACCCAACACGCATGTGACGAGGGCCCCCAGGAGGGGAGCAAGGGCGGAAACGGGGCCGAAGCAGTGCCAGAAGAAATGACCAGAATCCCCAACACTGACTGGCACGCCGAGCCGCAGATGGAAGCATCCCCACCCCAGTCATCGCCAGGCCCCTACTTCGCGGGGCACCAGGACTCCTCTGCGGCCGGCAGCCACCCCACGAGGTCGGGCCCCAGCCGACCACCAAGGGCTCCGTGTCAGGAGAGCGGCGCGCAGGTGGCCAGGCAGAGGCGGCTGCGGAGGAGCCCCGGCTACACGGGCGCGGGGGCGGTGTCTCTATCAAAGTCGTTTACACACGCCTGGGTTCGGCTTCCGGTCCGTGGCCCCGCCCCACGGCCCCCAACCCTGCAGTGTCTGTGCAGCAGGGCAGGCCACACACCGAGGGGCCTCCGGATGAGGGGGAGGCGGCGGCGTTCACCTTGAACTGCGCCCTGGGCCCGGATCCCGTCCCGGTCACCGACCCCGGCGGTGTGTCCCGCGCGGCAGCGAGCGGCACCCAGAGGGAAGAACACGTGGAGGCAGGGGACCCCCGTGCCCAGGAAGAGAGGCTCCTGCCGGGGCATCAGCCACGTGGCGGCCTGGTGTCCCCTGAAGGCCCCACAGGCCCCCGGGCTCACAGGGACAGCCAGCCTCCTTTCGGGAGGAGGAAGAAGAGGCCCACGGCCCTGCCCGGCTCCCAGGACGGAGCCACAGGGGAGGAGAGCGATCCTTCTGTGACCCCGAAGTTCCGAGGAGTGGGTGGCAGCGGGCAGAGTGGAGGAAGTGGGGGCAGGGTGGGTGGGGAGCCACCACTCCCTCCTCCCTCCTGGCAGGGTCGGGGAGGGAAGGGGAGGCAAATGAACCCCACCCAGGCTGTCCACACGCTCATGAGGGTCCGGGGGTGGGGGGGGGTGGGGGGGGGGGCGGGGGGGGCAGGGGCGGGGGCGGGGGGGGGTTGGGATCACTCCCTGTGCATCCCCTGCGTCTCCACCCCCAGACCTCCAGCTTGTGTAAGCGGCCAGGACAGGAGCTGTTCCCCATTCAAAAGAGATACAGCAAGTTTTCCCAGGCCACAGTTAAACATCAGGCGTGACACCAGACTCACGGGCCCAACCCACGAGCCACCACACTCTGGGGGGGGGGGGGGGGGGAATTGGGTGTGAGGCGGGGCCTCTCCACATCTGGTCTCCTCTGGCTCCAGGTGCGGGGATCCCGCCCCAGCGACGGGCAGTGCCCGCAGGCACAGGGGCTGCTCCTAAGCTGACTCCCACCCCCTGTGGGCCGCTGGAGCTTGATCTGTTCGCTCCCTTGGAAGACGGCACGATGGGCCCCCTTCCTCCAGGATGCCAGCTGCACCAGCGGCGTGCCGATGACGGGTCCTGTGCATTTTAACGTCTCGTGATATCGATATTCTGGTGTCATATTCTTGTGCATTTTACCCTGAGGGCCTCCTTCCTGCACTGCGTTCTGAGCAATGTCAAGGGCGAGTGGGGGACAGCTCCGGGTCTGCCCAGCAGGAACACTCTTTGCTTTATCACCAGGGAGAACCACCGTTTCAAGGGCGTAGCCTATGAACCACCTCCGTTTTGCCAACTGGAGCCAGCGTCTCTGCCCCAGGATCCTCCCGGAGCTCCTGCGTTTTCCCTGCTCCGGGGGAGACTCGGATTTCACTCCGTGGCCCCATGACTTGATCTCTTTCTACCGGAAGATTGGAAACTGGGTCTGAACAGGAAAGGGGGTACCAGAAGGTTAGCGAGGCCGCACCAGCTGACGCCAAATTAGCCCACATGTGTGATAAAGGACTCCTGCTCAGGCTTCTAATTCCGGGGCAGGGGACTCTACATGCCAGATGTATCCTTCGGTGGGTTGGGCTGTGCCTCCCATGCACAGCAGGGGTGGGTGTGTGTTTAAAAAGATGAGTTGTTGGGGCACCTGGGGGACTCGGTTAGTTGAGTATCTGACCTCAGCTCAGGTCATGATCTCGCAGTTTGTGAGTTCAAGCCCCGCATCGGGCTCTCTGCTGTCAGCACAGAGCCTGCTTCAGACGCTCTGTCCCCCTCTCTCTGCCCCTCCCCTGCTCACGCTATGTCAAAAATAAACTCACCCCCTCTGGACCCATCTTGAGCCGCCCAGGGATGGGTACATGAAGGAAAGGCTAAATTTCCTAACCTTTATAAATTCTGGGCTTTTCTCATTGGCTTCCAGAGAGACCATGAGCCACGGCTCCCTCGTGGTACCCAGAGCTGGCACTTTGCCCTGCGGCAGCGCTGCCCGGGGCCGTGGGAGCTAAAGGAGAAGAGAAGGTTTCACTTACAAGCCGTGAGATCACCACGAACCTATGCCACTGATCTGGGATGGGGCAAATGCAGCAGAACACACGGGGCGGGGGGTGATGTGTGTCTGATCCTGGGCTCTTGTCTCTCCAATCGCTGCCGCCCCCTCCCCCCCCCCAGTTCCCGTCTTTCGACGGGACTTCACGAAAAGCTAACTGGGTGACCTCTAGGTGGCCTGGTTTGTGTATATATAATGTTTGCCTTCTCCATGTTCTCTTGGGGTTTTATTGTTGACAAACTTTTTGTACAGATAAAAATAGCCACAGCATCTCTGACAAATGTTCTGCACCAGGAAAAGAATCTGGAACATAGCTTGGTGACCCCTCTTGAAGTGTGGGAGGTCTTGAACCACACTTTCTCCTGTTCCCCTTCCCCTATTTACTATTTTGGGTCAGATCGCCTCTCCTAAAAACTTGACTCCTACCCTATCTCCTCTTCTATCCCCCTCCTTACAAAAACAAAAACAAAAACGAAAACAAAAAACCCGATTTTATAGAAGGGAAAACCTAGGTCCCAAGGAAGCAGGGCTGGAACTATAACCCAGATATTACAACGGCATAAAGCCCAGTTCTGACCCCAAATCTGGTATCTGAACCCATCTTTCCCATCATCACTCTTTACCAGGACCTACTGCCCACATCTTAGCCATGATACCCCAGAGCCGGCCTGGACCCAGGACGCCCACCCCCATCTCGGCATCGGAACGGCTGGCACAGCCCCTGCCCTCCACCTCCACTAGCTGAGCACCCGACCTTCCGGTCTATAGGAGTCCCCTTCCTTCATGTCCCCTTGTAAAACATTCCCACACCTGCCGGTCCACCTGTCGCCCCATGAGGGGAAAAAGGTTGGAAGTGCTTTCTAGAGAAACAAAGAAGAGGAGTGTTACCTCCATCTGTGCAGACAATGACCCACCAGGAAACCACACACCTCACAACCCGGTGAGGAACACAAATAGAATGCTTGTACCTCTGGACAAAATGGCTCTTTGCAACGCGTACGGTTCTGAGAATCTCTGCCATTAATTCTGACGGTCTTCTATTCAATTCCATTCCACTTGTTTTTCAGATGTTGGGCCTGACCCACGAAGTTCATGTCACACCCACTGAAGGGTCGAAACGCACGGCGTGAACGCGTCCCGGGGAGGGAGGAGGCCCAGAAGTCACCTCTGGAGCCAGAACAGCACGTTCCTCCCAGACCCGCCCCCTCTCTGCTGTCATCCTACCCCCTCGAAGCCCGAAACACGAGCTGCCGAGTGCTGGGCAACAACACGGGCCTCCCTGAATCACAGCCGTGGGCCAACCTCTGGCGCTCGGACACCCAGGACGGCTCCAGATCCCGGCAGCTGTCAGTGAGGGCTCCGGGGGCTTCTGATGGCACAAAGCACCTTCCAAGACCTGAACCTCACCTCACCTCACCTCAACCCAGGCTGCCTCTGGCCACCCGCCCCCCACCCAAGGGGAGCCTCGCACCCGGTCTTACCGAGGCTGCCTCTCTGCCCTCCACCCAGGAGGGCCTGGCTTCGGCCTCTTTCACCAGGAATTCATGGCCTTCCAGCACATTCTAATTTACCGCCACACCCTTCAGTCTGACCACTTTTCCCCGAACAGACCCTCTACTACCGTCACCCGCAAAGACTCCCACGAGAGGATCACCCATGTCTAAAACCCATCAGCCAAAGGAAGCCTCTGTGGCGAGCCCCATCTGGAGCGGCAGGAAGGGGGCTCGAGAGAAAGACTACAGAGCGACCAGGGACAGATCGGGCCTCAGACTCGTGGGGAGAGACGAGGGGCCCCATTCAATACTTCGGTAGGAACAAACACTGCCCGCCCCGCCCCGACTAACAGCCTCTTACAACACAGGGGCCGCGCTGGGTCTCCTGTGGAATAAGGACCGCCGGAGGCCCCCAGGGCAGGGACTCCCAAACTCATCCTGGTAGCGGCCCCCCAGAAGTCACACGCTCCGTGAAACACCGGCTGAACGCAAACCCACGAAAGGAGATAAAGCAGTAACTCCGTCCCGAAAGTCAGACGATGCTCTGCCAGATCCTCGAGCAGCTGAGGAACAGCAAATGCCAAATTTTAAGACAGCAACGATGGAAGGAAAGCTTCCGCGGAGAAACTTCCATCCAGTGAAGGCGGCGGGCTCTGCGCGTTCGGAAGACAGCCAGCCAGCGTGAGAGCCCACACGCGGGTCCGCCTCCAGGAGCACGGAGCCAACCCCGAGGGAGAACTAGGACGGCATCTCCGGGACACGAGGCAGCAGAGACAGAACAGCGTGGATGATGGACAGTGTCGGGAGGGAGACGCAGAAGCCCAGCAAAGCGCAGAGCGAGCGGGGCGCGGCTCAGACACACGGCAGCGAGCCCTCACCCGGGTCAGGAAAGAAGTACTGGAGATGACAGCACGGCGTCAGAGCAGGTGCAAGCGCCACAACCTTTCACTGAAAGGCCGTCCCCTCGGCGCAGGCGTACCCGATGCAATACTACTCTCGGAGCTCCCGGCTCCACAGGCCTCACGACAGCACCCGCGACACCCGCAGGCACGGCGGGTCAGGGCAAACACCACTCTGCCGGGACTAACCAGCCCCGTGAGGAACCTCTCCTCGCCAGCCGCCCCCCCGCCGCCCCCACTTGCGGAGGGGCTGAGTGGCAGATGCTGCAGATACCGTCCCCAGACGTGGCCCGAGCAGCTCACGGCACAGTGGGGGCAGGAGGAATCCAGTCACTGGGTCATCCCCCGAGGGAAAGGGCCAGGGACAGCTAATGCAGGAGCCGACGCCCTCCCCGGGACCCCTGTGGCCCCCACCGTCCTCCTCCTCCACGCAGGCCCCGCGGTGGCCCCGCTCAGCCGGGGCTGGCATGCCAGGGCGGGTGAGGTGGCACGGGGGCACACGGCCACCTTACCTCCAAAGTTGGCCAGCCGCCCAATCCGTGTAACTGGCACCTTCCGCTCCCGAGCCCGCTCGCTGAGCTAGAGGGAGCAAGGAGAGAGACCTCACGGAACTGGCGATCGGGGACAGGACCCCCTTCGGGGCTTCACGCTGCCCCCCCAGAACCCCTCCACCCCCGAAGGCAGCCGCTCCACCAAGAGGGGGCCTCTGTGCTCCTGGAGACTCCAGAGCACGACATCCAGGGGTGTCCCCGGAGGAGGGCCCACCACCGGCACCACCGTGGACGGCAGCCGCCCCAGCCCCATCCGAGGGCCCGTCCGGGACGCACCATCTGCTTGTGGGGCTTGCTCTCGGGGCGAGCCTTGGCCTGCCGGGCCTTCTCAATGTCCTCGGCGGTGAGGCCCCCCATGGGGGACTGGTCCTGGTGGAAGAACCTTCGCCGAAGGCCTGTGGCAGAGAGTGGGTCTCTGGGGTCTCCAAAGAGCCTCCCAGTCACTGTGCCCAGAGGGGAGGCAACCTGGCCCGGGAGCCCGGCTTCCCTAAAGGGTCCGCTGGCAACGTAGGCAGGAGCTGGGCCCTCACTGCCGGCCTGGTCCCAGGGTGGAGGCGGCGACCGGTCAGGGGAGGAGGCCGCAGAGAAATCCGTGGGGGCCCCTGCGGTCTGAGGCCCAGAGAACTCTGCTTCCGGGTCATCGAAGCCCTCGGCATATGGCTCTTCACGCCGATCCTGACCCTGCAGGAAACAAAAGCGGAGTGAGAGGAGGAGGCCAGCCCAAGGCTCCCCTGTGTCACCCCCGCACAGGACAGCATGCTCCGGGAAGCAGCCTCAGCCGGCTCCACAGGGGCGAGCCTCCCCGGCCCGGAAGCCCGGAGACACAGGCTCCGCTCCGCGGACCTGGGGGGGCAGGGGGTGGGCACACAGCCACCCAGCACCTGCCGGGCACCTTGCCTGTAAATCAGGGCTAAGGAGGGGCTCCCAGGGCTCTGGGGAGTGGGCCAGGCCAACGGACGGGGAGAGCTCTGAGAAGTAAAAGGCCAACCAAAGACTGGCGAGGGCCGTGCAAGGACGGCGTCCACCCGCCACACCCGGCCAGCATCTCGCCGCAGACGCGGCCATCACAAGTCGGCCCGGCCGTTCCTCTAAGAGGCACTTGGCCTCTGTCCCCAGGACAGCGCTGGCCGCTGTCCCCAGGAGCTGCGGGTCCAGGGCAGGCGAGGAGGGAGGCGCCACGTTTTCCCCGCAGCCGTCACAGAGACTACGCTGCGGGCCCAGGTTCTTCCTACGTCAGAACCCTGCGTGGCCTGGAAGGCCTCCCGACCCCTCCCTGCTACTTGCTCATCTGGAAACAGGGCTGCGCACAGTCACAGAGCTGTGTGGGCCACAGGCCGGGGAACAGCACGGGCTCCTGGGGGACGGCGCGGAGGGATGCCCCGAGGCCGCAGAGGAGGGCGTGGGGCGCACATGGTGCCTGCAGGTGCCGCCAAGCTGCACCTCAGCCTGCGGGACACGGAGGGGTCTGAGGACGGAAGCCGTGCCCTCGGGGAAGGAGAGAGACCGGCCATGACGCCGTCGCTCTCATTTCATAAATGGGAAACTGAGGCCGGGAGAACGGAACTGATCTGGTAAAGGCCCGGCGACTGGCCTGTGGCGGAGCGGGGATCGCTGGCCCCGCTGGCCACCCTGCCACCGCCAGACAGCACTTGTCAGTGCTGGGCAAGCCCGGTGGGGAGGGGGCGGGGCAGGCTCACGGGAGCCACAGCGGTGGGGCATCCTCCTGCCCTAAGTGCCATAACTCTCCCCCGAGTGTCTGCTCAGCGAGTAAGGTAACAAATCCCTTGAAGGACTAGAGGGTCAGGCATTTCTGGATTACCCGGCCCGCCAGGCCCCCCGAGGCAAGGGGACACCGACATCTGAGTTTTCGGGAAAGACCAGGAGCACGCTGAGGGCCATCACCTCGGTCAGTGTCCCCTCCGTGGTGGGACCGCCACACCTCCCCCACCCCACCCTCAGGGATGCCGCTGGAGGCTGGGAATCCTAAAGTCCCGACCAAAGCCCTGGGGGCTGTGACAGCCTCACAGCTTGGAGCAGCAGTGGCCTTTGTCCACAAGGCCAGCCAACCACGCGACAGAAACGGACGGACGGACGGAGGTGGCAGCGCACCCCCTCTGCAGCCCAACTCCAGGCCCACACGGCCGTACACACCTGCCTCCCCATCCGCTCGGGCGCCAGGAACGTCTAGGTGCCCTGCAAGGTGCCAGCCCGGTGGACAGCGCTCTGCGGCCGCAAACCCTGGGGACGGTCGCCTGTCCCACACGCGGTTTTGCCTGTGCCCCTGCACAAGAAAGGTCTCTGGGCGGGGCACACGGGACGGCAGGACGGTGAGGAAGAGGGGGGTGGGCTGTGCCCGCTGGCACCTGGGACGGAGCGGGCCCCCCGCACATGGAGGAGGGAAGCCCGGCCCGACTGTGGCCCTGCTGTGGCCCGGCTGGCGCGGTGGGAGGAGCCACGTGACAGCTCAACACTGCGGCACGACACACAGCTCCCCCCACTTCTTCACCAGAACCGACCCACCAAAAAAGCACTAACGAAAGTCGGGTAAACCAGGAGAGGGTGCTTGGTCTCATAAACTGCCTCCCTTAAGAAGTCACTTTGTGACTTTTCTAATTTCCGAAATTAAAAAGGCCTCTGCCCAGCGTGTCCGGGAGGCCCAGAAACTGAACGCAGGCCTGGGGGGGGCGGGCGGGCACTGGCGCCCCCTCAGGACGGGCCTGGGCCTGCGGGCCGGTGAATCAGGGTCTGACTAGAGTGTGCAGGCCACCGTCCACGGGTGCTCTCCCCTCTCCGTGAAGCTTCCTGAGCTACAACTACCTGGGGGCATGAGTCACGCAGGGAGCCCCCACCACACCCGGAAGGGCAGCCGGTCACCTGAGCTGGCCACCCCGCCGCGTCCCGGGTCGCCCCCACCCCCCCATCTCCCTGAGAGCTCCCAGCCACCCCAACCCCCCAGCGCCCCCCCTTACCTGCACCTTGCCCAGGACCAGGCCGATCTGCTCCGCGGCAGTGGACTGCAGGGCCCTGGCCGCCAGGACCAGCTCCCCGCCGAGGCCCAGGTGCTGCAGGTGGGTTTCCACGGCCGCCTGGGCCAGCTTGGCAAGGCCTCTGACCAGCATGATGGCGTCCCCCAACATGGCAGTCATCCTCAGGGCTGGAAGAGAGCGGGCCGGTCGGGGGGTGCTCCACACTGCCCCCAGGGTCACCCTCCCACAGGGCAACTCCACCCCGCACTCTGGCAGAGGCCACGGGGGGGTTTGGTTCTTCCACGTGACACTCCACCCCCACCCCCGATCCAGGCTGCCGGAGGGGAGAGAGCGAGCGAGGGCCAGGGCTCGAGGTCGGCTCTGGGTGACCCCCGACCACGCACTGGCCCGGCCCTGGGCAGAGTGAAAGGCTCTGTGGAGGCGGGACTGGGGACCCCACAGCCACCCCGTGAGATGCAGAAGGCACGAAGGAGCCAAGTGATTTGCCCCACCGAGTGGCACCACTGGGACTTGAAGCCGGACACACAGATTCAGTCCAGTGCTCGGTCCTCTGGACCCAAACGAGGCTGGGGAGGCAGCGTCCGCCCCCAAAGCGCCTCCCCGTAGGGCCCGGGGCGCCCGACCCAAGCCCTCAGGGGCTGCCCCCTCCCCACCCTCACCCTGGACTCTTCACCAAGCCACGCCTGCGGTCCAGGCCCCAGGGCGGTCCATCCAGGGGACCCTGAGAAGCAGGGCACAGCCAGTAAAGCGCACTGTGGGCGGGACTCCCGTGTGACACGGCCCCCTCACGTGGGCCCGCACTACTCTCCCTTCTCCACTCGGACACAGTGTAAAACGTGTTTAACGCTGGTCAGGGTCCCCGTCCCCGGTGGTGCTTCGCAAGGGGCACATGCTCTCAATCACCCGAGTACTTCTTAAAACCTGGAGGGGCTGCGTGCTGGGGCGGGGGGGGGGGGGGGGGGAGGGGGTAGGAGAGGGTCCTGGTAACACACTGGGGCTGAGGAAGAGCCACCAAGAGGAAAGGGGCAGCAGGGGGCCTCAGAGAAGCAGCCGAGGAGCACTCTGGCCCGGCCGGGAGGAGCTGGCACCAGCAAGGAGTCTCGGAGAGAAGATGGGAACCGGGAGAGGAGAGGCCGGGGGCCCTGCTCGGGGGCCCTGCTCGAACAAACACGAGGAGCTGGGAAGGGCCAGACGCACCAGTACGCGGGGCCGGGCGCACAGACGCCCGCGGGCTCTCCCAGGAGAGCACGGACAGGGAAGGTCGGGCGAGAGCACCCACCAGGGAGTCGGCCACGGCTCTGGGGCCTGGCGGCTGGCTGCCCCCCACCCCCGCGGGGAGTTCCGCAGGGACGCACCTTCCCCTGAGCGTGGGAAGGCTACAGCTACGTGCATCTGGAAGGAGAACCGCAGTGACGGCCAGAGGAACCCACGAGCGCACAGGAGCCTGGACCGCGGAGCTGCCCTGCTACCGCCTGCCGTCCTGCCACCTCAACGGACAGCAGCCACCAGGCACCGGCCGGGGGCTCTCCACACTCAGTCTCTTCCAATTCTGTCAACAACCCGGTGACACACGCATTACTGCCTATCTCACAGAGGAGAAAACCAAAGCCAGGGAAGTTAACTACCCTGCCTGGTGTCCCGAGTGGTGGCCCTGGAGTCCGACCCTGGCCCTCCTCTGCTCTGTGCCCACCACGCCACACGGCCTCCCCAAACAGCCGCCCTGCTGGCTCCAAGGCACCCTCTCAGGGACAGGGCCCTGCTCGGACACAAATGCCTGCACCCTCATCAAAGCCAAGGAGGTTTCTGGAAGGTGACCGCACCCTTGAGAGAGACAAAGGGGAGGGGCTAGCCGGGCCCATCATCTGCCGCCATTTCACACCCCCGGCTCTGATGGGATCCTGCTCTTTATGGGAACAAACAAGGGTGAGTCCCACAGACCAAATGTCCAGGCGTGGGGAGAGCTCACGTGGCCGGTGCTGGCTCTCAAACTGCCAGCCCCCTGGCCCCAGCCCCGACACACACAGCCACACCTGAGTCACCACCACGTATGGAGGAGCCCCCAGTGAGAGGAACAGTTTCCAAAGGAGAGTTAGGGACCCATAACGGTGGATGGAGGCCAGGCCCGAGCCACATCTGTTCAGAAGGACCCCTGAGGGTGTCCCCAGGGAATCCACCGTACCCCACTGCCCCAAGGGCACCCCCAAACAGGCCTACCCCTCGCTCACCTCCAGATAATCAAAGCAGAGCCTCCCACGGACAGAGACTCCGATGATTCCAAAACCTCACCTTGTCTGCTGATACCGTATCTTCCACAGACCCTCCTAAGACCTATTTAATTCAGACTTCATTTCCAGGCTGAAAGTTACTTCCGCCTGATTCATCCAAGTCACAAGCACGAACGACAGCTTCTGTGGAGCAGAGCTGAGAAGTGACAGGGGGCAGGTCTGCCCTGCGCTGGCTGACTGGCCCACCGCACCGACGGAGGCTCAAACTGGAAAGGCCACGCCCAGCCTTGCGCGCTGCAGACACAGGCCTGGGGTCCCCTGGAGCCCGGTCCTCACGGCCCCCCCAAAGGGCCAGGACTGCACCGACTGCACAGTGACGCATTAAAAACAATTCCTAAGGAAAAACTGTGACATAAATTGACCAGAAATGTTTACATTCCTGCCTTCGGGAGGTAGGAGTAAGTAACCAGGGTCTCTTCCAGTATTTTCCTAACATTATTAGTCCCACACAACCTACCTTCAAAAAAGGAAAACAAAGTCATCTAGGAACAGTACACATTAGAAAGGACTGGCTGTGCCTTCTCCCGGTGCAAACGGCAGCGCCCTCGTCCCCAGGGCGGTCCCGACGGGTGCCAGGTGCGTGCACCTGGCCAGCAGGCCCCATCGGGGTGGAGATACCACCACAGAGACACAAGCTTCCTGCTCGCCGTGGTGCAAAGCCTGCTTTTCTCAAGTCCACACGCTCATCTGTGAGCAGATTCACAAGTGGATGTGGATTTCAAACACGCAGCCCAGGCCCGCGGCTGCTCTGACAAACATATTTATTTAACATGCAGGGGCTGCCCCCAACCCCCACCCTCCCGCCGCTCCCAAAGTGAGCCGGTCACACCCTACTCTACACCACGGAAGCTCTGCAGTGTCTACTCTCCACGGGCAGTGGGGAAAAAGAACGATCTCTCCAGAACTTTTCTCACCTTCTGGTTTTTAAAAAGTGGGTCTCATGGATCTCGGGCACCAGAATCCCAACGTGACTCAGAATTCAGGGACCCGGAATGTGCTGCAATCTCCCCCCCCACCCAATCTCTCGGAACGCACAGGCACCAGCTACACCAGGAGGCATTTTCATCACGATCGTAAATAAAAGCAAAAGCCGCCAAACATGTTTAATACACCAATTAAGGCCTCATCTGCACCAGGACTCCATCTGAAGTACGTGGAGCCCTCAGCCCACCAGGCTCCAGAGGGGCTTCTGACTTCGCCCAGAGGGGGCGTAGCAAGGAGCGGCCGGCTCTCTGCCTACCGGCCAGGTGCCCCAGAGGGCCTCTCCCCCGAGGAAGGGGCAGCCAAAGTGCCGGGTGGGCAGACGGAGGCAGCAGTGGCGGGGCGGCACTCCCCTTCGGGGTGCCCACTGGGGACCAGCGCCAGAACAAAAAGGCATTTAGTTCTCCATCGCACGTTCAGGAAGGTATGCTCCCAGCGCCCTGGGCTAGTCCCTGCAGGCCCCAGGTGAGCCTGCCCTGCCCCGGGCGCCTACGGCCAGGTGCCACGCAGGCACTCCCATGAGGGGCACAGAGACCAACTGAGGCTGACACACGAGGGTCGGGCGCAGAGGCGGCCACTGACCAGCAGAGACGGTCCTAGGAGCAGGGACACGGGGTCCCAGCTCCGCCACGGCCGCCGACACTTGCCAATTCATCCCTCTTCGGTAGGAGACCCTTTTCTGGTCCCCACGTGCTAAACTAATTTAGCTAATTACAGGAAGTAAATAGACTATTATCTAAAGAGAGAAGGAACACGAACAGACGCAGCTCAGCACCCCCAGGGACAGAGGCTGAAGAAACACAGGCAGTTTCCCTGGACGTGGGGCCCTCAAGCTCCGAGAATTCTCCTACCGACCCTTCACCCTCTGACCTTCCCCACGGCTTTTGGGACACTCCCTCACTCACGGTGGAGAACAGCCTCGGGTGTTCCCACACATTCGCCGGGAATTGCCAGGGAGCGGGGACCCTCGAATCCGGCCTCCAAAACTAAAGAACACCACAAGGCGATGCCTAGCTGGCCAGACAGAACAAGACGCGCCAGCAGGGGAAAAGGTGAATCGAACAGGCGATCCCGACAGCCGTAAAGCAGACGAAGGCACGTTCCCACGCGGGACCTGCACGCGGGGATGTAGTGTCGGGGGGGTCTCGTACACACCCCAAGCCCCCCCTCGGAGCCAGAACTCGCCATCTGTCACTCGTCTCTCCTCTCGAGGGGACAGCGGGCCGGAGACAGGGTGAGGGCTCACCAAGCCAGTGCCGGACCCCTTCGCGGCTCTAAAGCATGGCGTGAGCGGCACACGCCCCCTGCTGGCCTCAAACCGCCCTGAGCTGTCCCCAAGCCTCGGGGTGGCTGGTATGTGGATCCCAAAGTAAGCTGCACAGAAAGCGCTTGTCTTGGGGAGTTACGTGTGAAGCACGTCCAACTGCCTCAGATGTCACCCTGTCACCCCCATGTCCCCCGGGCATGAAGCCCAGCACATCCAAACCTGGGCTCCCCCACCCCCACCCCCACCCCCACCCCCGGGCTGCCCATCCGCAGGAATCTGCCCAGCCCACACTTGTCTCCTACATCCTCACCTCTCCCACCTCCCTGTCCGCTTCCCCCAGGGCAACTGCCCCCCCTGCCCTAGGCCCTGCCAGCTCCCACCCCCACAACCCCAGCTTCTCTTGCCTTGTTCCCTCCACTCACTGACCCAATGGGGTCAACCCAATTCTCCTGCCGGCCTCAGCATGGGATGCGGTCGAACTTTCTTCCTACCGCACTCAGCCCAAACATCACCTCTTCTGGGACACCCTCCCCAGTGTGCCCTTCCCGCCCCCCACCCCTGCCTCCGCCTCCGCCCTTCCCCATCAGTCCTAGTAGCAGTGACTGTCCCCTCCCCTAAGGGGCTGTCAGCCAGAGCAGGGCAAGGACCACCCCAGTCTTCCGATTTCCTGGTCTGCAGCTCTGAGCTCCACAGAGTAGGCAGGTAATAAATATGTTAACGAGAATGACCTCAGCTGTCCCTCCAAGGCTGCCACTTGTGGGACTGGCTCACACGTGCTGAAGCTTTAATCTAGATTCGGAATCACCGGTCCCTGAGAAGCCTGGTCTGGGGCAGGGCCCTCACACTTCAAGGGGCATCGGAGCGTCCCGGGGGGCTTGTTAAAGCACAGACAGCTGGGCCCGCCCCCTGTTTCTGATCCTGTAAATCTGGGGTGGGCCTGGAGACCTGCATTACTCACAGGCTCCCAGGTGCTGCTGGTGCTGGACGCCTACCCGGGAGCCCTGCTCCGGAGGGGAAAGGAGGCACAGGTGGCCCTCGCCAAGGCCAGGCGGGAAGGCGGAAAACAGGTCCTTCGTGCAAGTTTCTCCCTGCTGCCCCTCCCCCAAAGTCTGGCCTCGCCCTTCGGTGGAAACCTTCCACCTGCCCTTTTCTTTCCTGTTACCGCCTCAAGGAGCTGAAAAGGAGGAGCTTGGAGGCAATGAGCCACAGAGCCCTCACTGACTGTCACTTCCCGCACGCCTCTTTGGGAGGCCCCAGGGCGGGGGCACCAGTGACCTTCTGCCCTGGCCCAGCCAAGAGCGAGCTCTACTTTGGGCACGAACGTTGTCCATTTCTAGCCTGCACGGGCCCCGAAAAGCTCCTTTACGTGCTTGAAATTGTTCTTTTTTCTTTTACCCTAAGAAAAGGGAAACACCAGGCGACTGTCCCCACAGGGACCCTGAGGAACGTGCAAGGCAGGGGAAGACCGAAACTTGGGAGCCCAAATCCATGAGCGTCTGCGGCCACACCCCAGAGGCCAGTGCTCAGTACGGGACACCTCAGGGGCTCCGGGCCTCCGGCCGGTGAGGAGCCGCCCAGGGTCTGTCGCCAGGCACTTCCGAAACAGCGGATGTGCTGGAACTGAACCCACGCAGGTGAACCAGGGACGAGGCAGAGCAAAACAGCGGCCAGGCCTGGACAGTCGGCCTTCTCAACAGGGGCCAGGCCATCAGGGCCACCCAGTCCCCACAGCTGCCAGTCACTTCAGGAAGTCCCCAGACCTGCACGCCTACCAGGAAGTGCCCCCCCTTCTCCTCGCTGGCCACCCCGTCCTGGTAGTTATGCAAGAACCCTGCCAAAACTCGGCACGTTGCACCCCCTTCAAAACGGATTCATGCGGCAGTTCGGCTACAAGATCGTAAACCAAGACGCTAAAACCGTGACACGGGATGCTGTGAGGTCACTGGGAATGCCACACGGAAGGGCTTTTACGGACAAAGAGGAAAGTTTACCAAAACTTCCCACGTGAAAAAAATGCAGGTATCCAAACAGTCTCAGCCTTCATTTTTTTCTAAAATTTTCTACAAAGAACGTGCACGACTTTTACAGTAGAAAATAAACGATATGAAAATAACATTAAATATCTGCTTAAACTAAAAAACGCAGGCAGGCACGCAAAAGTGTAAAGGAACCGCTCCACGTCCCCGAGAGGCCGAAGCAGCTGGCGGACGCTGTCCTTACGGCCTGTGAGCCCTCGTCCCGCAGCAGGAGACGACGGCCCTACTGGCCGCCAGGAGCGGGGAACGCGGACACCCCACTCCGGGGCACGAGGCTCAACCGCTCTCAGAAGGTGGGGACACGGGTCGGCAGGAGGCCTAGTGCCGGCCCCCGCGGTAAAAGTGGGTACTTCCCCCCACAAAACCGGGATCCTAGTTTAGAATAAAGGGCAGCGACCATATTTTCCTGAACCAAAAGTTAGGACACATAGTATGACGAGGGTCCTTCTCGGTGAGGAGCCAACAAAGCACGACCCCTGGTCCCATCTGACCCCGCCTCCTTCTTTTGTAAATAAATATTTACTGGAACACGAGCGTCTCATTCATCTGTGTGCTGTCTACGGCTCGCAGAGTTGAACAGTTGTAAGAAAGATCGAGGGACCACAAAGCCCCTCCTGGAACATCTGTTGACCCCTCTTCTGGGACAACAGTAAATCAGAACCACCAGTGTCCCAGGAACTCTGGAAAGGTCCCCACAGTTGTCTCAGAGCCGCCCCACAAGGCTCGTGTTGGGGCGGATCCCCCCTGACCACAAGGGATGGGCTCACTCACCAGACACAGAGAGCCCACCTGCAGAGCACCCCCACCCCCCCCCCCCCCCCCCCGGGGGCTGGAGCCGGAAGAAGGCGCCCCCAACAGGGCGGCCTGAGTGCTGCCACAAAGGGTCAGGCCCAGGGGCGGGGGTGCAGGAGTCTGTCAGGGTGACTGCCTCCGCGTCTCCTCTCCCTCCTCCTGCCCTTTCAGGTGCCCCTGCACCCCCTCGCCTCACCCTAACAAGAGCCACTGTCAGTCCCTAGCTTGAGCCCGAGTGGACAGACACGCACCCATCTAATCGTCCTTCATTCCGGCAAGGGAATTCCTAACAAGGGCCCTGGCCAGGCCGGCCCTGGGCCTGCTTGAGAGGTGGTGGGGCTCAGGGGGCGTGCGGGACGGACACAGGCAGACGGGGATGTATACCGCTGCGTCCATCTGGAGCCCACGGAGCCCCTGACTGCAGGCGTGGTGGCCTCCCGGCAAGCCGCTCCCTGCCCCGTTCACCATGGACCCCACGTGGGTCTGGCCCCACAGCCCCTGGACGGCGCAGCACAGTTGTGCGTCATGAGGCAGTCAGTTTCGGGGCCCCGAGTTATCGTCTGGATTAAAGACTTCATGTCCCTCAAAAGCTTCCAGACCCTGGGGCTTTTCCTTGCAACTGGTAGAAAGTACACACGCTGCACTCACGCACACAAGAGCTTGTTCAGCGGCAGACTGACGCTCCCCTCCAGTGAATCTCACCAGGTCCCCAAATGTTTTCATTTTGGGAGAAGCAGAAAACCAGCACAACGTGGTAACTACAGTTGCTGCCATTTACAGAGAGTCGATTATACGCCAGGCTGTGCGCTAAGTGTTCTACGATATTCCCTCAATCGTTTTTATAAGGTAAGTGCTATTATCGTGTCCAGTTCTGAAATGACATTCCCATTTAACAGGGAAGAGGAAGAAACAAGCAGAAGACTGTTTTCACATCTTAGACTGTGAACCATTCCCGGCCCACTGGGAGATTAAGATGGCCTCTGGCTTCCCTGTTTTGCCCCAAGGCAGTCACGGGGGGACGGGGGGGCTGTTAAAAGCAGCAGCAGAAGCCCCCCCTCCAATCAATGGTGACAGCCCAGAGAGAAACCCAACACTGTCAAGGAACCAACACACGCCCAGGGCTCCAAAGCACTGGGGGGGGGGGGGGGGGGATGACGGATGGAGACGGGGGTGGGGGGACGGACAGGGATTCCCCTCCTTCTGGAGAGCAAATGTGACCTACTGCACACAGGGCTTTTATTCACCCGCCTGCCAAGCATGGGGTATGGACAGCAACTTCGTTCTCTGACCAAAAGCTCACCAAAGTTTTCTTCTTAGAACATGAGAACAGGGGCACCCACATGGCTCAGTTGGTTAAGCATCTGAATTCGGCTCAGGTCATGATGTCACAGTTCATGGGTTCATGGGTTTGAGCCCCACATCAGGCTCTGTGCTGACAGCATGGATCCTGCTTCGGATCCTCTGTCCCCCTCTCTCTCTGCCCCCTACTTGTGAGCACACGGCTGGTCTCTCTCTCTCAAAAAAAATTAAAAAATAACAAACCATGAGAACAATGCTCATGGCAGATATGGTGCTGGGGGACCAGTCGAGGCGCTCCGGAGCAGGGTGCCCTGGGTTCGAATCCTGACTCTACGGCTGACCCAAGCCATTCCGGGGTAGTTGTGGGCCTCAGCTTCCCCATCTGCTCTCGAGAGGAGTGGGTTAAGTAATCCACGCCACGGCACTCAGGGCCTCAAGTGACTGACGCACAGTAGGTACTTATCCCTGTGACCCCAGAGGCCCTCCAGAACGAAGTTCAGCCTCAGTGAGACCAGAAGGGCCTGAATGACAGCAGTGTGCACAATCCCGTTTATCCACGTCCAGGCTCTCAGGCCGGGTACAGGGTCACGTCTGACTCAGGAAGGACGGTGTCACCCTCTCCCGGGGCTAGTGGGACTCATCTATGCTGCACTGTGAGGCCGTCCAGCGAGCCGGCAGCCCCCCTGGGCGCTAGCAATAAATACCCGCTGGCAATCCTTGGCACGGTCAAGGCCACTCCTAGAGGAGAAAATGGCAAGGGAAGCTTTCGCTGGTATCTTATGGGAGGAACGGTGGGGGGCCCTCTGATCCCCGTGAGCTCACTCTACCTCCAGAATAACCTCCCCAAATCCCCTTCACCACGCTAACGCCTTGCTCAAACGGCTCCGAACCGTCTGAAGTATAAACAGGATAGGCCCCACCGCCTGAGCCTGAGGCTGGAGGCGCCACGGTCAGGACCCGGGCCCCCTGCCCAGCATCCACTTGCACCTGTGCCCTGGGAGCTCCAACCCCCTGGCAAGCAAGCCCGCCGGGGCGCACCTGCACATCTAAGCCACGCCCCCACCAGCCAGGCAGACGGAAGGGCACTGTCTTTGTGAGGCCGGCGTCCGGGCCCGGGAGTCAGCCCTGTCTGACCAGCCAGGCCCCTCCAGGCCTGTTCCTGAACCTCCCCTAAAACCTGCTTCTCGCCTGGAAGTTACGGCATAAATCCTTACGGTGTCCACTCTGCGCAGGACATACCCTGCACGTGTGAGCGCCACACTTACTCAAGGACGCGTTCCTGATCCAGCCCTAACCTGACTCTGCGCCTGAGGGCTGCCCTCATCTCCGGGGCTGGCCGGATCCTGCCCTGCTGGGTAAGTCGCGGCTCCCACACACACACACCTTTTCTCTAAGCCCCTCGCCGGAGTGGCGCCTCTCAGACATCCACCCACCCTGACACCCAGGCTGATCCCAAAGATGCGGAGGACAAGCCCCGTCACATGGGAAGGTGGACGGGACCCTAGGTGGGGAGGCCCGGAGCCGCGGTGGAGGAGCTCCCTGTAAAGGGAGTTCAGCAATTTAAAGGGCTGTGGTCACACGTGGCAGGCTGAAGAATGCCTCGCAGACGTGTCCACGCTCTGGTCCCCGGAACCTGGGGCTAGGTTACCTTACCTGCAGATGGGACTCAGCTCAAGATCCACAGGATGGGGGATTATCGAGATGGGCCCAGTTCCTCGCGGGGTCCTTATGGGAGAGACGCGGGTCGAACGAGAGAAACAGAAGCGGGGCTTCGGCGGTGCACGTGTGAGGCAGGGGCCACAGCCAAGGGCCACAGGCCACCCCCACAGGCTGGGAAACGGGAAATCAAGGGCCACTTACACCCTGACGCCTGTTTTGAAACTCTGACTCCAGAACCGTAGCGAGATCTGCAGGGATTTAAGCTGGTGGGTTTGTGATGATTGGTCATAGCAGTCGCAGGACACTCATACAGCGGCTATTTTTAAAAAGGCAAACGGTTGGGCGGGAAGAGGGGCCGGCTAGGTTCTAGAATACCGTCCAGATCATTCTTCTGAAATAATTAGTTTGGTCACCCCACAAACAGCACCGAGTGCCAACCAAGTGTCAGGACCTGGATTGTCCCACAGCCGCTCAAAATACATTCTCCTTCCCGACGACCACATCCTGCCGGCTTTCAGCGTAAACGTGCCCCAGTCTTCGGCAAGCCCTTTCCGAGGCTGGGCTCAACATCACACCATTATCGAGCATCGGCTACGTGCCAGGCACTGTGCACAGCCTGGGGTGCCACTAAGTCCAAGTCACGTTTATTTGTTTTTAGAGACAAAGCCTGAGTGGCGAGGGGGCAGAGAGAGAGGGAGACAGAGAATCGCAAGCAGGCTCCGTGCTGCCAGCGCAAAACCCGACGCACACAACACCAGATCGTGACCGGAGCCGAAAGTTGGTCGCTTAACTGACTGAGCCACCCGGGTGCCCCTCAAAATGCTTTTCATCACTTTTTGTCTTCCTAATCTGTCACAACACCTCCACTCCACATTTCCTGTTTCAATGAAATACACTCCTTGCCCTACAACAACCCTGCGAGAGGCCGTCCCAGTTTGCTGGGGAGAGAAAGCTCGACAAGCAGGAGAAATCTCCCCAAAGCCCCAAAGACGTCAGGTGCTGGCCCTCCCGCACTGGCCTGACTCCAGGCTCCCGTCCTTTCCTTGCTGCCCGGGGGCCTAAGACAGAAGCAGGTAAGAAATCTGTCCCTGCATCAATACGTCAACGTTTTAAATCCAGTCACTCTCCCGGAGACACAGCAAGGTTCATGCCCTGAAAAGCGTGTCCACCTGGTTGGGGAAATCGTGAGTCATAGAAATCCCGGAGCTGGCAGGGCTCTCAAAGGCCATCTGGCCAGACTGTCCCTTCCGGAAAGCTCCCGGGTTACCTGGACTAAGCGTCCGCTTACCAGCACCAGCCCAGCGAGCCTGGCCACCCAGGCAGGCGTGCTCTAGTCTCAGACATAAATGGCAGAAAGAGGCCCCACACTGAAGTCCACCTCTGGGTGTGTATGAGCCAGAAGGAGACACTGGGTACGTGGCCCTCAGATGCCACACTGCCACCCAGCACACGCCTCCACATGCTACACGCAGCCCAGAAAGGGACACCAGCACAAGATGTGCATGCAAAATTTCAGTGTTTTTTTTTAATTTTTTAACATTTATTTATTTTTGAGAGAAAGAGCGAGAGAGCAAGAAAGCGAGCAAGAGAGAGCGAGAGAGAGCGTGCGCATGCACAAGCTGGGGAGGGGCAGAGAGGAAGAGGCAGACCCAGAATCCGAAGCAGGCTCCAAGCTCTGAATGGTCAGCACAGAGCCTGACGCGGGGCTTGAACCCACGAACCATGAGATCGTGACCTGAGCCGAAGTCGGACACTTAACCGACTAAGCCACCCAGGTGCCCCAAAATCCCCAGTGCTTTTTAAAACTGGGGACTTCACCCAGACATGGAACAACTCGAGACGGACAACCATACTCAGGGGGAGACTGAGTCACCTCACTGATGTCCCCTCTCCTCTGGCTGCAGAAGTAAGGCCGCAGGCCCTGGCCTGGCCTCCCAGTCCCTCCACTGCAGACCCCAAGGCACCTTCCCAGCCTCACCTCTCACCGTCGCTCCCGACACCCCAGGGTGTCTGCCAGGATGACCCAACGCACACACGTGTGCGCATACACACGCACACACACAGTTTCCTACTTCCGTGTGCTGCTCTCTCCTCCTCCCCCTGGAATACCACCCGCTCTGCCCAAATCCTCCCCGTCCTGACAGAATGGCAAACCCTGCAGGGGGTCGTCCCCCACCCTCATCTCTTGATGGCCTCGGGTGGCCTCCAGAAGGCCTGTGTGACTCTGTGTCCCTGTCCCATCTCCCTCCCCACATCAGAGGGGAGCCCTCTCACCCAGTTCTCTACTCCCCACCGGGTCTGGCGCCTCCTCCACCCCCAGAGGCGAGCACTGGTCTGCACCGGGTTCCCCCTCACTTGCGGAGCCCCGTCATCAAGCACACGGGTAAACACCCACGTCGACCACCGCCCTGGAACCCCCGGGGCACAGCCACCCAGCTGGCAGCAGCGGCATCCCAGTCTAGCAGGGTGGGGGCAGGGGAGGGGCAGAGGGGAGGGTGACTGCTGCTGGTGCGCACTCGAGCCCCGGGAGGGGTGGCGACAGCGCAGGATGGGGGCCCGACTGCTCCCATCTTGCCTCACCCCTTGCTCAGGAGAAATCGAGAGGGAAGCAGGGAGACGGTGGGCCCGCCCCACCATCGCTGGGCTCCACGCGGTGCCGGCAGGATGCTTCCCAAATGTGGGCCGTGAACACGATCGCGAGCCAGAGCCACGGGCTTCACCTGCCAAATGGTAACCGCCTGCAGGGCGCAGGGCGACGGGCTGGGACCTCTGGGACCTCCGCCCTCCAGCCCGCCCCGGCGCAGGGCCAGGCAGGAAGTAACTCCGACCGCGGGTCAGCTCAGCGCAGGCCCGCTCTGAAAACCGGGGGCGACAGGGTCTGGGAAGAGTAACCGCAGGACGACTCCGGTGCCCACCCTTCTAGGCCCTGGAGGGGCGGAGCAAGCGCCAGGGCGGGGACCCGCCGTCCCCCAGGGGCAGAAGGGGCATCCCCTTCCTCCCAACACACACCTCTTCCACCCAGGGTGTGGTCATGAGTACTGAGCCCGGGAAGGACACACCTCCCTGCCTCTCCTCCACACCCACTCGCACTCCTGCACGCGCACTCACACCACACTCACATACAGTCACCAACACACACTCTCGTGCTCGCACTCACACAGACATGCACCAGTTACCAACACACTCGTACATGTACACACTCATGCGCTCGCACTCACACATGCACACGCGTACACATGCCCTCACACAAGTCACCAACACACGTGCACACTCAAGTGCTGACTCGCACACCATGCACACTCGTGTGCGTGCTCTCACACCAGTCACCAACACACACGCACACACTCATGTGCTCTCGCACTCACGCACGCTCGTGCACACGCACTCTCACACACTTGGTCACCAACACTCACACATGCACACTCGCATACTCACACACATGCACACTTGTGCACACGCACTCACACCAGTCACCTACACACTCACATGCACACACATGCTCTCACACTCAACACACGTGTACACTCGTGCTCTCACGCTCACACACACACGCACATTCATGCATGCACACACCACACGCAGTCACCAACACACACATGAACACACTCATGGTTGCACTCACAAGCATGCATACTCGTGTACACACTCTCACCAGTCACCAACACACTTGCACGTGCACACACATGCTCGCATTCATGTGCACACTTGTGAATGCACACTCACACCACACAGCCACAAGACACTTGCACATGGACACACGTGCGCTCACACCCACACGTGTGTACTCACACTCCAAGTGACACTCTTACTCTCACACCACACAGTCACCAACACACGTGCACACACATGCTCACACTCGCGTGCACACTCGTGCGTGCACACTCACACCACACACACGGTCACTAACACACTCGCACATGCACACACTCGTGCACTCACATCCACACATACTCACACGCATGCACTCACGCTTGAAGGGACTCACACGCACACCACACACACTCGCGAGCCCAGCAGAACAAGCACCTCCTCGGCGGGCAGGAGCGGGGCCCTGACGCACGAGGCACAACCCGCCTGCCTTGCTCCTCAGGCGACCCTGGGGACCCCCGGCCCCTCCCGCCAGGCGCAGGGCCTCCCCCGCTCCGCAGCTGCCTCCCTGCTTCCCGGACACTGCCTGTGAGCCCCGGCCCACATCTCCCACCCCCCAGACCCCCTCTCCCTGCCCAGCTCCCCCTCCTTCCTCCATGAGCGCTCTCCCCGCCTACGAGTGCGGTCGCCTTCACTCTCTCCTTGCACTGAAACCGTCCCGCTCGAGTCCACAAACCCGCTCCCCCAGCCTTCTTGGGCCAAGTATAAAGATCGCCCTGCTGACTGCCTCCCGTTCCCCCCCCCCCCCAGCCTCCTCTCGCTCAGCGGACCCCAGTTCCCCCCAACACTCTCCACAGCCATCACGGCCACCGGATGCCTCAGGCCACCTGGCTCAGCTAACACCACTCCCCTGTTTCCTACCGGGCCCTCACTGTCCCCTGAAACCCTTCCTTGGTCCCCACAATGCACTCCCACATCTCGCTCCAGCTCTGCAGCCTACACCGGTCCCTCCTCCACCTCCCACCCAGCTCAGGGGGTCCCCACGCTTGGTCCTACCCTCCCCCCCCGTGCCCCCCACCAACCCTCACCATTCCCCGGGCTGGCCCAGGTCTGTGCATCCCTGCGCTCGGCCCGGGCCATCTCAACCACTGAGCCGGTTCTAGAACTGACCCGGCTACACACACACACCACATCATCCCCCCAAGTCCCACAGGCACCGACAAAGGGGCACAGGGAAATGTGGGCGCCGACGCATCTGTCCTACACCCTGACCACAGTGACAGTTATGTGACTCTATGTGGTTGTCAAACTGCACGACAGCCCGTGAGGAAGGTGAGCCTATTGCACACAAACTATATCTTCGAGCAAAGAGCAGTTGAGTCCACAGGCACCTCAACCGCTTTGTGTCCGGAACCGTCATCACCGCCTTCCCTAAACCAGCTGTCCCTCCTCCCGCGGACTCTGTTTTCAGCGGTGACACCACCATCCGCCCCAAACAGCTCCTCCCGAAACTTCAGCCGCCAGCGGCCAACCAGTCGCTTCATCTAGAACCTCCACCTGCACAGATTTATATTCTCTTCAACCTATGCATTGCACCTCTCCTCCCCCACCCTGCCGCCCTCGCTTCTCACAAGCCGCCTCAGCGGGCTCCCGGCCTGGCTTCCACCCGGCACCCTCCCCCTGGCAATGCCCACTAGCCGCCAGACCTTTGTCCCTGCCTCGGCCTCCAAACTTTTCTCTCCTGGGGAAAACACACACGTCCTTCAGGCCAAGCACCTAGGCGTCCGGGCACAGAAGGCACTTTCCCAGTCCTCTCCAGCAGAACCAGCTTGCACGCCACCCTGGGCTCCCGCAGCAGAGGGCTGGTACCCCGCTGGGCCCTGCACCATGTGCCCCAGACTGTGCACACACCAAGGCAGCAAGCGATCTCTCTCTCTCTCTCTCTCTCTCTCTCTGTCTCTCTCCGGGCCCCCTAGGCTGCAGCTGGACTCATGACCGGGAGTGCTTGGCAACCCTTTCTGGCCTGAGCTGAATGTCAGCTGAAAATTGCCAGGAGTGCAACGCCAAGCCCTCCTGGCCCCACCCCCACTGCTGAGATAAAACGTGTGGAAGCACCACTCTGCCTCACCCAAGCTCACCCAATTCACCCAAATTCACCCAAGCTCACCCAACTCACCCAATTCACCCAAATTCACCAAAACTCACCCAAACTCATCCAACTCACTCAACTCACCCAAATGCACCCAAGCTCACCCAACTCACCCAAATTCACCTAAGCTCACCCAAACTCACCAAACTCACCCAAGCTCACCCAAACTCACCAAACTCACCCAAACTCACCAAGCTCACCCAAGCTGACCAAGCTCACCCAAGCTCACCCAACTCACCCAAACTCACCCAACTCACCCAAGCTCACCCAAATCGTGAGGGTGGAGGACAGAGGCTGCTTCAACAGGAAACATGAGAGCTCATCCCAACTGTTCCCACCAGCCTGCACTCACCCACCCCACGGCCCCTGCTCAGGGAGCCACGGGTGCTACTCAAACAGGAGTCTTGGACGGGTAACGTGCTCCATGCAGTAAGAGGAGTGAGCGCCTAGAAACTTTTACAGCAACAGCATCGTGTGTCATGTTTACTCTGCTTTGCACGCACCGCTCAAACAAACTGAGGGAAAATAAAACCTGGTCCTTTGCCACAGAGAGTCTGGGAAGCACTGACCCCTGACCCCTCAAACTCCTGCCTCTTCCTGCGGATGCCCTGCTCATCCTCAGAGCCCTCCCCCAACCCTCCTTGTCCAAAAAGTCTTCACAGTTTCCCCCCCCAGAGCCCCTAATCTAAACCACACGGAGGGCCGTGAGATGGGATCTGTACCCCCCCTTACTACAAGTTCCCTGTGGTCAGGGACCCAAGTGCTGTTCACTTTGATATTCCCAACACCAGGCGCAAGGCAGTCAACCAATCAATGAGGAGGAAATTCCAGATTGCAGGGTAGGCTTTTCTTCAGGGACAGGATACGGAGGGGCACTGACCCGCAGGGACACAGGATTTTCCAGGTGTGGACCAAATGTAGCCCCTCTCCCCCAGCCCAGGTGGGAATAGGAGGACATTTAAAACACACACACATACACATACATGCAAGTCTAGGGCTCTCAGGACAAGAACACAATCGCTGTTCCGTTACACCCTGAAATGTCAATCTGAGCGAAAATCACTCGGCTCTCCCGTGAATCTTCTCCACATGCACACACTAAAAACAAATCACGCCCAAGTATGAAAAATAAAAAGGGTCATTTCTGACTTTATTCTATGGGCCCCTGACCTCAAAGCAAAAGGTCAAGGGTTCAGGAGTCTGTAACCCCACAACGAGCAATATCGCTTACGACAGACCAGCGGGTACCCACTCGGGTTTGCAAAGTGCAGGGAGAAGCCCCCAGACGCATCAGGGTCCTGGCCCCGCCTCAGGATCGGCGGATGTCGTCCCTCTTGTAGATACAACTCTCGACAAAAGGGGCCCCTGTGCTCCCCACTGCACTCTCTCTTTTCCACGGGCCCCAAGTTCCTGGCTGTTATTCGACAGGAATGCACGAACTATTTCCAGATGCCACTGTCAGAGCAAGACAACTCTCTAAATATTCCTGTCTAATTTTGCACACGGCTCTCGTTTCAACCGGCAAAGATAATGACTCACTGTCCGTGGCTCTTGGCGGAAAATTATCCTGCCAAGTTTGGACTTCTCTAAACTTCTTGTTGAGAAAGGAGAAGCGACCTCTCTGCCCAGATCCTTTTCTACAGGCAACAAAAGGCACCCAGCCACCGCCTAACTGACCAAACAACGTTATGGGAAAATCCTGACACATCCCCCCAGGATCGATGAACAAGAAAGGGAAATTTGCAGGAGGTGGAGACTTGAGATGTTTTTCCTCACCCTATGCAATAATCACTGCTCTTCAGCTTTTCTGCATCCCCATCGGTTTGGCACTTAGAACTTTGGGACGGAAATTCCAGGTTATCCTGAAGGCAAAATCTACATGCAGAAGTAAAAGCATCTTTCTCCGACAGGACCGTCTTTGACTCGGACGCTTCGATCGACCATAAAAGAACTTTACGAAGGACACATGTGCCCACGCTGCACTCTCTCTCTCGCGGAGGAACACACGTTAACATCCCCACGCACGTGCTTGAAATGTGGCTGCTTACTCTCTGCGCACACTGGCCGGCCCCCTCCTACATCACAACACGCAAGATAACTAAAGTGTCACCTTGGAAACGCCACTTGTGGATACATGAGTTGGCCTTTCTGGCAGGGTTCAGAAGCTGAAACTTGTTTTGCTCACCATTTACAAACCGCCCCACGGTCATTTCCTATGCTTATCCCCCACCGTCTCGTAAAGCCCCCAAAGATAGAAACCGCCAGCCTCCACTTTTGCACTCTGGACCCAGCCAGTCACTCACTGCCTTGCACCCAGCAGGCACAAGTCAATGCCCGTGCGTTCCTCCCTCCTCCCTCCTACTCCTCCAGGGGCAGGTGTGGAATGCCCTTTAAAGCCCAATTGACAGGGCTTCCATCAGTGGCTTAGGGCACGGGGACCACACGACCCTTTGCCTAAACCCCTCAACTACTCACAGGCAGGGAACAGCAGGTTTCATGAGAACACTGGCGACATGAGGACACTCTTGTGACAGTCTCACGTCAATTGTTCTCAACCAAGGGCCATTCTGCCCCGGAGAGACAATGTGGCAACGGCTGGAGAGATTTCTGATTGTCACCACTGGCGGGGGCGGGGGTGCTACCAGCATCTGTATAGTGGATAGAGGCTGGGATGCTGTTATACATCCTACAACGCACAGGTCAAGCCTCCCACAACAAAGAACTCTCCGGTCTGAACGTCAACGGTCTGAAGAGTAAAAATCCCTGTTTTCCCGCATCACACAGGGAAGTCCTCAGACCACCTGCTTCGCTTTGCCCTCAACTTCCCCAAGGTCAGGCCCAAAATCGTAATAACCCTGCTTTGCCTGCATTATTTTGCAAGGCTGAACAAAATACAGAGCCGTCGCCAGAGTCTTAAAGATGCTGGTCCTGTAAACCAACAGCACCTGCCCTGTCTCTTCTCGGAAGGGCCCTCCTGCGGGGTGACCTGTCCAGCCACAACATGACAACTGGCGGGCTGGCATCATGCACGCTCGGATCTCTGGCAACCAGTGGCGCTTGGCAGGCCCAGCTCTTGGGTCCTCTGTCACGCACACCCAAGGGCCAAGTGAGCGCCACAAGTTTTCCAATGGGTAGCGTCCAGCGCAGGCTGAGAGCCAGCCCAGCCCAAAGTCTGTCGCCCTTCAGGAGGCTGGCATCTCTCAACCACGTGGAGAGCACCTGCACCCAGACTTGCCCTTGCTGCATCCCCCATCCCCAGGGCACGCGGGAGGGTGGGGGGAGGGGGAGGCAATGGGCAGCGTGCGGCAGGGGGGCTTGCTGGGGCGGGGGAAAGGCATCAGCGCGGGCAGTGTAGCCCAAACCACTCCCAGGAACCCCAGTGCTTGGAGAAGTAGGGGGACGGGCCCCAGAGAAGCGAACGGAGGAAGGGACCAAGAAGGGCCTCTTTTCCCAAGTACACCGCCAGCCGCCACCTGTGAGACCCAACAGCTGGGCCGGGCCCAGGGGGGTCAAAGTTCGGACACAAGCCTCCAGCCGGGGACGCGCAGAGCCCCTGAGACACAGCGCACGGGGGGTGGGGGTGAAGAGAACGAGCCTGAGACGGCCAGGCAGGCGTCCGGGCGGCCACCGGGACTGCTCTGCGCGCCTCAGGGACCCCGCGGCCCGCCACGGCAGGAGGCGCCGCGAGCGGGGCCCGGGGTAGGCGGAACTCGCGGCGGGGAGGCCGCGGGCCTGCAGCAGGGCGCCGAAGGGGCCCGCGCGGAGGGCGAGCAGGACGCGCCGCAGGCTTACCCGGCGGCAGGAAGCGGGGCCCCGCGGTCACCTTCGCGCAGCCTCCACGCGCTCGCCCGCCGCAGCGCCGGCGCCGCACGCGCCCCGGATCTGTTTACCTACTCGCCCGCGCCCGTGCTCCGGGCCTCCGCGACCCCGCCCCGCGGGCGCCCTCATTGGCCGCGCCGCCGTCTCCGGCTTCACACCGTGACCAATCGGGATCGAGGGCGGAGCGAGGGAGGCCAATGGGAGGCCGCCCGCCGCCCAGGCCCCGCCCGACCCCCCTCCGTGCTGCCCTTTGCCCTAGTTAGGCGGTCTGAGCAGCTGGGCAAGGTGGGGGGGGCGTGTCCCCGGGACGCGCCCTCCGCAGGCACCCCCGCTCCGGGCCGGAGCTCGCGGGGCGCCCCCCCGCCAGGCTGATCCCCTTCCCGAGGGCCCCCGAGAGCGGGACTGCGGAGCTGTCCTCGGCCGTCACCCAAGCCTAAGGTGGTCCAGTGTGAGACTATTTGGGAATAAACGTTTAAGTCTTTGGAAAAATATCAAAACCCATCCGTCCACACGGAGTGGGGGGCGGGGTGGCATAATAAATCCAGGGGTGAACGTAGCTCCCCAGTTCCGTATGGCCTGTGGCCCCAAGAAGGAGCCCCTTCTTCCCGGGGAGGGGGCTTCGTCCCCAGGAGAGCGGATCCTGCGGGGCGCGGCCCAGATTCTGACCCCGTCCCCCCTCACTTCTGCACCTGAAACACAAAGTTTACTTCGAGGAGACTTAGGGGGTTATGGGGAGGGGCATAGCTGCCCCAAGCAGGACAGGGCTAAGAACTGGGAACTTGGACTTTAGCAGGAGAGAAAGGTCAACCCCAAGGGTCAAGTCTTCAACAGGTGCCCCCTGCTGCCTCCCACCCTGCTCCCTCACACTGCCCCCCTTCCTGGACCCCTGCCCGCCTGGGACCCCCGCCCAGTCCTTAGGGTCAGGGGACTCCCCCCCCCCCCCCCCCCCGCCCCCGTTCATCCCTTTCTGTAGTTTGTAAACTCCACCCCCTTAGATGAGTCGGATGAGGCTTGCTTCATGCCAGCTCAGTTCTCTGCCTGCAAAGCCAGGGGTCGCTTTTCTCTAAAGGACCTGAAGATCAACATAACCCCCTACCATAAAGAGTTTTTCTAAACGGCCACCAATGTAGTTTACTAGAGATGTGTCCCCTGCTAGTCTGTGCAAAGAAGGAATCCGCCACATTAACATGATTTGGACCTTACTCCTTGCGAAATGACCTCAGCCTTATTATGTTAAAAACGCATTTCTCTCTTTCCTGATCTATGGGTGTGTGTGTGTGTGTGTGTGTGTGTGTGTGTGTGTGTGTGTGTGTGTGTTTACTGCAAAACAGATTCCCCCACTACTGCAACTTAAAGATTCCTGGAAATTACATTTCAAGGTATGATAATGACATTGTAGTTGTTTTTTTGCAAAGATTCCTTGCACACACGGAAGAGATACACACGAAATTATTTCCAGATAAAATAATACAATGTAGGGGACTAGCTTCAAAACGTGACAGGGTAGGGCAAGGGTTGATAATCATGGAAGGAGAATAATGGATATATTGGGGTTCATATTACTTTGTATCTTTTTATATACTGGCACCTTTACCTTAAAAAAAAAAAAAAGTTGGGGCCCCTGGCTGGCTCAGTCTGGAGAGCATCCAACTCTATCTGAAGATGGTGAGTTCAAACCCCACATTGGGTGTGGAGCCTACTTATAAATAAGTTAATTAATTAATTAATTCAGGCGGGGTGAAGAACGAGAAAACAATGAATACAGTCATGACAAGAAAAGTCATGACTGCTGTTCATATGAACCTTCACAAGAGCAAGGATGACTCTTAACCGTAGCTGATAAACAGCCAAAAAATTCAAAATTAGCTAGATGATATTTGAAATATGGATTTCATTTCCTATGCACCTCACTCTTGAGTGTCTTGCGGTATTAATGATTATAGAATATGTCATCTTCATTAACAAGACATTTTTTCAAGTTTTTCTTAAGCTTCTAAATATTTATATTTTGTGCATTTTTTTTAATACTTGCACATCCGCAAATATTTCTCTTTTTTAAATGTGTATCTATTTTTGAGAGAGAGAGAGAGAGAACATGAGCGGGGACAGGGGCAGAGAGAGAGGGAGACACAGAATCCAAAGCAGGCTCCAGGCTCTGAGCTGTCAGCACAGAGCCTGATGTGGGGCTCGAACTCACAAACTGTAAGATCATGACCTGAGCTGAAGTCAGATGCTTAACCGACTGAGTCACCCAGGCACCCCGATTTGTATATGTTTCCTAATGGGTGCGATATATTAGTACAGTATTATTCAATGTATACATACTCTCCCAATAACCAAAGATGCCAGTGCCTGGGACATTTGGGTGAGAAGCATCATGCTCCAATAATCCCCCTCTGATCTCCAAAAATCTTCCTAATGACAGAGACAGAGAAGGCACTTATCAATTTTTCCCACTCTGAATCTTTCCCACCAGCATGCAAACCTGCTGGGCTGCCTCTCACCCTTCACCCCATCTCCATTTCTCTGCTCCCATTTTCAGCAAAACTCTTTATATTCATTTTCTCTACTTCCTTTTCTCCCAATCTACCTATCCAACCTGGTCAGCTTTCCCCCCTGCCATCCCCCAGAATTGTGCACCCGTGACGTTAATGTTGCCAAACCAACCAGTCAATCCTCAGGGCTCATCTTAAACTATCAGTCGCGTGTGACAAAGTTGGTCATGCCCTTTTTTCTTGGTGGTTGCGCTGGAGTATAATTCATATTCTGGTCCAAATTAATACTAACTTCGTTTCAATAATATACAAAAACTTTGCTCCTATATAGTTCCATTCTCCCCCCTTCTGTGTTGTTATTGCCATACACTTACATTTTTTTAAGTTTATTTATTTAAAGAGAGAGTGTGCAGCATGAGCAGGGGAGGGGCGGAGAGAGGGAGAGAGCAAGAATTCCAAGCAGGCTCAATACTGTCAGAACACAGAGCCTGATGCAGGGCTCGAACTCACAAACCATGAGATCATGACCTGAGCCAAAATCAAGAGTCGGACGCTTAACCAACTGAGCCACCCAGGCACTCCAGTACAATTACATTTTTATACATTGTCTGCCCATCCCCACAGATTTATCATTATTGCTTTATGTAGGTTTTTTTTTTTTTTACATCAGGAAAAAAATAAGAGTTACAAACAAAAAATATACCTATCCTGCCTATTATACTTACCTATGTAGTTTCCTTTACCAGGGTTCTTTATTTCTTCATATGGATTTGAGTTACTGTCCCTTCATTTTAGCCTCAAGGATACCATTTATTGTTTTACAGGGTAGATGTGCTAGTGATGAATGGTTTTTATTCATCTGGAAATGTCTTAATTTCTCCTTCATCTTTTTTTTGGAGGATAGTTTTGCTGGATATAAAATGTTTAGTGGACAGGGCTTGCTTCTTGCTTGCTTTTTTTTTTTTTTTTTTTTTTACTTCAGTACTTTAAAATCTGTCATGTCACAGCCTTCTGGGCTTCATGGTTTCTGATGAGAGAAACTGATCTTATTGAGGACCTTGGTACAAAAGTACATGATGAGTGCTCCTTTCTTGCTGTTTTCAGGATTGTCTTTGTCTTTGGACAGTTTGATTACCATGTGTCTAGGTGTCTATCCTGTCTCTGAGTTTATTCTATTTGAAGTTCGATGTGCTTCTTGGACATATAGATTAATGATTTTAATTAAAATTGGGATGTTTTCTGCCATTATTTTTTACAAATATTCTTTCTATCCCCTTTCCTGTCTCTTCTCCTTCTGGAACTCCCATTATATGTATGTTGATATGTTTGATGCCATTCCACAGATTTCTGGAGCTGGGTTCATTTTTCTTCAATCTTTTCCCCCTTGTTTTCTTCAAAGTGGGTCATCTGAATTGACCTTTCTTCAAGTCAGGATGCTTTCTCCTGCCTGCTCAAATCTGCTGTGGAGCCCCAGCCAAGAATTTTTCATTTCAGTTACTGTTTCTTTTTTCAACTGTAGAACTACTATTTGATTATTTTTTATAATTTCTATCTTTTTATTGATTGTCCCCATTCAGTGAGACATTATTCTCAAACTTTTATTTCATTCATTGGACTTGGTTTCATTTAGCTCTTTAAATACATTTAAAACAGCTGAGTTAAAGTCTTTGGCTAGTAAGCACCATGTCTGGGACATTTACGATGCTTCTATGGACTGCTTTTTTTCGTATACATGGCCATACTTTCTTGTTTCTTTGCCTGCCTCATAATTTTTTTATGAAAAACTGAGCATTTTAAATAATATAAGGTGGCATCTCTAGAAATCAGATTCTCCTTTACACCCCGGGTTTGTTTTTTGCTGCTGCTTATTGTAGTTGTTGTTGTTTGTTTAATGACTTTTGGAAACTAATTCTATGAAGTCAGATTTTGTTGCATGTAGCCACCAAAGTCTCTACTCAGTTACCTTAGTGACCAGCTAATGGTAAGACAGAGATTTCCTTGAGTGTCTGGAACCAACAATACCTCCAGCCATCGCTGACGGACTGTGTGTGTGTTGGGGCATGCCTTCAGCACTGAGCTGGGCAGTTGACAACTCTACCTTCCCCTAACTTCCTGCTAGTGCAGAGCCTCACAGTCAGTCAGAAGTGAGATCTTGGGGCCTTCTCGGGCCTTTCCTGGGCACGTGCACAGCCCTGACTCAGCAGGGTTCTTGCTAAAACCGGATTATCTTACACAGAAGTGCACAGATGGGCCTAGGAGAAGGTTCAGGAGCCGGACTCAAGTTTGGTCAAGCAAAGAATCTTTGCCAATTCCTGGGACATTGGGGTATAAATTAAACAACATGTGGCCAAAATTAAAAACTCAAAACTTGGGGTGCCTGGGTGGCTCAGTTGGGTAAGTGTCTGACTCTCTGGTTTCCACTCAGGTCATGATCTTGTGGTTCATGAGTTTGAGCTCCACATTGGACTCTCTGCTGTCAACGCAAAGCTTGCTTCGGATCCTCTGTCTGTCTGTCTGTCTTTCTCTCTCTCTCAAAAATAAATATAAAAAACTTCTGAACTTTTAATTATTCCAATCTTCCACTGGGTAATATATTCACATGACTTTGAAAAAACTATTTTTGCGGGGCGCCTGGGTGGCTCAGTCGGTTAAGCATCTGACTTCGGCTCAGGTCACGATTTCACAGTCCGTGAGTTTGAGCCCCGCGTCGGGCTCTGGGCTGACAGCTCAGAGCCTGGAGCCTGCTTCGGATTCTGTGTCTCTCTCTCTCTCTCTCTGCTCCTCCCCCGTTCATGCTCTGTCTCTCTCCGTCTCAAAAATAAATACACATTAAAAAAAAAAAAAAACCATTTTTGAAAGATTTTCAGTGAAAAGTCTACCCCACTCCATCTCTCTTCTGCCCAATTCCCAACCCCAGTGACCCCTCCCCCCACCCCCACACATGTGACCACTGCAATTCCGTTCCTTACGCCTTTTCAATGCTTCTTTATGTATATGGGCAAAGACACACACTCGTATCTTATACAGATTATACGCTCTGTTGGTTTTTTCATTGACTAGCCTGAAACTTTCCAAATTTGCACACAGAGAACCATCCTCACTCATTTTTCAGTATTACATTATGCGGACAAGCCCTAATTTAACGAGTCTCCAACCGATGGCTGTGCAGACTGTCTCTACTCTTTTGGCATTTCAAACAGTGCTGCAGTGAATAATCCTGTTTTCAAAATGCAATTAGCCTGGACCTAGGTGAGGCTGGGTTGGCGGGCGGAGAGTCCCGCACCAGTACAGAGCTCACCACGAGTGCCCTTGCTGTGCTCAGAGGCCTGACGTGCATGACTCATGGACTCCAAGATTAATCACATCCCCCCTCCCCGCCAAACACCCGGTGGTGAAAACAGGTCATTTCTGGAGCACCAGAGATACAGCCTGATGGGCCACAACCTGAGGTCTCCAGACTTGGGAAAATCCAACCCAGTCCTGCGAAAAGAATGACTTCAAGGAATCTCCAAGCCTGTTCAACGAAGGCAACACTAATGACTGTAATTAGCTGGCTGCACAATTAGAAGCGATTAACTGCATTAAGGGAGAGATTCGACTCCCCACAACTGGAGACGGCCCAGCCCAGTGCATTAACCATGTCTGCTCCCTTCTCTCCATTTCCCTCAGCCTGTACTCACAGCACACGTCTGACTTCACAGTAGGGTATTATTTTTCTTTTTCCAGATTAATTTCTTGTCAATGCACCATAACATGTGGACATTAGCCAAGGAAGGCTAATCGTCGGTTTGATATTTTTCTATTTTCAAATTGAGATCTAGTTCACATGCAGTAAAATGCACAGATCTTAAGTCTATGGTTCATGAGTTTTTACATCATGTAATATATATCATGTATATATATCATGTAACTAACACTCCAATTAAAACGTAGAACAAAATTTTTTCCTCCAAAATGTTCCTCTATGACCTCTTCCCAATCACCCCCACCTTAACCAAAGCAATGGTTCTGGTTTTTGTTTTCTCTTGAGAGAGGGAGTGCAAGAGGGGCAAAGGGGGAGAGAGAGAGAGAGACAGAGAGAGAGAGAGAGAGAGAGAGAGAGAGAGAGAGAGGGAGAGAGAGAGAATCTTAAGCAAACTCCACACTCAACACAGAGTCCAATGTGGGGCTCGATCCCACAGCCCTGGGATCATGGCCTGAGCCTAAATCAAGAACTGAGCCACCCAGGTCCCTCCCTACGTTGATTCTGTTAAGGAGAAATAGCTCCTTATAGGACAGGAACTGAAAAGTAGCATTCTCTTGATCCAAAAAGGGTAGGTAATCCATTCTCTTGTCCTTATATTCTCGAGTTTGTGTGGAAAGCCATTCTGGTCGCTGAGTGTGTATTTTTTTTTTTTTTTTTTTTTTTTTTTTAGTATTTATTTATTTTTGAGAGACAGAGCATGAGCAGGGGAGGGGCAGAGAGAGAGATGGAGACACAGAATCCGAAGCAGGCTCCAGGCTCTGAGCTGTCAGCACAGAGCCCAACACGGGGCTCGAACCCACAAGCCGTGAGATCATGACCTGAGCCAGAGTCAGACGCTTCACCAACGGAGCCACCCAGGCACCCCACTGAGTGTGTATTTGACTTTGTCCTCCCTCAATCACTGGATACTTTAAAACTTTTTTTTTTTTTAATTCACTTGTATTTAGAGTAGTTTCCAGATTTGCGCCCCAAGTTCATAGACTAGAGAAGCAGCAGCATGCTGGGCACTGGAAGCCAAGAGCGGAGCCTAACCGTGTGTCTGTCTCTTGCACCACATCCCACTGAGACCAACAGAACCAGGGTTGAGACAGCAGGGTTGTGAAAGGGAGGAGGCCTACAAGGAAAAGAACTCCAGCTGGAAGGTGGGGACAGCCCAAGGGCATACACATGACTCTATTTTGCCAATGACCACGGAAGTTGAAAGTCAATGTGAACTTTTTTTTTTAAGTTTATTTTTTTATTTTGAGAGAGAGAGAGAGAAAGAGAGAGAGAGAGTACGCTGAAGGGGCAGAGAGAGAGGAAGAGAGAGAGAATCCCAGCAGGCACCGCACCATCAGCGCAGAGCCCAGTGCGGGCTCGAACTCACAAACTGCGAGATGGTGACCTGGGCAGAAATCGAGAGTCGAACACTTCACCAACTGAGCCACCCGGGCGTCCTCATGTGAACTTTCAGTAAAAGAACAGAGAGAGCCTGGCCCCCTGGGGTGGGACAAGCAATCCCTGGCTGGAAGAGACAAGACGTATGAACCCACTAGTCTGGGTAAGGCAGAATGTCCCTCTGGGGACTGAACTATGGGTTCTATTTTCCTTTTCTGTGGCAGTGAAAGTGACAGCCTCGGTCAGGGCGACATAGTTTTGCACCCCAAGGCTCCCAGGAGTGTGCATGTGGTGGGGAAAGGGTGTGCAGGGGGGTAGTCGTAGAAGGGAGGGCGGATAACCGTGTTGCTGGGGATGGTGTGGCTGACACGGAAAAGCTCCCGGCCTCCTGGTGCTGTGGGCCCCAGGGAAGGACAGAGGTCCGGAGTTCCGCATCCACGAGGGTGCCCCCAAAGTACCTCTTACCCCGAGTCCCTGGGGCAGCTGTTGGGGGGGCGGGGAGGAGAGTGGAAGCAGTGGGTGGGTGTGAATTTAACTGAAAGGCAGAGCTCTGAGGTCATGGCTCTGAACCACCAGTGAGGGGCACTGTTCTCCAAGGTCAAAGTGACAAAATGCAGCTGTCCTTCCTGAGGAGTCACAGAGGCCTGGGGACTCACTCCTATGATGGCCAGACCAGAGACCAGTGGTCCCTGCTTGCATCTGAAGGTCAGACTGACTGCGGCCCCCTACTTAGGGCTGTGGAAGCCTCTGGGTTTCAAACAGATACTAAACTTCCTGCTAATAAGGCCAAGGGGGAATTAAGCCAGTTTTGTTGTTCTTTTTCTTTTTTTGAGAGAGAGAGAGAAAGAGAGAGCACAAGCAGGGGAAGGGGGAGGGGGTGGGAGAGAGAGAATCCCAAGCAGGATCCGCACTGTCAGCACAGAGCCTGATACAGGGCTCAAACTCACAAACTGTGAGATCAAGACCGGAACTGAAATCAAGAGTCAGATGCTCAATTGACTGAGCCCCCCAGGGGCCCCCAAGCCAGTTCTTTACGGGGGGGGGGGGAAATACGAGGCAGGATCATCCTGCACCCTGACTTTGGGGGTAAGTTCCTACCTCTTCGGGTGTCACCTGATCGGGATCTCTCTGGACTGGGCTAACATTTCCTGACTCGGCAGCAACTTCTCGAATCTGGGCTGCCCCTCTCCTGGGCTCTCTGCCTCTGGGGCTTTGCTCTTACCACTGCCCTCCCTCCCATGGCCTCCCCGCACACCTGCAAGCCTTAGGCTCCTACTCACTCTTTGAGACCCGATTCCAATGTTAACTCGCTACGTGATGCCTCTCTGGTCCCCTCAGCCAGATGCAGTCTGTCTCCTTCACTTTTACGCCACTTGGTTTTAGCACGCGAATATTCTTGTCAACATTACACCTAATGGTGTAATTTAGTTCTTAGCCAGCTCATCTTTCTATTTCAAATACATTGTAAACTGTGTATCTCGACATCTCCCATGGGACCTTGCACCCAGAAAGTACCTCTTACACTTAAAAACAAAAATTGCAGGGCGCCTGGGTGGCTCTTAAACGTCAGACTCTTGATTTCGGCTCAGGTCACGGTCTCACAGTTTCATAGGTTCAAGCCCCACACCGGGCTCTGCGCAGGGTCTGCTTCGGAGTCCCTCTCCCTCTCTCTGCCCCTCCCCTGCTCATGCTTTCTCTGTCTCCCTCTCAAAAAAAAAATAATAACCTTTTAAAAAATTATTAAATGAATAATAATAAATTTTTAAAAATTGCTACCGAGGTGTGGTAGGCATTGGGAAAGTCTTGCCAACACCTCTGGTTCTCCCCTCCGCCCAGTTGTGGCCACCAGGGCCAAAGGCAACAGCCTCACCCAATTCCAGGGCTGGCCCCCTGTGGTGTAAGCCGACCTCAACTCACTTGCCCCGGCGACAGGTTGTCTTTGAGCCTGAGCCAATCAGCACACGGTATCCCCAGGGCGACCGGTCCTGGTTGGCCCAACCAGAATCAAGGGCAGGACTTGTGCTCCCAGGAAGCAATAGCCCCCCGGTCCTCCAACCGGGCGTCAAGAAATTCACCTGAGTTGTTCAGTTCCCAGCCCAGCTGCTGTTCACAGGCAGAAGGCCGGCCTAAAAAGGAATCCAGGCCACACAGGAGGACAGAGCAGAGAGAGTCCGAGAAATGGGGCTGGAGCCCTGGTTAAACCATATTGGAAGCTTGATCTATCATTTAACTTTTGAACGACGTGAACCAATAACTTCTCTTCATGGTTTCTCCTACTTGGAACCCAAAGCGTCTTCCCGACCAGTGTACGTGGGAGTGTTGTGGGTTCACACACGGGCACACGCATGTAACCTTACTAGGGAGGAGAACCCCACATGCACCTCCTTTGGGAACTGATGTCTCTTCGTAAATTTCTGTATTTAAAATGATTTTAAATACAGGGAGCCTGGGTGTCTCAGTCGGTTGAGGGTCTGACTCCTGACTCCTGATTTCAGCTCAGATCGTGATCCCAGGGTCGTGAGATCCACGCTGAGCCTGAGCCTATTTGAGATTCTCTCTCTCCCTCTCTCTCTCTCTCTCCCTCTGCCCCGTCCCCACTCGTGCACACGCGCGCTCTCTCTAAAATAAAATAAATAAGGGGCGCCTGGGTGGCGCAGTCGGTTAAGCGTCCGACTTCAGCCAGGTCACGATCTCGCGGTCCGTGAGTTCGAGCCCCGCGTCGGGCTCTGGGCTGATGGCTCAGAGCCTGGAGCCTGTTTCTGATTCTGTGTCTCCCTCTCTCTCTGCCCCTCCCCCGTTCATGCTCTGTCTCTCTCTGTCGCAAAAAAAATAAATAAACGTTAAAAAAATAAATAAATAAATAAATAAAATAAAATGAATAAGTAAAAACTTTTTAAAAAGACTTTGTTTTTAACCCGATTTCCTAAGAACATCTCAGACTCTAGCAACTGGTAACGAATTGTAAACATTTTTCCTTTAAAAAAACACAACTGATATATTGTTTGTGACACACCCAACGTGGGGCTTGAACCCATGACCCCAAGATCGAAAGTCCCACGTTCTTCCAACTGAGCCGGCCAGGCTTTTACCAAAATCAGCTTTTACCTTAACATGAAATTTATACTTCCATTTTCCTTGAAAGGTGAAATGGGTTCTAATACTTGGAAGGGGATACTGACATTTTCTTGACTGAGCCCATGCCTTGACATTATTTACAGCTTTAAGACTTTTCCAACCTGCTGGTTCACTTGCTTTCTTGGCAAACGTCCCCGAGCCTCTTCTCCAGGGGCCCAGCTCCTTGTGAGCTGGGACCACATCTTGTGTCTGTTTCGTAACTCCACGCCGTCAGGAGCCCCAGAGCTTCCCGGGAGCTGGTGGACGGCCCGTGGAAATTTCCAGAGCAGCTGCTCAGCCCCGGCCCCCCCACCTGGGACCTGGCCTGCAAGTGTTACCGGCTCAAGGACACTGAGCCTGGCACCGGTCAGGCCCTCGGTCTATTTATGACTTTTTATCTCAGGGTTTGCACCTCGGCACTTTGCACTCAGGAAACCTCCCCCTCTCTACACCCGTCAACACACGTCTTTATCTAGAGAAGAGGAAAACAGTGGGTCCGATAAACTCTCTTCCTCTATGGCTGCCCAGATGGCCCCGATGTCTCCACCCCTTTGGTTTGGGGCCAAAATTCTTTGATGGAAACGAAGAATATTTCTGACATTCAGGAAAGGTAGCTTTATGACCCTGACGAGCTTCCTCATGAATTTGTTTCTTACATGCTCCTCCTTACTAGGGAAAATTTGTCCCAAGGGGGAGGAACGTCCTCCTCACCCCCACCATACACACTCCTGAGCTCAGTGCATCAACAGAGCTAGTCATGGATCACCCCTAAGCCTCCCGCGGGAGTAGCTCAGGGAAGAGTTGAGCCCGGGACGTCCAGGAGCACCCGGTGCTCAAGGACAGACAGACGCGTGAGGATCCAGCCTGTTTCTAACCAGCATCACTGCTTTCTGCTCCCAGGCACGGAGTGAGAACAGGGGCCAGGAGCCAGAGAGCCCGAGAACAGAGCAAAGCTCTGCCATTACACCAGCTCACAGTACAGAACCCCTCTGGCCTGGGTGTTCTAAGGTGCCAATTACCTGACTACCTACTTAGGTCTTCGTGATATGATGTTTTTTTGTTTTTGTTTTTTTTTTTTTTAGCAATGGCTTTGTTTATTTCGTAACTCCCATGTCAGCTGAAGCCTCCCTAAATAAAACTGGTTCAAACATCCATTCCACATCCTGTGGACGTCTAAATCCTCCCCCCAAAGTTTGGCCAGTTCCCGGGAGGCTGGGCTGAAGGGGGGGTGGGGCGGGGAGGAGAAGGCTCACGTCCACACAATCACCCCCACCCCCCCACCCCTGCCCTGAGCGCCTGCAGCTGCCGAGTCCCTCCAGCCTGTGGCCGTCCTGCCACCGGCGCGCCGCGTCTGTCCAGAGCTGCGCCAAGCCCTTGAAGGGAATGGAGGGGTCACACAACAGCTGCAAATTCACCATTAGACACCTCTGTTCTCCAGGGTTCTTTAGCCATCCTATCCTCTGGGGACTTTGATCAGCGGACTCCTCTCAGGGGGTGGTCCAGTTTTTCCCTGCCCTCCCCTGCCCACCTGTCTTCCTTAACCCTCCCTTTCAGATGGCTTCCGGAACACCAAATTCTCACTGTACCCGGTGAGGCCGGTCTGCCAAACTCAGCAGTCACACTCATCAGGGTACAGACCGCCCCCCTTCCCCCCCCACCCCACCCCACCCCCCCGCCTCCCAGCAAGACCCACCTTCCTTATGCAGCAGGCACGCAACGGCTTCTCATCACCCTACCGAAACTGCAATACAATTTCTGCTAAACTCTCACCAAAATTTCTCGGAGAAAGTGCAGAGGAGTACCATTGCGGATCCAATTCTGCACCACCAGGGGCATCTGTCTGCAAGGGGAAATGCAAGAAAGGTCCCTGGGACCCAGGAGTCTGGGGGCAGCTGGGGAGGGCCCGCCGGACGGTCAAGCGTGTTGCCAACACGTGGGAAGGAGAATCCCCAGGACATTTAGGTGGGGCTGATCTCATGATCCAAGAATAAAGGAAAGGCCGCTCAAGCAGGACTAAATGAAGTTATAAATCGCAACCGAGCCCAAAGAGGGCAAAAGAGAAAAGAGGGTCCACGATCAAACACAACTGTAGATAGGGGTTCCTTGGCCCGCCCTCCTCACGTTGCCCCGGGAGACGTCTCCCTCCCACAGGGTGGGTTTTGACGCGCCAGGCCCGGAAGCAGTTCGTCACTTCCGCTCATGCGCAGTTGGCTGGAGCTCAACCATGCGGCGCCCCCAATGGCCCCGGAGCTTGGGGAAGGTGGTCCTGGTGTGCGTTCAGAAGCATGAACGCGGATTTTGTCGAGCGGTTAGCAGCCTCTGCCGCACACTCGTTCCATTTCCCGTATTAGGGGGAAAGATCACCAGCGTGGAAAGTGTAAGAACAGTGACAGCAAGACCAGAATTGAAGCTCCAAGTACAGAAGGACGTAGCAGGACCGCACCGAGCGGATGAACGAACGGGGCGGGCCCCACCGACAAGCTGACTTCATCCTGCAGGAACTTTAATACACAAGAGGTGCTGCTGGAGGACGGGGGAGCCCGTCACCCCGATTTTCATAAAGGCTAGGAAACTGGAATCTAAGAAGCATACACTGGCGGACTGGACATTAATGTGGGATGATAATCAAACGGTGTCCAACGTTCAGAAGGGAAAGCATTAACCGCGGAGAGCTGGCACGGGGTCTGGGCTAACTTCCCGTCCTCTCTTGAAAGAATTAGCCTTAACAGGTGTCCATATCCATGGGGTGCCTGGGTGGCTCAGTTCGGTTAAGCATCCGGCTCTTGATTTTGGCTCGGGTCATGATTCGTGCGCCACCAGAGCCTGCTTGGGAGTCTCCCTCTCTCCCCCTCTCTCTGCCCCATGCTCTCTGTCTCAAAATAAATAAATAAGCTTAAAACAAACAAACGAACCAACAGTGTTCATATCCTTAGCCTTAACGATACTCCTGCAGGAAGTCTGTGTGGAGAAATCAATGCAAATCATACACAGAGCTATTTTGGACAAAAAGACGTGACCGTCGGTTTATTTACAATAACAGAAAAAGTTAGACGCAACCCAAAAGTACAGCCATGGGGGACTGGTCATACAAATGATTAGTCATTAATATAATGAACTGCTCTACAGCCGTTAAGACTGTTTTGGAAGAATGTTTAACGATCTGAGAAAACACTGTCGATGAAAAACACCAGTATGCAAATGTCAGAGAACGTATGTTCTCAGCGATGTGAAAGATATCCCCACAGAAAAAAGATGAAGGCAATATGCTGAAACAGTAACAGCAGTTGTCCCCGACGGCAGGATTATTGGTCATTGTTCGTTTCCTCTATGTGCTCTCCTGCATTTCGCCACAGCGGGCATGAATTCCTTCCACAAGTATGAAAAAAAAAACCCAAAAAACCATTTTCTTTAAAATATGTGTATATAGAGGCGCCTGGGTGGCTCAGTCGGTTAGAGTTGGGTGGTCTGCTCAGAGTTTTTGCCCAGTTCTCAGGTAAACATCTAGATGTACTCTCTCCACTGTGGTATCCACTAGCCGTATGTGACTATGAAAATTTGTTCAGAATTAAATACAATTTAAAATTCAGCTCCTCAGTTGCATCAGCCTCAGTTCAGGTGTTCAACAGCCACCAACAGGTACCATCGTGTACCACTGAGCTATATGGCATTTCCATCGCCATGGAACATTCTGTTGGGAAATGCTCATCTAGTGATCAGTTTCACAGAGGACACCAGGCTTCTCCTTCATCATCAGCCTCCCAGACAATCACCGGAGGCTGGAAGAACGATACTGGTCTAATCGAATGAACTTGAATAAATGTAAACATAGCATCTTCAGTGGGGGCTCCAAAATACACCTGCAGAGGTATAGCGGAATCGGGGAGGAATTAATTCTGGTTGAAAACAAGCTCCACATGTATCTCTGGGTAATGCAGGGCCCCAAAACCTGAGCTCTTGAGCTGAATTAATGAAGTACAGGGCTCGGAACAAGAGAGCGATCCTTCCAAGCTACACTGGTCCAGTCAGAGTCCCAGTGTTCTTCAGTGGGGTTTTCAGAACTACAAGGGGCTCTAAGGAAATCGATTCAATAGTAAAAAAGCAATTTGCCTCACTAGGCACCACCATCGGTTATAAGCAGATCACAGCTGGGACCAGCACAGCGCCTGGGAGGCTGTTAGGAACAGCCGGCTGCTAGGTTTTCCTGGCTTTGTGCCTTGTTTACCAAACAATGAGTCACAAGGGTAGAAATGGTGAGCCTGGTAAGAAACTGGGAACGGTGCTTGGAGGGAGGGGAGCAGAGAGCAGAAGCTGGGGCCATCAAGTGTGGCTGAAGTTCCCAGAGCAATATCCCTGGGGCTATGAAAAACAGCTGTGAGCAAAATTCTTTTTTTTTTTTTCTGAGAGAGAGAGAGGGCTCTGGTGGGGTGAGCGAGGGGCAGAGAGGGAGGGAGAAAGACAGAATCCCACGAGGAGCAGGGAGAGAGAAAGAGAAGGGAGGGTGTCAGCACAGAGCCTGAAGTGGGGCTCGAACTCAGGAACCCTGAGCTCATGACCTGAGCCAGAGTCAGACGGCTGACTGAGCCACCCAGGCAACCCCGTGATCAAAATTCTTGATGGAAAGATTTTGGCATTGTACATCGAAAACTTTTTATCCCTTAACCTTGTCTAAAAAAAAAAAAGCTCCTGTATTGGCCAAGAACTCCCTGGAAAAAAAGTTACGTTTCTTTTTTATTTTTTTTTTTATTTTTTTTTTAACGTTTATTTATTTTTGGGACAGAGAGAGACAGATCATGAACGGGGGAGGGTCAGAGAGAGAGGGAGACACAGAATCGGAAACAGGCTCCAGGCTCTGAGCGGTCAGCACAGAGCCCGACGTGGGGCTCGAACTCACGGACCGCGAGATCGTGACCTGAGCCAAAGTTGGCCGCTTAACCGACTGAGCCCCCCAGGCACCCCAAAAGTTACGTTTCTTGACACCAGGTGATATCCTAAAAGCGTAACCATCGTATTATAGTGGAGTAGACGGAGTCGTGTTCAGTTGGGTCTCTATCCAAAAGGGATGCTCACGTACCTAAAAGAGAAAAAGGAGCGGACTGGATAAAGCTCTCGAAACAACAGGCAGAGGGTGTCAGAACTGAAATCGCTGTCGGGTGCGCCTGGGAGAAAGGGGCGTGGCTGGGAATGGACTTCGGCTCAAGACAAGGAAGGACCTTCCAACAGTTAGAGGTGATGCAGTGGCCGCAGGAAGCAGCCCAGGCTGGTGGGGATCCCAAAGTCAGACGACCGGAGTTTGCATTCTGGTGCTTTCCAGCCACGTGACCTCGGGCAAGTGTTACATGGCTCTTCTAAGCCTCAGTTTCTTCACCCGTGGAAGGAGATAAGGACTCTCTCGTAATGTTATTCTAAGAACGAAGATAACGCGCGTTTAGTGTTTATGACAGCATCCGGCACAAGGCAAACCTTCCCCCACTGCTGTTATCTGCGGTGAGTGTCCATGGGGACCAAGTGCCTTGTGGCCCGATGTCCCCGCAGAATGTCCACGGTCACTAAGGGGAAGAGTCACAGGACCATCTGCTGTGTGGTTAGCAGGTGTTGTACCGACACCAGCAGCCCCGGAGTCCAGAGGGGACATGTGGAGAGGGTTCCGTGGTCGATCAGTCTGACCAACGTCGTGACAGTCCAAGTTGAACGGTTTCTTGACCCCGTGACTTCTCTGCGCCCTTCATATACTACCTTGAATTTTAAATGCCCTGTCATGCTTGGCCACAGAGCCCTTTCTCATGGAACATCCTGAGAGAAGAAAAAAACACCGAATCAGACGACTTTTGAGATTCTTTCTGACTCTGGCATCTGAAAACGTCATGCATTTCAAATGCAGTGATGTTTAACACGTTACCGTTTATTGAGCATTTGCCACGAGTCAGGCACTCGTTTAAGCACTTTATTTTTATTTTTTTAATGTTTATTCTTTGAGAGAGAGATTGACAGAGCATCAGCAGGGGAGGGGCAGACAGAGAGGGAAACACAGAATCGGAAGCAGGCTCCAGGCTCCGAGCCGTCAGCCCAGAGCCCGACGCGGGGCTCGAACCCACGCACCATGAGATCATGACCTGAGCTGAAGTCGGACGCTCAACCGACTGAGCCATCCAGGTGCCCCATAAGCACTTTAGAGACCTAAAGCCACAGGATTCTCACAGCCACCTCAGACATCACCCAGCGTCCCTTTGTTACACTTGAGATACTGAGACTGAAGGGAAGCCAGTCGGCCCAAGGTCACAGAGCTAACACGTGGCGGAACCAGGAATATCCCCAGCCTGCTCCTTCAAAGCCCTACTCTAAACTCCGAGACAGTACGTGAGCAAAAACTGATTTTTTGTCTATCACTGGACTGATGATGAACACTTAGAGAAGAAAGCCAGCGTGGGGCTGGCATTATAGGTAAGAGGGAAGTAACACGGCTCAGCAGCCAGGAGTCTCGGGACCCGAAGACTTGTCCTGCAATTTTAGATGGCACGACCTTTGTCCTGACCGGCATCCGAGCCAGCTGTCCCTGCCAGGTCGCTTTCAGGTCGTGAGGAGCGGTCACTGGGACCGAGGGCTAAGAGGAAGGGAGAGGGTCGTCTAGGGCCACAGGCTTTCTTTCCCACCGCTAGAGACGTCCACGGCCGATGAGCAGTGAGGCCCCAGTTCTGGGTAAGACGCCACATTTGCCCCTTAACCGCCCGCTTCATCCCAGACCACGTCAAGCGTTTGGTGGGATTCCTCTGCTCCCTGGCTCCCCTCGCCGCACCCCTGCTTGGTAACGAGGGGCTCCTTTCCAGGCAGGGCCGTGAGAACGAATCCTCACAGGTGAAGGCTGAGCCTCTGGAGAACTGGCGTCTCGGCTCAGCTACGCAGGACGTCGAGGTTCGTGCGCTGAAGGCGTCCACCCTGCCGTGTGGCCCCGCTCTGGCCTGCACCCTGTGACTGTTTCAGACGCGCAGTCGTCTGCTGGCTCCCCAGCTCACGGCAGGGGGCGCTTGAGGGCCTGAGCCTCCCGCGGGCCACGACGTGGGTTTATCATCTTTGCTTCTCCGGCACTGGCGGCCAGAGACTGGACAGAAACCCGGTGCCGCAGGCGAGGCCTGGTAAACCCGCCTGGAGGGCCCCACGGTGGCTCCTGGAAGCCTGCTGCCCTCGTGTGGCCACTGTGACCGGGAGCTAGCAGAACGGGAAGGTCAAGGCAGAGGGAGGCCCTGGAGAGGCCAGAAGGGCATGTGGTCCAAGGACAGTTGAACCAAAAGCCACCAGAAGGGAGCGGTGGCCCTCCTGACCTTTTGGTTCGGGCCTCCTGTGTGCTCACGAGCGTTACTGAGGACTCCAAAGGCCTTCTGTAATGTAGAATAATTCTGTCCTATTTAGAAATTACACCTGAGCCTCCTTTTAACTTAATGACATTATCAGTTCCTTTTAAAATAACAGTAACATAGGGGTGCCTGGGTGGCTCAGTCGGTTAAGCGTCCGACTTCAGCTCAGGTCATGATCTCACGGTCCGTGAGTTCGAGCCCCGCGTCGGGCTCTGGGCTGACGGCTCAGAGCCTGGAGCCTGCTTCCGATTCTGTGTCTCCCTCTTTCTGTCCCTCCCCCACTCATGCTCTGTCTCAAAAACAAATAAACAAAAAATTTAAAAATCATAAATAATGTATTTATGAAAATGACTATATTTTATTTTTTTAAAGCTTTATTTATTAAGTAATCTCTACACCAAACATGAAGCTCAAACTCACGACCCTGAGATCAAGAGTCATATGCTCCATTGACCGAGCCACCCAGGTGCCCAGAAAACGACTATATTTTAATGAAAAGAGTGGCACTTAGTGACATTTCTGTAACTCTCTTTAACAGAACGCATAGTCTCGCAGAAGACAGCGGGATTCTCCGACCTTTCACATTCGATGCCTTGTGATGCTGCGTCATGCAGCTTCTGGAAAATTCTAGCTCACACCACTCATGTGAGGAGAATGAAAAGGGCAAAGAGTGTCTTAGCATTGTCATGACACAGTTTGGACTTGGTGGTCCCAGGACCACACTGAGATCTAACCCCAATTCTGGGTCCTCCTCCATTGGCCCAAGAGCCCGAGGTGGGGGCAGCCGGGAAGGGAGGCAGCCAGGTGATGAGGCAGCCCCATGCCCGGCTTTCCTTTCATCCCGACTCACTGGCTTTCAGGCCTAGAAGCAGCCCAGACCTCTGCCCCGAGAGGAAACTTCTGCGGGAACAGGCGGTAGAGCCTTCAACCTTTTACGTTATTTATTTTCTTAATGTATATTGATGTTTGAGACAGAGTGCAAGCAGGGGAGGGGCAGAGAGAGAGGGGGACAGAAGATCTGAAGCAGAATCTGTGCTGACAGCGGTGAGCTCGATGCGGGGCTCGAACTCACACACTGTAAGATCATGACCTGAACCAAAGTCAGATGCTCCAAACACTGAGCCAGCCAGGTGCCCCATTCCCTTCTATGTTTAAAATAGCTACACTGATGGGAGACCAAAAGAACTGGGGAAGAATGTTGGCTGAGTCTGATGCCTCATCAGGGACAAGAGTCTGAAGGAGAGGAGTGCCTGTGAAGAGCCCAGGCCCCATGGCCCCCTCGTCTCCCTCGTTAGGCTGCCCTCCGGGGAGGTAGGTGCTAGAGCCCCAGACATCATGGGAGACCTGCCCACTCCTGCTGGAGACCCCAGGCTCTCAGAGGTCCTTGTCCTACCGAGGCACCAACACTCAAGAGCAAAGGCAGCTGCACGATGCGACAGGCAGAACTCAAGACTCTTTGGGCTTCCTGTGGCCCCCAACATGGGCACAGAAGCACGCAGAGGGACAGGGGGCAGGGATGGAGAAACTGAGACGGCCCCACGCTTGGGACAGGGGGATATGGTGTGGATCCTACAGTCAGAGGTCACCTCAGTCAAAACCAACGTAGACCAACAAAGAACAATCCAAAAAGGAAACTAAGAAAATCATGCCATTCACAAGAGCATCAAAAAGACTAAACCACTTAGGAAGAAATTTAACCAAGGAGGCAAAAGACCTGGACACTGGAAATTGCTGGGAAAAAAAGGAAAGACGACACAAATAAACAGAAAGACATCCCATGTTCATGGATCAAAGACTTAATAATGTTAAGATGTCAATTTTGTAGAAACAATGTACAGACTCAATGCAATCCCTATCAAAATCTCAATGGCATTTTTGGCAGAAATAGAAAAAAGCATCCCAAAATTCAACACCTCAAGGCACCTCAAATAGCCCAAACAAAACCATCTTGAAAAAGAAGAACACGCTTCCTGATTTCAAACTTACTACAAAGCTACAGAATCAACACTGTGGTGCTGGCATAAAGACAGATTAATGGAACAGGACGAAGACCCCGGAAATGAACTCATGTGTGGAAGGTCAAATGATATTCGACAATGGTATCAAGACCACTTAACTGGGGAAGGACAGTCTCTTCAACAAATGGTGCTGGGTGAGGCTCCTGGGTGGCTCAGTTGGTTAAGTATCCAACTTCCGCTTAGGTCATGATCTCACAGTTCGTGGGTTCAAGGCCCACGTCGGGCTCTGTGCTGATGGCTCAGGGCCTGGAGCCTGCTTCGGATTCTGGGTCTCCCTCTCTCTTTGCCCCTCCCCCCCCCACTTTGTCTGTCTGCCTCTCTCTCAAAAATAAATAAACACAAATAAGCCATACAGAGAAAGACAGATACCATATGTTTTCACTCTTCTGTGGATCCTGAGAAACTTAACAGAAACCCATGGGGGAGAGAAAGGAGAAAACAGAAAAAAAAGAGGTTAGAGTGGGAGAGAGAGCCAAAGCATAAGAGACTCTTAAAAACTGAGAACAAACTGAGGGTTGATGGGAGGGGAGGGGGGGTGATGGGCACTGACGAGGGCATCTTTTGGAATGAGCACTGGGGGTTGTATGGAAACTAATTTGACGATAAATTTCATATAATAAAAAAATAATAATAAATAAACATAAAAAAATACAAAGGTGGTGGGGAAAACTGGATGAGGATGGGGAGAGATCGGAGCCCTCCTGCCCTGATGGTGGGGATGTAAAATGGTGCAGCCGCTGTGGAACACAGTATGGGGGATCCTCAGAGAGTTGAATAAAACTACCCCAGGATCCAGCAATCCCACCTCCAGGTCGACACCCAAAAGAACTGAAAGCAGGATGTCAAAGAGACCTTCGCACCCCTATGTTCACTGCAGCATTATTCACAGTAACAGAGGTTGAAGCAATCCCGAGTGTCCGCTGACCAATGAATGGGTAAAGAAAACGTGGTCTATACACACGACGCGGTATTATCCAGCCTGAAAATGGAAGGAAAGACCGTCACCTGCTACACCACAGATGCACCCGGAGAACATCACGCTGAGCGGTCAGTCACAAAATACAAATACCGTACGACTCCACTTACGTGAGCCATCTCGAGCACTCAAAATCAGAGACAGATGGTAGAACAGTGGCTGCCGGCGGGGGGGGGGGGGGGGGGGGGGCGGGGATCCGCCACGGAGCTGCTCACCGGGTACAGAGTTTCAGGGTTGCAAGATGAAGAAGTTCTGGGGACCTAATCCACAACCAGGTGAAGCTGCTGACACCCTTGCACCCACCGTGGCGTGCCGGAAGATGAACAGGTGATACGTTGTACATTGTACGTGACAGGTGTCCACCGAGGACCAGTGCTGCCCCGCCCCTCCCACGGGTGTTACTCCCAGAAGAAAGCGTGGGGGGTGGGCGGCGGGTGGGGGGGACAGGACTCACAAAACCGAGTTGACCAGTGTGTTTTCTTTTTTTTTTTTTAATGTTTATTTATTTTTGAGGAAGAGACAGTGTGAGCAGGGGAGGGGCAGAGAGAGAGGGAGACACAGAATCCGAAGCAGGCTCCAGGCGCCGAGCCATCAGCACGGAGCCTGACGCGGGGCTCGAACCCACAAACCGTGAGATCACCCGCCCCCATGAGACTCAGGGTTTCTATACTGGAACCGAACCTGGCATCTGGTTCTTACTTCAGGGCCCTACAGTCAGTGAATCCTACAGTTATCTCAAATAGAACATCTCGATGGACTCATGACCAATCAGCCCATGATCACACATAACTGCGGTATCATGCATTTGGTATTTTTTAAATTTGGGGGGGGTGGGGGGGAACTTGCTCTGATTCAGCTATGACCGTAAAGGTCTCGACGCAGTCAAATAACTCGTCGCTGGGCTAATTCACTGTGCTATGTCTCCGCATTCACACAAACAAGGTGTATTTCAGTCAATGGTTACAGGACATGTACCTTAACTCTAATGCTTCAACCGGACACACATACACGTACACACACACGTACATGTACACACACGCACACATCTTTATCCAACCGATAACTGGCTTAACCAAAACCCCCCAACTCCCTGTAACACTATGATAAGAATACGTATTTATCATTGTCCAATTTATCATTGTCCAACCCCCCAAAACAAGACTAAATTCACGTCCAAACAGAAGGCCTAAGTACAAATCTTTATAAATACACCCAAAATCCCAATGAAACATCAGTCGCAAATACCCATGTGACACCTCGATTCACCTCGAGCGCTAATCCGTACCGACTGGGCAATATTCTCTCACAACTAATCCCATAAATTCACCAACCCATCCAACGTGTTCCCCGTTAAGGTAGCTTCAGTACACAGAGCAAGGCACCGGAAATGCCTAGATGAATCATCAGACTCCATAAACACCAAGGTTTGGCCCTAGCCTTTCCATTAGTTAAAGAGGATTACACGTGGAAGCCTCCGGAAGGGTGAAAAACGCCTCTCAATCATCATAATCTAAAGGAGCGGGTGTGAAGCACAAACAATAACAATGTAGCTCGTGACACCTTGCTTAGCCACACGCCCACGGGATACAGCGGGGATAAAAATTAAGCCGTGAATGAAAATTCGACTAAGCCATATTGAATTAGGGTTGGTAAATTTCATGCCAGCCACCCGCGTGGTCACACGATTCACCCGAACTAATAGACCCACGGCGTAAAGCGTGTCATAGAGGAACCCCACGCTACTGTTAAACTTTTACTAGGCTGGCAAAAGCTACAAGTAACATACAACTATAGCACGAAAGTAACTTTAACACCTCCGACCGCAGGATAGCTAAAACCCAAGCTGGGATTGGATACCCCGCTATCCTCAGCCCTAAACTTAGCTAATTAAACAAATCTATCTGCCAGAGAACTATAGCAACAGGTTAAAACTCAAAGGACTTGGCAGTGCTTTATATGCCTAGAGGAGCCCGTTCTGTAATCGACAAGCCCCGATATACCTTGCCACCCCTTGCAAATCCAGTCTATACACCGCCACCTTCAGCAAACCCTAAAAAGGAAGAAAAATGGGCACAGGTATCTTAACATTAAAAAATCAGGTCAAGGGGCGCCTGGGTGGCTCAGTCGGTTGAGCGTCCGACTTCGGCTCGAGGTCCGCGAGTTCGAGCCCCACGTCGGGCTCTGTGCTGACAGCTCGGAGCCTGGAGCCTGCTTCGGACTCTGTGTCTCCCTCTCTCTCTGACCCTCCCCCACTCATGCTCTGTCTCTCTTTCTCTCTGTCAAAAATAAACATTAAAAAAATTTTTTTAGGGGCGCCTGGGTGGCGCAGTCGGTTAAGCGTCCGACTTCAGCCAGGTCACGATCTCGCGGTCCCTGAGATCGAGCCCCGCGTCGGGCTCTGGGCTGATGGCTCAGAGCCTGGAGCCTGTTTCCCATTCTGTGTCTCCCTCTCTCTCTGCCCCTCCCCCGTTCATGCTCTGTCTCTCTCTGTCCCAAAAATAAATAAATGTTAAAAAAAAAAAAAATTTTTTTTTAAAAAAAATTTTTTTTAAAGTTAGGTCAAGGCATGACCTGTGAGGTGGGAAGTAATGGGGTACATTTTCCGTGCCAGAACACTTTCCATGAAGTCCTTATGAAATTAAGAACCAAAGGAGGATTTAGTAATAAATTGAGACTAGAGAGCTCAATTGAATCAGGCCATGAAGCATGCACACACCACCTGTCACCCTCCTCGAGTGACAAAACCCAAAGACGATCTATTGGAACCGTAAAAAACACAAGAGGCAAGTCGTAACAAGGCAAGCATACTGGAAAGTGGGCTTGGATAAAACGAGACGTAGCTTAAACAAAGCATCTGGCTTACACCCAGAAGACTGCATATCAAAGTGACCATCGTGAGCCAAAACTGGCCCAAACAACCACACATTCAACTAACGTAAAACAATAAACCAAACCACTTGGTTAATTCTTGAAAGTATAGGAGACAGAAACTTAACTTGGCACCACAGAGAGAGTGCCGTAAGGGAAAGACAGAAGAAAGATTAAAAGCGCTATACAGCAAAGATTACCCCTGGTAGCTGTGGCGTGATGAATTCGCTAGAATAACCTAACAAAGAGAACTTAAGCCAGGCCCCCCGAAACCAGACGAGCGCCTCTGAACACTCTTTACAGGATGAACTCATCTATGTTGCAAACTAGTGAGAAGATTTGGAGGTGGAGGTGAAAAGCCTCACGAGCCTGGTGACAGCTGGTTACCCAGAACAGAATTTTAGCTCAACTGTAAACTTACCTAAAAACCCCCAAATTCAAATGTAAGTGTAAAATATAACCTGAAAAGGTACAGCATTCTAGAACCAGGATCCAACCGTTTTTAGAGAGTAAGCATAAACGTTAACCACAGTCGGCTTAACAGCAGCCATCAATTAAGAAAGCGTTCAAGCTCAACAACGAAAACATCTTAATGTCAAAAATATGCAACCAACTGCTAACTTAATACCGGGTTAATCTATTTAACAATACAAGCAATAATGCTAATATGAGTAGCAAGAAATATTTCTCCTTGCGTAGGCTTCGATCAGAGCGGATAACCACTGATAGCTAACAAGATAAAAAGAATAAACTAAACGTCAAACCAATTGTTGGCCAACAGTGTAGGTTGGGGTGACCTTGGAGAATAAAATCACCTCCGGGTGATTTAGGTCTAGACCAACCAGGCAAAAGTACAACATCACTTATTGATCCAAAATACTTGATCAACGGAACAAGACCCTACTGGTCTCCACTGGCCGTGACGACCCCATGCTTGTCGTCCAGGGAAGAGACATGGTGCCCACCGATTCAGGATTCGGGAGCAAATCTGCCTGGGGGGGGGGGCGCTTCGAAGAATGATTTCCACTGACCTCAAAAAATGACACAGATCCATTCTCTTCTCTCTCCCGCCTCGCCTCTGTGCACTTGGCTCCGTGCAGGTGGGAGCGCCATAGGGGAAAACAAAGAACGAGACAATTATCGATGACGATTTCCTCGAACCGCCGAACCGACCAAACCAGACCGCGGTGCTCCGTTCTTGTCCTGAGATCCACACGCCTGACGGTGTGTGCCACCAGGAGCCTAAATTAAGACAAGGCCTCTCCTGATTTAACCAATTTGTTACCCTCCACTAGGGCCCGCAGGTGCTTGTAGACACAGCAGCCTGAGTGTTTTATGGATTCCTTCACACCTGGAGACACAGGGACGCGGGGTGGCTGTCTGGAGTCAGAGAGGCTCCCTTTCCCTGCAGGTGGCCTCTGGGGGCCCCGCACAGACGCCTCTGACCAGCTCCACACTGCTGTTGGCTTTGCCACTGGGCTTCTGGAAGCTTCTGGACATACTTCCAGTGAACCGGACTCTGAGCCCCTTGAGACCTGGGTCTCCTCCTTCTGTATCTCCACGCTGCCTGGAGCCCACCCAGTACTGGTAAGTTCTCTGGCACAAATAAACTAACTCGCTCCTGAAATCAGAGCAGATCAGGTCCATCCAGAAGGGTCTCTGTCCGGGGTCCCAACGGAGTCCCCCTCTGCCAGCACCAGCCCCTCCAAACTACCCTCAACACACAGGACCCCGTCAATAGGGCCGAGCCAGGGATGGTGAGCGGAAGTCCCCGGCGAGGGGCCAGGGGTCCCGCCTTCCCCCCTCCCAGACTTGTGTGGGGTTCCTCCACTTTGGTCTACAAAGCTCACTGCCGTCGTAGCTAATGGTTTGAGCTGCCTTGTCGTGGCCTCCTAAAATCCGTGAAAATGCCATCAGGTCACCTTCACCCAGCTCCAGATCACAAGCTGGCAAATCACTAGCATGTTCTACGTCCTTCGCTTTATGAACGTCAGACACTGAGGCCCAGAGAGGCCCAGAGAGGTTACCGGCCTCTGGTAACAGAACACGAGTTGGCTCGCTAGGCCCCAACCTCCATACGTTGTATTGTTCTCGCTCTGCTCTTGGGAGACGCTGTAACCACGGCTGGTTCCCGTGTGCGATCCCGGACGCGGGGCTCAAATCCACGAACCGTGAGATCAGTGACCTGAGCCAAAACCAAGAGTCGGACGCTTAACCGTCCAAGCCACCCAGGCGCCCCTAAGGATTTATTTTTAAAAATCTGGAGATGTGGGAAAACACATAAAGACCGACAGGCTGGTTACATGGGGAACCTAGGCACGTGCCCGCCCAGCAAGTCTGAACCACCAATTTTGTCCCCGCCCCTGTGTCAGGGCCCCAGGCTCTCAGCTGTCAGGACCAGCTTCCGGCTTCCCCAGCAACGTCTCTTTAGATACCTTTGTTTCCCTGCAGGTCACCTGCCGCCCCCCCAACCCTGGCCTAGTGACATTCCCTTGTTTTCTGTCTTGGCGCGTCCTCACGGGCACCGTTCTGCTCTCCTCCCTGTCGGTCCCTTGGATGCAGGGCCCCCCACCCTCTGCTTGTCCGCCTAAACGTGGCCTCCGCCCCCAGCACCCTGGTCAGGCCTTGGGCAACGACTGTCCACACCTAACAAATGAGGACTCATCTGTGGACACCCCCCCACCAACCCCCGAGCTATTCGTTCAATTCCCAACCCGAACGATTTAATCCCAGCTTTTCCTCCCGTTTACCACCAGGGACCGGCCCTCATCTGCTGAGACTCCCACCGACTTCTGGCTTTCCGGGCTGTGATGCCACCACCTGGACTCTGACCGTGAGTTAGTCACCGGCAGTCACGGTGTCCGGATTCCAAGCGCCAGCGCGGGAAATGCCACCCGCGGCCAGTCCGCGTCTGGCCTCCGGGCTCTCCGGTTCCTTCTGCTCTCCCACAAACAGCCCAGGGAAAAGCAAGCGACGTCAAACGTCGAAATACACGATTTCATTCTCTCGCGACAAATACACAGCTGCAGGGCACCTACATCATTTCAGGAACAAGGACACGGGGCCGCGGTCAGGACGGCACCCACAGGCCTGTGTTTGCTCGGCTGCCCCAGGGCTCGGGCCCGGCCGGAAGCTTCGCTGAGATTCTCTCTGTGGCCCAGGATGATGCGGAGGGGAAAGGGAGACGCCGGCCAGTCCACTCTCCCCTCACGGCACCCCGAGGTGGCCGCAGAAGGGATGACAGCGAGGTGGCCGCAGAAGGGACGACAGCGGGGCTCTCGAGTGCGGCCCCAGGGCACGCTGGTTCATCCAGGCACCGCACTGCTGGTCTTGGTGACAAGACAGCAGGGCCAGCGGGGGGTCTGCCCAGGGCCAGCAGACGTCCGAGCTGCGGGCCGTTGGGCGCCCCTCGCCCCGCACACCCCAGCTGAGCAAGCTACCTGGAGAGATGACTGCACACGGGGCCGTTAGCCCCTCTCCTGGGTGCGTCCTCCCTCCGAGCCGGGAGCACACGTCCTCCCGCGAGCGGCCACGAGACGCGTGGGGTGGGAGGGCTCGGCGCTTGGAAACGGACCGAATCCAGCATTCCAACAGGATTCACTTATTTATTGATTTTGATATTAAGCCACTTCACAGCAGTAACTGCCGGAGCGAGAACAGGACCCGGCTTCTAAAGGTAACAAAATAACAACGACGTCACAGACAGAAGCACTGGGGACATTCCACGCAGGGCACGCTGGCTTCCTTCTGCGGCCACAGCGGGCAGGTGCTCAGCGCCATCCCAGCACGGACTCCTGGTCCCTTCCTTCGCCTTGGCCCGCGGAGCACCCTGGGCTGTGGTGCCGGGCCAGGCGGCCTCGCCGCACCGTCCTCGTCCACACGGCCATCCTCGGTCCCTCGGTCGGTGAGCCGTGCTCCGGCGACCAAACAACTAGCGCCAAAAAGCTGCTTCTTCCTCTTCGCCAAGTAACCACGACACTCCCTTCTCTTTCTTTCTCGTCAAGGAAAGAAAAGTCTCAGAGACATATGGCACTAGAATGGGACACTACGCGGGGGCACCCGTCACGACCCGCCCAGGGCCGCCAGCCCACGGCGCCCGGCCCGCCGTCAGATGTAGAGCTGATGCGAGGCCAAGGTGTCCATGAAAGGGCGCACCAGGTTGTCCGTGGAGAAGTAAAAGATGAGGCCGAAGGTGATGGAGATGGGGAGGGCGGGCAGCGCCTTCTTGAACACGGCCAGCAGCAGGAGGGTCAGACACAGACCCTGTGGGACACGGAGGGGAGGGGAGGGGAGGGGAGGGAGGGGAGGGAGGGGAGGGGAGGGGAGGGAGCGGAGGGAGGGGAGGGGAGGGAGGGGAGGGAGGGGAGGGGAGGGAGGGGAGGGGAGGGGAGGGGAGGTGGTGACCACCGGTGCGGACGCGGGGCGGAGGTGGGGGCGGTTAGCGATGTCGGGCCCCCCGCCCAGGGCTCAGCACTGGTGTGGGGCCCGCCAGACGACAGCCCGACCCCCCCTCTTCCCGGGTCCTCTCGAGGGCTCACCCCCATGTCACACCCCGCGTGAGCCCGACTCCCAGAGCGGCCCTGCTCTATCGGACTCCAGCTACAGCGGTGACACGTGTGACCAGTGACAGAGGCCTCCCCTGGGGGACGTCTATTTATAAAGAACCAGATGAGGGGCGCCTGGGTGGCTCAGTCGGGTTAAGCGCCTGACTCTTGATTTCGGCTCAGGTCCTGATTTCACAGTGGGTGAGACGGAGCCCTGCACTGGGCTGTGCGCGGACAGCGCGCCAGCCTGCTCGGGATTCTCTCTCTCCCTCTCTCTCTCCGCCCCTCCCCCAATCTCCTTCTCTCTCAAGATAAATTTAAAAAAAAAAATTCTAAAAAAAAAAAGAGAGAACTGGACGAGCTCCACTGAAACGCCAGCGAGGGTCTCAGCAGCTGGCACCAGAGGGGCACCGAAGAAGCCACGTGACCCGAGGCCTCGGAGGTGGGTGCCCATCCTGCCCTGCCCCTGCCCACATGGGCTGTGGTCCAGGGAGGGGCGGGGCTTCAGGTCAGACAGTCCCGAGGTGGAGAAGCGTGGGGGTCCACTACCCCCCCCACCCCCCCGAACACACGCCGTGGACAGACAGAACCCCTCCACCTCACTGTGCCCCGTGACCCCCCCCCCCCTTCACCGGGGCAGAGCTCAGGTATGCGCCACTCAGAGCCTCCGCCACTCAGAGCTGCGATCTCTCAGGACCTGTCCCCCAGTATGGGTATCTGGCCACGTTAAGGGACTCTAGGGACCTGCAAGCTTCTGAAGTTCAGAGCACCCCATGGTGTCTGGGGGGCGTGGAGGGCATCAGAGACCAGAGCTCAAGTCACAGCCTGTCCCTCCCCAGCTCTGTGCCGACGGGCACGGCCCACAACTTCTTCCCGGTTCCGAGAACCTCAGCTCATCACCCCACCTCGCAGGCGTCGTGAGACCGCACGAGGCTGGCCAAGCCCCTGGCACCACCGCGTGCCTGGTCGGTAACGCGGGAGCCCCTCAGCCAGGCCTCCCCTGCTCAGAGCCTCCCGTAAGCCCTGCCCGGCCCCACGTCATCACTCCGCCCCTGCAAGGGACTCGGCACCTGAAAATCCCCCTGGGACCAGGGCCCCCCACGAAGTCCCCGGGCCACTCACAATGAGGATGGCCACAAAGCACGCCAGCGTCGTGTTCCAGTCGCCGCTGCCCGTGGCCGCTGCCTTGCCCACCAGCACGCTGTAGAAGATGAAGTCCCCCAGGCCGAGCTTCACGCCCCCTATGCAGGGAAGACAGAGCTGGTCAGTGTCGGGAGCCCCAGACAGCAGATGTCAGCTCACAGCCCAGCCCCTCCACCGGATCCGGGGGCCCCGGGGGGCCCCAGTCCTGGCTGTCCCAGAACAGCAGCAGCCAGCAGGAAACCGGGCCCTCGGACGGGCTGACCTGCCGTCTGGGCTGTGAAAAGGCTGGCATTTCTGACAATTCGGGGAAGTGGCCCTGGGCTGAGTAAAAAAAAAAAAGCAAATATAACGTGCCGTGGGGGGTCGGCGGGAGGCCATAGGATTTAGGGCTGAGTTTAAGTTACACATTTTTGTACAAAAGGTGTCCTCGAAGGTGACGCGTACGATGTCCAGAGCTCGTCAGGCAAGCCTTCCCCTTAAAAACAGAGGAGCGTGGCTGCTAATTAACTGACGTCTCACCGACAGTGAACGCGAGCTCGCACATCGGCCGGTGCGCTTGTTAACAGGGTAAGCGTTCACCGCGGACGATAAAACCGTCTGACGAATGCACCTGCTGCCTCGTCTCCTCTCTCTCCCTCCTCCCGGCCACGGGGGCTCCCTCCTCCAGGTGTCACTGCCGCTGCCGTCTCTGATGCAAAAGGGGGCTTCTCCCCACCACCCTCCCCTGCCTCCAGGGAGCCCGTCTCCACCCCCCGCCCGCACCCTGAGCTCACGCGGACCACCCGGGCACAGATGACTCACTTTCCTCCTCTTCCTCCAAGTCGTCCCCGGGGTAACCAGGCAGCGGGGGCTCAAAGACTTCGGGGTATGAGGGCTCCCCAAAACTGTCATAGGAGTCTTCCTCTGGGGATCCGAGAACGTGACCGTCATTGCGTGAGGCGGGTGCGCAGGAGAGAGACAAAAGTCCGGTCAGAGGGATCTGGGATCTGTGGGGAACCGGCCTGAGCCTGGGGCTCCCCTGCCCTCACCCCACTGGCCGGGCCAGCCCAGCCCTGAACGGAGAGGAACCTTCCGGCACACGCCCAAGGGAAGGGAAGAAGGCCAACGGACTGAGGCACAGGCTCTAAGTCCCACCTGCTCCATCCAGGAGGAGACTTTCCCCTCCAGCCCCCCACCCAGGGCGGGGGGGTGGGGGTGGAACAGGCCGGGCCGGGCGGGGTGCAGGGCAGCAGGCCCGGGCGACGAGAGGCTGCCAGCCTGCGACACTCACCCATCTCTGGGTCGTAGGGCAGCTGAAGGGCTCCCTGGGAGGAGGGGTCCAGCTTGGCCATGCCCACCGTCCACACCATGGCGGCTGGGGAAGGAGACGAGGGGTGGGGGGTGCCTCAGGTGCTGCCGACTACCGCTGCCCCCGGGCCGGGGAGGCAGCGTCCCCAGGAGGCCCGCATGGGACCCCCTCTTCCAGCCGGTACCGGCTTCCGCCCCTTGTGAGGAGGCCGCTGGGGGAGGGGCCCGGACACAGCCTTTCCTGGTCTTTTGGCGTGTGTGCGTGTGTGTATGTGTGTGTCTCCTCACGAAACCGATGACAAGGTCAGCAGGGGAACAGTCCGGGTAACCAGCGGTGTTTCCGTCTCATGGTGGCAAAACACGCGTCACGCACACGGTACCCGCGTCACCTCCGTTAACTGGACGCTTCCTTAGCGGGAGGGGTGTTCACGGGCCCGAGCTGTTCCTCTGCCGGCACTCTCGGTACCTCGAGCACCCCCGTGTCCCCCCATTTCCCTGTTCTAGTTCTAGGAATCTGGCTCCTCCAGATGGATCACGGCGGGGGCGTGGGGGGGGGGGGGGGTGGTGGTCACAGAATAGTTTCCTTTTTGTGACGGGCTGAATTCACTGGGCGCAGAGTCCTCGAGGATCATCCACGTGGCAGGTGTGAGAATCCCCTTCCTTTCAGGGGGCCGAACAGTAATCCGCGGTAGGGCGCCCCTCACCCGTCCTCCACATCTGTATGCGCACACACCTCGCCGGCCCGCATCTGTGCGCGCGCACACCTCGTGCACCTGCATCTGTACGTGCACACCTCGTCCGCCCGCATCTGTACGTGCGCACACCTTGCCCCGCCCACATCCGTACGTGCGCACCACGCCTCCTCCACCCACCCGACCCCCTCGGCTATCTGGCAGACGTCTGCTCGAGGCCCTGCTTCTTCTCCCAGTGGCGTAAGTCCAGGGCGGGATCACTGGACGGGGGGGGGGGGGGAGGGGGAGGACTGCCTGTGTGCTCTCTCCCTCTCTGGCCCGGTTCACTCTCCCCGTGTGAACTCAAGTCCCATGAGTCCGTCCCCGTCTGGCCTACCTAGCCATGAGCATGCCTTACCGGGAACATTCTCCACGGGGTGGGGGCGCCGTCTCCTCCCCCGACGTGGCAGCCCCCGGCCCTTTCAAGGTTCTCACCACCCACACCGTGGCCACTGCAAACCTGCCTCCAAGATACCTCCAGACTCCACCCGCGCCTCACCGCCTCTCCCGCTGCCCTGGGGCCGGCGCCCGCCCTCTCTCCTGGGGGGGTCATTCTGTCCCAGACCCGGCTCCACTTCCGCCCCTGACCCCATGCCTTCTGTTCTCCCTTCCCGCCACCGGTGCGATGCCACTAAAATGTAACGTCAGGTGGGTCTGAAACCTTCCAGGGGCCCACTCGGGAGGAAAAGCCGCGTCCCCACCGTGGCCTGCGGGGCCCAGCACATCTGGACCTGCCCCTGCCCCTTTCTGCCCCCGCTGGCTCCGCTCCCAGCACCCCGGGCCTTCGCCTGGCGTTCTGTCCCAGGGTTTTCCCGAGGTAGGTCTCTGGTCAAATGTCACTTTATGACAGAGGCTTCTTTGACCACCTTCTGCAAGACAGCACCCCCACTACCCTGAAGTGCTCAGGTCCCCCACCGAGTCATCTTTCCACCGAGCGCTCACCTCCTGACGTATTATCGCCTGCTTAGCTGCGGCCTCCCCTCCGGGAATGTGCGCCCCCAGAGCGCGGAGGCGGCGAACGCACGTCAGGACACGGCCTCAGCCTTCTCACACATGGTCTCTGCTCCTCCCAAGAGCGGGCCTAGAACGTGCTTTCACGCTGGGGACCACCTGCCCTGGCTCCCACCACAAGCTCCGTCCTGCCTTCGAGATCCTGCCCTGGCACTCGGCAGCCAGTCTGTAAAGTGTTCCTTCCCCACGAGGCCAGGGCACCACAAAGCAGGGACCCCACACACATCCACTGAATCCATATAAACACCCAGATCCCTGCCCGGCGGCCAGCCCCACGCACTCCCGTGTCCCTTCCCTTCGGAGACTTTAACAGCCACGGAGCTGTCGAGGGAGCCCAGTGAAAAGCAAGTGCACCCTGCACCCCAGACCCCCGCCCTCAAGAGCCCCTCTCCAAAGTACCCTCTCAGGAGGTGCCTGGGAGGCACAGTCGGTTAAGCGTCCGACTTCAGCTCAGGTCATGATCTTGTGGTTCGTGAGTTTGAGCCCCGTGTCAGGCTCTGTGCTGACAGCTGGAGCCTGGAGCCTGCTTCGGATTCTGTGTCTCCCTCTCTGCCCCTCCCCTGCCCACGCGCTGTCCCTCTCTCCCTCTCTATCTCTCTCAATAATAAATACTCACAGGAGTATATCAGGGCAGGGAATATGGGCTCGTTTCTCTCCTGGGCCGTTTCCACCAGCATTCTCAGTGGCCCTTTGGGGCACAGCACAGCCACGAGATCTGGGAGAACAAAGACAGCCGGGACGTGTTACAAGTGACATTTATTCCCAAGCAGCCCCAGAGAGGAGCCGGCCTGCTAACACCGGGGCACAGGCGAGGCTCGGAGCATGTCCTGCGTGCCAGCTCCCAGCCCCCGGTTTCCAGCCATAACCGCGAGTCTGTGCTGGTTGAAGCCCAGAACGGGGTCTCAACGGGCAAATGAGGAATCGCCGTGTGGCTCGGGGACCCCGATGGCCGGCTTGCCATCCGACTTCCCTGAGCCTTGGATTCCTCACCCTCAGATGGAAGTCACGGCACCGGGGACAGAATCACACCGACGCTTCTTACACGGCAGCTAACGCTTTGGGTGCTCAGCATTTACAGGGTCCCATGGCCGATCCCATGGCCGAGGACGTAGGAGCAAACTGCTTCCAGGGTGTCGCGAGCGCTCACCGGATGCGCGATTATCAGTGGCCACGTCAAGCGCCCGCGTCTCACGAAGGCGAGCCTCTCAGAGGGGAGACCACCCACCCAGCTTTCTTCGGGGAGGGGGGCACCTTTCAGCACCTGCCACTCGCGTGCACCAGTGAGGGGGACTCGACCCGGACGCAGCCCCCGCCCGCAGCCTCGAGGCCCGCCTGAGCCCGCCTACCGTACACAGAGATGGCACCCAGGATGACCCACGCGGACCACTCCGGAAGGTACTTGATGAACACCAGGGCCATGAGGGCGCTGATCATGATGAGGTAGGCCTGCTGCAGGACCAGGGGGCCCTTCCAGTGGATACACACCATGCCCACCGCCCCGAAGTTCCAGACCGTCAGGAACAGCGTGGGGTAGTCCATGGCCACGTTGTAGGTCTTGAGCACCTCCCTGCGCGACCAAGGGCCAGCCCGTGGGGCGGGGAACTCGGTGGAGAGACCACACCCAACCAGACACAGTTCGACACTCCCGGCTCCTCAACCATGAAGTCCCAGCCCGGGTTTTTCCAACCTCTGGCTTCACTCGCCAATCTCCCCTTCCCTGTTTCTGTGAGCCCCACAACCACCCACTTGAAGTATTTTCCAGAACGAGGTGGGGAATGTATACCAACGTCTCATCCTTGGACTGGCTCCCGTAAACGTGTGCCGGCACAGCCTGGAGGACCCCGTGCCCAGGAGAAAGGTCCTTGGCAGAGGGTTTTCCCCTGTCCCTCCAGTCCCTTTGGGCCCCTGGGTCAGGCTGAGAGCCCAAATCGAGGGCAAGAGAGCACATCACTTTTCCCACGAACGAGGAAGCACCCAGGTCTGGCCCAAAGTGGAGAATGTAAACTTTCTGTATATGTATATCCCTCTTGGGTTCACAGAATTCATCCTCCGTGCTTATTTGTTTTAAATCAGCAACCGGGGGCGCCTGGATGGTTCAGTCGGCCGAGCGTCCGACTCTTGATTTCAGCTCAGGTCCTGATCCCAGGTTGTGGGCTTGAGCCCCTTTTGGAGCCTGCTTAAGATTCTCTCTCTCCCTGTCTCTCTGCCCCTGCCCCCTGCTCACTCACGTTCTTTCTCTCTCTCTCTCTCAAATAAATCTAAATCATCCATCAGGAACCAGGTAGGGATGGAGAGGCTTGCCGAGAGCGCCACTGGCGCATGTCGAGGCCACGGGAGGAGGGGTCGGAGGCCTGGCTGTAGGAGCAGCGACACGGGCGAGCGAGAGTCTGGAGCCTGCTGGGCACCCCTCCCCGCCCCGGTCCTCGAGGAGCCTGCTGCCCGCGGGGGGCACTTACCCGAGGTAGATGTAGGTGAAGAGGAAAAGCAGCATCAGCGAGGACATGATCAACCAGCCGTGTATAAACTAGACAACAGAAACGGGCAGAATGACCACGGGCCCCCAGCTTCTCGGGACTGACCCCCAAGCCTCCGAATCTTCGTTAGGCCCCTCTGGGACTACGCTGGAAGGCACCGGGTGGCCGTGTGACAGATTGAGGGGGCAAAGAAATTCACGGAGTTCTCTCAAGGTCACCCGGCAGGTGGATGGGGTGAAAAATCCCTCAGGTCCAAGCAGCCAGACCCCTGTTCCCTCACGGAGACACAGGACGTGCTGGACAACTGTCACCTATAGGCGTGGCCCTAGGCTCCGGGGAGGCAGCCAGCGGGGTTCCCGACCATGGCGAGGGCCGTCAGCCGATACACATATAAACGTATTGACAGGTAGTCACAAAGGCTACGGAGAAGAAAACGGCAGGACAGAGGGACAGGAGACTCCCTGGGACGATGCCTGTGTGATGGGGCCAGGGTGGCCTCCACTGGGGCCTCTGCTCGTCCGCTACCCCCTGGGCCCCGGCTGCAGCCACAGGGCGCGCCCGTCAGCACGACCTGCACACCCAGCCCAGGGGGAAACGGGAAGGGCAAATAAACCTGCCGGAGAGGCGAGGGGCGGGGTGAAAGGAGCCTGAAACAGAACATCTCGCTTCTCCCAACACTGCGGGGAGGGACCCGGGCAGGTGGGATTCTGTGTCCGATCAAAGGACGGTGACGGCGGGCAGGCAGTGCGGGGCGGGGCGAAAACCGGCTTCTGCTCTGCAGCGGGCCACGCCGCCGGCCACAGGCGGCTCCGCGAGCGGTGCGGGGCCGGCGGGCAGGACGAGGTGGCCGCAGGCCGGGCACTCACCTTGTAGCAGCGGTATTTGTAGAGCACGACCAAGAAGATGGTCATGGCCACAATGACACTGATCATGATGAGGGTGTTGAGCACGGAGTTGAGGAGGCGCTGGCCCACGGAGGGCGTGTCCTCGGTGAATGGTGTGTAGATGCTGAGGGAGACGGCGGGCTGCAGACTCTGCTCCCTGCCTGCTCCATAGGGCCTGCCCACGAGCCACCCAACCTCAGCCTGGTGCCCGAGACCCAGGGGGCAAGGAAGGGGCCCCCCCAGGCCTCCCCCTCCCCCAGACCCACCCCGCGGCCCCTCCCCCAGACACCTCCTCCCCACCGCCCAGGGCTCCTCCCCCTCCCCTGGTCCTCTCCCCCTCCCCCCCAGGTTCCCCCTCCCCGAGCCCTCCCCACTCCTGTTGGCCAGGACACCCGCAAACACCCACCCCAGCCCAGGGCTCACTGGCCGCTTCCCCCACCCCACCTGACACAGGCCAGCAGCTGCACTGGGGAGGCCCTCCGCCGGCCCCTCGCCCTGGCCCTGTCCACCCGGGGCTGCCCACTGAGGGCCCCACCTGCTCTGGGGCCCCAGCCTGCCACCCCCAACCAGCCTGGGGGGGGGGGCCTTCCCCCTCTGCTCCTCTCTTTGAAAGAACCAACCCAAAATGAAAGGTAAGCTCCCGAACTAAAAACAGTAACAAGGTTTGAAGGAGGCAGTCGGCAACCCCAGAGGAGCGGGTGACCCCCAGAGGAGTGGTGACCCCCAGAGGAGCGGGTGACGAGCAGAGGCGGGCCTCTCGCTGCCACCCCTCTGTGCTCTTTTGACTGCAATGATCGAAACCTCCCTCGAGAGGCTGCAGGTGCCGTGAACCCGACCCCCCCCTGTTCCCCGACTTACAGCTGTCCGTTCTTCTCCGTGTAGAAGCGCACGGACTTGATGGTGGCCACCACCACGATCATGCACAGCGTCACCGGCACAAACAGCATGATCACGTGCTTCGCCCCGTATTTCAGGGTCAGCTCCTCCTCCAGGCCTGACGGCTGCCCGGGGACCCCCCCGCAGACGTAGTGGTCAGGGTCCTCATCAAAGTCGTCCTCGCTATCCTGGCCTCTCTGTGGAAAGCCGCAGGGTGAGGGCCACGGGATGCCCCAGCGCTGGCCTGCCGACGTAGCGCACGGGCGTCTTGTGACAGGAAGCCAGGAGTTTTAATGCTGCCTCGTGGAGGTTAAGGACCAGCTAGATGCAGGAGTGGGGCTGCGCTTTTGAAAGGTTTACGAGGACATCTAGGGAAGACCCAGGGCCAGCACTCACCACCAAAAACGCGGGAAAGGGGCCACAGCAGCCACAGAAGAGGGCGGGCTGCAGGCCCAGGACGCGTGGCTAGTGGACCCAGAGCATGTCTAAGCATCGCCACCCCCCCCCTCAGTCCAGGGACTTAGATGCCACTCTGTTCTGGTCCAGTGGCCATACTGACTCGGGAGGCCGGCCAGGTGACAGAGGAGGAAGAAATGAAACGTTCCTGGTGGACAAACCATACTCTAGAACCGTCAGCGCACGTGGGGACTGTCTTTGATGGCAAGACACTGGGAATTTGCAGAGGAGGAACTTACTTTGGACTCCTGCCACCCCCCCCACCCCCCCACCCCCGCAGGAGGGCAGGACGCCCGCAGATGCTGGCCTGAGCCCCTGCAAGAATTTCTGTTTGGAAACCGTGCGGATTCAGGGTCATCTGCGGCCTTGTTCGTTGATTAACCGCCAAAGACAAAACCAAGGAAAACAAAAATTCAAAATGACTATGGCTTCAGTATCAGCTCTTTGCAGAGAGAATTCCAAGCCAGGCGCTCAGCTGAGAAGAAACGGAAAAGCCTAGACGAACGGGCATGGAGACAACTAAAATGCACGAAAGCCCCGGGAGACAAGGCGAAGGGGCCGTAAGGGTGGCCCCGCGGTGGCCTTGAGCTGGCAGAGCTCAGAGGAGGGAAAAAAGGATCTTTGACTTCGGCAGCGGGTCTGAGGCTGGCTGGAAGGGGAAATCCTGCATTTTAAACACTGTAAGGGGCAAAACGGAGAAGGGGTTTTGGGCAAATTCAGATGTCGTTTTGCCCTGATGGGGAGGGAGGTGGTGAGGTTGGGAGGCTCTCCCCCAGAACACGCGCCCCCCCCATGATGTTATAATCTCCTGCCCCGTGGGCTGCAGACGACATCAGAGCATCTGTGCCCCCCCCCCCACACACACACAAATTCACATGTTGGACCCTAAACCCCAATGTGATAGCACTTGGAGGAGGACCTTTGGGAGGTGACCAGGTGACCTCATCCCGATGGGATGAGGGCCCTTATAAAGCCCCGCCCAGAGCTCCCCAGCACCCCCTCCCCCCACTGCTGGATTTGCCAGCACCTGAGCTCGCACTTCCCAGCCCCCTGAACAGTGAGGAAGACGTTGCTGTTGTTGATAAGCCCCCACTCTATGATACCCCGGCCCCTACCCTCCACAGTGCCTCCTGCCCCCCTCTGCCTGTGCTAAGGAAGGGGAGCCTGTGCTGCTGGGACCGGGGGGACAGAACCATGCAGCCCGAGGCAGACTGTGGGCCCCGAGGCCGACCAGGGCCCACCGTGTGACCGTGTGACCAATCCTCGCCTACACGGTCCCCACCCTCCCGCGTCGGGGCGCGTGGGTTCCAGCCTCGAGGTCCAGGAACCCGGGGGCTGGGTTTGAGGCCTGTGGCCGCCGGCGATTACCTACCCACTGGTCGGCACCCTCTCCATCCTCCAAGCCCTGCCTGTCCTCCTGGCAGCAGCGTGGCGGGGGGCTCTCGGCCGACATCAGGGACGCCCTCTCGTCACACACTTCCTCCTCGCTGTCAGAGGCCATGAACGTGAGCATGGCCCTGCCTCGGGAAGCGCCTGCAAAACGGAGCACAGGGGGCCTCGCTCCAGCTTCCTGCAGGGCCAAGGCAGCAGAGGGCTGGGGGTGTGGCCTGAGGACCCGGACGCGGGCCCTGCCTGACAACCGCCCAGGACATGTGTGTCCTGTGCGGCTGGCACAGACCCTCGGGGGAACGGCCCGAGGAGATCCAGGCCACGGGTGAAACATCCCACGACAAAAGTCGAGGCCACTCCAAACCGCACGCTCGTTCGTCCGATCAACAAACATCCACTGAGCACCGACATTGTGACATCAACCATAAGCCTGCTGGGCTCCGCGGACGTGAAGATGAACAAGAAACACTACCGTCATCCAAAAACAAACAAACCAAACAAAACAAACAAACCAACTCGGGGCTCAGCCAGTGGAGCGTCCGACCCTTGATTTCGGCTCAGGTCATGATCTCAGTTTCCTGGTTTCGAGCCCCACCTCGGGCCCCGAGCCAACAGTGTGCAGCCTGCTTGGGATTCTCCCTCCTCCTCTCTCTCGGCCCTCCCCTGCTTGTGCTCTCGCTCTCTCTCAAAATAAATAAGCTTTAAGAAACATTACTGGAAAAAAAAAAAAAGACCAACAATCATCCAACGTGACCGGTTACATAACCTAAGTGTTCACCAAGAGGTACAGAAACCCAAAGGAGGGAGTCAACCTCAGAGATCAGGAACGTCTTCTAAAGAAACCACCAGCCCAGACGGAGACAGAATGTTCCAGGTGGGAGGAAGGGCAGACGGCGCGAAGAAGGAACGTGCCAGTCAGGGCCATGGAGGTGTGAGGGCCTCCTGTGCCACGTGAGGGGGTGTCCAGCCCCCCCGAAGACAACAGCGGGAGGTGGACAGACGCTGACTCACGGGCAGCGGGGTGGATGCCCGTGAGGGGACCGGACCCCGAGAGGGCTGGGAGGACGCCAGTCAGCACTGGATGTGGGGGAGAAACACAGGACAGAGTCCAAGATAGCAGCCAGGCAGGGAGCCCCGGGCAGGTGACAAGCCCATCTCAGGGAAAGACAGAGTCTGGTCCAGGAACCAGTTGAAAAGGGTCAGGGAGGGGCATCTGGGGGGCTCAGTCAGTTAAGTGCCCGACTTCGGCCCAGGTCACAATCTCGCGGTCCGTGGGTTCGAGCCCCGCGTCGGGCTCTGTGCTGACGGCTCAGAGCCTGGAGCCCGCTTCGGATTCTGTGTCTCCCTCTCTCTCTGCCCCTCCCCTGTTCACACTCTGTGTTTCTCTCTCTCTCAAAAATAAATAAACATTAAAAAAAGGGGGAGGGTCTGGGGTGCAGGGGAGCCACAAGACCACGCGGGATGGGCATGTGCGTGTGTACGTGTGTGTGTGTGTGTGTGTGTGTGTGTGTGTGTGTGTGTGTGTCTGAGACAGAGGAAGTACAGCTGAGGGCAGGACCTCAGGGAAGGCCAGCCCGGAGAGTCTACACAGCAGGGATGCCTGCCCCCACCTCACTGTGCTGTCCCCAGCCGGAGTGTCCTTACAGCAGCAGGATGGGAAGCCAGCGCGGCAGAAGGGCCTAGAAGAGCGTCAGACAACCCCTGGTGGACCAGGCTGTCCCCGCCTCCCCCTGGGCAGGCCTGCTCTCCCACCGACACCCCCAGAGGCCGTGGGGACGCTGAGAGTGCATGCGACCATGCAGTCGCCCCCGGAGCGTGTGATTTCCACACAAAGCAGGTGCCTTCTACCGTCAGCCAGCTCTGCCCTATTTGAAGCCGGCGACGGGGGGCCCGTGGCCCGGGTGACTCCTGAGGGGACCCCCACCTCCGTCCCCCACCTGCGGGCACAAGGCAGAGCCCACACCCCTCCCGGGCCAGCCTCCCGAGGCTTCACGATGAGCCAGCTCCCCTGACCCAGGGCAGACAGACAAAGACCACGTGACTTCACTCACAAGCAGACTTTAAGAGACAGAACAATCGAACATACAAAGAAACCGGCCTTAAACCCGGAGCCCGACAGGGGGGTTGCTGGGGGGAGGGGCGAACAGGTGAAGGGGAGTAAGGGACAGTGGACGGGAGGCACGCTGAGACACGTACGGAATTGTCAAATCGCCACAGTATACACCCGGGGCTGATATTACACCGCCCTTCCATTATTCTTCCATAATAAAGAAAAACAAAAGCTCTAGCAGCAGAGGAACAGAAGCGCCAGAACAGAGAGGGGTGAGCTTCTGCAGTCAAGATCAAGATCGAGATCGGGAGGGGTTGCCCCCTTCCCACGGAGCGGCAAGGGCTGAGGCCAGCGGGGAGGGGCCAGCCAAGGCTTCTGGGCAGAAGCAGGTGTCCACGGCGAGCTTTACGAAAGCAGTGTGCCAGCAGCACCCTCGGGAGGTGGGGGGCTCCTCCCGCTTCGCTGCAAGCCCCCCCTCCCCGGCACCAGCCTCAGCTCAGGGTCACAGGAGGGCGACCAGACCCGGGCACCAGCCCCGTCTGGGGGGGGGGGGGGGGGGGGGGGCGGGGACACGGCTCAGCAGCCCCAGCACGCTGCAGGGCCTGGGAAGTTTCAGGCTTCGTTCCTTCGTGTGTGGTGACGAAAGACACCGTCTGGTACAGGTCTGGGGGGGGGGGGGGCACCTCAAAGTCCTCCCCCTGCGAGTCTCGGTGTCCAAATCCTGAACCAACAGCAGCTTGGACCCGGCAGCTGTCATCACCCATGGCAGCAGCCGTGAGTTCAGTCTCACGCAGGGAGGGGCACTCGAGACGAGAGCTGGTGGCGTCTTCCCAGGCTAGATCATGACACCCCGTCCGGAGCAGGGCCGCGGGTGGGATGGGCACGATATGGCATTTCCCGGCAGTCACTTCTAGGGATGTGAGTTAGCAATACGGTCTCCCTCCTCTTCCTCCCAGGCCCCCCAGGGTGCCTGTGACTGGTGTGAGCAGGGGCTGGAGGGACAGACCTAGGGTCCCCGCATGCAGAGCATCACAGAAGGCAGGGGGCAATCTCAGCCTTGGGAACCACGGCAGCCGCAGCATCGTGGGGGCGGAATGTGCAGAGAACAGAGACGAGTCTTCAAAGGACAAGGGGAGTTGCTTGGGGAGGGTGAGGACAGAGAGGCGGGGACCAAGTCCTGGGGTGCCTGGGGGCTCAGTCGGTTAAGCGTCTGACTCTAGATTTCAGCTCGGGTCGTGATCTCACAGTTCATGGGTTTGAACCCCGCATCGGGCTCTGCGCTGACAGTGTGTAATCTGCTTAGGATCCTCTTTCTCTCTCTCTGTGCTATCTCAAAATAAGCATTAAGGGGCGCCTGGGTGGCGCAGTCCGACTTCAGCGTCCGACTTCAGCCAGGTCACGATCTCGCGGTCCGGGAGTTCGAGCCCCGCGTCGGGCTCTGGGCTGATGGCTCGGAGCCTGGAGCCTGTTTCCGATTCTGTGTCTCCCTCTCTCTCTGCCCCTCCCCCGTTCATGCTCTGTCTCTCTCTGTCCCCGAAAAAATAAATAAACGTTGAAAAAAAAAATTAAAAAAAAAAAAAAGCATTAAAAAAAAGGTCCTTCCAATTTCCATTTCTTCAGCCAGTGGCCAGCAGCTGGCAAGACATTCCCCAGAGAGCATTTCTGCCCCAGCGTTGCCCTGCTGTCGGGCAGGGGGCGCTCAGAGGCTGTCAGAGCTAATTCAGGTGTGGCACCCTCACTGGAAAGCAAATGCTCCCCGGGCAGATTCCTCCCTTATCCGGCTCTTTAAATGGCTCTTTAAATTCCTCCCAAGCCTTCCCTGAAGCCGGGCCCAAGACCCCCAGGAGCGCAGGCCCTGAGGGGCTCCCTCGGCTGTCAGAGCAGGGGGGGTCTATCTAATCACAACCTTCTGGGCCTGGTGGCCGGGGGTCACAGGTGAGGTGCCTCTCAGAGCCCTCAACACCTGACAGAGGACGCAGGACTCGGGAAGGTGCTGCTTCTCAAAGTGGCCCAGGCCACCTGGGGCAGGGGTGGGGAGACACTGAGCACAATGACCGGGGAGCCAGGCACTGCTGTTCGTGCCCATTTCACAGTTGAGGAAACAGGGTCTAAGACGTGAGAGGTTCAAAGTCACCCTGAACCCAACAGTCAGGGTCTGCACTCTGAACACCGTGCTAGACCACTTACTGGAGGTGCGGATCCCCAGCTCCGTTCCGACCAAAGGTCCGGGGGTCTGCACTTTGAGACGGTCGCTGGGTGACCGTAGGCTGCAGTCAGACCTTCCCTGGGGCTGCCGGGCCCTGGAACCCAAGCCCAGCTGCCCCCGGGCCCCCAGCGCAGGGATCCAGTCCACCTCTCTGTCCCTGTCCCCTGGCGCGGCTCAGTCGGGAGTGAAAGAAGGAACAACGCCTTCTCCTGAAAACCGTCTGACCAGAGGGCGGCTGGGGAAGCAGAGGGACAGCCACTCGTGGGACCAGGAAAGCGGCAGGGGGAGAAGGCAGTTCCCAGCGGAGAAAGTGCCCAAGCATTTGCCCACCGGGGACAAGAACGGGGAAAAAGTGGCCTCAAAACACCTCCAGCACCGCCAACGGGACCGGCCTTTCTGAAGGCAGCAGAGATCGAAAGCTTTAAAAAAACATCCATACCTTTTGGTCCTGAAATGCCACTTCTCAGAATTTGTCCTAAGAAAATAATAAAAGATTTCCATAAAGACCTGTTTGCTGTGGATGTTTCTCACTGTAAAAAACACTGACATGCCAGAAATGCTGTCCTGTGACATGTCCATCTGGTGAGGTTTATCCCACGACTGCTTAAAACGTCACTCCAGGGGCGCCTGGGTGGCGCAGTCGGTTAAGCGTCCGACTTCAGCCAGGTCACGATCTCACGGTCCGTGAGTTCGAGCCCCGCGTCGGGCTCTGGGCTGATGGCTCGGAGCCTGGAGCCTGTTTCCGATTCTGTGTCTCCCTCTCTCTCTGCCCCTCCCCCGTTCATGCTCTGTCTCTCTCTCTGTCCCAAAAATAAATAAACGTTGAAAAAAAAAAAAAAAAAGTCACTCCAGAGAACAGTTCACAACAGGAAACCCCAGGTAACAGACACGAAACTTCATACACAACCGTCTGAATTTTCTCAGAAAGCGAACGTATTTGAAGGACTGGCCAGATACAGCACAAGACACCAAACGCGGTTACCTCTGGATGCGGAGACCGTGGGTCGCTCCGCGTTTTCCTGCATCTCCCACACCTCTTACACACATGGATCGTCTGTGGTTTTATTTAAGCCCTTAATTTTTCAGTGGGAAATACCAAATAGCAACACCAAGGCGGACTTCCTTCCCGTCTGTGCTCTCCTGCGTCCCCTCGCTGGACTGGGGCATGGGGCGGGGGGGCAGGTGGACCCCGGGGTCACTGTCCTCCTTCTCGGAGCCCCCCTTTTTACCTGGCTCCCGGAGAACACAGCAGCTGGGAGACACTCCTCCGGTTTCTCAGTCGGAACTGAAGCCTGATGCAACTCTGAAATCCCTGGAGGGAAAATCACCATCACCACCCAAATGTACGCGGTTCAACAACCTTTATACTCGGTATTTGTGCACATCAGAGCGCCGGTGACGTCAAAAACAACCGGCCTGGGAGGCTGACTCCAGCAGGCGGGGGTGGGGCCGATCGGCTCTCCCGCTGGTGGCAGAGTCCTACCAGCCACATAGCAACCAGCCCTCCGCGATGGAGGAGGGGGCCGAGGAAGGCGCAGAGGGCGGACGGGAGTGGGGGGGGTGGGGGGCAGCCCTTCCCAGGGACCGAGCCGCCGGAGGATACAAAACCCACACGCCCCGGAGGAGCCACCGAAGCCACCGCTTCCGCCCATTAATAGCTGAACGGGATCGAAAAGCTGAATTAGCCAAACCAGGGGACTCTGACCCAGAGACTTCCCCCAACGTGCCTGTGTCAGCGGCTCCTGCGATTATCGAGGAAACCAGGAAACCCAGTGACCCAGCTTCCTCGACCTTCTTTCCATCGCAGAGACGTGCGAAGGCTCTGACCTTAAAACGGGAGGCCAGGGGAGCTCAGTAGGAAAGAAGACTGTAAAACGCCATCGTAAACACCAGTGCCTCGCTGGAGAAAGAAAGTAGAGCACTGCTCCCAAAGCAGCTGGGGGCCGACTGCGTTTACCACTGGTGCGGCTGCGGAGACAGGTCAGGGTCCTGGTACCTGCCGTCCTTCTGCAGGAGGCCTAACCGGCCGAGGAGCCCTCTCCTTCAGAGAGGGTGGCGCGGGTCTAAACGGACCACTTTCTGTGGTCACGAGGCTGCCTCCCAGCACTCCCACGACTGCCCGGAGGCTCTCGCATCTTCCCTTCTACCAGGGCAGGGTTTACCAGGGAGAGAAAATTCCCTTAGAAGCCCCCACACCTTCCCTGCCTGCCTGTCTCCGCTGGCCCTGGGCAACTGACCAGGTATTTGGCCCTGGCTGACCGTCATCCACCTGTCCATCCACCCCAGCCTTACCGTGACACACGTCACTTGCCGGAAGGTTCTCCCAACACCGGGAGGCAGCCTCGGCCAGCGTCCCGTAGGGACCCAGATCAGAGGCCGCAGGGGACCCTGACGGGGCCTCCTGAACCTCGACCCAGGCTCTGTTATTTACCTCTGCCTGCCCTTTTCTGCCCAGAACTGTCTAGGCCCCATGAAGCTTTCTCTTGTGTCGTGAAGCAGCCTGGGAAGGGGGCAGCTTGGGGAAAGGGGTAGAGGTCTGGCCCTAACATGCCACCTTTGAGTAAGACCCAGGAAAAAAAGGTTATGTTTTAAACAAGCAGCAGCAATCCGATCACCCAGCTGTGGGATGTGAACCGCACACTCCCTGGCCGCGCAGCCTCAGACAACTTAACGTCACACGGCCGTCCCCTCTTCTGGAACAAACAGAACAGGCACACCTCGGGAGAGTGACGTGGAAAAGTAGAGATAATGTGTGAGGCGACTGGCACAGAGCAGGTGTTCGGCCAATAGCCGTTACAATGAAGACGAAAAGGAGGGGCACAGATAGAGCGAGAGGGGACAGGGAAGCTGCTGACGCCCCCCCGCCCCCCGCCCCGCGGAAAGCTACGGATGTGCTAAACCACCAGGCACAAGGGTCGTCACCAAGGTCACCCTTCACCCAGGCCCCAGGGAGACACCGTTTCCACCTAGCCCCAGCCCCGGGCACTCTGACAACATGAGCAACTTGTCAAAGGACAGGGCATGTCCACGGGACCGATGCCAGAGCTGGCAAGAACCTTAAAGGCCATCCGGTCAGTGCCCTATTTTGTACTCAGGAAACTGAAACCCAGAGGGACAAAAGACACAGCTGAAGTGCCATGACCAGAGCCAGAGCGGCAATTCGGGTCTCGGGCCGGCCGACCCGAAGTACTCTGAGGCCTGCACACTTGGGGCGTGGCCGAGAGCTGTGGTCACACAGGCGGCCAGCACAGCACCCCACATGGGCTCTCTGGGGGCACCCCCATACTTAAAAGGTACATGCCTTTGCCACGGGCAGGTGTGTGTCTTTACCACCCAGCTTCTCCGAAACACCGGCGAGAGGTCACAAATGCCTCCTGGTCACTGACTCACTCAGTCCCTCTCCTGCCCCCAACCCCACAACGCCAGCCTGGAGGCCTCTTCTGCTACTGGGGCTCCTCCGCATGGTGGAGGAGGGCGGGGAGGGGGGCCGGGGGTGGGGACACCCATGTGGGCGTGGCCTGGGGGGCAGGAGCCAGAACACTGCTTCCAGGGGTCAATTCAAAAGGGAAAGCGAGAGGGGCTCCCGGCTGGCTTAGCTGGCTAAGCATCCGACTCTTGATCTCAGCTCAGGTCATGATCTCACGGTTCGTGGGTTCGAGCCCCGCGTCGGGCTCTGTTGCTGACAGCCGGAGCCTGGAGCCCGCTTCCGATTCTGTCTCTCCCCTCTCTCTCTCTCTCTCAAAAATAAATGAGTACACATTTCAAAAAAGGGAAAGTGAGAAAGCGCCCTGCAGCACCAGTGAATTAACCAGCGACACTCACGTGCTCTGTGTGCCTCAAACCTGATTTACCAAGAATACTCCTGAGGGGAAAATTCTGAAGACCTGACATTAACAGGAAAAACAGAATACAAACCTTCAACTCCAGCTTCCTGCCTCTGATGCTTTAATAAACGAACACATGGGCGTGCGTGGAGTGCTGTGAGGAAAGGCATTTGACAGCGGTGATCTCTGGGCTGAGAGCTGATGGGTGACTCTTTAAAAAATATTTCCTGAATTTTCTAGAGCAAACACGTGTTCCTTTCATCTCTACCAAGTCAAGAGTTTTCTGGTTAAGGTACAGCAGAAAGGTGAGTGCCCTTTCCAATTTTCTTCCCGTGCTCCAGAAGACCCCATTTTTGGCAAAGACGAGCCAGCCTCCTGGCGTCCCAGGCACTGAAGAAGCTGGACAAAAATGATCTCCTCCCTGATGTCTGGTCTTTCCCGAAGAGTGACTGGAACTTTCTCTTTCCCCAGACTTTACCACGGCAGCCTCGCCATCCCCAGGCCTGGAGGCCGACGCTGATTACCCTGAAGCCCATGCCCGATCGGACCAGCTCAAGGTGAGGAGAACTTTCCAGGCCCTGGCCAGAGACAGCCTGTGTCAGCCTCGGAGCCCTGACATTCCTTCCCTCAACCCTCCCCCAGCCACCGGAGTCGGGGAACAGGTGGAAATAGTGTCCAAAAGTCAGAGCAACAGCTGAGAACGAGCCAACGATGTCTTCCGTAGAAACACGCATGTGACCCCGCCCCCCCCCCCCCCCCCCCCCCGCATGCACACTGCTTTGGTCTCTTTAAACAAATTATTTTTTTTCTTTTGCTCTGTCAGGTAGTTACTAATAGAGAGCACAAAAAAACGTCCTGGGCAGTTGGGGCGCCCAGGTGGCTCAGTCGGTTGAGCGTCTCACTCTTGGTTTTGGCTCAGGTCATGATCTCACGGGTCATGGGTTCAAGCCCTGCATCAGGCTCCACACTGACCGCTCAGAGCCTGCTTGGGATTCTGTCTCTCCCTCTCCCTCCGCCCCTCCCCCCACTCTCTCTCTTCTCTAATACAATAGATTTTTGAAAATAAAAAAAAGAAACGGGCGCCTGGGTGGCTCAGTCGGTTAAGTGTCCAACCTCGGCTCAGGTCATGATTTCGGGGCTCGTGAGTTTGAGCCCCGCATCAGGCTCTGTGCTGACAGCTCGGAGCCTGGTGCCTGCTTCCGTTCTGGGTCTCTCTCTCTCTCTCTGCCCCCTCCCTGCTCACTCTGTCTTCCTCAAAAATAAAATAAACATTAAAAAATAATAGTAATAAAAATAGAAAAAAGAAATGTCCTGGGCAATAGTGCAGGAATACGGGGGCAGGGGGCGCATGTGGGAACCTCCTGTGCAAAAACTCGAGAGTTAAAGACTGGAGAGTTAAAGCTGGGTTCAAATCCCGGTGCTCAAATCCCAGGTGGCTTAACTCCCTGAACCTGTTTCCCGTTCTCTAGAGGGTAATAGCGACCTCAGTGTGATCAGAGGTGTAAAGAGGTCTGTGGTAACCACTGTCCCCAAAGGGCTTTTTCTCATATATGACAAACCCACAAAGTAAGACATGTTATGTCACGATCATAATGGGTAACTCAGAGGCCAAGGTAGGGGGAGTCTCTCATTTGGCAGTGGGGCTGTGAACAGCCATCGGGGAGCTGAGGGGAGGGGTGACAGGCATGGTGACCGGCACCAGGCCTCCTGTGAGTGGCAGCCTGCGGCCAGGCTCTTTCTTATCCCGCTCCTTCTCAAACAGATAGGATCCGGGTGTCCGTCTCCCGTGCACGCAGCGAGTACGATACTGACTTAGTGCACACCTACTTCCACACCAAGCCTCCAGAATTTTCCCTGGAAACCTGAAACAACATCTATCCCACTCTGCAAAAACGCTCCACCAAAGCCCCACCCCGGTCCAGCCCCTGGCCTAAAGGTGCCCTCACCCACCTGCGGAATGAACCTGGACAGCCAGCCCGCCAGCTCTGAGCTGGCGCCAGGACCCACCCCCCTGTCGCTTCACCAGCGGGGCCCAGGACACACAGCTGTTGACACACCTCCCCGCTCCCACTCAGCCACCTTCACACGGAGGGAAACCTGAGCCTCCCACACCTGAAGCAGCTTATCCAGAGCCTTTAATTACTGCTGAAGGTCCTGGCGGCCAGCACTGGAGGCTCAGGCATCTACAGAACGGACATCAAGGGCGTCGGTACCAGAAGCCCGGGTCTGTCCGGAGGGGGGACAGGCTGGGAAGCCCAGGCTGTCGATTCTGAGCCAGGCTGGCTCTGCAATTGCTGTGGATGGGGTGCTATCTCCATGCGTAAAATGGGGGTGCTGTCGGCCCACCGACCAACGGTTCACACCTTAGAAAGGGGACACCCATTAATTCAATACACAGGAGACCTTCATCCAGCTGTCAAAGGGCTGAGGCCCGGTGCCAGGGCTGGACAGCAGAGCGAGACGCCAGACAACGGGTTCTAAGCCTGGCTCTGCGCTATCCTACCTGGGTGGCCTTGGGCAGTCACGTTAGCTGTGTGGGCTGAGTTTTTTCATCGATAAAATTGGGGGCGGGGACTAGCCTCTGTGTCAGGCTCCTTCGGCTTCAAAAGCTTGATTCTGGGAGTCTCCCCAGGGCTGTAAGAGCCTGATAAAAACAGCCAAGCACCCCAGCACCGAGGACCACGATCGCGGTTCCAGGCCCCACCTGCGGTCGGTTCCTCCCCCGGGCGGGAAGACCCTCGCCTCCCCCTGCCCCGTGACGCAGAGCTCGGGGCCCGGTGCCGCAGGCCCACCGGACCGGGCGCCAAGGCGGTCCGAGCGCGGGGACAACGCCGGGCCCGCGCCTCCCAGACCCACGTGCGCTGCTCCTTTAAATGCCAGACCCTTCGGCACCCCGCGCCGCGCCCACCCCCAGCGGCCCGGGCGGCGGGGAGGCGCACGCAGCCCGGCGCAGGCCGAGGCCTGGGGGCCGCTCCCCGCGCTCCACCCACCCCCGAGGTCCCGGCCGGGCCCCGCCGCCGCTCCCCTGCGCGCTCCCCTCTGCGCTCCCGCGCCGGCCGCAGAGGCCGGACCCGGCGCGCGCACGGACCGCAAGCGGCTCAGCCTGGGCAGGGGCGGCCGCGACCCGCCGCGGCGAGGAGCGTGCGGGAGTCTGCGCCCGGTCTGCGGGTGGAGGCTGCACCCGGGCCGTGCGACGGCGCGAGACCCGGCCCGGCCCGCGCGCCCCAGCCCCGCCCGCTCACCTGCTCGGCCACCGCTCCGGCGCTGTTTACGCGGCTGGCCGAGCGCCCGTCGGCCGGGGCCCTGGCGCCGGCGCAGACTCCGCCCCCAGCCCGCTCCCAGCCCCCCCCTGGCTCCGCCCCCGGTTCCTCCCCGGCTCCGGGCCGCCCCCAGCGCCGGCCTCGGCCCCGCCCCCGGCCCGGCCCCGGCCCTGCCTCCACCCCGGACTCTGGCTCCGCCCCCGGCTCCGGCCCGGGCCTCAGCTCGCCCCCTGGGCCACCCCGGTTTCCTCCCCGGCTCCGGCTCCGCCCCCGGCTCCGGCTGGGGCCCTGGCTCGCCCCGCCCCCGGGCCCGCCCTCTCCCCCCCCCCCCCCCCCCGGAGCCTGGCGCGCTGGAGGCGGAGGTGGGGTTCTCTGGGCGCGCCGGGGGCCGGCCTGCCGGGGTGGCGCCGTGGGGATGCCGAGGTATAACCTGGCATAGGACAGGGCGCTGACCTTAGGAGTGACGGGAAGACCTGTGATCTCACAGGGGTCTGGCAGCTCTGCGGGGACCGTAGCTCATTTGCTCGAGGGGCATCTTTTCTTGTGGTGTTAGGTCCCCGCATCTCCCCCTTCCGCCCTCCCAACCCCCGCCCGGCATTACTCACAATAAGGGAGCATTAGTGGCCTGGGGTGAGCTAACATCCTGAGAATTTTCCTGCTCTGTTTTCTAGAGCCTCAGAGCCACCAGGAGCTCTAGACAAAATTGTTGGGGGAATGATACGGCTACCGATGACCTGAGAATTGGCCTAAGAATTGTGGATTTGGGGGTCCACAGGGTGAGCTGAGATTGTCCATACTGTGACATTTCTGAGTGGCTTCCTTTTTTTTAATGTTTATTTATTTACTTCGAGGGGGGAGGAGCAGAGAGGGAGGGAGAGAACCCCAGAATGGCTCCATCCCACAACCATGGCATCATGACTTGAACCAAAATCAAGAGTCCTGCCACTCAGCCCACTGAGCCACCCAGGCACCCCTCATTTTTGTAAGTTAGGGTAAAATTCGCATAGCATTACATTAACCTTTTTAAAGTGTACAATTGGGGGGGGGGCGCCTGGGTGGCTCAGTTGGTTAAGCCTCTGACTCTTGATCTGGCTCAGGTCATGATTTCATGGTGGGATCCAATCCCAACTACCACTCCATGCTCAGCATGAGATTCTCTCTCTCTCTGCCCCTCTCCCCTAGCTTATGCACTCTCTCAAATAGAAAAATAATAATAATAAAATAAAAATAAATAAGTTTAAAGTGTACAATGGCATTTAGTACATTCACAGTGTTGTGAAATCCCAGCCACCTCCTAGTTCCAAAATCTTTCCATCACTCCCAAAACCTCCCGCTTGTTATTTAGTTTCTTCTGATCCCCCCCTCCCCCAGTCTCTGGCAACCACCAAGCTACTTTTATCTCCGTGGATTTATCTATGGATTTATTTACCTATTTTGACATTTCGAAAAATTGAATCATACGGTATGTGACCTTTTGGGTCTGGCCTCTTTCGTTAGCATAATGTTTTCAAGATTCATCCACGTTGTGGTATCTATTTGCCTTCATTCCTTTTTACGGCTAAACAATATTCTAGTGTGTGTATGTGCCAGTATTTGTTTATCCATCCATTCGGTAATGGACATCTGGGCTGTTTCCTCCTTTTGGTTATGGTCAGTCGTGCTACTGTAAACGTGTGTACATATATTTGAGTACCTTTTTCAGTTATTTTGGGTACATACCTAGGAGTTGAATTTCTGGATCATATGGAAATTCTATGTGTAACTTTTTTTTGCGGGGCTTGAACTCATGACCCTGAGATCAAGACCTGAGATGACATCAAGAGTCGGATGCTTAACCAACCTCTATGTTTAACTTTTTGAGGAACCACCAAACTGTTTTCTGCAGAGGATGAACCATTTTACATTCCCACCAGCAATCAATAGAGTGTTCCGGTTTCTCCATACCATCCAATGCTGTTATCTTTTTATTTAGACAATAATAGAATAATAATTATCATCATCATCATTATTATTGCCTTCCTAGTGCATATGAAGGGGTACCTCATTCTGGTACCACCGTTAATTAGTGGTGGTGACCGTCTTTCGTGTGCTTGTTGGGAGAAACATCTAATAGAAAACATCTAATAGAAACGTCTATTCAAGTCCTTTGCCCATTTTTAAATTGGGTTATCTTTTTGTTGTGGAGCAGTATGAGTTCTTTCCCTATCTGGATACCAGCTCCCTATCAGATAAACAGTTTGCAAATATTTTCTCCCATTCCTCGGGTTGTCTTTTCTGACTTTCTGATAGTGTCCCTTACTGCACAAATGCCTTTAGTTTTTATTAAGTCCAGGGGATCGATGTTTTCCTTTCCTTGCTTGTGCAGTGTCATGTCTAACAGTCTGTCATCAAACCCAAAGTCATGAACTTTTATCTCTATATTTTCTTCTAAGAGTTTTATAAGAGCACTTGTATTTCGGTGATTGATCCATTTTGATTTAATTCTTGTATTATGGTGTGAGCCCTGGGACCAGCTTTATTCTTTTGCATATGGATATCCACTTGTCCAGTACCCTTTGTTAAAGAGACTGTCCTTCATAATTGCCAATAAAAACCCCAGACCCCAAGTGGAGACTAGACTCGTGCTCTTTTCCTTCATGACTCTCCAGGATTCTCCATCAGTATCTCTCTCTCTCTCTCTCTCTCTCTCCATATATACATTAAAACCTTGGATTATGAGTAACTTGTTCCACAAGTGTGCCACAAGACAAGTAAACATCTCTCAGAAATTTCAACTTGATAAATGAGCGATACCTGGCAATATGAGTAGTATGTGACGCTGAATGTCACATGATCACAACTGAGCCAATGGTTCTTGAAATTTGCTTTGATATACAAGTGATTTCGATGACAAGCATGTTTCTGGAATGAATTATGCTTGTAAACCAAGGTTTTACTATGTATATATTTTTTTTCAATAAACTCTGCTTTCATCTCAAATAAATAAATACAGATACTGCCCTTTCGCCAATAAATGGCCTTGGCCCCCTTGCCAGAAATCAATTAGCTATAGACAAATAGGAGAAACCAAATATTTTTAAAAGTCTGCTTCAATGCAAGCTAACCCAAGATGGAAATGGGGTGGGCCAGCATGTTGACAGACAAAATAATCTACAAATAATGATCCTTGATACATTAGGGAAATGAATTACAATGAACAAAATTATAAAATAATAAGTTCTTTAAAAGGGAAGGGCACTTAAGGATCACGACAAACTCCAACTCTAACTAACATATGAGTGCCCGCTGTAGAATCCTTAAGGAAGGACTACCCAGCCTGGTTTGTTGCTGTTTCGAGAGCATTCAGTGTTGTACTATAGTGAGAGGTTGAATTTCAGCCCCTAACTTGGAAAATAAAGAGTAGAGTTTGGTAGAGTTTGAGGATTTGTATCAATTCTTCTTTAAGGGTGTCATAGAATTCACCCTGAGAAGAATCTGATCTTGCCTTTGGGGAGATTTTTGATCCATGATTCAATCTCATTTTGGGTTTGTTTGTTTGTTTGTTTGTTTGTTTTTAAATAGGCTTGCTCCAATTTCCTCTTTCTTCCTGAGTCATTTTCGATTAGTTGTGTGTTTCTAGGAATTTGTTCCTGTCTTCTAAGTCGTCTAATTTGTTGGTGCACAAGTGTTCATAGGATTCTCTGATAATCCTTTTTCCTTCTGCAAGTGTTACAGTATTGTCCCCACTTTCATTCCTGACTTTAATTATTTGCATCTTCTTTTTTCTCTTAGTTTACCTAAGGGTTTGTCAGTGTTGTTGAGCTTTTCAAATTTTTCATTTCAACTGTTGTATTGAAATGTTTCAGTTTCAACTCCACAGTATTTTATTTGGTTCCTTTTAATGATTTCTAGCTCTTTGTTGATATCTTCTGTTGGTATACATTTTGATTGTTCTCTGGCTTCCTTTAGTCTTCTGTCCAAAGTTTCCTTTGGCTCTTTCAGCATATTTAAGACAATTCATTTAAAGTCTTGTTCTTGGCAAGTCCAATATCTGGGCTTCTTCAGGTATGGTTTCTGTCCATGTCTTTTTCCTCTGAACGAGTCATGCTTTTTCTTTGTTTGCTTTGTAACTCTTTGTTGAAAATCGCAAATCATGGGGTGCCTGGGTGGCGCAGTCGGTTAAGCGTCCGACTTCAGCCAGGTCACGATCTCGCGGTCCGTGAGTTCGAGCCCCGCGTCAGGCTCTGGGCTGATGGCTCAGAGCCTGGAGCCTGTTTCCGATTCTGTGTCTCCCTCTCTCTCTGCCCCTCGCCCGTTCATGCTCTGTCTCTCTCTGTCCCAAAAATAAATAAACGTTGAAAAAAAAAATTAAAAAAAAAAAAAGAAAATCGCAAATCTTGAGTACTATGACTATAGAAATTAGATTTCTGTTCCTCCTTTGGAAGGTTTGCTGTTATTTCTGATTAGGGGTTACAGTCATCCATTTGTTTAGTGACATTTCCAGACTATTTTTTGGAGACTGTATTCCTTATCATGCGTGGTCACTGAAGTCTGTTCCGTTATCTCATCAGTCAACCACTGACCAAACACAGGTTTCTTTAAACACCTGGAGCCAAAAAACAAGACCAAAAACAAACAAACAACAAAACAAAACACCCCCCCCCCCCACAACTAAAAGAAAACTCTCTTGGTCTTTTCAGATTGCCTCTGAGCTGGACATTTTTGCTCACTTAGCCAGGACACCTGCCACTCTGCCTTAGCCTTTACTTCCCGCTGGGGCCCAGAGATCAATGAAAGGTGAAAGCCTAGGGTCCTCTCAGGTATCTTCTGAGCATGTGTCTGGCCCTCAGCATATGCTTTACACTCTGGGCTCCCTGGTATATGAAGTAGCCCTTCAGAGACCTTGCTTCCCCAGTGTTTTCGTCCTCAGTCTCCTTTTCCCCAGCCTTTCTGGTTTCTCGGCTGCCTACCCCCTCTGCCCTCACTTGCCCCAGACAGCTATGGGTAGTATATGTCTTTAAATGTTTTCAACAGATGCCACCTGGGGAGCTGCTCCAGCCAGGCGATGAAGCAAAGGTCAGATCCTTCAGAGAACTGCCAGCCTGGTCAAAATGCACAACCACACTTTTAAAACAAAGTCCATATCAGGGCCCCAGGGATTCAGGCTACTGTCGTCTGGGCTTTTGCTGGGCTGGGGAATGGGAGACGGTAGGCAGGTAAGCAAAAAATGCTGCAACATTTTCTTACTGAATTTAGAGGCTTCTTTCTTCATTAATCATTCCCCTGCTTGCTCTAGGGTTGTTGTTTTTTTTTATTAGATTCCAACGTTCCGAAAAAAGCTGATTCTATCAGTGTTTGCCAGCTTAATGGTTGCTTAAATGGAGGGACTGATGCTTGGGGCATCTTTATTGTCATTTTCCATGACGTCTTCCTGGGTGCCTCACTTTTAGCACTGGTCACTGTCGATTGCAATTTTCTCCTTGACACTGTGCTCTCCGTATTTCCCTCCAGTCTTGTGGACTTCCCTTCCTCTGCCCATCCTCATTTCCAGGCCTCCGGGCGGGGATGGGAGGGTGGTTCTGTCCAAATGGGGACACTCTCATTGGGGAATCCAACCACTCCCAGAGCTGCCACCTCTGTGTTGAGGAAACCCAGCACTGAGTCTCCAGTTTAGTCCTTAGAGCCCCAGACATGTGGACAACTGCCCACAGGCCACTCTAGTGAAGCCATGTAAATAAGTTCTGCCTCAGAGGATGGAAGAAGAAGGGGCATGTCCTCACTCTCATTCTTCTTGCCATCTAGAGTACGGAGGTGGTAGCCAGAGCTCAGGCCGCCATCTTGGACTGTGATGCCCACGAGGATGGAGAAGCACAGAATGGAAGGAGCTCTAGCCACTGTGGAGGCATTAGCCTACCTCCTTTGTCTCAGGGGTGGAAAAACAACCCTTATCTTGTTTAGGTCATTATTTTTTGTTTTGTTTTTTTCTTGTTTTTTTTTTTTAAGTGTATTTATTTGAGAGAGACAGAGGCAGCGTGAGTGGGGGAGGGGCAGAGAGAGAGAGGGAGAGGGAGAGAATCCCAAGCAAGCTCTGCACTGCCATCACAGAGCCCGGCGCGGGGCGCGAACTCACAAAACTGTGAGACCATGACTGGAGCCCAAACCAAGAGTTAGACGCTTAACCGACTGAGCCATCCAGGTGCCCCTAGGTCATTGTTGTTTGAGGATTCCCTCACATGCAGCTGAACGGTGCTTGCATAATTCAGCAGACCTTTCCAGCCCCATTCCCCATGCCACCAGCTCCCCTCAACTGCCCTTGTAAAGCATTCACTGCAAGCTAGTACAAGGGCCCGCTCACTTGTCTCTCCCGCTCTCCGAGAACATCTCCAGACCTGGGACTGGTTCTTTCTTGGATTCTTGCCATGAGATCAGCTTCTTTAAGGCAAGAAAGGGAGGGATTGGGAATGATCGCTGGCTGGGTGCCAACTGTACGCGCTGTACATTTTATTTTTCTTAATTGTTGGAGTGGCCCTGTGAGGGGCAGCGCAGGACTCTTGCTCTCGGGGAAACGGAGGTTCACAGACGCAAAGCTGCTTCTCAGATGCGCATAGATGAAGAGCGATAGCACTAAGTGTGGAACTCGGGTCTGCCTGGCCTGACACAGGCCTCTCTCCACCGCTAGAAGTTTCCGTGTCAGCGCACCAGCCAAGTGACCCTTGACGAATTAATTCCCTCCGTGGTTCTCCTTTAAGGTCATCACTGTCAGCTGCTTTTCACATGCTGGTTTGAGAGGGATCAAGAAATGCCTTCCCAAACCTGCTGTCCTTTGGGAAGGCAGGGCTTCTGCCTCCGGCTTTGGTGTTCAGGACGTTGTATGTTCTTTAATTTTTTATTCTTTAAAAAATGTGTATTTTATTTAGTTTGAGAGAGAGAGAGAGAGCACACAAGCAGGGGAGGGGGCAGAGAGAGAGGGAAAGAGAGAATCCCAAGCAGCCTCCCTGCCATCAGCGCAGAGCCTGATGCGGGGATTGATCCCACCAACCAGGAGATCACGACCTGAGCTTAAATGGAGAGTCAGACACCTAACCAACTGAGCCACCAGGGCGCCCCTGTGTATCCTTTTAACACTGGGAGACCATGAGGGATAGTAGAAACCACATGAGCTTGAGAACCAGGTGCACTTGGGTTTAAAACCCATCTGTCCCACTTATAACTGCATGACCCAGGGCAGGAAGGGCATAATGTTATCTGCGGAAGACGGTGGAGAGGATTAAAAGAGAAATAGGGTGGGGCGCCTGGGTGGCGCAGTCACAGTCGGTTAAGCCTCTGACTTCGGCTCAGGTCCTGATCTCACCGTTCATGAGTTTGAGCCCCACGTGGGGCTCTGTGCTGACAGCTCGGAGCCTGGAGCCTGCTTCGGATCTGTGTCTCCCTCTCTCTCTGCCCCTCCCCCACTCACGCTCTGTCTCTCTCTGTCTCTCTCTCTCTCTCTCAAAAATAAACGTTAAAAGAGGTGCCTGGGTGGCGCAGTCGGTTAAGCGTCCGACTTCAGCCAGGTCACGATCTCGCGCTCCGTGAGTTCGAGCCCCGCGTCGGGCTCTGGGCTGATGGCTCAGAGCCTGGAGCCTGTTTCCGATTCTGTGTCTCCCTCTCTCTCTGCCCCTCCCCCGTTCATGCTCTGTCTCTCTCTGTCCCCAAAATAAATAAACGTTGAAAAAAAAATTTAAAAAAAAATAATAAAATAAACGTTAAAAAAAAAAAAAAAAAGAAATAGGGTAACAGTGGCCAGAGCACAAGTGACTTGTAGCAAATCTGACCTGGCCCCCTGCCTCTACCTCTCTCTCTCCTCTCTTTGGGGTGGGGGTTTGATTTTGTTTACGTTGAAATTGAAAGGACATTGAAATGACACCCTGTATTACTGTTCACAAATATGCTTTATCACTCACTTCTGGGGTGCTATACTTTTCCGCCCGTTGAGCAGGACCGGCGGTGTGCCCCTGACCAATGTCAACGGGAGCGCTACATGCTACGTCCGGGCAGAAACGCTAACTCGCTGGCTATGTTTCGTCCTGTTCTCTCCTCCTTCCACCAGGAAATCAGCTGTGTTCCAGATGGAAGTTGTTCTACTGGGCTGGGTCCACGGCTCACATATGAAGTCCATGTCCTTCGAGCAATAAATACACCTGCGTTGTTGTATGCCCCTGAGACCCGGAGCCATTTGTCACGCCCACGTAGCCTAGCCTGACCTGATCCGTGCCTTTGACATTTAGCGTCTCCCGGTTCCATGCGATACTTTTCTTTGTAAACTTTTCTATGCATTTATGGGTTTTGTGGTGGGTAATTTAAATATAAGCGGTTATTTTTCTTGTTATAAAAATTGCATCCGTCGCAGAAAACATTTTTCCGTCTTTTTCTTGTATTTCTTTTGCAATGTTCTTTTCTTTTTCTTTTAGAGAGAGAGAGCAGGGAAGAGGGGCAGAGGGAGAGAGAGAGAATCGAGCAGGCTCCACGCTTAACGTGAAACCCGACTCGGGGTTCAATCCCATGACCCTGGGCTCGTGACCTGAGCTGAAACCAAGAGTAGGATGTTCAACTGACTGAGCCACCCAGGCACCCCGCCATTTGCTTTCATTGAGAATCTGGTAGAAGTTTTTAAAGCTGGAAGCCTTGTTGGCCCCCAGGTCCATCCTTCCTGCCCGGACATGTGCTCTGTGGCTCAGAGTGATAGATGAGGTCTCCAATGAGGTCTTCGGGGCACCTCACACAGCAAGGGGAGCATTCAGGTTGTGAGACATCTCCAGATAGTTGCATGACTAATGTGACCTTCTCCAGTCCTAAGTCTATAGAGTTACTTAACAGCAAGCGGAAAGAACTTCATCACTCAGCACTCTGCTCCCAGCAAATACCTACTTAGCCGTGTACTTACGAGGAGATGAGACCAGGTCACCAGCCTTCTTTCTTTCCCCGGGCGCGTCCCTCCAGAATCAGAGGAGGAGTGCGTCACAGGCCAGCAGCTTTGTTTCTTTCTTCCCCACTTTCCATGGCAGCTCTTTGCATTGTATTTGGTGTGTGTGGTGTGGTTTTTGTTTGTTTGGTTTGGTTTTTGGGGGTTTTTTTGTTTGTTTGTTTTGGACTCTTCAGGGGATTTCTGGGCATGATAATGACCGAGTAGAACGGACAACAGTGATAAACCCTAGACAAAATATTTTAGAAATGTATCGTGTTACATTACTGAAGAGCAACTAGAAGGAGGCAGAAGCCGGAGGTATTTGACGGAAGGGAACTGCACTGTGGGATCCCGTGTTCTGTGTTTTTCCCCTGGAGGCATCACCAGTCCCTGACAGCCCCCGGTGACTAAAAGTCAGGCAGAAAGGCAGACTCAGCCACATTCAGCCTTCTCCTAAAGGTACAGTCAGGTACGAGACACTGGGGGGAGGAGCCACGAGGAGTGAGCCCCCCAAATCCACGTGGAAATTCCCTTCAAATCCGCGGTTGCCCCCCAAACTGATAAAGGACAATTTCATGATGATGAAAGAGACAGTTCATCAGGAAGACATCACCATCCTAACTGTGTGTTTTTCTTAAGTTTATTTATTTATTTTGAAAGAGAGAGAGAGTACGCGTGCAGGGGAGGGGCAGAGAGAGAGAGAGAGAGAGAGAGAGAGAGAGAGAATCCTAAGCAGGCTCTGCATGGATAGGGCCGAGCCTGACATGGGGATCGAACCCATGAACCGTGAGATCAAGACCCGAGCAGGAATCAAGAGCGGGGCGCTTAACAGACTGAGCGACCCAGGTGCCCCCAACCGTGTGTTTTCCTGGCACCAGAGTTTCCAAGCACTTGAAAGAAAACCCGAGAAGTAAAGGGAGAAATAGGAAACACGAGGATGGCTGGAGAGCTTACCAGACCTCCCTCAAGAACTGATGGGATGGACCCCCCTCCCCCGCCCCCGAGCACACAGAGCAGCAAGAATAAAGGTTTAAACAACGCACACCGCTCCTGTGTGTGTGTCCTTTGCTCGCCCATACCACCCTCACGGCTCTTGTGACACCACCTAGGTGGGAGACTTCCCCACACCAAACGATTCTGGGCAACACCAGCTGCGTGTCCCACACTTCAAGTCAGTTCTGACGCTGCCTACCCAGAGATCGCGTCGGGCCCCACAGGTCCCAAGCCCTTCGCTCCGTCCCCCGACCCTGTCCCCCACTTCAGAGGCCAATCACTGGCAGTAGGTCCCCGGGTGACCCACAACTTCCGCTCGACTTGGCTATAAATAGAAGGTTCCCATGATCTCCCTCCCTTTGGATTTCCTTATTTGCCAGAACAGCTCACAGAGTTCAGGGAAACACGTTCACCAGTTTATTAAAAGATGGGATAAAGGGGTACAGATGAACAGGCAGATGATGAGATACATAGAGCGAGGCCCGGACGGTCCCAGACGCAGGATCTTCTGTCCCCGTGAGGCTGGGGTGAGTCGCCCTCCCAGAAAGTGGATGGGCTCGCCAACCTCAAAGCTCTATTGGGATTTTTTTACGGAGGCTTCACCATGGGGGCACGCCCAACTATGAATTCCATTTTCAGCCCCTGTCCTCATTCTCCAGAGAAGGGAGAGGGGCTAGAAATGGAGCCAATGGCCCATCACGCCTCCGTGGTGAAGACTGGCAAAACCCCGCAAGTATGGGATGAGGAGAGCTTCTGGGTTGGCGAACACGTGGAGGTGTGGAGGGAGCGCCCATATCCCCTACCTTGCACATCTTTTCCGTCTGGCTGTTCATCTGCGTTCTTGACCACACCCTTCTGTCAGAAACCGGTCAACAGGAAGTAACCCGCTTTCCTGAGTTCTGTGAGCCGCTCCGAGAAATCAGCTGAACCCCACGAGGGGGTTGTAGGGAGCTCCCATCTATAGCTGGTCAGCCCCAAGCCCGGCGCTTGGAGGAGGACTGGGGTTTTCTTTAAAGCCACCTAAAGGAATACTCAGGTTCCAGGGATCGGGACCCGGTATCTGCGGAGGCCATTGTTCAGTCCACCACGGGCCAACCCTCAGCCCTCAAAGCTTCACGTCCGTCCCATGTGCAACACGCTCACCCCATCCTAACAATCACCAGCCCCCCCCCCCCCAACTCTCAACCCATGGCAGCGTCTACTCAAGCCCCAAATCTTGTGTAAATATCATCCGTTCAAAAGTGATCATCACGTAGATCACCTTTTCTTTTAACTTTTCTTTTTAAGTTTGTTTATTTGTTTTTGAGAGAGAGAGAGGGAGTGCTAGCAGGGCAGGGGAAGAGAGCGAGGGAGAAAGAATCCCCCAGCCTCGCTCCTCACTGTCAGTGCAGAGCCCAAAGCAGGGCTCGACCCCATGAACCGTGAGCCCATGACCTGAGCCGAAACTGAGTCGGACACTTCAATGGCTGAGCCCCCCAGGCGCCCCTCATCACGTATATCGTCTTCATCAGGTAGGGGCGAGGCTCCAGGGGACGGTCCATCCGGTCCGTCCGGGAACAAAGTTCCTCTCCATCTGTGGACGGGTAAAACTAGAAAACGAGTTATCTGTTGCCAAAACACAGTGGTGGGACAGACACAGGATGAGAGGCGTAGACATTCCTGTTCCGAACGGGAGAGGTGGGAAGGAAGAAGGGAGTCACCAGTGCCAGGAGATGTTGAAATCGAACGGGGCAAACTCCGTTAGGTCGTAAGGCCCAGGAAGGATCCTTTATGGCTCGAGACACCACCCACCCACTCCGGGTCGTCTTCCTTTTTCTCGAAGGGGAGCATGCTGGCAGCTGAGAAGATCTATCAGCCTGCTTCCTGCCTGTAGAATTTGGGGAGTCTGATAGCCTCCTTGCACTCCATTCTCTGTCCCTTTTAGCCTGGGCTGGCAGGCTTCGGCTGGTGTAGCATTCTCGGAGGCCCCGTGCACGTCCCCAGGGTGCGCGCCATTGGACGAGGGGTTCCCCCCAGAGCTTCCCTGAGTTCTCCTGCCTCTGTTCTTGGCCCCTGCTCCAGCGGCTGACTGGATCATGAGTCACATCCCTCGTCTCTCCAACACCAGCAAGTAGCTGTGCAGCCACACCCATGGCCTCCCCTCCAGGCTCCGCTTTCTGGGCAACGAGCAAATCTCCTAATTTTCGCATGTTTTGTAGTCTAGGTGGCTTGAGAGTTTCCCAAATCATCAAGTCTTGGCTCTTTTTTTTTTCTTTTTTTTAACCGTATTTATTTTTGAGAGAGAGAGACAAAAGAGTGAGAGGGGGAAGGGCACAGAGAGAGAGAGAGACAGAGAGAGAAAGAGAATGTCAAGCAGGCTCCACGCCGTCGGCACAGAGCCCGATGCAGGGCTCAAATTCACAACCCATGAGATCATGACCTGAGCCGAAACCCAGAGTCGGACGCTCAACCGACTGAGCCTCCCAGGTGCCCCAACTTTTTTTTTTTTTAAGTTTATTTATTTAAACAATCTCTACCCCCAACGCGGGGCTCGAACTCATGACCCCAAGACCAAGAGTCACGTGCTCTACTGAGTGAGCCAGCCAGACAAGCCAAGCCTTGGCTCTTTTTTATCTCGAGAGTTCTTCCACCCGTGTCTCTGTTACCTCTTGAATTTTACTAAAAGCAGCACTCTTGACACATATTATCTATTACAGATGCTGAATTCCCAATTTAAAAACCTTCCCGCAAACACGACCCCAGGGCCAGATGGCTTCCTCGGTAAGTTCCATCCAACATTTAAGGAAAAAATACCAGGGCCAATCTTACGCAAACCCTTTCGGAAAACAGGGGAGGAAGGAGTAATTTCGGATGCCGGCGACAATCCTGAAACCAAAGTATGACAGATGCCAGAAGAAAGTTACAAATCAAGGTCCCTCAAGAACATGGATACACACGTCTATAACAAAATAGTAACAGACTGAATCCGCAATGTATAAAAAAAAGTAACACTCTATTCTAAATGGGAGTCATCCTACGGGCACAAGGTTGTTATCATTTGGGAAAATCAATCGTAATTCACCGTAGGAACGGAATAAAGCAGAAAAACCATACGACCATCTCAGCAAATGCGGAAAAAGCATTTGAATAATTCAACACTCGTTCATAATGAAAGTCTCACAAAACCAGGAATGCAAGACAACTTCCTCGTGCTGATCAACACTGTCTATGAAAAACCTATAGCTAATATACAGAAAGGAGAAATACTGAATGTTTTCCCTTAAGACTGGGGTAAAAGGGCAGGAATGTCTGTTCTCAATCCTGTTCAGCCTTATGCTGGACCTCCCAATGATTGCAAACAGGCAAAGAAAAATAAATAAAAGGCATCACGATTAGAAAGGAAGGAGAAAGGGGCACCTGGGTGGCTCAGTCAGTTGAGTGTCTCACTTTGGCTCAGGTCACGATCTCTCGGTCCGTGAGTTCGAGCCCCGCGTCGGGCTCTGTGCTGACAGCTCGGAGCCTGGAGCCTGTTTCCGATTCTGTCTCCCTCTCTCTGACCCTCCCCCATTCATGCTCTGTCTCTCCCTGTCTCAAAAATAAATAAAACGTTAAAAAAAAAAAACTAAATATATAAAATTTTTTTTAAAAAAGAAAAGAAAGGGGGCACCTGGGTGGCTCGGTCGGTTAAGCGTCCGACTTCGGCTCAGGTCACCATCTCACAGTCCATGAGTTTGAGCCCCGCGTCGGGCTCTGTGCTGACAGCTCAGAGCCTGGAGCCTTCTTCGGATTCTGTGTCTCCCCCTCTCTCTGAACCTCCCCCGTTCATGCTCTGTCTCTCTCTGTCTCAAAAATAAACAAACATTAAAAAAAAATTTTTTTTTAAATAAAAAGAAAAGAAAGGAAGGAGAAAAATTGTATTTACATCTGACATAACCATCTATAAGGCATTTACAAAATAACCACTAGAACTACTAAGTAAGTTTAGTAAAATCATAGCATACAAAGCCAACATACAAAATTAAGTGTATTTCTATATACTTACAGCAAGCAACTAAAAATGAAAAAATTGAAATCCCCCCTTTTTAAAAAAATTTTTTTTTCTTAATGTGTATTTATTTTTGAGACAGAGAGAGACAGAGCATGAACGGGGGAGAAGCAGAGAGCGAGGGAGACACAGAATCGGAAGCAGGCTCCAGGCTCCGAGCCATCAGCCCAGAGCCCGACATGGGGCTCGAACTCACGGGCCGCGAGATTGTGGCCTGAGCTGAAGTCGGACGCTTAACCGACTGAGCCACCCAGGCGCCCCATACCCCACCCCCCTTTTTTTAAAGTAGGCTCCACACCCAGGGCAGAACCCAACACGGGGCCTGAACTCAGGACCCTTAGATCAAGACCTGAGCTGAGATCAAGAGTCAGATGCTTAACCAACCCAATCACCCAGGCACCCCTAAAATCCTTTTTTTTCATATTTATTTATTTATTTATTTATTTATTTATTTATTTATTTATTTTTGAGAGACAGAGAGACAGAGACAGAAAGAGACAGAGAATCCCCAAGCAGTCTCCGTGCCATCTGCACAGAGCCTGACGTGGGACTCAAACTCACATACCGTGAGATCACGTCCTAGCCGAAACCAAGAGTCAGACACAACAGACTGAGCCACCCAGGCGCCCCTAAAATCCCGTTTTAATAGTATCCGAAACAAGAAAAAAAAATACTTCAGAAAAAAATGTATCAAAATACAAGCAAGAACTCTACCATGTAAACCACATGACAATCAGGAGAAAATTCAAGAAAACCTAAATACACGGAGAAATGTATCACGCTTATGGACTGGAAGATGTCGATTCTCTCCACATCGATGTATAAATTCAATGTCATACCAACCACAGTCTCAATTAAATTAAATTTTTTTGGTAGAAACCGATAGGTTGATCGAAAAATCGCACCAGAAATGTAAAGAACCTAGAGTAGCCAAAACAATCTTGAAATAGAACCAGAGGACTCACAGAACCTGATTTCAAGACTCCCATAAAGCTACAGTAACCAAGACAGGATGGTGTTGGCATATAGGCAAATGGATCGATGGAACAGAATAGGGTCCACTCCTAGATAATCAATTAATTTTTGACGAAGATGCCAAGGCAATTCAATAGGGGAAGGAAAGTCTTTTCAACAAACAGTGCTGGAACTATCGGATAAATGTACAGGAAAAAAATGAAAACTCGTTCCCTATCTCTAACACCAGAAAGCTTCTGGGAAATTTTTTTAAATTAATTAATTAATTAATTAATTATTTTTAATGTTGATTCATTTTTGAGAGATCGAGGCAGACCACGAGCAGAGGGAGGGGCAGAGAGAGAGGGAAACACAGAATCTGAAGCAGCTCCAGGCTCCGAGCTGTCAGCACAGAGCCCGACGCGGGGCTCGAACCCACAGACTGCGGGATCATGACCTGAGCTGAAGTCAGATGCCCCACCGACTGAGCCACTCAGGTGCCCCCTTGTAAGAAAAATTTAAATCATTGTTTTCATCACCTTGGAAAAGAGAATGTTTTCTCTGAGCGGACACACACACACACACACACAAACATTAAACATAAAATTAAAAGCTGATTAAATTGGACATTTTTGAAATTCAACATCTCTGCTTATTGAAAAGTTAGATTGTTGGAAAAATATTTACAATACACATGTTTGACAAAAGACCTATATCCAGAATATATAAAGAACTCCTAGAAACAAATAACAAAGAAACAAACGATTTGAGCAGATACCTAACAAAAGAAGATATGTAAATGGCTAATAAGGGACACGGAAATATCTTCAACATCGGTAGTCGCCAGGGGCACGCAAGTGAAAACCACAAGGACATACCATTTGTCCCCCTCAAGGACGACTCAAAAAAGAGCGACAAGGGCAGATGTGGTGAGGATGTCAAGCAACTGGAATGCTTGTACTGGCAGGAGAGTAAAACGAAAACCTGGAAAGTGCACGCATCCATCTGTCCCATGACCCAGTACTTCTATTCCTAAATATTTATCCCAGAGAAGTAAAACATACCGTCCAGAAAAACTCTTGAACAAGAATATTTGTAGCAGTTTTACTCATAATTGCCCAAAACCGAAACCCGGCTTTGAAATCTATCAACAGAATGGATACATCAATTGCTGTGGAATACTCAGCAATAAAAATAATGCAGTGAGGGGCACCGGCTGGTTCAGTGGGTGGAACGAAGGTGACTCTTGATCTCAGGTCGTGAGTTTGAGCCCCACACTGGGTGTAGAGATTACTTAAAAAAACTAAAATCGAAAAATGATAATAATATCGTGATACATGTGCCACAACACGAATAAATCTCAAAAATATAGTGAAAGGAGCCAGACACAAAAGACTACGTATTGTACAATCCCATTTCTGTAAAGTTTAGGAATGGGTAAAAACTATAGACAAATCAGAATAGTGATTTCCTGTGGGGGGGTGAAGGTTAACTGAATGGGGCATTCAGGAATTTTCTGCGCATTAGACTTGCATTTTCTTTTCTTTTCTTTTCTTTCTTTAAATGTTTATTTATTTTTGAGAGAGAGAGAGAGACAGACAGAGCGCAAGCAAGGGAGGGGCAGAGAGAGGGGGAGACACAGAATCCGAAGCAGGCTCCAGGCTCTGAGCTGTCAGCACAGAGCCTGACGCTGGGCTCAAAACCGCGAGATCATGACTTGAGCGGAAGTCAGACGCTTAACCGACTGAGCCACCCAGGCGCCCCTAGAATTGCATTTTGTGAGAGCAGTGATTACACGGGTCTACACACTCACCCAGATTCACCGAGCCGTATAGTTAATAGCCGTGCGTTTCACTGTGTGTAAAATTTAATATATGTATTATATATGAAGACATATAATATATATTTACAAGTGTTGTGAGCACTCCAACATCTGAAAAATAAATGCTACTTAAAGTGCAAATCGAGGGATACCTGGGTGGCCCATGTGGTTGAGCATCCGACTCTTGATCTTGGCTCAGGCCATGCTGACAGCATGGAGTCCGTTTGGGATTCTCTCTCTCCCTCTCTCTCTCTCTCTCTCTCTGTTCCTCTCCACCCGCACCCCTGGTATCTAAGTATATATATATATATATACATACATATATATATATATATATATATATATATATATTTTTTTTTTTTATTTTTTTTTTTTTTTTAAGGTGCAGATCGAAAGCCAAGTAAAATACATTTCACTGGGGTTTTTTGCCCTTCCCTTTTCTTGGCCATTGTATACACGCGATACCTTACATTAAAATAAATAATGAAGATATTAAAATGTTTTATGTTGTCTTTCTTTTGGTATTTTCTTCTGTGCAACCTAAGCTTAAAGAGCCTTTGCCCAGGTGCCTGGTTGGCTCAGTCGGTTAAGCATCCAACTCTCGATTTCAGCTCAGCTCATGATCTCACCCTTTGGTCTGGGAGTTTGAGCCCCGCACTGGGCTCTGTGCTGACAGGGCAGAGCCTGCTTGGGATATTCTCTCTCTCTCTCTCTCTCTCTCTGCCCCTCCCTCACTCATGCTTTCTCTCTCAAAATAAATAAAAACTTAAAAAAAAAAAAAAGTCTTTGCCCAGATAGAAATTAAAAAAAAATATATGTGATTTTCTTTTTATTTCAATTTCACCTGTTTGGAGGGAGAATGCCTGACTCCAGCAGGAGCGAGACCAGGGCTTTCTTCCCACAGGAAGTCCCCTCCGCCTGGCCCCTTGCTTCTAGGTATGTGTTGCTTCTGGCCAAGAGGAGAAGCAGCAGCTGCTCACGGGAGAGCTTGAGAGCATCAGCCTCTCCACGAAGGGGCGCTTGTCCCTTCCCGCACGTGACCATCTTTCTCTAAATGGCCTCATTTTCTCCTCAATGCAGCTTGAAATTCGCCTGTTTCCGTGAAACGAACACAAAAGCACAGTCCTGGAAATGCTCAAAGGAAGACAAAACTGAAATTGTTACCTGGGGTGGGGGGGGGGGGGAGGAGAAGCCTCTAAATGGAATATAAGCATCTTGCGATACATGTGGACCCCGGGGGATGTGACTGTCGCGTGCCGGGCTCTGGTCTGTGGCATCAGCCGCGGGGAGCTGACTTAAGGGTTATTTCAGGCTCAGCGGCACCTACACTTCATCCCCCAGCTAAAGAGCAACCGGTCTTGGCATAAGTTGAAAGGAACACTGGTGTGTCCCAGAGCCTTCTCCGAAGCCAGGTCTACGCGGCAGCCACTGTCAGCAACAACTTGTTCAAACTCAAGCGGCAGCCAAGCAATGACTGATGATCTTCCCCAGATCTTCACGGAGCTCTGTCTGCGGGTGTTTGAAGCCACGAGCCACAATTATTTGGGGTTGGTGAGAGCAAACCGTGAGAAGATAAAGCTGTTTGAAAACTCGTCCGCAGCTCATAGCCGAAGTACTGTTAGCCTCTCCATATAATCACTGGGAAGACAGCTGCGTGGACGCCTTGCTTCGAATACGTTTTGGATTTCTCCTGTTAAAGATACCTGCGGAGTCGGCATATGATCCACGAGGGGGACGTGGTCAGCTAGGTTTTCTTCCTGCACATCAGTTAGCTGTGAATAGCTTTTGGGTGTTTCCAAAAACTCCACCCACCCCTGAAAGATCAAAGATTTGCCACCAGTGAAGACACTAAAAGAATGTGCTGGAATCACTGTCTCGAAAAGTTACCTGCATCCCCGTGTTTGTTGCAGTATTATTTATATAGTCAGGGCAGGGCAATGACCTAAGTGTCCATCGAAAGATGAATAGATACATCTATTCATTTGGGCGGTGGGCCAACTGGGTGAAGGGGGTCAAAAGGCACAAACTTCCAGTTGTAAGAAGGGTAAGTCCTGGGGGTGTAACGCAGGGCACAGTAACTGCGGTCAACAATACCCTGTTACATATTTGAAAGCTCCTAAGGGAGTAGATTTGGAACGATCTCATCACCAGAAAAAACTTAAAACCGAGCCGGGTGATGGGTGTTATGTGAGCCTCTTGTGGAATCCTACCACGATATATGCGTGTATCACATCATTATGTTGTACACCTAAAACCAATGCGATCTGCGTGTCAATTATCTCTCTTCTTAAAGGAGGACTGTGCTGCACAATCCTGAATGTTTGCCAGCGGAGCGTCTGACGGACACCAGGTGGTTGGAAGCTTTCCCCGCGGACGTTATTCCGAAGGGACCTGTCTCCTTTGGACACATCTCAGGCCTGCTGGGCTTGTCCCAATTCCCCGGCACCCCGACACGGAATATCCTTCCGGGTTTTGTCTTTGGGACCGTGCAAAGCACCGAGCCCTGGCCCTGAACCTCACTCAGAATGGCCCGCTGCTCACAGGGAAAAGCAAATCTGAAACCTGCTTCTGACAGGTTTCCTGCATTCTTTTTCTTTTTTTTTTTTTTTTAATTTTTTTTTTCAACGTTTTATTTATTTTTGGGACAGAGACAGAGCATGAACGGGGGAGGGGCAGAGAGAGAGGGAGACACAGAATCGGAAACAGGCTCCAGGCTCTGAGCCATCAGCCCAGAGCCCGACGCGGGGCTCGAACTCCCGGACCGCGAGATCGTGACCTGGCTGAAGTCGGACGCTTAACCGACTGCGCCACCCAGGCGCCCCACCTGCATTCTTTTTCTAAGTGTTTCATCCTCTCTAGCTCCCACTTAACGGTTTCAAGGATGGGGGGGGGCGGGCATCGCAAAGGCTCTTGGGGGGAAGGAACGGACCAGCTTTCCTCATCTGTCCCTCCAGTGCAACTTTCCAACCTGAAAAATGGCCGCTTCCCTTCCCTGGTGACCTTGGCGCAGAGACTCGCAGGCTTCCCAGGAGGGGCGGAGTTCCTTTTCCGGGCCACGCCCCTCTCCCTCTGGGCTTTCCGCTCCCCGCCCCCAATCAGTTTCCTAGGAGGAAAGGTCCCAAGGCCCCAATGTGTTTATCCCTCTGCTTCCTGCCTGCCTGCCTGCCTGGAGATCTTCGTCTTTGCCAGCTTCGCATTCTGTTCCGGGCACTTTTTATTTTGAATTATTTTTTGTTAATATAAAATGGGCTTCAGAATATATCCAAAAAACACGAACTTCTACTTATGACATTTTTTAAACACGCAAGATTCGAAGGTTCCTGAATGACAATCTCTTTTCTAGCCCACCCCTCCCTCCCTGCCTTTTAAAATTTTTCATTTTTATTTTTAATTGTGGTAATGTAATACGAAATGTACCATCCTAGCCACTTTTAAGGGTACAGTTCAGTAATGTTAAGGCCATTTATATTGTGTGCAACCGCACCCATCATTCACCTCCAGAACTTTGGTTTTTAAGTTCCTAACCTTAGGGGAACTTGGGCGGCTCAGTCAGTTGAGCGGCCGACTCTTGACTTTGGCTCAAGTCATGATCCCAGGGTCGTGGGATCGAGCCCCTTGTCGGGCTCTGAGCTGAGCATGGAGTCTGTTGGAGATTTCTTTTCTCTCCACCTGCCCCTCTCACCTCTGTCTAAAAATAAAATAAAAATAGGGACCCCTGGGTGGCTCAGTCAGTTAAGCGACTGACTCTTGGTTTCAGCTCAGGTCATGATCTCACAGTTTTGTGAGTTCGAGCCCCACATTGGGCTCTGTGCTGATGGCGTGGAGCCTGCTTGGGATTCTCTCTCTCTCTCTCTCTCTCTCTCTCTCTCTCTCTCTCCCCCCTCTTCCCTTCCCCCACTCATGCTGTCTCTGTCTCTCTGAAAAATAAAATAAATAAACTTAAGATAAATAAATAAAATTAAAATAAAGAAATTCCTAAACTTATTTTTTTTTTAATTTTTTTTTTCAACGTTTATTTATTTTTGGGACAGAGAGAGACAGAGCATGAACGGGGGAGGGGCAGAGAGAGAGGGAGACATAGAATCGGAAACAGGCTCCAGGCTCCGAGCCATCAGCCCAGAGCCCGACGCGGGGCTCGAACTCACGGACCGCGAGATCGTGACCTGGCTGAAGTCGGACGCTTAACCGACTGCCCCACCCAGGCGCCCCCCTAAACTTATTTTTGAGAGCAGTTTTAGGTTCACAGCAAAATTGATCAGGGAGTACAGAGGGAAAGTTCCCATATGCCCCAGTCCCTCCCCCCCCCCCAACACAACCTCCCCCACTATTGACGTCCCAGACCACAGTGGTGCCATTTGTTATAATCAGACCTACGTTGACCCATGACTATCACCCAAAGTTCTTCAGACCTTTTTCCTCTTGGGAAACTGAAACCCCACATCCATTAAGCAATAACCCCCACACCCCTCTCCGCCAGCACCCTCCACCCCCCAACAACCCCCATTCTACTTTCTTCTCTATGAAGTTGACCACTGGTGTGACCACTCGTGGAAGTGGAATCACACAGTATTTGCCCTTTTGCGTCTGGTTTATCTCACTCGGCATAAGATCTTCAGGGCTCATCCCTGCTGTGGCAGGTGTCAGGATCGCCTTCCTTTTCACGACTGAAACGACGTTCCGCCACATGGATGGACCACGCTTAGTTCATCCGCATCAGGCACTTGGGTTGCTTCTACCCGGCGGCCGCTGTGAATAAAGCTGCTATGAACATGGGTGTACACATTTCTCTTTGAGACCCTGTTAAGAGCGGAATTGCTGGATCACATGGTAATTCTGTGTTTAATATTTTTCAGGAGCCGCCATATTGTTTGCCACAGCGGCTGCTCCATTTTAGGCCTCCGCCAACAGTGCACACAGGTGGCAATTCCTCTGTCTCTCTCTCTCTCTCTCTCTCTTTCACTCTGTCTTTCATAGCAGCCTTCGTCACCTGTGTGAGGTGGCATGCCCTTTTGCTTTGTAAGCTTTTGTTAAAAGCCCAGTGTCTTTCGGTCAAAATGGGGTTTCTTTCGAATCCTGACTAGACACTCTGCTGTTCATCTGTATATTTTCTTTCTCAAAATGTGCTTCCCTGCTCCAATTGAAGTGTAACTGAGTTGGTATCTTCAGCTGGGGGCGGGGGGGGGGGGTAACTTAGCCAGCAGAGACATTTGTCCCCACAGACGGAGCCCGGAGCGGTGCAGCCGAACTTCCCGGCTTGGAAGGCCTCCTCCTGTTTCGCTGTCCCCCAGGGTCTGTGCCAAAGCTCTGGGCGCCCCCCAGGAGAAGAGCCTTCGTAGACGGACGGCGCTTAGGTGTTTTGACAGGCTGTTAGGTGTGAGAATCTAGTGGTAGCCGCTTTAATCCCCCTGAGAAATAATGAGAACAGCTTAAAACCCGGTGATAATGGGAGGTTCTCGGTAGTAAAAGAGCGTGTGTCATAGCAACACATTCTAGAATCACGTGGAAGTTACTAAAGGCAGGTAGCACAGTTGAAGGAGGTGGCGTTTCCAGGGCGGGCCTGCCTGGGTCCCTGCCCCTTGAGCAGGGTAGGGAGACAGCTCCTCTCCCACTAGAGGGCGACAGACTCCTTTGTCCAGATCCCTCTTGGGCAACCCAGGGAGGCCTCTTCTCAGGCTTGGGCTGGGCCTCTGGGCTCTATTTTTAGGCCCTTCATGATGGCCTTGGGTGTTCGGGCCCCAGACCCCCGAGTCAGGAAACACGAATTCTCTCTCTCTCTCTCTCTCTCTCTCTCTCTCTCTCTCTCTCTCGGGACCTTGGCCCTGAGCCTCTCAGGGGAAGTCGGCCACGGGGGGTGAGAAAACAGACCGCCCTCCCCAGACCACTCAACCTCCCCGAATTGTAAGCTCCCAAAACGGAGGTAAAGTTCCGAAGGAAAAGAAAAATGGCGCGGTCCAAAGGAAAGTGCTTTCACGGACCCTGCCTTCCTCTGTGCAACTTCCTAAAAGTTGAAGGTGGTGTGAGAGGCACAGGAAGCCGGCTCCTCTGCTCCCTTGCTTGATTGTGTGGCCTCCTGGTGGCACTTGGACCACATAAGCTTTCAGAGCCACCAGTTAAAAGAGCAGTTGCCCAGGCCCCACCCTTGGTGGTTCCAACTCAGTAGACACAGGGTGTGGCCCAAGAATCTGCTTTCTCGGCAAACACCTCAGTTGGTTCTCAGGCAGGATCATCCTTTGAGAGAACTTTCCACTTGGCTGTGGGGCCACTGGACTTAGTCTGAAGAGTCCAAATGTGAATTCTGGACTCGGAGAGGCACAGCCCCGTGCGGTAATTTCAACACATTTTAGTATTTCCATTAGAGACCGCTTCTCCCCAGCAGGCCCCATCCCGGGCCCCAAAATGTGGTGCCTCCCAGAAGCCCCCACCTCAATTCGGAATTGAACAGCATTCCGTCAGAGGCCGAGCCGCCCTTCACGACCGGATGGGTTGTCAACGGCGGGGGGGGGGGGGGGGGGGGGGGGGGGGGGGGGGGGGTGGGGTCTGTCTTGGTGGGTCCAGACGCCATCCTTCACCATCAGGACGCAGACAGCTGCCAGATGAGATCGAATCCCCTCGTGAGACGTCAGGAGGTTCTACGCGCTGGTTATTTACAGCATCTAAGCACATACGAGGGGTTCGATGGCTCCTACCAGGTGCTCATGATGTTGAGTGCAGTCAGGGGATGGCACAGGGCGGAGGAATGGGGGTGTTCCAGCGAGACTCGAGGTGAAGGGAAAGGGGGGTGAAGCTGGTTAATCCGGGCAGAGCAACCGGCACTGGCAGACTCGGGTTCGAGAAAGAACCGTGGAGGGCAGGACGTGAACTGAGGAGGTGGGCCGCGGCAGAGGCACGGGCACCTAGCACATGTGCAAGGGCCCGAATCCCTGGGGAAGAGGCCTCCCCGGCTGCCCCCAGCCCGTGACTGAGTGCCTGGGGGGTGGGGGTGGGGGGTGATACGGGGACGAGATGGGCTCAGTCCCAGGACCAGGAGGGCAGCTTTGCTGAGCCTTCCTGGGACCGCGCAGCAGCGTAGGACACTTGTCCCCTCCCTTCTCGCCCCCTTTCCTGCCCTGATGGCCCTCCCAGCCTCCCCTAGCTCCCTCTCCTGTTTCTTTCACAGATGTTTCCCCAAAGAAAACCCTTGCACGTTTAATCCTAACCTGATGTCTGCTTCCGGGGGGATCTGGACTAACACACAGGCTCTACCCTAACGCTAAGGGTACATTGAGGGCTTTCAATAAGGGAGCAAGGCGATCAGCTTTTATCTGAAGAAGAATGTTCTGACTGCAGGGTGGAGTATTTGATAGGAGGGGGCCAGGGCAAGGAAGGGCCAGTAGGAGGGTGTCATGGCGGTCCAGATGAGATGGTTTGGTCTGAGGGGCGGCAGTGGGGATATTTATATTTAGGAAGAAGAAATGGCGCTTAGTGATGACGTCAATGTGCGCCATGAGGGAGGGAGAGACTGAGATTGAGTCTCGAGGGGGAGTAACGTGCTCATTGGCTGTTATGTCCAAATAGGGCATCTGGCCAAGAGTAAGGTGAGCTCTGTTATCCGTCAAGGACAGCACGCCGGCCTCCCCACTCCTTGGGCGAAACACCCCTTGGGAACATCCACCCCTGTTTGCCTGAGTTCATGTTCACCAAATAGCCTTCCTGGTGGCCACACAGACATTCGGGCGCCAGGCAGACTCCCCACCCCCTGGAAAGGAACAGGGCCAATTAAAAAGGAATAAATGAGTTAACTGACATTCTAGTTTATTCGACAACGTCCTGGTGTCTGATGGTCCTGAGCCACTCTCTCCAAACCGGATCAGTTCTGGGACACTGGCAAGGACGGAGACTGGACCCTCAACCCTAGGAACTTCGCTCTGCCTCCAGGGCCCTTTCTGTAGACAGACTGCTGGCCTACTAGGGTTCGGTAGGGTGATTCATGGCCCCCAAAGAGCCATATCCTAATCCCATATCCCCCAATGCCAGGTGAAAAGGACTTTGTAGGTGTGACTAAGTTAAGGACCTTGAAGTGGGGACATTATTTGAGTGGGGCCAATGTAATCACAAGGGTCCCTAAAGGAGGGACAGGGGGGATCGGGGTGGTAGGAGATTCACCATGGCGGCCAGAGGATGGGGTGAGGCAAGAAAGGCACCGTGCACCAAGGAGCACAGGTGGCCTCTGGAGGCTGGAGAAGATGGGGAGACAGAGTCTCCCCTAGAGCCTCTGGAAGAAACACCAGCCCGCAGACACCTTGATTTTATCCCAGTGACACTGATTTCAAAGGTCCGACCTCCAGAAACATAAGATCATAAAATTGTGTTGGTTTAAGCCACTAAGCGTTCGGTGAGTTGCTACAGCGGTAACGAGAAACCCAGACCCACGCCAGATACAACCTGTCATCCTTCTCAAGAGACAACAAGAGCAGATTTCAAATGAATGAATGAATGAATGAATGAATTGTACGTAATTACATATGGATATATATATAATAAATGAATAACACATATAACGCCAATTTCCAGGCCACAGCCATTGAAATGGGGGACCCTGCAGAATGCTTAGCAACCTTTTCTAAATACCTTTCTTAGTTTTAGAGATCTTCAGGCCAAAACTACATTTCCCAGGATCCCTTGCATCTAGGACACGAACATGTGACCCGGGTCCCACCAATCAGACGCACCTTTGTGAGCCCAGCCCCTGGAGGAATTCTTTCCCGGGCTCAGGGGAGCAATTGCTGAGCTCTCAGGGCAGAGGGCAGTAGGAGCCAAGGTCGGGCGGTGGTGTCCCCTCGCTCTCGGGATCTGAAGTGCCAAGGGCACCTGCACTCAGCAGTGGTGGGAAGCTGATGCGGGGGTTGTTCCAAGCTGTGGGGCCTCTGGGCCTGGGTTTTTTTCTCTGCATCTGAGGCCTGTGCTCACCACACTGCATCGCGGCCTGGCAGCGAGGAGCCCTCCTGTCTTAGCAGCAGGAAGGTGAAGCTTTTGGCTTTGCCAGCCAGTGGGCATCACTCAGTAAGGCCAGGAGACGGAGCTCAGCTAATCACAGTGGCAGAGGCCACGGCAGCCGCCGAGCCTCTTTATGCGGGGAGTGGCCGTAGAGACGGACCCGAGCCTGATTAGGAGCCAGGATAGCTCCCCGTGGGTTTCTGTGGGCTGCAGAAGGGCCCTTCTGGGCGAGGCGTGGGTCACTGATAAGTTTCCTCAGACACCGGGCGAGGGAGCTGCTAGAAGCATCTTTCAGAGTCACTCCCACCCCTCCCTACTCCCCTGCCCCAGAGGGTACTGAGTCCCCATGTCCCATCTGGGGAGTAGTGCCTGAGGTGTTCCCGACTTTCCTGGGGCTGATCCCGACTCCTGGGGCTGAGACTCCGTGGATGAGGCTGCCAGATGTGAGCCGAGCCTCGGAGCTGGTGCTGGCGGACACCATCAAGGGTGTGACAGATGTCCCCTTTGGGGGTGGTCATCCTCTCCCTCTGGACTCTGCCAGGATTAATCTTTGGTGTTTTGAAGTCACTGACAGTTTATAAGCACTTGGGAAACCCGAGATATTGGAGGAGTGTCTCCATGGATGAGATTTTACATCCATCTAGTGATATGCCTTCACTCCAAAGAATGCTCTAGAAACCCTGTGCAGAGTATTGACAGGAAAATTAAATGTCACATAGAGTCTTTTGAGAGTTAAAAAGCATTTAAAGAGGAGGTTGGGGGGGGGGGGCGGCACCTGGCTGGCTCAGTCAGTTGAGCATCTGACTTCCACTCGGGTCATGATCTCAGGGTTGGTGAGTTCGAGTCCCGCTTTGGACTCACGGCCATCAGCACAGAGCCTGCTTCAGATCTTCTGTCTTCCTCTCTCTGCCCCTCCCCTACCCATGCTCACTCTCTCTCTCAAAAAATAAATGAAAACATTAAAAAAAAAAAAAGAGGTTGAGGAAGGTTTTTTGATTACGATTGCCTAAATCTACTGTTACACATTTTTTCCTTTGGCCTCAGGCCAAAACATCCTAACCCAAAGTCTTCAGAAGAGTAAAAGTGAAGACCTTGCCAATAATGAATAATTTAATAATAATGAATCTAGGTGCATGATCTGAATTTTTCCAATATCCCTTCAACAGAATAATTTCCCAAGAAACGAATTTCGACAGTTGGGTTCTAACTGGAGGGTGGAGGTACATGAGGACATTAACTGATGAGCAAATTACAGTTAGGGAAAAACCGGTCCCTCGCAGGGAGCCCAGCTCCAGTGACGTCTTGGGCACATCCTGCCTTCCTTAATGGCATGTGTGCTTTATTCATTACACTAGGAAGTTTAGCCCCAGAGAGGGTTTGGCCCGGGCCTGACCCCACAAGCTAGAAGTTCAAGTAGAATGCTGATAGTGACTAAGATTACTGCCCATTGCAATACAAAACTCAGTGGTCCATGGAAAATTGTGCTTTGCTGATATGGCTGCAATAAATTGCAATCATTGCAGATGTGGATACAGTGAGTTATTCATAACTTCTATTCAACACATGTTTCCCCAAGTGCATGTTCATTTAAACAGGAGTCTTTAAAGAAGGTCCCCAGCTCTGCTTGGTGTATGGAGTAAACGCAGGAGAGCCCGGGCCACCCTTCCCAACCAAGGGTGGGTGATGACCCCTTGTTCCCACAAGCAGCCAACTCGCCCACGGGGGAAGATCCTTCTCATTCCTCTTAAAGGAATTTTCTTTTCTTTCTTTTTTTTTTCTTGCGCAGGGGAGGGGCAGAGAGAAAGAGAGAGACAGAGAGAGAGAGAAATCTAAAGCAGGCTCCAGGCTCTGAGCTGTCAGCACAGAGCCCGACGCGGGGCTCGAGCTCACAAACCATGAGATCATGACCTGAGCTGAAGCCGGACGCTCAACCAACTGAGCCACCCAGGCGCCCCAGTCCGTTACTTTTCTGACGGGCATTCCTGGCCAGCCTCAGGACCCTTTAAGAAGAGCACAATGCTGTTCCCTCTCCTGCTCACTCAAGACACTCTCTTGCCCCAGAGCTGGATCTCAGAGCCTGGTCGTCCTTGGCCCCGTCTCCACGTGCCCACGTGAGATCCATTTGGCAACAAAACTCCACATGCCCATCTGCCCACCTCCCCCCCCCCCCAGGGCCTACAAGACAACCCTTCTTGACACTTAGACCCCGAATAACGTGCACCCTTTACTCGGATCCCCCGCCTTGCAGGATCCCGGCTCCGGAAGACCCGAGCGCCCGAAGACCCGAGCGCTATGCAAAGGTCACCAGTTAGTTTTCCCCACTGGGGGCACCAGTTTAACTCCAAGATGGCCTAACAGGCAGCGACCCGCATGCACATGTTGTTGTTTGTTTCCGCTTCGAGGTGACCCCAGCCCTTCCTGCACCCCCGGAAGCAGGATGTAGTCACTCTCCAATAATCTATAAAATACCAAGAATCACCTAGTCAACAATTTGCAAATGATAGAGTGTTTTCGATACAATGGCCGCAGGGGGACACGGTAATGGTAATGTTAGCCGCATCCTGCTTTGGAAAGGACGAAAACATCCCCTTTAGCCCTTCGGCTTCCTTTCCCTCCCCGAAGGAATTTGCTATTGTTTGTAAATAGAGGATACTCCTAGAACCAGCTTTATTTAACAGCATTTCCCACTTAGCCTTTCTGACCGTTCTTAGCGGGTCAGCTTTGATTTTGGGTTTTTTTTTTTTTTCAACCAGGTCTTTACACACAGTCAGATGCACCTGTTTTAAGCATCCAGTTCCAGGAGTTTGGGCAAATGTATACACCTGGGTAACCACCGGCATATCCAAGACCTAGAGTATTTTCCATCACCCCAAAAGTTTCCTCGCGCCCTTCTGCTGTCTCTCTCCCTCCCCACCCCCAGCTCCAGGCGGCCGCGGATGTGCCTTCTGTCCCTGCCGACTCCTTTTGAAGGGCTTTGATTTTCACGAGGATACACCGCAGTCCAAAGAGTGGAGTTTCTACCTGTTCTGCTTGAAACCCTGTAAGGGGACCACGTGAGCCCAGCGTAACATTGAAAACAGTTGTATGTTACGGCGCAAAACGTGCCCCCCTGCTGACTTCCTTTCTTGCACCAGTGCGGCAAGTTGTTTTCAAAGATGGTGTCAACAAATCCCTCCCAGCCCCAGACCACATGCCACCCCTCCCGTCGAGAGGTGGAACCCCACCTAGAGTGGCTTTGTCACTTGACTGGACCGGGAGAATATGGAGGAAGTGACGCTCTCTGCCAGTCTCGGCCCAGGCCTTTCAGAGGCCAAATAGGGTCTGTCTGCTTCTGCCCTCTTGGGATTCTGCCACATGTGCAAGCTCAGGCCAGACTGCTGGATGACAAGAGTCCGCACGGACAGGGACAGGCCCAGCCAGCTCGCTGCCCTTCCAGCCCCCAACCCCCCCCCCCCCACCCCGCAAGCTGAGGTGCCAGACATGTGAGTGAAGCCACCTTGGGTGGTCCAGCCCCGGCCAAGTTCCCAGCTAATGGCGGCAAGTGACATCAGCCAACTCATCCCCGGGGCGGAAGAGCTGCCCAGCTGAGCCCAGCCAAGCCCCAGAATCATGAGCAATAATAACTCTGAATGTTTATTTTGGAGAGAGAGAAAGAGAGCGAGCGAGGGAGCGCATGAGCAGGGGAGAGGCAGAGAGACAGGGAGACACAGAATCTGAAGCAGGCTCCAGGCTCTGAGCTGTCAACACAGAGCCTGACGCGGGGCTCGAACTCACGGACCAGGAGAGCATGACCTGAGCTGAAGTCTGATGCTTAACCGACTGAGCCACCCAGGCGCCCCCGGGGCAATAATAAATCTTAAGCTAAATAATAAATATGTAAATAAATGAATAAACCCAACAGCTAAAGCGATCAGGAACACGTTGGAAAGGAGTGCCCTTAGGAAAGCATGTTCGAGGCCTGGCATGGTCCCCCGCGTGCCGTAATTACTCACAAAAGCGTTAAAACCCATCCATTTCTCCTGAGTTACCTGGGTATTTCATAAGGTATCTGCCAGGCGCAGACAGTCCGCTCGGCGACCCGCTGGGGCATCACTCACACTCTCCGGACCAGAGAGAGCCGTGGGAAATTTCATCTGGCCGTGAACTACCAAGGCCTTTGAGGACTCGGCCTTCACCTGCCGTGAAACCGAAGGGCGGGGCGAGCTTCAGACTCCACCAGAAGCAGATCACGTATCCTTCCTCTCCGGCAAGACCCGATTCTCCGCAGCCAAATCTCCAAGTTATAGAAAAAAGATCTTCGGGCCGTAACTCATTTGAATTGGGGAGGGTTCCCCAGGGGATGTATGTAAATCTTTGCTCCGAATGTTTGAATAACCCGTGGTTTGAGACCAGTGTTTCCAGATAAATACAGGCAGTCAGCTGCCCGCAGAGGCTGTTTTGAATCGGATACGTGAGCAAGGAGAACAAAAGTCCTCCCTCGGCACACCTGTTCACCTGAGGTGTTCCCCCCCCCACCCCAATGGTGAGCCCCAGAAGAGGAGGGTGGGGGACAGGAGGAGTTTCCTGGGTTGGGGCCAGAAAGAGACTTCTCCCTCCTTCTAGCTCAGGATTTCTGTGTTTATGATGGTCTGAGCACATCTTCTGGGTGTGCACGTTCCCTATGCCTGCACCGAGGGGCGCTGTCACAGTGTCACCTCCCAGGAAGCAGAGGAAGGGGAAAGAGGTGGGATGTGGCAATCCCGGGGGTCTTCCCGCAAGAAGGGCCAGGGGTGAGTGGCAACGACAAGAAAGGGCCGGGCACAGGCCAACAGGAAATGTGGGAGCGGCACAAAGGGGGGGGGGCGGTCAAGAGGTCAGAGTTTTCATTTTCTAAATTGGTTGGCGTCGTTCTGGAGAAATCAAAAGGACTTCACCCTCCGCTCCTGCGGGACCTCTGTCGTGTGCAAGGGTTTGGACATGCCTTAATAGCCACACAAACGGAGAGTGGAGAGGCCAGGGTGAGCTCCTCTGTAACTGGAAGACGGCCACACCCTTGGCATCTGACTGAGTAGGAAAAAGGCCCCAGGGTGTTCCTGCTCTGTCGTGATAGCCCTCCCTTTCCCTCTCCTTGGTGCTCCTGCCTTCTCTGGGACAGCAAACTGATCCCCAGCGAGAATCGAGAACATGCTTCCCGGGATAGACTTTCCCGCATACACTTAGTGTCTAAGAAAAATGGCCAAGTGACAAAACAACACGCCCTCCCCCACCTCCAAACAGGAGTGAACCCCTCGGCAAAACCAAGAATTTCTAAAACAAAACAAGGGGGCAGGGGGGATAGGCTGGCCTCCAGGGCGCACCTAAAGCCACGTCTGCTCTCATCACCTTTATCGGCTGGGAAACAGTATCGATATTTTCGAAACACGGATCCCCAAACATTTCAAAAGTGTTTTATTATTAACATCCAATTCGTACGCTGCTCCAGATCTTTTTGGGGGATGAAATGAGGCGATCATGATGACGGTAATGGTGGGTTTTTCGCACACATTACCCCTTGGGTTTCTCGACAGCCCATCGACCGGGTCAGAGACAGCGGCCTTCCTGGATGTGTCTCAATCTGCAGCACAGCGTCGGGGCGTCTAGGTCAAGGTGGTGGCAGGGTGGCTACGCGTGGCTTGACGCGCGGATGTAGGGACAGCGTTGGAACCTCCAGGTCACGCAGGAGCACAGCCCCGTTGGCTGGGGACGTTCCTCCGGCCGTGATTAGGGTGAAATTTACTTTTGGGCTCTCTCGGTCACAAGCTACAGAAACCTGTTTGAATTGGCTCAGGTGAAATGGAGACATTTACATCAGGATATACTGGCGTCTCAAGGAAGCCAAGGGCGAGATGGACAGGTAGGTTCGTCAACAAAAGCATTTGGAAGCTCACTTTATTTCATACACCAAAGTAAGGTCCACGTGAATGAAAGGGTAAGCATTTTTTTTTTTTAATTTTTTTTTTCAAACGTTTATTTATTTTTGGGACAGAGAGAGACAGAGCATGAACGGGGGAGGGGCAGAGAGAGAGGGAGACACAGAATCGGAAACAGGCTCCAGGCTCCGAGCCATCAGCCCAGAGCCTGACGCGGGGCTCGAACTCACGGACCGCGAGATCGTGACCTGGCTGAAGTCGGACGCTTAGCCGACTGCGCCACCCAGGCGCCCCAAGGGTAAGCATTTTTTAAAGTCTACCACAGACACTAAAATAAAACATAATTTAATATTAATGAAAACTTTAATGAAAAGAAGGGAATTACCGCTAAGCCCAGAAACTACAGGGGAACATCGGAAAGAAATGTGGACGAGGCTTGGTATGTATCAAGCATTTATTTTTACAAGTCTATTTTTAAGCACTTTGTCCACATTATCTCGTGCATCTTATGTCTTATGAAAACGGTATTGGAGGCGCCAGAGTGGCTCAGTCGGTTAAGCATCCGACTCTTGATGTCAGCTCACGGTTCGCGGGTTCGAGCCCCGCGTCGGGCTCTGTGCCGACGGCTCAGAGCCTGGGGCCTGCTTCGGATTCTGGGTCTCCCTCTCTCTCTGCCCCTCCCCCTGCTCACGCTCTGTCTCTCTCTGTCAAAAATAAATACACATTAAAAAAAAATTTTTAAGACTTTTTTTTTTTTTAAGTAGGCTTCGTACCCTGCGTGGAGCCCAACGCGAGGCTTGAACTCACGACCCTGAAATCAAGACCTGAGCCCCTTACTTAGCCGAGCCACCCAGGCTCCCCCCTCCCCCATCCCGCCCCAGGACTTTTAAAATAAGAACACCCACCCAGAGGAGCCAGGGCGACATGTATGTTCCTCATCCACCGACGGTGATATTGTAAAGTGGCACAGATATTTTGGAAAGTCATTTGGCAAGAGTCTGAAAAATTCCTGTAACCTTTGACCCCGTTTCTCGCTTTGGGGATTCAATCGTTAGGAAAAGGTACCGTGTGCCCCCGCTGTCTGCCACGGGTGACAATTTGAACCCACCAACAAAGCGGCCAACAGGAGGGAGATGGGCGGCCTCCGTCCACAGTGGTGGGTTTCCGTGGGTGAGGGGTGGGGGAGGTTCCTCCTGGTGGCCAAAGTTGATTCCAGGGAAGCAGAGGAGGTGGGGAGGCCATAGCTTGCCTAGGGCCCCTGCTGGGCCTCGGGCCTGGTCCCCGCAGCCCGGGTGCCCGCGGGGACCTTGTCCAGATGCTGCCCACCCTTCACCGCCCCCACTCTGCCTGGGCTTTGTCTTGGGGACCCTTGAAATCCCGAGTGCAGCGGCTCAAGGTCATCTCCCGTTCAGAACTCAGAAGCCGTTCAGATGTGTGGTGTTAGCACACCCTCAGTTGCTGACACGGTTACTAGGCAGTTTCCGAGGCGACCGCTAAAGCTGGCCTGGAATGCGTTCTGGCCTTTAGTGGTTAGCTGGAAATCAGCGGTCTGGGGGGTGGGGGCGGGGGGGGGGGGGAGTTCTGCAGGAGTCAGATGACCTCCCAATGTTTCCACCTTAGCGCCTGCCTCCCGGAGAGCCTCATGACCCCTCAGAGCAGCTCTGGCCAAGGACACTTGAAAAATGGCCCCAGCAAGGAAAAGGGACCAGAGAATGCGGCCAAGAAGGGGGCTCAGAGGAACGCCCCCCTCACATTACGGAAAACTGGGGATCCGGAATCAGTTCACGCTCCTTCCCATGACCCCCTGGGAGATGCTGCTATGGGGGGAGGGGAGGGCCTCCGTGGAGGAGCTCCAGGGGACAGCGGGGGGGACAGAGCACCCAAAGCGCCCCCACCAGCCTCTGCTAACCCGCTGGGCATCCAGCGTTTTCTGTGTTCACCTCTCCCCAGGTTTGGTCTCCCAGGAATACAGTAGCCAGACAGACCCCGCCCCCGCCCCCCCCCCCCCCCCCCCCGTGGTCACACAACTGTGCCCTTACCCAGGATGTGCTGGCCTCCAAGTGCCGAGGTAGTGTTGGGTCACTGTGTAAGAATCTCCCTGACATGGGGGTGCCTGGGTGGCTCAGTCGGTTAAGCGGCCGACCTCGGCTCAGGTCATGATCTCGCGGTCCGTGAGTTCGAGCCCCGCGTCAGGCTCTGTGCTGATAGCTCAGAGCCTGGAGCCTGTTTCAGATTCTGTGTCTCCCTCTCTCTGACCCTCCCCCGTTCATGCTCTGTCTCTCTCTGTCTCAAAAATAAATAAACATTAAAAAAAATTAAAAAAAAAAAAAAAAAGAATCTCCCTGACATGGATTTTGAACACGTGGACCACCGTGCCGCTCTGTCCCCACCTTGCTGCGACAGCCAGCGGGGGACAGGCCGCAGAGATCCTGGCTGCTTGACACCCCACTGCCCGCCCCCCCCCCCCCCACCACGATCCTTGCTGCGCGGATCTGGCTGCGATCCCAATGCAGATCCTCGGCCAGGCCCTTGGGGTGGGTGGGGTCACCTGACCAGTTGGTTGACCAGTGAGCCGTGGCTGGAGCTCCAGGCAGAGAGCTGATCGGGTTTCTCTCCTGACTCGGGATGAATCAGGGAATGCGGCCCTGGCCGAGAGTCCAGAGGGCCAGGAAGATGAGCTGGCGGAGGGAAGGCTGTAGAAAGGGCCGAGAGCCTTTGTAGGAAGCACCTGGGTCCCCACCAAGGCACGGTCAGGGGCGGGAGAAGAAATTTCCCTACAAGCCCCCTGGAGTGACTACTGTCCTGAATCTTCACGATGGGCCTTATTGCAAGGCTCCCAACCAGGGAGATCCCCAGCTAGAGACCCTGTCGCCCAGATGCACGCGTCTGATCCTCAGTGGGGCCCTCGGGCACACGGGACCGGGAGCATCCCCAGTGGGCGGGTCTGACTTATTTCCTCAGACACCAGAAGGAGGAAGCCGGTGTTTCCTGTTGTCTCACTCTTGTTCTCTCGCAGGCCCTTGAGGGCCCACCGGGCCTTCTCCAAGGCCGAAAGCCCACAGCCACCCTGACACCCTCGCTGCATGCCACAGCTGTGTCCGGAGGCTCTCTCTCACAAGCCCACCTGCGCTGCGCGCCGTGGCTGGACCGTTTCCACCCAGCTTCGCCCGGGGTCCCTGCTGCACCGGGATCACCAGAGGAGAGAGGCTATTTATTCATAAGACAGACCCCTGGGTCTCAGCCCAGACTCTGTGAATCAGAATCTCCAGACCTAGAGCCTCAACTCGGTGCTATTTTTAAAAAAAAAATTTTTTTTGTTTATTTATTTTTGAGAGAGAGAGAGAACTCAAGCAGGGGAGGGGTGGGGGGGGTACAGAGGATCCGAAGCGGGCTCTGTGCTGACAACAGAGAGCCCGATGGGGGGCTTGAACCCACAGACTGTGAGATCATGACCTGAGCTGAAGTCGGAGGCCTGACCCCTTCTGAGCCACCCAGGCGCCCCTCAACTCTGTGTTTTTAAAGCCCCCCCCTCCTCCCCGGGAATTCTGATGCACAGCCCAGGGTGGGGACCACTGAGCCAGGCTGACCCATCTATTCCAGAGGTGGAAGCAGGCCCCGGAAAGGTAAGGTGTCTTGCCAAGGCCACTCGGCGTTTAGTGGCCTGGTGGCTGGCTGCCTTCCTCCCCACATAAGGTGAATCCCCAGACAAGACCCCTCGTGTGGTCACGTGACGCAGATCCCTGTTGGTGACCATCAGGAACACGGGCGCCACTTGAAGTCCTTGATCCTTAACGGGGCAAACGCATTCTACCTCTCTTTGACTCCTGCGGCTGCCCTGAGGTTCCTCTTCACGTTTAAGGTTGCCCTTTTAATTGGGGGGTCGGGATCCAGGGGAAATAACGCGCGTTGGTCTCCAGCCTCGGCCGAAGAAATACCGCACGTGGTTCAACCCGGTTTAACACTGGCTGGGATTTAGGGCCGAGGTCTTGGGGGGCCCATAAATTACAAGCTTGCTTTCCTCCTCCGACCTCGGAACTAGTCGAGAGATGAAGAAGGAGGGATGAGGCGTACGGATGCCAAACTACCGTCTCTGTTACGGACAAAGCAGATATTGGAGAATGTGGCTTATCCCGGAAGCAAGGCGTTCCCAGCCACGGTCAGCCTCCGGACTGGGAGACTGGCAGATGGGTCTCCCCTAAGACTTGCAACGCGGACGAGCGGAGCTCGGCCTGCGCTGTCTCAGCGGGAGGCGTCACGGAAGGGTGGAGAGGGACCAGGGCGTCGCACCCATGCCACATGGAGGACCGGTCTTTGCCACACTTGGAAGGAAACATGAAGAGAGGGAATTAACACGGCGACCTCACAGAAGTCGAACCGTCGGTCCCTTCCTTGCTTCGATCCCCGCACGTTTCCCCAGGAGATCCGTGGGGTAGGCGGGTAGTGCCCTGGGATTAGATGTTCCTGGGTGCCCTGGGATCATTGCACACAGCGCCCAGGCCACTCACCTCCCCTCTGGGGCACTCCAGTGGGCCCCTGCCTTAGTCCGTTCCGGCTGCTATAACAGAATACCGTAGACAGAGTGGCTTACGGTATAACACAGGAGAAACTCACTTCTCACAGTTCTGGAAGCTGGAGTCCCAAATCAAGGTGCTAGCACATCTGGAGTCTGGTGCCAGCCCACTTCCGGGTTCATAGACCGTCCTCTTTTCCCCGTGTCCGCACCTGGCGGGAAGGGCGAGGGGCTCTCCAGGGTCTCTGTGATGAGGGCACTAACCCACCAGCCTCGTGACTCATCACCTCCCAAAGGCCCCACCTCCTAACACCATCACATGGGGTGAGGTTTCCACCTATGAATGGGGGGGGGGAACACTATATTCAGACCACAGTGGCTCCTCACTGGTGTCCCTGAGCCGGGTCCCAGGTGGACCCCCCTGGATGTCCCCCACACATCCAGAGCACACATCTGGCCATGCGACTCTGCTTCTAAAGCCCCCAGGGGGCTCCTTGGCAGTTATAAAATACAGCTCTGGCCATCAGTGTCCCCTGCCAGGGAAGAGTCGGGGCCTTCTGGGCAAGGGGACAGTATGAGGACCATGTGGATTCCGGTCGCCAGGACTGAAATTTCCTCAGTCTTGGGTTTTCCTGAAAATGTAACTCAACAAATTGTGGTAAAGTTCATCTAAGCTTAAGCGAAGAACCAAGTTCAGGTTCCTCAGCTCAGCATCAGCCCAGAAACGTGTGACATCCGCCAGCACAGGTGGCTGGGCCAGCACAGGCATAGCCAGCCTATTAGGACACTGTGGATCTTTCCGGTCCTTCGAACCCTCCGGGTCTCCAGGAGCAGCGTGGGCGTGGGGTCTCACCTGGTCCTCGTGTGCCGCCGCGGCTGGTCGGAATTTGATAACAAATCACTACAAATCTTGTCTCTGGACCAATACGGACCCCACAGACTTTAGGATGAAGAATCTCAATTTAAAGAATTCTGTGCTATCTTTCACCACAGACCCTTCCCCCGCCCCCGTGTCACAGCTGAGACACCCACAGTGGCAGAACTTCATTGCATTTTTCCCCAATTGATTGGATTGGGGCGGCGGCGGGGGTGGGGGGGCGGACCGCAGGAGGGGACGCCTGTTGAATGTCTCACCTTCCCAAGGGCCGTCCGACGCCGTGTCCAGACTCTTGCGCCTGCCTCAGCGAGCACTCAGCTCAGCTCTCTCCTGAGCAACCTCGGATGATGATTCACTGCCCTCCCGCCTCTCCTGGCCCCTTGCGGTGGGGCGTCCAGGGGTCACCGCTGTCCCCTGTCCAGTGTCCTCTGGATGGGTAAAGTAAACCGCTTTGTGATGACAGATGGTTCTGGAGTGGAAAATAAAAGCAAGAAAAGAATGATGACACTAGTTATTCTAACTTTCTGTTTTTTCCTTTGGGGGACATGTCGTACATAAACCAGAAGGAAGCAAGATTTTGCCATGAATATATCTTCCCAGAATACTCCCACAGTGGCTCTGTTGAGTGGTCGAGGCCTGATCTGGCTGGACTTGTATATACACAGTCAAGGATGAGAAAGAGGGTCCTGAGATGGGGGCCCCTACGTTCTCCTTGCTGGCTTTCTGCCTCCTTACTGGAACCAATGGCTGGGACTTTGCCCACCACTGTGTCCTCGACGCCTAAAACCGTGCCTGTAGTTGAGCGAATTGACCATAACGTGGCTCAGGGACCAGTAATAAGTCCAATACCTGACTTCCACGTTCTTTACGGTTTTTGAAGGACGTTCCCATCAAACCCGCATCCAGCCCTAGAGACACTGGGGTGCCATCTGCCCCGGCCAGCTGTGTCTGTTGCCATGGACACCGCCCCCCCCCCCCCCCCGCCTCCCCAGGAGGCTCTCAGGAGACCCGTCCACTCCCCAGATTAGGCCTGTGTAGTTTGCAGGGCCTGACGCCAAGTGAACATGTGAGGTCTCTTGTTCAAAATGTATCGGGGACTTCAAGGCAGCGAGAGCAGAGCGTGAACAGGCAGGTCACCCTGCCCTCCTCTCGGGGACTCTGGGCCTGTGCTCTGTGTGCTGCCCCCACCAACCTCCTGGAGCCAGTGACGGGGAAGCTGCTCCAGCAGTCAGACCCGGTTCTCTGCCCACTCTTGCTCGGGGGTAGGTCACTCCTGACTCAGCAGTGAGATTTCGGGGACACGTCTCTGGGGAGTCGTGGGGGTAGCACCTGCTGGGCCAGGTGGGCCTCATGACTGTCCAGTGCCAGGTACTGGGTGCTGGGTGCTGGTGAAGGGCAGCAGCAGGGGAGCCGAGGGCCCGCCTTCCCTCCTTCCAACACATGATCCCCAGGACCTTCTGATTTTTAAAAGGAACCAGTGTAATCCACGTTTTAATAGAAAACTTCTTGTTTTGAAAGCACTGTATGGGCTGGCTCCTTCGACGAACCATGGTTGACAACAAGCAGGCCGTCAGACCCAGCTTTATTTACCTCTGAAGGGACAGCCGCGGCTGCCACAGGGCACGCCTTTCCTCTCGGCTAACACGTGTTAATTAGTAGCTATGTTGTTCTGGTTAAAATAGTCAAAGCCTGAGGTACTGGGTGAGATAACTAGGTGGACTTTTTGTGTTGCTGGTCCTGGTGGGCGTTCCTAGAGGGGCAGCTCTGTCCCCCCCCCGCCCCCGGCCCCCAGGATCTGTCAGTCTTGGGACGGAGGCGGGAATCCGCGGAGGGTCCCGGAATCTGGCGCACGAGGAGAGGTGTGGACGAGGCCCGGCCTATGGGCGTGGTCCAGGCTGTGGGCGTGGTCCAGCCTACCAGGGAGTGCAGCCTGCAGGAGAGGCCCTGCGTGTGGGCGTGGTCCAGCCTGTGGGTGTGGCCCAGTCTACCGGGGAGAGCAGCCTGTGGGCGTGGTCCAGCCTGTGGGCGTGGCCTAGCCTGCCCGGGATTCCCGCCCCGCGCTCCGCTGCTGGTGTGCGCCCCTGGTCGCTCAGGGTCCCACTGACTCGCCTCGCCGGGTGCCGCCTTCTGCACCTCTTCCTGAGCTTCCACTTGGCCCCACCACGCCCCCAACTGGACTCACTTGCTCACTGACCTGGGGTCAGTGCCATCCCGGAGGTGGGGGGTGATGGGGCCAGTACCTTCATGCCCCCCACGCCACAGCCCCACAAGCAGGGGGCAGGAATCCCAGGCCCCACTCCCATCCTCCGCTGCACGCGGCTTTCACTACCTTGGTTTACCTTCCAGGTTGCTACTAAGTTTACTTTTTTAAAATTTTATTTGAGAGAGAGGGAGTGTGAGCGGGGGAGAGGGGCAGAAGGAGAGGGAGAGAGATGTTGAGGGTGGAGCCTGACCCCGGGGCTTGATCCCACCACCCTGGGGGGGTCATGACCTGGGACAAAATCAAGAGTGGGAGGCTCAACCCACTGAGCCAGGCAGGAGTCCTACCCCCAAGTTTACTTTTAAACAAGATTTCTGTTCAATCAGCATAGTATCCCACACTTCTTAGAGAACCCTGTTCCTACTCCCGCCCCCAAGAAAACCAGGAAGGGGTCTGTTAAAGGACAGCTTCAGAGCGCGGGCTCTAACTTGGGGGTCTCCGCAGGGCTGCGCCCAGGACACACACACCCAGGACAAGCAGGGCCCTGAGAGCGAGACAGAGGCACCCTGTGACCGCCACTCAGACGGGGACCACGGACAGCAGCGACAGGCTCGAGAAGCAGAAAACTTCAAAGAGTCCACGATGTCTCAGGTAATGACAGTGCTTTGGGATTCCTTCACTTCTTTCAGTGGCCCCCAAAGGAACAGAGATCTTTTACAAAGGTTTTATTCGATCGCCTGTCTTGTTACAAGGCTGCGTTGGAAGTAATTTTACCCACTTGTCACGACTCAGTTATCACTTTGAGCACTGGCCACGTTCTGTGATGTACGGGGATGTCCTCGGGCACCGCGACGCCGTGGAAAGCCATCCACAGCTACCCAGCGGGTCCCAATCGGCTGCGTGTTTTCAAGTCTGGCACCTACTTTTCTTACCTCTTCCCTGATGGTAAAGAACATGTAGAATGAACATTCTTCTCTCCCAGGTTTTAGCCTGTAGCGGGTGTCGAACAAGATCATGAAGGCCGGCAGAACTGTTTGTAAAGTAGGTGTCGTTGGGACTGGAGTGAGAATCGAAGGGGCTTTGCTGTGAGAGAAGTTCAGGATATTTGCAGGAATTCGTGTGCCATTGAAGCTGCCCTTCCGTCCTTTTCTTGCTGGTACAATCATTCCACAAACATCTCTGGAGCACCTACCGACTGCCAGCCCTCTTGCCTGCAACGTGGCTGCAGCCTCGAACTCGAGAGCACGTTCCCTGCCCGCCCACCCCCAGCTTGCTTACTAGTGGCGTCTGTGGTCTGAAAGGTGACATTGTTGAGCAACGACGTTCCAGGTGGACAAAACGTGGCTGTGCGCCTCTGCACGTGGCTCAGGGCCATGCATTTAGTTCACAGCTGTGTTAGGACACACGTACTGCTTGGACACCCGTGCTCCCAAATACCTCTGAACCCACCCCAAGTTCCTCCTGCCTCGGGTGTCAACGACACCCGTGGAGAGCAGAGGCGCCCAGCCTTTTGCGGAAAAGAGAACCCGGACTTTAAATGCCCCTGGTGGCCAAGTGTTGGGCAGGTAATTATGAGAGGAGATTCGAAAAGAAACTTTCATATTTCCCAGAGTATTCTCTCTCCCTGCTTCCTTCCTTGTACCCATGAAACAAAATTTACTGAGCACTTACTATATGCCAGGCCCTTGGCTAAGCGTTAGGGATATGAAGTCCTGGAGGACCTGATTGTACAGCGATAAGTTACTCGAGTATCGTAACCTGGCACGATGAATACCAGGATGGGGATACAGGGACAGCTGGGGACACAGAGGACATGGATTAAATCTAGGATGGCAAGGGCTGGGGGAGGAGACAGAGCGTCAAGGAAGACTTCCTGGAGGAGGAGGCAGTGGGACCCAATTTCGAAAGGTGAGTGAAAATGGGTCTGCCTCTCACCTTTGACATCTAACCACTGAAACGGGTCCCTTAGGTCGGAGGTCCTACCCAAGAAAGATGGGCAAGAATAGAGCCAGCTAGAGACACAGAGGACAGAAAGGGTCATGAGGCCCTTTAAAGACCGCCCCCCCCCACCATGTTATGTCCCTCCTCACTGGGTACCCCTGAGGCCTATTTTAAGACCATTCTGAGCCGGGTCGTTTCCAGGACTGCTAGCCTTGGAGAGGGGCTTTTGGGCCAGGGGACACTGGGTTTATCTTTTTGTGACCTCGATGCCCCTACAAGTGGGTCGGGCCCGGTGGGTAATCAGATGGCACTTTTTGCGCACCGAGCACGTATTGTACACCCACTGTATGCCGAGCCCTCCCCGGGGCAGTGGGATCCGTGTATGAACCCGCAAAGCCTCGGCCCCGAGAAGCTGACAACTTATTATGGGCACTTTGGAGGACGGTCCCCAGTAAAACAAAGTCCCCCAAACGTGCTTCCGCTCATCGGAGCGCATTTAGGATTTCTTTAAAAAAAAAAAAAAAAAAAAGGCTACTGACTCTCTTTTTCTTTCCTTTGCAAAGATTTCTTCTCGAGAACTGCAGTAAAGTGTCTCCGCTCACTTGCTCAAGTATGCAGCGTCTTCGTGCACTGTTTTCTTCCTGTGTTGCTTTTGTTGAGAAAGACGAGAGGCTCACCCCTGTCCTTTCTCCTAATGACGCAGCAGAGGATATTTTCAACCTGACACCCCCTCCGCCCCCCCCTTCCCCGCTTCCTCTCCCCACCTCTTCCCAAACCAATTTGGCGCTTTTCCATTTTCCACCTTCAGGATCAAAGGCAGTCTGGGTGATGGGCAAACCGGGTCGTGCCTGGGACTCCCCTCTGCCCCGGGTCGCTGTCACATTCTTCCAGCGGTTGTGTCTGGGCGTGGTGGGGCAGAATCAAGCAGATCCGAATTTGAACCCGGCTCCCTGTGCCTACGGCTCATCCTGACCCTGTTTGCTCCTCCGTCCGGTTGAGCTGAACCACCGAGCCCTGGGTTGACTTTTTTAGGGTCGGAAGAGACACTGGCAGATGTTCAGCACGGGAACGGGGGCTGCCGTGAAGATCTGCTGGACAGAAAGGGACACAGGGAATCCGCCCAGCCTCGAGACGATCGGCCATCAATGCAGTCCTTCATCCACCTGCACGGTCCTGGTCCCCCTGGGCCACGGCTGTCCCTTCTTCCCACCGCATCCATCCTCCTCAGGGAGGCCAAGGTCACGACTGTATGCTGTGTGTGTTGGGGACTTCAGGACTGCCCTAATTTCTTTTCAAATATTCTCTGCACACGTCCTCCTCAAAAGGGCCAACAAATCCGACGTGACGGCCTCTCAGGGCCGGACACTGCCCCGCATGCTGGGACGGGCACAGTGCCACCTGCTCCGGCATAAGTCCACATTTCGTTCCTGAAGCACGGTGGGTAAAGCTGGGACGTCTCCGGGGTCCACATGGCTCGTCGCTGGTGAGAAACCATGCTTTGCTCGGGGCCGTGGGGTCGGTCTATGCGCACCGCAGGGGCCTGGGTTGCCCTTGGCCGACCACCTGCCTCGTACATGGCCGCTCACAGGCCGTTTTCTGTGTACGGTTTTGATCGATTCCCATAATAATCCTGCAAGGTGGGCCCTTGCTTCGACTTTTCCAGATTGTGAGGGGTAGAGACAAATGCTGTTTGCCCCCGGCCAGGGAGGCCAGAGATAAAGAAACCCAGGGTCTGCGGTGTTGGACGTCGGGGCCTTGAGGGGAATAGGGGTGGTGTTCAGGATCACCCAGTGGCGGGTGTGCACGTGCTCAGTCCCTCCTGGGGTGACTCTGCTGTGCCTGTGGCTGTATCTCTTGCCCCTCCAGGCCCCATCCCCTGCACACACCTCTCTCTGCGCCCCGCCCCCCCAACCTCAATGCGGAGGCCAGCCCTGGAGGCCCCTCCCACCCATCTCTGGTGCAGGGACCTCGGCCCTTCTGCGGGGCCACCCTGACTGCAGGGGCTGCCTTGCAGGGACAAGGCTCCCAGGCCCGGTGTGGGGAGGGGGGGGAGGGTGTCACATGCAGACCTGGGCCACCAGAGCTCAGGAAGGGCCAGGGGCTGTCGGTGTTGGTCGTGGCCGGCTGCTACTCTGCACCGTAAGCTGGTCAGCTGCCAGCCTCTTTCAGAGATGAGAAAAGAGCCCTGGGAAGAGCCATCAGAGTGCAGGCAGCTGGTGTCCCCAAACCTGTCACACCTCTTCTTCCTGCCTCTGTTCGCCCACGCACAATCGGAAGGAAAGGGGCTTCTCCTGACTTCTGCCTGCTCTCAGCCCCCGTCCTGATGACCTGAGTGCACCCCTCAAAAGATTCATCAACCCCCAAAACCGCCCCCCCCAGCTCTGCTTCCCCGCAGTTGGCCAAGACCCGAAGATCCCCCTGCCAGAGTCCCTAAGGAATTGAGACAGTGAGGGTCCTGGTGTCCAGAGCCCCCGGGGCACCCGCCATTAGCACGGTGGCCAGATGACTCTTGGGATGGTTTGACCTAAAGCCAGGCCGCTGGCACCGAGGCGGAGCTAAGAAAAGGGGGGGTCGGCAGGCAGGGTGGCCCCGTGCGGCTGCAGGGCAAAGAGGGCGACATGCGCGCAAGCCTCCACTTTAACCTTCCACCTTGGCCCCTCCCCACCCCGATCTGCAACTGATCAGGTTTTGAGCCCCAAACTGCAGCATGGGGGTCAGGCATGTCCTATGTAGACAGTGACACAAACGATTCGAAATCAGGGCTGCCCTGGAAAATCCAGTACCGCTTGTGGTGTTCAGCTTGGGGGTGTGCGGTTGGGTCAAACTTCATTTGCGAGCTTCAGTTAACCACAGGTGGCTGGGGCCCAGGAAGGAGGTGGCTCTTAAAAAAAAAAAAAAAAAAAAAAGCCGCCCTTGTGAGAGGCACTCTCCGCAGAGCAGCAGGCCCCAACTGCTTCTCAGGTCTCCTGAAGATCAAGGAAGGAAGGTCCCGCCAGGTGCATCGAGTGCCCGGCTGTCCCATTTTGCGGATGAGGCAATGCGGGCCTTCGGAAAGGAAGGACTCTTTCCAAGATCATACAGCAAATTAGGAGGCTAACCACGGTTAGCCCACGCGTTCCTGTGACCCAAGACTCAATCTGTCAATCCGATCGAGCCCCCACAAGGTGGTGTACCCAGTGCCCAGCGCGGCGCCGGCTCCGTGCCAGTTAACAAACAAAAAGCTTAAAACGCCTGCTCAAGGGGCATGTGGGCTCGGGGTGCCTGAGGGGCTCAGTCGGTTGGGCGTCCGACTTCAGCCCAGGTCACGATCTCGCAGTTTGTGCGTTCGAGCCCCCGCGTGGGGTTCACTACCGTCAGACTGCCCGTGCACAGCCCGCTTTGGATCCTCCGTCTCCCTCTCTGTGCCCCTCCCCTGCTTGTGTGCTCCCCAAAATAAATAAATATTAAGAAAAAAAAAAAAGAGGTATGTGGTCTGCCTGTAGAGATAACACAGGAAAGCAGACTGGGGACCGAACCGTCACCTGAGCTCTGCTGTGCAAGCTGTGTGCCCTGGGAGGGGTCAGAAGAGCCACCTCTTAAAGCTGGTGTCATGTGGGTGACATGTGGGTGAGTGGAGAGACCCTGGGAGGTGAGCGTCCCCAGGACCAGGCAAGCTGGACAGAGTTCCCTAACGTTGAGACAGCTGGAAATGGGGACAGTCTGTTGGGGAGCTCCTGGGTACCAAAGGCAGGCCGTGGGGGCGGGGCAGTGGGAGGTGCTCAGGCCTTGGGGGCGGGGCAATGGGAGGTGCTGGGGCCATGGGGGCGGGGAAGTAGGCGGTGCTCTGGCCATGGGGCGGGACAGTGGGAGGTGCTCCGGCCGTGGGGGCGGTGCTCTGGCTGCAGGGACGGGGCAGTGGGCGCTGCTCATGCCGTGGGGGCGTGGCATTGGGCGGTGCTCCGGCAGGGCCTGGGCAGGGCGAGGCCGGGAGGAGGGCCTGTCACCGCCCACGGGCCTGCAGGAACTGGCTGAGGAGGAGCTAGCTGACCACGGGGTTCCCTCACCCCCACCCGGCTGTCATGCACCCGGGCAGGGCCACTTACAGGGCCCTTGATGAAGGTCTGTGACCCCCAGCCCAGCCCCAACCCCGCCAGGAGGGTGAGGGTGTGTCTACCTCTGTCCTGTGTCCCCAGCTCTTGGAGGCCTCTCCGCGAATGATGACTGAACGAATGAGTGAGCGAATGAACAACTCATAGACGAAAGGATGGCCGGTCAGCACACCCGGCACTTGGAGAGAGCGGTTTTCTGTTTGCTTCCAGTTTTCCAATCCCCACTTTCTTGGGAGAAACGATACACTTTTCTCCTCTGATTCCAAAGATCAGCTTAGCACTACTCTAAAAAAAGACCCATGTTCCTCTAGGCTTTTTTTTCCCCCTTCTTTCTTTCCTTCTTTCTTTTCTTTTCTTTCTTTCTTTCTTTCTTTCTTTCTTTCTTTCTTTCTTTCTTTCCTTCTTTCTTTCCTTTCTCTCTCTCTCTCTCTCTCTCTCTCTCTCTCTCTCTCTCTTTCTCTCTTTCAGTTTCTGACCATGGAAATAAACATGGTCATTACAGGAATTTTAATTATTATTACCATTATCATTAGAGAGAGAGAGCAGGGGAGGGGCAGAAAGAGAAAGATAATCCCAAGCAGGCTCCGTGCTGTCAGCACAGAGCCCAGCAAGGGCTTGATCTCATGACCCTTGGATCATGATCTGAACTGAAGTCAGTCGATTCAACCCACTGAGCCACTGAGATGCCCCCACAGGAGTTTTAAAAAGTAGGAAAAGAAGGGGCACCTGGGTGGCTCAATCTGTTAGGCATCTGACTTCGGCTCAGGTCACGGTCTCACAGTTCGCGGGTTCGAGCCCCACGTGGGGCTCTGTGCCGACAGCCCAGAGCCCGGAGCCTGCTTCGGATTCTGTGCTTCCCTCTCTCTCTGCCTCCCTCCCCAGCTTGTGCTCTCTCTTGCTCTCAAAAATAAAAATAAACATTAAAAGAAAAGTAGGCAAAGAAGCCTAAAGAAGCTGGGGAAAAAAAATAAGTAACTCAAGACCTCATCGTGAAAAGGGTTCAACACAGCTCGTTGGCATATTTTCTTCAGGGCTCTGGTGTCTCCGAGAGCAGATTTCAAGGGCCTTGTTCTCAGGCCCGTGTCCCTGCTGTCTGACTTACAGGCCTCTCTCAGACTCACCGAGGACCCATTCCTCTATCCTCGCTCGTCCCCTCCCCTTGTCCGAGGGCTTTCCGGAGGCCTTCCAGAGCTCTGGGTGGGCTTTTCGTGTCGCTCAAGAGCGGGCACGATGGCACATCGTTGGGCCGGAGCTTGTCACCCGCAGCCTGGCGGCCAAGAGGTCCTGGTCGGCCCGGGGTACAGGGGTCTGGGGCTCTGTTCGCCTCTTGCCCTAGTATCCTTTCCCAGCTTGGCCGAGGCCCTTCCGGACCGGGCCTTGACGCATCTAAACCGCTGAATCAGCCACCGGTGTATCGCCAAAGCGAGATAGGAGGTTTCTTCAAAACCACTCGCCTCAAGTTTCTATAATTTCCGGGTCCTCGGAGGCTGCTGGTTCCTTCTGAGTCTCCCCTGGGAATAGTTCAGGCACTTTGGAACTTCTAAAAAGATGCGTAGGCAGGCACGGAAAGGGGTTTTGTCTGCGGGCCCAACGTTCACAACCTGACTTTTTTTTTTTCCTTTTTTTAATGTTTTTATCTATTTTTGAGAGTGTGCAAGGGGAGGGGAGGGGCAGAGAGAGAGGGGGACAGAGGATCTGAGGGGGGCTCTGCGCTGACCGCAGGGAGCCCGACACGGGGCTCAAACTCACAAACCTCGAGATCGTGACCTGAGCCTAAGTTGGACCCTCAGCCGACTGAGCCGCCCAGGCGCCCCACAACTCGACTACTTTGTGGGAATTTTAGGCCGCGTCCACGCTCAGTGGGAAAAAGTGATGTATTGATTAGCTCTGTCTGCCCTGAGAGTTAGAGTCGGAGTCCAGCGGTAGAGGCTAACGTGACTGATATTACCGGAATTCCCAGGAGGGAGAAAGAAAATGGGCTGGAAGGTCCTGAAGGAAGCGGGACAACGGCTGGGCGGGGAGGACACCAGGGCAGGCTCCAGACTGTGGAAACAACCTGAGGAAGTCACCACCATGGCATGCTCGGGGGGATGTGGAGAAAGCAGCCCGGACGCAGTAAGTATAGAACTTTCCAGCAGGTGTGGTCAGAACGTAGTGAGTCAGTTCAATCGCATCTAGATCAGAGTAAACGTACATTTAAGAACCAGTGAAATGCTTAAAAACACAGAGATGGGGGGAAAAGACCCAAAGAATGAAGTAAGACAAACTTACTCTTAATTGTTACCATTTTGTCCTATTTGACTCCAGCCTCTTTTTATCTTTATTTTTCTAATGTTTATTTATTTATTTTGAGAGAGAGAGAGAATCCCAAGCAGGCTCTGAGATGTCAAAACAGAGCTGCACGCGTGGCTTGATCTCACGACCCCTGAGATCATGACCCTAGCTGAAATCAAGAGTTTGGCGCTTAACTGAGAGCCACCCCGGTGGCCCTCCAGCCTCTTTTTATTTTTAATTTTTTTTTCAACATTTATTTATTTTTGGGACAGAGAGAGACAGAGCATGAACGGGGGAGGGGCAGAGAGAGAGGGAGACACAGAATCGGAAGCAGGCTCCAGGCTCCGAGCCGTCAGCCCAGAGCCCGACGCGGGGCTCGAACTCACGGACCGCGAGATCGTGACCTGGCTGAAGTCGGATGCTTAACCGACTGCGCCACCCAGGCGCCCCCAGCCTCTTTTTATTTTTAAAGACAAAATATTACACACAAAACTTCAGTTCCTCAAACTATCGCCCATTTGAACCCCCAGAAGCGACAACCACCATCAGAAATGTGAAGACCGGGGCGCCTGGATGGCTCAGTCGGTTGAGCGTCAGACTTTGGCTCAGGACATGATCTCACGGTTCATGGGTTTGAGCCCCGCGTCGGGCTCTGTGCTGACAGCTCAGAGCCCGGAGCCTGCTTCGGATTCTGTGTCTCCCCCTCTCTCTCTGCCCCTCCCCTGCTTGTGTTCTGTCTCTTTCTCTCAATAATAAATACATGTTTAAAAAAAAAATGAAAAAGGAAAAGAAATGTGAAGACCATTCTAGGTATTTTTACACACAACCTACACACAGAGACATTTCTCGATTCCTTTTAATCCCTTTGGTTCCGAGAACTAATAGCGATTCTCCGCTTCTATCAGCTCAGACCCAAGTCCCCCCACCCCTGGCCAAGCTCTTCCCCTGTGTGATTTTCTCCAGAGCCTCTCAGGGTCCTCCTGGTCTCCCATCGACCCTCTGCCCGCGCCCCCCCGCCCCGCCCCCAAACACACTGCCTCTCCCTTTCAGAACACACCTCGTGCTGGTCTTTCTTCCCTCCTCCAAGCCCATGCTACGTGATTTTCCCCCTATTTTGAACCCCCTAATGCTGATCCGTAAAACCTGGCCCACGCGACTCCCCACTCTGGGAGGACGAACGCTTCCAGGAGGCAGGTGTTGGCACGATGAGTTAGGGCATGACTAAGAGGAGGACCCAGACCTTCTCTGTGTGCGTCCCACTCTACGACACAATACGAGGCTCAACCTGGGGCCTTGGAGATTGGCGACGGAGCGAATGAAGCCATTCCATAGTTTTCTGCACTGGGCGTCGGGGGCGGACCACCGGCTCCCTTCTTCTCTGTTGTGGAAGACATCCTCGACTCGGGGGGAGCTACAGACCTCAGAGTTTGTCCCTGGGACCGTATATCAGTAATTGGATAAATCTGTAATCTTTCATATTTTATTTTATTCATTTAAAAACATTATTCCGGGGGCGCCCGGGTGGCTCAGAGGGTTAAGCGTCCGTCCGACTTCAGCTCAGGTCATGATCTCACTGCTCGTGAGTCTGAGCCCGCATCAGGCTCTGTGCTGACAGCTCAGATGTGTTTCAGATTCTGTCTCCCTTTCTCGGCCCCTCCCCCCCGTCTCAAAAATAAACAAACATTAAAAAAATTGTAAAAAAAAAGAAAAAAGAACTGGTGTTTGCCAAGAACCCTCAAAAGGAGGGAATCTATCTTTCTCTTTCCTTCTTTCCGCTTCCGGGATTGCAGATGTGATGGCTGGAGCTCCGGCAGCCATGTTGGGCCTTGAGAACGGGAGGCACAGATGGCTGCACAGCAAGATGGGAGGCCTGGCTCCCTGACAGTGACAGCGGGGAGGGCTGCACCAGCCCCACGCTGACTACCTCCAGCCTTCACAACGTGAGAAGGGAGCAAGCTTCTGGATTTACAGAAGCTGCTTTGACTCTAGGCTTCTGGTACTCGCCGCCAGGCCTCCGCCAAACTAACGAAGCAAGGCTTTCTGACGATACATCGACCACGGCGTTGTTTATCTGAGGCATTTTCAGAAGTCACTCTCGTTCCAGAGGCAGAATCATTTCAGGCCCCAGCGATGACTCTTTCGGCCCCTAATCTTACATCGGGTATTTGAACAAGATGGCAACCGTGGAAACACACTGTATTCAGAGTTTCTGCTTTTGACACAGCATACTAAATTGATTGCCTCTGAAACTAATTTTGCAGACTTCTTTGGTCTCCCTCCGAGAGCGTTTACGAGCAGCCTGGCTTTGTGCTCACCGACTCCTAATTTATGACAGTCCCAGTTGCATCCTCAGAACCTTTAACACCGAACCATGAAGACTCTTCTGGTTCATCCGTTGTATTCTTGATGGAGTCAGAATATATGCACCACATCACAACTCTCCACAACTCTCGCGCTTTTTTTTTTTTTTTTTTTTTTAGGATGCTGGGGTTACTGAACGGTAAGAATAGTTGAGCGTGTCCTCAGGAAAGGCGACGATGTCATTGGGGCGATAGACAGGAAAAGGTGGGCAGCATGCGACAGGTGCCACGAGAACCGTGCCATCGGCAAGGGATCAGGTGACTCCGAGGAGGGAGCAAGGACAGTCCTCAGAAGGAGGGCACCATTCTGATAAAAGAGAAAAAAGGAGATAACAAGGACCGGAGAGATGAAGGAAATGGGTAGACCAGTTGGCTGGAACAAAGTCTAGTGCCAACGCCTTGTCCTCCGGGTAGAATCCGCTTACTTTCCATGGAGCTGTGTTTCCACGTAGCTCTGTGAAGCCCTCTAATATCAAGGGAGGGTGATTGTCGCCGTGAGCCTTCTCGGGGAAGGGACATCCTCAATTTTCTAAGCACCACACCTACACGGGCTTCTAAAGTTCTCATGAATGAGTATACTTTCTTACCAGTGTATGTACTACATCTTTTGTTGTAAATTTTTTTAGTGTTTGTTTATTTTTGAGAGAGAGAGCACACGCGCGTGCGCGAGCAAGTCGGGGAGGGGCAGAGAGAGAAGGAGACACAGAATCCGAAGCAGGCTCCAGGTTCCGAGCTGATAGCACAGAACCCGACGCGAGGCTCAAACTCTCGAGCCGTGAGATCATGACCTGAACTGAAGTCGGGCGCTTAACCGACTGAGCCACCCGGGCACCATTACATCTTTCAATGGACCATCCCCACCTAATGTTTTCTTTAAAATTACATAAACAAATCATGTTTATTGTAGGCTCATTTTAAAATACCTAGGTAGGGGTGCCTGGGGGGCTCAGTTAAGCATCCAACTCGACTTCGGCTCAGGGCATGATCCCATCCTAAGATCGAGCCCTGCTCTGGGCTCAGCCCTGGAGTCTACTTAAGATTCTCTCTCTCTCTCTCTCTCTCTCTCTCTCTCTCCCTCTGCCCCTCCCCGTCTCACACTTCTCTCTCAAAAAATAAAAATACATAAATAAATAAAATAAAATACCTAGGTAAACATTAAAAAAAAGGAAATTCCCATTCCTTACCCCCCCCCCCCCCCATCCAAAGATCAGACATAACCACTGCTAACATTTCAGTGTATATTCTCACACGGTCACACACACAGGCTTCGCTTTCTTGATCTGGCCCAGAAACTTGGGTCTAATTTCTCTCGAACGGCTGTCCCAGTATTTGTAGGAGGTAAGGAATAAATATAAATTTCAGAATATCTGATTGAAGCTGCCCTGAGCAGAGACCCAGAAGCTGAGTCAGAAGCCACTTGATGAAGTTAGCCAGACCCTGGTACAGGCTTCGGTTGCATGAAAGAATGGTACCCACAAGATTATTTTGTGGGTTCCTGGTGCCTGAAGGGTTCTGAGTGGAGAGAACCAAAGACACATCCTCCAAGAGCTTAAAGAATAACTCATTCCGGGTGCCTGGGTGGCTCAGTCGGTTAAGCGTCCAACTTCGGCTCAGGTCACGGTCTCACGGTTCATGAGTTCAAGTCCCACGTCGGGCTCTGTGCTGACAGCTCGGAGCCTGGAGCCTGTTTCGGATTCTGTGTCTCCCTCTTTCTCTGCTCCTCCCTTCCTCAAAATAAATACACATTAAAAAAAATAATAACTCATCCCAAGGTTCATAGGCAGCCATTACTGAAGTTTCATCGTGAAACATTACCAATTTGATTCATTAGCTCTCTTCATTAAAAAAAATTATTAAGGTGAAATTCACGCAGTGTAAAATTAGCCATTTGAAGGTGACCGATTCAGTGGTGTTTAGTGCATTCATGATGCTGTGCAACCACCACTCCTCTCTCTCGGTCCAGAATATTTCCATCACACCAAGGTGAATCTCCAAACCCATTAAGCAGCTTTTCTGCATTTCTTCTCCCCCACCCCAGCCCCTGGCAATCACCAATCTCTGTAATGCGTGTTTGGATTTATCTCTTCTGAATATTTTACGTAAATGGAATTAAACAACATGTGACCTTTTGTGTTTGGCTTCCTCCACTTACCATAATGAGTTCGAGTTTCACCCACATGGTCATGTGTATTAGTAACTCGTCGTATGGCTGAAAAATATTCCATCCTGTGTATGTAACACAATTTGTTTATCCAGTCATCTGTTGTTGATGGACCTTTGGGCTGGGCCCTTTGCTTTTAGCAAGGTCCCTATATTAAAAAAAAATGTATTTTAAAGTTTATTTTTGAGGGGGGGCAGAGAGAGAGGGAGACCAAGAATCCGAAGCAGGCTCCAGGCTCCGAGCTGTCAGCACAGAGCCCGATGCGGGGCTCGAACCCACAAACCACAAGATCATGACCTTTGCCGAAGTCGGACGCTTAACCGACTGAGCCACCCAGACGCCCCTAGCAAGGTCCCTATGAAAGGAAATATTTGACCATCTGGAAATTTACAGGCGGGTCTCACAGATAGGGGCAGAGGGTTCATTTGGGGTCACCGCATCAGCCCATGTCACCCTCGGTTTGAGAGCACACTCCGCCCCCACGCCTTGCCCCGGGGACCATACATGGCGGGATTTGGAAAACCTCGCAATGACACTCCCCCTTGGCCCGTCAACTTTACAGCAACTACGTGCTACAATCAGGATGGAAAAGCTTATCCCCGTTTTGTAGATGAGGAACCTGGACGCCAGAGACTTAAAAGTCAGGTGGTCCGGCTGGCAAGCAGTAAGAGTCGGGGCGCGAGCCGGGCCTTCGGCCCAAATCTGGCCCCCACCTCCTTTAAACACTTACCAGGGACAACAGCCACAGGGCAGGGCAAGGGCCGGGGAGGAGGGAGATTTGTGTGTCAGGAATAAATCTGGTGACGAATAGATGGAAACGAACAATGACAAGTCTGTGAGAGCTGGAATGAGACCGGTCCCCAAGGACCGAGAATACTTTTCTTGACCCAAGCACGCCACCCTCGTCGTCCGTGTACTGCCCACACAGCAAAGCATCTGACCGGGAATCCACAGCGCATGTCTGCGGGCCCCCTTCCTGAAGGCCCGGGCGGGTTCCTGGACATGGTGGGCGTAGGGAGGGCGGAGAATGTTGGGAATAGGAGGCTGGCCGCCCGCTGCCTGTCACAGAAAGGTGCTTAGGCCACGTTTGTGGGATGAAGGAATGAATGAATGGGACGCGGTTCAGACGCTTTTGAATCCTTTGCAACCTTCCCTGCCAAGCAGCTCATTCTTTCTGCGCTGAAAACAAAAGTGAAAATCTCTACCAAACAGCGGCTTTCCACGGCTCCCAGCCTGTGCCTCGCACCCTCCTCTGGGGGGGGGGGGGCAGGGTCTCTGCGCATTAGCGGGGTGGTGACCAGACCTTTGCTATAGCAAAGGGACCCCAAGATGTCGGTGGCTTGAGAACACAGGTGTTTAAATCCTTCTCCTGGGGGCGCCTGGGGGGCTCAGTCAGTTGAAACATCCGACTTCGGCTCAGGTCATGGTCTCGGGGTTCATGAGTTCGAGCCCCGCGTCGGGCTCTGTGCTGACGGCTCAGAGCCCGGGGCCTGCTTCGGATTCTGTGTCCCTTTCTGTGCCCCTCTCCCACTTGTGTTCTGTCTCTCTCAAAAATAAATAAAAACATTAAAAAAGTCTCCGACAATACAGGGATTTACATAAACTTCCAGCCTGACCTCAGGGAGGTTGCTAGTGCTTCCCCGAACACACACATACATACACACACGCACACCACCCAGCCCCCTCCTGGTGGGGAGGAGGGGGAGGCTGACCCAGCCCTGACCACACGGCGCAAGCCGGCCCGAGAGGATCCGGTCTTCCTCAAACGGCATCCGTGCCCGTCACAGCCACCTGCAGGGAACCCTTCAGCTAAGCCAGAACCCGTGCTCTCAGATCTCTGAGCCTCCCCACAATAAGAGCCTCCCTGGGTGGCCTCCCTGCCTCCAGCTCCCGGGCGGCCTGCGCGCTGACCCCCGCAGCAGAGCCCCTCCAGGCCTCGGGCGCCCACAAAACAAGGGCCAGATTTCTCCATTGTGTTCTCCCGAAGTCCAGCTGTCCAGACAGCGGACGTTTCGATTCCGATCCCTGCGGCTCCCTGCTCCCGTGGCCCCAGGGAGAGGCTGAGTGTCGTCTCAGCAGGTGTCAAAACCCAAGAGAAATGTTCACACGGGAGCGGAAGGCCGGCAACACCGGGGCTGGGCTGGGGCGGGGGGGACGGGAGAAGGGAACGAAAAGCCCAGTCCGAGGCCGACACGTTGCAGAGCAAAGAAACACCGTTGGCTCTTTTCCGGCCCCAGGAATAAAAGCTCCCCGAGAGGCCGCAGGCTCTTCCCTATTAAGGAGATGCGGCCCGGTCGGGGAGCGCCTTCCCGACCATGACCATCGGAGGTGGGCAGCTTTCCTTTGGGAGTCACACGGGCTCCAGCCGGGCACAGACACCCTCCCTACCCCGGATTACACTTTGTTTAAATTCCCAACACCTTGTGGGGTTTATTGCTGTTCTTGGCATCCGCCCCTTATTTGGTCTTTGCAAGAGGCTACTTCCCCGCTGAGTCAGAGCCCTATGGTGCTGGCACTTGAGGGACAGAAGGGCACAAGGGGGCCTTGCCGGAGGGACGAACGACTCCAATGAGAGGGCAAAGGCGCGCATCCTGGTCTTATTAAGTCTCACGAAGCGTGCAGTCGCTTGCGTGAACATAGTTGACTATTTCTTGGACGAGGAGGGAACTTTGCAGCCTCGGACCGACTTCAGCCCGTTAGAGGTCGCTAGTGGGAGGCGAGGCGGGCGCCGTGTGGTCAGGGGCGCTTGGGTCCCACTCTTGGCTGCTCGCCTACTGACCGGGGGCCCCGGGCCAATCACGTAGCCTCTCTGAGGCTCAGTTTCTTCATTTGCAAGATCGGACTAAGAACTCTGCCCGAGGCGGGTGCCCGGTGGAGCACGGCCGTGTGGAGCTGGGCAGCGGGCGCGAGGCCTCCTGAGGTCACAGCCAACCGGGCAAATTGGTCACAGGTCAGGTTCCGTCATGCAGGCTCAGGAATCTAATGTCGCTCACCACGAGGGGGCCCATTTTTCCAAGGGCCGATTAACACTAACCTGTCTCGCGGAGACTGATGTATAGACCAGAGTGCCCCATTGTTGATTCAGAACGAGAAACAGTCCCTGGAAGGACCGGTCAGACGTTCCCGTCGATGCTGAGTGGTGTGGGACACGAACGTGTCACTGGGACCGTGGCTGAGGAGCAAGGGGAACCCACGAAATCTGTTAAATGAAGGAGTCTCGGATGGGCTCACCCCTGCCCCCCACACCACAGACGCACAGACAGCGTGGTTTCCATTCTCTGTCCTGCATAGTCCGTGGCTCTCCATCCAGCATCCTATCCCTCCTGACAATGCTCAGGCTTTTATCCAGGCATCGGCCACTGGACGCCAAGGGCTTCGGAGAAAGTGACCCCGCCCCCACCTCCTCCACCAGACCGGACCGTGATTGGCTCCCCAAAACCCATAGAAAATTCCATGCTCCAGGTAAGCCATCCATAGAGGCAGATACGAGACTTTGTCCGACCCCGTTAGGGTGGGTCTCAGGAATCTTGCTGGAAACGTGGGCACAGACTGCTCCTACTTCTTCTGGCCTCTGTCGTATGCGGATACGCTCCTAAAACAGCTGCAGCCGACTTGCCCGCGAAAGGAAGGGCAGGCTGAGGAGTGGAGCCCTGATTAAGCCGTGCCTGAAGCTCGCTTCCTCCAGGCAAATGGTTTCCGATCCGGGGGATAACTTGGGTGGTACTGCTCCTTGGGGCGTTCTGGAAATGTATGGGGCCCTTTTGGTTGTCACAGTGACTGGGGATGGTGCATGTTCCTGGCGTTTAGTTTGCAGGTGCTCGGAACGATGGATATTCTGTCCCGTGCAGACCTTTTTGCACGGCAGAGATCTCTCTGTATGTTTGTCTTACTTGCCAGACTTACGTACGTCTCATTTGACATCAGTGCTGCTGGAAATCCTTTCGTTTTAGTTTGGACTGCCCCCAAAGCCGAGCTCAACATATAGGCTTACGTGTGGCTTATTTAGGAGGTGATTTTAGGAAGCAGAGAGAATTCAATGGCAAATTTTATATGTCAGTTGACTGGGCCATCGAGTGCCCAGCTATTTGGCTAAACGTTGTTCTAGGCGTGTCTGTGAAGGTGCTTCTGGATGAGACTGACATTGGAATCGGTAGACTGCATGAAGCAGATTGCTCTCCCCAGCGTGGGTGGGTCTCATCTAATCAGTGGAAGACCCAAATAGAATAAAAGGCTGAGTTGGTTGTGTCCAGCTCTCTCTGTCTTCGAGCTGGGGCATTGGTCTTCTGCTGCTTTTGGATTTGGATTCTCACTGAAACATATACCATAGGCTATCCTGCCTTTCAGGACTTCAGATATAAAGGTACATATAGGTGTATAAAGATATATACCTATATGTACCTATGTATACATATATATATATATATATATATATATATATAGGTATCCCCCACTTTTTGCTTTGCCTTTTTTAATGTTTATTTATTTCTTTTGGGGAGAGAGACAGGGAACAAGCAGGGGAGGGGCAGAGAGAGAGAGGGAGACACAGAATCCCAAGCGGGCTCCAAGCGTCCAGCTGTCGGCGCAGAGCCTGACGCGGGGCCCGAACCCACAAACGGGGAGACCGCGACCTGAGCCGAAATCAAGAGTCAGACCCTTAACCCACTGAGCCACCCAGGTGCCCCTGAAAGCAAGCTTCTTGAGAACAGGAGCTGTGACCTGTCTGTCCCTTGGTAGCAGTAGGATCTCAGCAAATCTTTGATAAAGCCGGGCCTGAAAAGGAGCCAATGCTTGCCTTCGATTGCCTCTTTCCCGTGCTTCGGAGACTTCCCACGCCCTTCCGACTGGTGACTTTTAATTTAGATCCGCTAATGATTTCTGTCACTTTGCGGGAAAGCTGGGCCTACTTGGGATCCGCGGGGTCTTCCTCGGGACTTAGGGGCGGGGGCGGGGGCCCCCAAGTCACAGGTCAGTCAGAGCCGCTGGCGTGGTGGTGGGCTGCGGGCTTCCTGGAGGAGGTGGGTGGGTGTCAGGGTCTGCGGAGACATCGCCGCCGGGCACGGTGATGACGGCCGCGGTGGCCGCTCCTCCCGGCTGGTCCGAGCCCGCCTACCCGTCTGTGAACCCCCAGCCCCCCCAACAGCTTCCTTCTTCTCCGTTGCTCCCACCAAACTTCAGCCTCGCTCCTCCCGCCCCCCTCATGGGATCCACCTGGCTCCGCCCCCCCTCCTGCCCCGCCCCCATCAGTCTCGGCCTCTCCCCCACCCCCGCCCAAGTCCTGGTGGCCCCAGGACGCTGCCCTCGCTCTCAGGCTAGGAGCAGGCGAGCCGCCCCTCCCCTGGTGTGAGCGGACCCAGGCGCCCCAGACGGAATCCCCTTGTTGGGATTTGAGCGAGGCTGGTCCCGACCCTGGAGAAGCTACTAGGTCAAGACCAAGATCCCTTTGTTCACCCGCTGGGGGGTTTCATCTCTGCTGCGTTAACACCCCATGTAATGCGCGCTTGTTCTCTTAGTTCGGCAGGAGCCCTGCCAGCCCTCGCTGTCAAGGATTTGGTTTCTTCCTGCTCTGCCCGGGCCTCCCTGGGGTCCTACCAAAGCAGCCTTCGTCTTCAGTGATCCCTTGCTGTGTGACCCTGGCAAGGCTCTAGTAGGGTTCAGTGAAATCCTTGTGACAGAGGAAAACAGAGAGAATAGTTAAGTCCTCCTGCCACAGCCCCCCCCCCCCCCCGGGATGTGTGCTGAGAAAGTACTAGTCTGTGCTCGGCTCGACCCTCATCGACGGGGGACAAGAGAAGGTGTCACTGTCACAGAGCCACGTGGTGGGTGCAAGCATCCCCATGCTGTAAATGCAGAACGGAGGCACCGAGGGACTTTGCAAAGGTCACACAGCTAGCGACCAGCAGCCTTGGATGCTAAGCCCCGACAGATGGAAATAAGCAAAAAGGCCGATGAGGGGACAAGGAGAAAATGACATACAGCGGCAGAGTAACACCTCGCGGGAGAAAGCTAGATTTCCTGACAATCCTGAGCTAGAATCTGGGGCAAAGCGCTAAGTTCAAGGGACTGTGAACCAAGCAAGGCACATTTTCTTCAAAAAAAAAAAAAAAAAGAAAGAAACACGGGGCCTCTGGGGGCTCAGTCAGTTAAGTGTCTGACTTTGGCTCAGGTCATGATCTCACCATGGGTTCGAGCCCTGTGTCGGGCTCTGTGCTGACAGCTCAGAGCCTGGAGCCTGCTTCAGATTCTGTGTCTCCCTCTCTCTCTTCCCACACCCCCCCGCCCCCCCCCCTCACACTGTGTGTCTCTCTCTCAAAAATAAATAAACATTAAAAAAATTAAAATAAAATAAATTAAAAAAAAAACAACAACAACACACGGGCTGGGTGACCGGACAGAGCTATCTGCTGTCCCTCCTCCAAAACCATAAACAAACGTCCTCTCACCAGAAGGAGATCTCAATGACGACGTAACACAAACACACTATTCCGGAAAAACTCACGGGCATCGTCTCACTCTCTTGCTGGAGCCTCAGAGCCAGTGACGCTGGGCTGTGGTAAAAGAGGTTCAGTGAAATTCTTGAGCCAAACTATCCTCTTGAAGACCCATGTCGGTATGATATCTGGTCTGGATGCCTCCCCGGGCAGCCTCGGAGGACCGTCCTCAGACCGCACCCCGCTCTGGCCCTCGAACACGTGTGTGCACACAAAGTGTGATGCGTCAGGTAACACGCGGAAGGCTTTGTTGCTGGGCTCCGGGGCTCAGTGATGGCACTGTGGGGTCTGCAACCCCAGACTTCCGTTCTGTTGACTAACAGGGGTCGGGCCCCAGAGAAGGGCCTCTCTCCACTCCTCTCGCCCTGTGTTTTCAAAATGCAAGGTGACTACGTCTGGACGCCATGAGTCTGTGGGCTGGGTCACTGCCAACCCCGGGGACGGGCGCTGTTTTCAGAGCGCGGACCCGTCGGAAGAGTGGAAGGGTGCAGGTAAAAAAGACCAATTGGGTAACTGGCCAAGCCCTCTTCTCAGCATGGCTGTGAGGGGCTCAGGGGGCACAATGCCAGCGTCTACCTTCTCGTTCCTCGGCGGGTTCCCGTTTGGGGTTCTGGAGGCCCTCGGGGAGCGGGACTGGCCATAGCCACATAAACCCGCCATGGAGTGTTTTGCAATCTTAAACTCAACTCTCACATTCGTACATACAGTCCATTCTCATTCTCTGCAGTGATCACGGCCTGTGAAATCACCACCAGCACTGGGTTAATGAACACTGAACCGAGATACGGGATCACTTTCCTGTGTGCCTCCGGTGACAGCATTTTTGTCATTGGATCCACACATAATCTTGCTTTATGGGTGCTTCTGTTTCAATACAGAATTTGGGGCACCTGGGTGGCTCAGTCGGTTGAGCGTCTGACTTCGGCTCAGGTCATGATCTCGCGGTTCGTGGGTTCGAGCCCCGTGTCGGGCTCTGTGCTGATCCTGGAGACTGCTTCCGATTCTGTGTCTCCCTCTCTCTCTGTCCCTCCCCTGTTTACATTCTCTCTCCCTCTCTCTCTCAAAAATAAATAAACATTAAACATTTTTTTAAAAAAAGACGCCTTATTCAATAGATATTGTTGATTCATTAACATCGAACTCACGGCTGAAAGCACATAACTCACGTCTGAACACGTACTCGCTCCGTAAGGCACCTCTCAGTCTTCTTGGGCTCAGGAACACAGGACAGCCTTGGAGGCCATTTAAAAACAGCAAAGTCACCCCCAAAAAGCGCAGAAATGTGAGATCTGTGGTACTAAATGGACGGCAGAAAAGACACTTGTTTTCACGATAGGACAGGTGAACACAGGAGGCAGAGCTTCTCCCCGTTCAGCCTCAGCTTGGAACGCGTGCGTCAGGTGGCTCAAAGTGTTCTGCACCCTGGGTATGTCTGCAATGACCCGGTAAGTGCCGCAAGCATTGATCTTGGGTTACAAAAAATTTCAGCAAAGAGGTGAATGCGTAAACACAGAGTCGTGAGTTTATGTATGCGATCCCCATGTAACTGGAGTGAAATCAGACACTACTTTAAAAAGTAATCTTTTTAATGTTTTTTCATTTTTGAGAGACGGAACACAAGTGGGGGAGGGACAGAGAGAGAGGGAGACACAGAATCTGAAGCAGGCTCCGGGCTCCGGACTGTCGGCACAAAGCCCCACGTGGGGTTCGAACCCACGAACCGTGAGATCATGACCTGAGCCGAAGTTGGACGCTTAACTGACTGACTCATCGCTCTACACATATCTTAAAATTTCGCTGCTATAAAAAATGGATTTATCAGGAGTGGGGGCAGTTTATGGGTGTGATGTATCACATCTCGCTGTTTAGATGGGCGGCGTTGGGGCGCCTGGGTGGCGCAGTCGGTTGAGCGTCCGACTTCAGCCAGGTCACGATCTCGCGGTCCGTGAGTTCAAGCCCCGCGTCGGGCTCTGGGCTGATGGCTCAGAGCCTGGAGCCTGTTTCCGATTCTGTGTCTCCCTCTCTCTCTGCCCCTCCCCCGTTCATGCTCTGTCTCTCTCTGTCCCAAAAAATAAATAAATGTTGAAAAAAAAAAATTTAGATGGGCGGCGTGCGGGGCCTCACTTGCGTCCTTGCCCTGGGGTCCGCACGTATCGGGTGAGGGTCTGTTACTGGGGAAACTGAGGGTTTTGGGGTGTTCCGGACTCTGCAACCATGAAGAGCAGTGGCCAGCCCAGGAGACACATCGATAACAGCATCGAATCAAGTGAGAAAGCCCAGTAATCGTGCCACATGTCGTCCCAGGGCTAGAAAAAGCTACCCCGGGTTGGGCTGGGAGCGGCCGGGGAGGCGTTAGGAGATGTAGGGCGCCCTGAAGTGATGGCCATGGCAGGGAGAGGGTTGCAGGAGGCTGGCGGGATCAGAGGGTCTTTGCTCGGCCGATCCGATCATTAAAAGAACGGCCTCCGCCGTCCCACCCCTGAGGACACGAGACAGACCTCCCGACATCCTGGCATCCAGGTCGTGGCAGCACTGTTCTACCACTCTAAGCACGGAAGGTTCTAGGCAACAGCGTTGTGTCCTGGGGCTCCCGCCTCTGACTTCCCCAAACCAAGGCGCCTCCAGAGTGTGTGTACAAGAAACTGTGGACAGCGCGTGGAGGCCACCTGCCCAATAATGACGGCTTGACGCTAGGGCCATGAACCTCTGAGTAAAAATTTAGGGTCTGTGACTCCTTGGGGCGCAGGAGACACAGAAAGGGACCTGGGATCTCCTTCCAGGTTCTCGTTTCTCACTAGCGGTGCGACCTTGGGCGATTTCTTTAACCTCTCCAGGCCTCTGTTTCCTCATCTTGAGAACAAAAGCACAGTCTTGGATGATTTTTAAGGTCCCTCCTGCTTTGTAGTCCACGACTGATCCGCCAGAGGGATTCCTTCTGTGTGTCTCAGACTACGTCCAGCATCAGGGATTACTTACTGCAAAAGGCAGTTGTTCTTTTGTTTGTCGGCCTCGGGGGGAGCCCAGATATCTTACGATGTTAAGGGGAGCAGAGGTGACGTCATTGGCGCCGACCCAGCCTCTCTGCTGGAGGTCACGCCAGCCTTTTCTGTGGTCAGACCAGCTCCCTTTGGGGAAGTGCCCACGAGACAAGAGCTCCCTTTGATGGCACCAGGTGTGGTCCGCTGAGACAGACAGCCCTTGGGTTGTATGATGGGGTTCCGTTTACACCTTCTTACAGCCATGACTTATTTTTATTAACTTGTTCCATAAATATCGAAATGGGGGATAATATCACGTGCCTCACAGTATGGCTGTGAAAACAGGCTCCTACGGAACTTTGGACAGTGTCTAACACGTAAAAAATGCCAATACACTTCAGCTATTGAGTACCTACTACATGCCAGGCACGTGCTGGTCGCTGAAATGCCACAAAGAGGAAGGGGAGCCTCTTGGGAAGCACACGGGGGCAGGTGGCAGGGGGGAGACAGGCAGGAGCACCCTGCGGGAGGTAACGCAACACGGGAAGAAATAGCAGTTATGGCGGTGTAGACAGAGAGGTACTGATCCCCACCGGGGCAGGAGAGAAGAATGGAGGTCTGGTGGCATCCGTGGCTCCCGCACACCCAGCTGTATCCCTTCCATGTACTCAGGTAGGGGTGATCCCAGATGAGGGCAGGTGACCCAAGTCTGGCCATTCAGAGTATCCACATCCTAGATGCCAATCGCCGGGTGCAGGGATGAGAGTGTGTGCTCACAGGGACACTCAGAACGCTACTGAGGACTTTCATCAAACCTACTAGAAAAGCATTCGCTATCTCTTGGGCTAGGGTCATGAGTTTTACGGAAAATGCATGTCTGGTATCTTTAACTGTATGTGGAGAGAAACTACCCCTACGTCAGAGGAAAAGCTGGGAGGGAGGGAGAGAGACAGAGAGAAGAATCATGGCATTCTAAACTCCTGGATCCACGGGGCGCCTGGGTGGCTCAGTCGGTTGAGCGTCAGACTTCGACTCAGGTCACGATCTCACGGTTCGTGGGTTCGAGCCCCGCGTCGGGCTCTGGGCTGACGGCTCGGAGCCTGGAGCCTGCTTCCGATTCTGTGTCTCCCTCTCTCTCTGCCCCTCCCCTGCTCATGCTCTGTGTCTCTCTGTCTCAAAAATAAATAAAAAAACATTTAAAAAAATTTTTTAAATAAATAAACTCCTGGATCCAGCTGTGCCTCAAGCCACAACCATGCCCAGCTACGTCATCCAGTAAAGCATTCCTTTGCCTAGACTAGATTATATTGGATTTAAGACATTTCCAGTAATCAGCCTTGGCTAATACAGACGTTTGGGGCTTATTTTAAACACAGGATATTTTAAAGAAGAGGGAATGTGTGAGCTGAAATTTGAGGAACATGCAGATTTCATCCGATAACAAAGTAACATTAATCCTTGGGATCCAGGCACAAATCATAATTCCCAGGAATTCTTGGGATTTCCCCCAAATCATATTCTGTATTTGTATGACACTTTTTCTTTTTTTTTTTTTTAATGTTTATTTATTTATTTATTTTTGAGAGAGAGACTGAGAGAGAGCATACGTGCGAGCACAGTGTAGGGGCAGAGAAAGAATCCCAAGCAGGGTCCATGGTGATGGTGCAGAGTCTGACGCGGGGCTCGAACCCATGAACCATGAGATCAAGACCTGAGCCTAAATCAAGGGTTGGACACTTAACCGACTGAGCCATCCAAGCGCCTCTTACAATTCTTGTTCTTAAGTGCTAATGACATAAGAACAGACAACGAGTCGTGTTTCTGTGGTAGGGTTATATAGATGTTTCAGAGGCTTCCTGATTTTAAAATAAGATATAATAACAAATGTACAGTTTATTGTTGTTATGAGGAAATATGTAGTGCTCGTAGGTTCTATATTTCTAAATTATTTTTTTTTAACGTTTATTCATTTTTGAGAGACAGAGAGAGACAGAGTGTGAGCAGGGGAGGGGCAGAGAGAGAGGGAGACACAGAATCGGAAGCAGGCTCCAGGCTCCGAGCCGTCAGCCCGGACCCCGACGCGGGGCTCGAACTCACGAACCGTGACATCACGACCTGAGCCGAAGTCGCACGCTCAACCGAGTGAACCACCCGGGCGCCCCTTAGATTGTAGATTTCAACAGTGGAAAACAGCTGTCCCTGATGTAGACATTTGAATAAAACACATCAAAAGGACGGAAAATTAATACGAAATACCAAACACGAGCCACTCAAACAGAGAAAAGCACTAATTGCCCTAAAGAATAGACCTCATCTCTCACACACGTATTCCAGAGGAGGAAAAAGACACGGCGGGGGCCACCCAGAGGGCATCCAAATCCATCCTCGAGCTTCATTTCCTCTCTAATGATGAAAGCGTTTTTGTCTCCTTGCCCTGATTTACGTTACGCCTTTGACATCGGTATTGCAGGACCTCAGCCCTGCGCTGCGGGCGGCCCGGTTCCCGGATATAGGTGTCTCCTCTGCCCACTTAAGTAGTGGTTTCACGGGAAGCTACATCCAGTACCCGTCACTCCGACACGACCAGATGTGACAGCCCTTCCCTGGTGGCCGCGGAAGTCTTCTAGTATTGTTGCTACACACGGTCCAGGTTTATACGGCGTATGTTCTGGCTGGTGGCCATGATTCCACCTTCTACCCGCCCCCCCCCCTTTTTATTTCAGCAACAATTCTGTGTTTAAATGGATTCAATATCCTCCCCACGTCTTTTGTTTGGCAATGATATCTCCATTCTTGCGTTCTTCATTCGATTCGTTCCCCTTCAGGTTTGATTTTATAACAAGCAGTGGGTTTTTGTTTTGTTTTGTTTTTTGTTTTGTTTTTATTTTCTTTTTTTTTTTTTAATTTTTTTTCAACGTTTTTTATTTATTTTTGGGACAGAGAGAGACAGAGCATGAATGGGGGAGGGGCAGAGAGAGAGGGAGACACAGAATCGGAAACAGTCTCCAGGCTCTGAGCCATCAGCCCAGAGCCTGACGCGGGTCTCGAACTCACGGACCGCGAGATCGTGACCTGGCTGAAGTCGGACGCTTAACCGACTGCGCCACCCAGGCGCCCCCTGTTTTGTTTTTATTTTCAAGAAAGACTTTGGACGCTCTATTCCTTGACCTCTTTGTGAACATCTGCCTTTTGTCTTCCTCCTGAAGCGGCATCTGGTCTGGCTATTATATCCTCGGTCACGCAGGGCTTGAACCCACAAACCGTGAGATCGCGACCTGAGCCAAAGTCAGACACTCAGCCGACTGAGCCCCCCCAGGGGCCCCTCTTCTCATTTCTAGTTCATACTTTAATTCTATAATGACGTGGCCCTTAATTTATTCGTTCCCTTAAATCTGAAATCTCCCTTCTCTCGTTCCTGTTTTACCGTCTCATCTTTGAGTCCTTGTTCCACTGGATTCATTGTCTCGTCAGGCTGCAGAACAGGAAGAGATTCCCGTCTTCTGGAACTTTCTTCTGTTGTCTGCGTTCTGACTTCTTCTCATGCGGGCCTGACTTTTGCCTGCTACATTTCCCCCCTCCCTCCGTCTCCTGCTTTCATAGCTGCAATGTTCTCCCCATCCTGCTCCTGCTCTTGGAAGTGCATCCGTTGGTTTTATTTGCTCTGATGGGCTGCGGGTGACTCCTCGACTCTTCCCTCTTGTAACTGTGATTGGTTTGCCTTTCTCTCTCTGCATGTCGTTGTGGGGGTCGGGGGATCTGGGGGCGCAGGGACCTCAGTGGATGGAGTGTTGGCGGTAGGAAGCCGGGGTTCTGCTCCCTCTGTGAGATCGTGGAGTCAGAATCTCCTCCCCGCCAGGAAGAACACAGAAAGCTTTCATTGTCGCCAGGCTTAGCCGGTTGCCCTGGAACCTTCTCTTTGGTCAGAATCAGTCCTGCTGCCCACTCTCCACATTGTACCCCTTTCTCCCCAGCGGCCCTTTCTTCTACTTCTTAGTGGAGTAAATGCATACGGGTACCTACATGCTCAGCCTCTCTGGGCTTTGGGGGCATTAGAATCCTCAGGACCTTGTAGATTCTCTCTGCAGTTTCCAGGGGAGCAGGGACCAAGGCTAGGAGTCAACGACCAGCCCTCTCCAGCTTCCCTAATCCACCCAGCATCTTGTTTCTTGTCTCAATTAACAGCTTTTGAAGTTTATTGTCCTAGCTATCCCTCATTCCTGATATGATTGTTGTTGATGAATTTTTTTGCTTATTCTTTTAAGAAATTTTTAAACTGTTATTATTTTTGAGAGAGAAAGGGAGACAGAGCACAAGTTAGGGAGTGGCAGAAAGAGAGACAGAGAGACAGAATCCGAAGCAGACTCCAGGCTCTGAGCTGTCAGCACAGAGCCTGACGTGGGGCTCGGACTCACAAACGGCGAGATCATGACCTGAGCCGAAGTCAGATGTTTAACCAACTGAGCCACCCAAGCACCCAGGCACCCTGCATATCCTTTACTTTTTTGAGGCATCGGCAGTACAAGACTCTACAGGAAAGTTCCAATCTACTGTCCCATCCAGAATTCCTTTATCTGTTGCACGTTATCTGGCTACACCACGAGAATGTAAGTTCCATAAAGGCAGGAATCTTATTTGGTTTATCTGTATCCCTGAGTCCTACAATAGTGCTTGATGTATAGTAGGGGCCCAATAAATATTTGTAGGATAGATGGATGGTTGGATGGATGGATGGATGGACGGATGGTTGGATGGATGGATGGTTGGATGGACGGATGGATGGATGGTTGGATGGATGGATGGATGGATGGATGGATGGTTGGATGGGCAGATGGATGGATGGTTGGATGGATGGATGGATGGTTGGATGGATGGACGATTGGATGGATGGATGGATGGTTGGATGGACAGATCGTTGGATGGATGGATGGATGGATGGATGGTTGGATGGAGAAACAAGGAAATCAATTAGAAGGCCATCACCATAGCTTCACACAAAGATGCTGTGAGCCTGAACGATGGCAGCAGAAATGGGGAGGAGGGGGTGGATTTGAGAGATACTGAAACTGTAGTAGATACAGGTGGGTGAGGGGCAGTGAATCAGAAGGCCAGGCTGCTCCTCAAGGGAAACTGAAGACCCTAGGGTTTCCAGCTTAGATGAATGCGTGGTGTCATTAGGTTCTTAATGCAAAGAAGGAACACAAATATTGCAGAAAATGCTGGGTTGTTCACCTTGAACTTTCTGGGTCTGATATCACTGGACTGCCTTGGCGATGGGGCTGATGTTCAGGAAAGAATGGGGCTGGACAGAATCTGGGGCGTCATCAGCAAGGGTGAAGGTGAAGGCTCTGGGGTTAGACAAGACAGTGGGGCAGAGGAATGAACCACTTACCTGCATTTAAGGTGAGGGAGGGATCAGAGGCAAAGAAATCGGATTCCATCAAGCTCCAGGTCCCAGAAAATGTTTCCAGAAATAGAAAAAGTGGCCATGCAGACGAACGTCACGTTTGTGTCCGGTTTGACTTCCTCCAGGTCCACCTCCTTCCTGATTCTGCCATCACCCCCCGCCCCCGCAAGGGTTTCCAAAGTACAAGAAGAAAATGCAGATTTATACAATCTCAAAAATGTGAAACTACCGCCTTTAACAACAGGGATGGTTCGATTCTTTTTGCATACTCTCAAGTGCACAGTATGAGTCATCTGAAGTTCTGAAAATTCAGCAGGAACGAGGCATTTCAATACCCTACTTGGTGAAGTGAAGGGAGGTGTCGGTAGATGAGCACCAAGCAGGAAATGCTGAGTGTCAGACAGGGGAAGATCCCGGGAAGGCTTACAATTCAGGCTCTGGAAACAGTGACGTCAGCACAATTTGTGACTCTGAGACCGAGCCAGCTCTCTTGTTGCTGGGGACAGAGACCCAGCGTGGGGACACTTCCCAGAATCTCCCAGCCCCCCGCCCCCCACCCCACTCCCTTTGTCCTACAGCCTGGGACTTATTTCAGGGCTGGGTTGACGATTTCATCCTAAATCTGAATCCAGTCTCTGTGAGCTGCCCTCCCCCACCCCGGGGGGGGGGCATGTGACCTTTGCATCCTAGGTGTCATCACGGGAAGGGGACACTGGGGATTCGGGTCCAAGTGGAGTTGGTTGGACCCCAAGGGCCTTTTGGTACCGAATTGCCACGTGCAGATCTGAACCAGAAAGCATTGGGTGTGCGTTCCTGCTTTAGGAATCCTTAGCCTTCTCCAGTCAGCTAGCCAAGGCTTCAGAGGAAATTAATTGTCAAGGAAATTACAATTATCATCACCAGGAACAAGGATAGCTAGTTACTGCTAAACTAATACCAAGTTTTCTTTTTTTAAAAAAAGGTTTAATTTTTGAGAGAGAGACACACACACACAGAGCACAAGCAGGGGAGAGGCAGAGAGAGGGGGAGACACCGAATCCGAAGCAGGCTCCAGGCTCCGAGCCGTCAGCACGGAGCCCGACGTGGGGCTCGAGCCCATGAACCGCGAGATCATGACCTGAGCCGAAGTCGTTCGCTCAACGGACAGAGCCACCAGGCGTCCCTGTGATAGACTGACTTCTTTCTACATGTGATCTCACCCCCTCTTCATGACAACTCCTGGAGTACACGTGGTTATCATCCGCATTTAATTTCTGAGGAAGCATGTTCGCTATTTATTCCTTGGGTAAAATGTGTCTCTTGCTGGCTGCCCATTAAAAATGGTTTGAAAGCCGCTTGTCTAAGGCAGCGGAAAGCAGTAGTGGAGGGGGCGTTTGATTTCAAAATTCAGTTGATGTAGGACTTTAACGATGCGGGGTTTGCACACGATTTTATGTGTGCACACATCTAAGGAACTTTATCCTACAAAAAAGGCTGTCAGCACTTAGAGGTATTTGAGAACTCTTTTCCCTTAAAAAATGGGATAATGAGCTGGTAAACTTCGGGTTCTAGTAGTAAAATTACTCTACTGGGGCGCCTGGGTGGCTCCGTCGGTGAAGCGTCCGACTTCGGCTCAGGTCATGATCTCCTGGTTCGTGGGTTCGAGCCCTGCGTCGGGCTCTGTGCTGACTGCTTGCTCAGAGCCTGGAGCCTGCCTCGGATTCTAGGTCTCCTTCTCTCTCTGTTCCTCTCCCACTTGCACTCTGTCTTTCTCTCTCAAATTTAAAAAAAAAAAAAAAGCACTGAAAAGAAAAACCACTCTATCGAGTTGTAATCGACATACAAAAAGCCGACTGGATACGTGCACGGTCGCGGACGCGTGGGCCACAGAGAACATTGGTGGTGATGGCAGGGGGGAGGGGAGGCGGCTGCAGCGGTGGCCCCGACCAGCCTCCAGGGCCCAGGCATGGATGGAACTAGACCGCTTGGGCTCAGGAGCGTCCCCGTGTCCTGCCCCACTTTCTGCTGCCTGCCACCGGGAGCCCCGACCAGTACTGGGCTCTGCGGCTCGGCACTCACCGCCAGGAGCCCCAGCACCTGTGGCACGTGGGGGTGTGCAGGGCCAGCTGGGCAGGGAGCCACGGGACAAGCGACGGGCTCGCCAAAACCTTAGCCTCTCAGCATCTCCTTGACGGGAGCAGGCCGGCGTCCCCAGAACCCACAGCGGGAAACGTGTCACCTCTGGGTTTTTCGCAGCGTCCCTGCTCTTTGGAGAAGGTGTCTGTTCCAGACGCGATTGTGCATCTGGACATTCAGGCGCCTCCTTCCGACGGGTCTCCGCCCTCCACGTGATGTGAGCCATCCAGGCTGGTGGCGTTTTCACCACAGGGAGACGGACTCTGGACAGGAAGCTCTCGGCCCGAGGGACGACGGAATAAGTGAGAGACGTATGGATGGAGAGTCAAGTCAGGGGTCAGGGAATGACCTCGGGAGGAATTCCCACCTCTGAGTCCGCTGGGTTGGACTTGAGATGTCAACCATGGGGAACGAGGCTTCACGTCCCCCCAGTGTCCAGCACCGTGCGTGAACCGTCGCATGAACACTGGATCTGGAGGGGACCAGCCTGTTTTCGGGGCCTGGCGGACCTTCTGGAGGAGAGTGTGGCCCCAGAGCCCGGTCCTGGAGTGTCCACACCATGGAGAGGCGGGGGCGTCCTGCTGGTACCACCGAGGCAGCCTCAATGTTGGGTGTGTCTGTGCCACACTGAGACTCACGTCAAGTGTCAGATGACAAATCGGTGGGTTTTTTGTTTTTTAAGTTTATTGATTTTGAGAGAGTGGGAATGTGTGAGTCGGGGAGGGGCAGAGAGAGAGGGAGAGAGAGAGAATCCCAAGCAGGCTCCGAGCTGTCAGCCAGAGCCCGACACAGGGCTCGATCTCACGATGCATAACCGACTGAACCAACAGGTGCCCCGACTCCCTAGCATTTAAAAAAATTTTTTTTAATGTTTATTCATTTTTGAGAGACAGAGCTCGAGCAGGGTAGGGGCAGAGAGAGGGAGACACAGAATCCAAAGCAGGCTCCAGGCTTCCAGCGGTCAGCACAGAACCCGACGCGAGGCTCGAACTCACGAACTGCGAGATGGTGACCTGAGCCGAAGTCGGACGCTTAACCCACTGAGCCACCCAGGCGCCCCTGAACTGTAATCATTTCAAGGCTCAGCTCCCTTCTGAGTCTCAGTTCTCTCCGCTGAACTTGCTACCCCTCTATACTCCTTCATGTCCTCGTCTCCTCCTCCTCCTACCTGGAAAATGCACAAGTGGCTCGCTGGGTATATGAATGGCATTCCCAGCAGCGGCCAAGGCTGAAACGAGCCAGGCGCATGTCAGAGGAGGGCTAAGTTGGCTGCGGTGGTGGTGGCGAAGGACAAGCTCCAGAGACACGTGGAGCTTTGACCGAGGGACGTCCGCAAGCACTAGAGATAGAATCTCGTGTCGCTGGTACTGTCCCTTCACTGTGGGGGATAAGCAGGGCCCAAGGACTTCCTCTTTCTGCTGGAGATGGCCGCCGATTTTGTGTTAGAACATTACAGGGTGACCTGTCCCGAGACGTGGTTCTTCAAGCCCCAGTGTGTAAACTAAACTTCCTCCCTGTTCCTAAGTATCAAATGATGGGACAGGCTTCACTCGAAGACTCTCCCGGGCTCTCCTGGGCTTGCTGATTGTGGCCGCTGGTATCCAAACTGCAAAGAAAAAAAGAAAATTGTCTTATAAATTTCATGGCAGGGGGGTGCCCCGCTGGCTCCTTTGGGGGAACGTGTGATTCTTGATCTCAGGGTCGTGAGTTCGAGCTCCACGTTGAGTGTAGAGATTACTTAAAACTAAAATCTATAAAAAAATTTTTCTTAATGTATATTTATTTTTGGAGAGAGAGAGAGAGAGAAAGAGAGAGAGGTGAGTGGGGGAGGGACAGAGAGAGAGGGAGACACAGAATCCGCAGCAGGCTCCAGGCTCTGAGCTGTCGGCACAGAGTCCAACGCGGGGCTCGAACTCACAGACTTCGAGATCGTGACCTGAGCCGGAGTCGGACGCTTAACCCACTGAGCCCCCCCGGGTGCCCGAAAACTAAAATCTTAAAACAATTATGCAGATAACTTTCACGCCCTGGATGCCTTTTCTCAGCACTGATTTTTGTCACAGGAGCGGAGAGGCTGGGGCAGAGACAGGCCCTGTGCGCTGGAGGGTCTCCCTGGAGAGGGGGCGTATGGCCTACAAAACCATAGAGCCGATATCTGAAACCAGCAGCAAATGACTCAGTTTAGATGTAAACGAAGCGCTGACACCACATTTCAACATGAGGGTTTACCTCGGCCAAGTTCACAGGCAGATATGAGAGTCAGGGGTACATCTTTTCAATCTGACTCTTATCAGGGCACGGCTGATTCCAGACAGCAAAAAAAATATATACACATATGTGCAAAAACCACTGGTTCAGATAACGGCCAATCCATGGCTTTTGGGTCTCTGTCCTTGGGTCAGGGCCAGCCCAACCGTGCGGAAATCAGTTACTCGAGTGGTTGAGGAGTCAGTTTGAAAGCAGAGGGTTGTCTCGGGGTCCGCGATGGATTAGATACCTGGATGGATGTCATGCTCTGCTACGGGAACGTTCCCAATCAGCCCCGCTGCCCCTTTCCAGGACCCGGTGTTACAATCCTTCCCATTTTCCGGAGCTCAAAACTGAGGCTCAGAGAGTTTCGGTTACTTGCCTCGGGACCACATAATGTTCCTGATGGGCACACGGGCCTCGGCTCCTACCCTGGGAGCCCCCACCGGCCTGGTGCCCAGTTCACACCCAACAGCCCAGGACATGAAGAAACGGATGAATGGTCTGCTGCATTACCCAGATCAAGGGGAAGGTGAGGGACAAGTGAAGAAGTTTCCAGAAGGCCAGGGCAGAGGTGAAAGGCAGTATGAAGATCCTTCCTTGTTTGCAGCCTTGGCCCGAGCCGGATGGGAGAAGGTGCGGTAACTTCCCTTAGGGACCCAACTCGGCCTCAGCCGTGCCTCGGGCTGTTGGTGTTTGGGGAACTTTGGAAGGAAGATTTATTTCACTCCAGGAGTAGAGGCGAAGGGAAGAATGATGGAGGCCTCATCCAATCCCTCCCCCGCCCGCCCCCCCCAGCCAAGCTCCGCCCTCCTGCTGTCTGGGACGTGGGAGGGGGCAGCTTTCCTGGTGGTGCCCAGTCCTCTTTTCTTACCCCCCCGAGTGATGAGGTTGTTTGACTCATCCATTGTTTTGATTTAATAAACATGTATAGATAGATATACTGTGTGGGGGGCTAACACCGAAGGCGGGAGAGATCTATAGATCGGGGGGCCCTCTCCTTGAAGAGCTCACTATCCGGTAGGGAACAAAGGAAGGCAGGGAGACTGAAGATTACCACATATGGCATCAAATAATTTTCTAGAGTTAGAGATGGAGGGAAAGCAGAACACAGAGTCATTCCATGAAATATACACGAGTGCATCACCAAGGAAGGACTTAACATTCTACCCAAAGGGATGTTCGGTGTCGGGCACTGGGCTTTGCCGTAGAACGGGGCCCGTAACATCGTCATCCATCCACAGCTATTTTTTTATTTATTTAAAAAATTATTCTGGGGCGCCTGGGTGGCTCAGTTGGTTAAACCATCAACTTTGGCTCGGTTCGTGATCTCACGGCTCACGAGTTTGAGCCCCACGTTGGGCTCTGTGCTGACAGCTCAGAGCCTGGAGCCTGCTTGGGATTCTGTCTGTCTCTCTCAAAAATAAATAAACACTTAAAAAATTTTTTTTGAAGTTTATTTATTTATTTTGAGAGAGAGAGAGGGAGAGAAAGTGCAAGCAGGAAAGGGGCAGAGAGAGAGGGAGAGACACAGAATCCCAAGCAGGCTCTGTGCAGAGCTCAAACTCATGAACCGGGAGATCATGACCTGAGCTGAGATCACGGGTCAGACACTTAACCGACTGAGCCACCCAGGCGCCCTCGTTTTTTCAAACATTTTTTTAAAGGCTCTGTGCGGAGCTCAAACTCATGAACCGGGAGATCATGACCTGAGCTGAGATCATGGGTCAGACACTTAACCAACTGAGCCACCCAGGCGCCCTCGTTTTTTCAAACATTTTTTTAAAGTTTGTTTATTTACTTATTTAGAGTGAGAGAGCGGGGGAAAAGGAAGAGAGAGAAGGACAGAGAGAGAGAATCCCAAGCAGGATCCTCACTGTCAGCGCAGAGCGTGATGTGGGGCTCGAACCCATGAACCAAGAGATCTTGACCTGAGCCGAAATCAAGAGTCGGAAGCTTAACCAACTGAGCCACCCAGGCGTCCCAAGGCACCCGTGTTTTTTAAAAACCACATTTATGGACTTATAGTCTGTATGCAGTAAAGTGCATATATTTGACACTTTATACGTTGGTCTGTTTTCACTTGTGAAGTCAGCCCCTCAATCAAGGCGGTGAACAGATCCATCACGTCCCAAAGTATCTTCGTGCCGTTTTGTCTTCCCTGTCTCCTGCCCCTCCCTACCGCCCTCCATATTCCGGCAGCCAACAATCAGCTTTCTGTTACAGACTTGCCAGTGTTCTAGAATTTTCTACAAATGGAATTATACAGTGGGTACTCTGCCCTGTCTGGCTTCTTTCACTCGGTATGATCCTGTTGAGAGGCATCTGTGCTGTGTGTTTATCAATAATTTATTTCTTTTCGTTGATGGGCGATATTCCACTGCATAGATAGACTGCGATCTCTTTATCCATTCGCGTGTTGAAGGGTATTTGGACTGTCTCTCATTTTGTGGTCAATTCAGATAAAGCTGCTATGCACATTTGTGTACAAATCTTCATACGGACATCTGCTTTCGTTTGTCTTGGGCCAACACCTACGAGTGGAATGGTGTATGTTTAGCTTTTTAAGAAACTGTCAAACTGTTTTCCAAAGTGGTCAGCTCACTGATGTTCCCACTGGCGGCGCGCGAGAGCTGACCCCCGCCACGTCCTCGCCAAGTACGCTTTTAAAATTGTGTTTCACTGTGGTTCAATTCACGTTTCCCTGTGGACTGCTGATGTCGAGAATCTTTTCAATGTGTCTTCGCCACTTGCGTGACTCCTTGGATGAGGTGTCAGCCCAGATTTTCGCGGGTTTTTATGTTCTCTGATTATCGAGTTGTGAGAGTTCTTTATGTATTCTAGATACAAGTCTTTTTTTTTTTAATTTTTTTTTTAACATTTATTTATTTTTGGGACAGAGAGAGACAGAGCAGGAATGGGGGAGGGGCAGAGAGAGAGGGAGACACAGAATCGGAAGCAGGCTCCAAGCTCCGAGCCATCAGCCCAGAGCCTGACACGGGGCTCGAACTCACGAACCGCGAGATCATGACCTGAGCTGAAGTCGGATGCTTAACCGACTGAGCCACCCAGGCGCCCCTAGATACAAGTCTTTAATCAAATATACACTGTGTGGGGAGCCTGGGTGGCTCAGTCAGTTAAGCGTCCATGACTCTTGATTTCAGCTCAGGTTGTGATCTCACGGTTTGTGAGCTCAGGCCCTACATGGGACTCTGCACTGTCATCCGGAGTCTGCTTGGGATTCTCTCTTGCTCTCTCTTTGCCCCGCCCCTGCTCCTGCACAGGCTCTCCCTCTCTCTCTCTCTCCCTCTCTCTCAAAATAAATAAATAAACATTTAAAAATATATACACACTTTACCTACATTTTATTTCAGTGTGTACCTTGTCTTTTCATCTTTTTAAGAAGAGCATTTAATTTTAATGTAGCCCAATTTGTGAATTTTATTTATTTTGCGGATCATGCTTTTGGTGTCATGTCTAACAAGTGTTCGCTCAACTGAAGGTCCAAAAGATTTTTTCTTATGTTTCCTTCTAAAAGTTTTGTGGTTAGGTTTTACACTTAGATGTATGAGTCTTTTCTTTTAAGGTGAGAGAGAGAGAGAGACAGAGAGAGATTGAGATTCTTAAGCAGGCCCCATGCCCAGCACAGAGCCAACACAGGACTTGGTCCCGTGACTCTGGGATCATGACCTGAGCCGAAATCGAGTCAGACGCTTAACCAACTGAGCCACGCAGGCACCCCGGTTTGTGAGTCATTTTGAGTTAATTTTTGTATATGGTACATGATGTGGATTGAAGTTCTTTTTTTTTTTTTTATATGAATATCCAGTTGTTCCTTCGTTATTTGTCAAAAGAAGTCTTTCCCCACTCTTCTGCACCGTGTCAAAAATCACTTGTCTCCATACGTACTGGTCTATTTCTGGACTCTATTCCGTCATGATCGTCTATTTGTCTAACTTTATGCCAATACCGTTATGCCTTGGTAGTTATAGCTTTAAAATAAGTCCTGGGGTGCCTGGGGGGCTCAGTCAGTTGAGCATCCGACTTCGGCTCAGGTGACGATCTCACGGTTCGCGGGTTTCAACCCCGCGTCGGGCTCTGTGCCGACAGCTCAGAGCCTGGAGCCTGCTTCGGATTCTGTGTCTCCCTCTCTCTCTGCCCCTGCCCCACTCACTCTCTGTCTCTCTCTAAAAAATAAAATAAAAAACTTAAACAAAAATGTACAATAAGTCCTGAACTCAGAGAGTGGTGGTCCTTTTTTCAAAGCTCTTCCCATGATTCCAGATCCTTTGTATTTCCCTGTGAAGCTTACAATCAGCTTGTCAGTGTCTACAAAAGTAAAAACTTTCTGGGACATCGATCGGAATTGCGGAGACTGGACATCTGAACAGTAGCGAGTTTTCCAGTTTGTGCACGCCGAGGATCTTCTGTCCTTGTACCTAGGCCTTCAAATTCCATCAGTAGTGTTCGGAAGTTTCCATGGTATCTATCGTCTTACACACTTTCTGTCATGTCCATTCCTATGTAGTTCATAGTTTGCGATGCTATTAGAAATTATTATTCTTTATTTTATTATTATTTTTTAATGTCTATTTTTGAGAGAGAGAGAGAGAGAGAGAGCGTGAGCAGAGGCGGGACAGAGAGAGAGGGAGACCCAGAATCCGAATCAGGCTCCAGGCTCCGAGCCGTCAGCACAGAGCCCGATGCGGGGCTCGAACCCACCAACCGTGAGATCGTGACCTGAGCCGAAGTCGGAAGCTCAACCGACCGAGCCACCCAGGCGCCCCAGAAATTTTTTCTTAATGCCCGCCCCTGACCAGCTGCTGGCTGCCTTCTGAGCAAAAATTCTTCAGCCTAATTGTCCATTACAGAAGCCGGAATGCCTCCGTTCTGGGAAAGGCCGGTGATGTCTTTTCATGAGGTGACAGTGAGATTTCCCAGGGACTAGCGAGCGAAATTTCCACGTTCACCGTATGCATTGCTGCGCCTTCCAGTTGCTTTCGCCGTGGCATCTGACATGGGTCTTTGCATCTCCTAGAAGAGCCAGAAAGTCCACAGAATGGGTCGCCCGGGAACGGGCAATTCCCCTTTTTCGCCACTAGGGAACCGAATTGGGGTCAAGGATAGGCCTTAGTGACTGCCCAGATCCCGACTCAATACCTGAATAAAGTCTGGGCCCTTTTTATTTAGCTCCATTGTGGGTGGGAGACTGACTAGGCTCAATCCATTCATGGCATATTTGGAAGAAAAAAAAAAATTACGAAGGACCCAAAGTGTCTGATTCCCAGAAATTCTTAGCTGAAGGATCTCTTGGTGTCAGATTTAACGTGAGCGTCTTCCTGGCGGAGCCAACAGACTGCTCTGTTCACTTGAACAGTATCGTTCCGTAAACAAGCAAGAGATGTATTTGCGACAAACAGAGTCAAAATTTCCATCAAAATGGTAGCTAATAGGAATAGAAGGACTGATTCAGGCTTTCAATTTTTAAATCTCCCCAGCCTGGCAGCTGTGTTTTCATTCTTTCTACTAAATGCTGTCGTTTAGGATTTAGGGCATTATGGAAGAAAAAAAAAAAAAAAAAAACCAACACCAAAACACCAAAAAACCAAAATCTCTTGCAGCACCAGAACTCAAATGGGGTAGGATTCTCCACCCGGGGGTGGGGGGGTGGTGGTGGTATGGACTGTTGCATCCACACTTTTTTTTTTTTTTTTTTTTTTTGCTGATGGTGGGGGGAAAGGGATCCTGAAAATGATCCAGCTACGAGAGCCCGAGCAAGGGGGGGGGTCTCAGGTTTCTTCCTTTCAGGACTATCCTTTTTCTTAAAATAACTTTGAGAATGAAGTGCAAAACTATGCCCATGTCACATCTACTGTGACAGATAAGTGTGCAGCGTCCAGGCATGTTTATACAGCCAGCAAGTGCTCTGCAAAACCATGAACAGCTCACAGCCCAACAATCTTCCAAAACACGATGCGATGCATTTAAAAGATCTGCAGCTTTGCAGGAGGCGCCCACAAAGTACCTTCTTTGAATTTGCATATTTGTGTAGAGAACACACACGGTTGATAGAGGATCTGAGCTAGTTTTAAATGCTCAAAAGGTCCCCCTGAGTTGCTTTGCTTAAATGCACACTCAAAACTTTATTAAAAACATTTTTCAAAAATAAGCAAGACATCAGTAAGGCTCGGTGGAGGGGTGGAAAATGGATCGTATATCTTTAACCCGCAGAAGTTAAAAGGCTTTTATTTTTTTTGTTGTCAGCTAACAATGGAAACTTTTTTTTTTTTTTTTAAGTGTTTCCCTCCCTCGGTCTTGCCAAGCAATAGAAAAAAAAAAAAAAAAAAGAAGAAAAGAAAAACTTGTTCCGCTGAGTTCAACCCCAGACGGGCTCACAACTTCCTTCCTGCTTTCCTCCCCCAAGCCCCCGCCTTTCTCCCTCCTCCCCCTCCCTCCTCCTCCCTGCCTCCTCCCCACTCCCCCCCACATTTTTTTTTTTTTTTTAAATCGCACATTGAACAAACACTGAAGTAGCCTAGCAAACACTGACAGGGCTAGTATCTGCACGGCCGAGAAGGGCGTGCGGGGCCGGCCCGGCGGATCCTCCGCGCCATCGCCGGCCCCTGCCCGGGAGCTCTCTCTCCCCGCGCTCGGGCTCCCCGTGTTTGTCTTCCGTAGCCAGCCGCGGACGTCGACCCTCAGCTTTTTCACTTTCCGAGCCATCTTGTTCCTACGAGGTCTGCGTCCCTGGGCCATACCGTCCGCACGGGCCCGGGCAGCTGAGGAATCGCAGGTAAGTTTGGCGGCTTTTTCCCGGCTCTCGCCTCCGAGCCCTCTCTCCCCTCCCCTGCCCCGGAGCGAGCGAGCCCGGGCGTTCTGGAAGAAGAGCGCAGAGATGGGCTGCGGGGGGCGCCGACTGGGAGGGCGGCGGGGGCAGGGGCAGGGGCAGGGGCGCGGGCAGGGGAGGCGGGACGGGGTCGGGCCGTGTCTCGCGCTCGCCTTCCGGGCCGCTTGGCTCCTCGCCGCCCTCCCCGCGCGCTCGGGGCGTCCTTGGCACTGGGCGGCCGGGCCGCTGGGCCGGCGCCGGGCGCGGCTGCCCAGGATGCGGACGAGCCCGGCCCTCGGCCGCGCGGCGCGGCGTGGGGAGCGGAGCCGGGGCTCCCTCCGGGCTGCAGGCGCGCGGGCCCCGGGGTTCCTCCGAGTGGGCGCGGGTCCCGGAGCCGCAGAAGTAGCCGCGTCCTGCGGCACAGGGCGTGCGGAGGGCTGCACACACACACACACACACACACACACACACACACACACCCCTCCGCAGGGGGCGACGACAGGGGGCGGCGAGTAGTGGTTCCGGTACAGGGGACCGGCAGCGCCTCGGCCCCGGGCGCGCGCAGGCGCGCCCACACTCACAAAACACACTTGTTTGGGGGACCGGCGACAAGGCCGGTGTTGGAAAATGCCTCGGCTGCGGCCCCGCCGCGCGCCTGGGCCTTCGTAGGCCGAGGGATCCGGCCCCAAGCCCGGGGTCCGGGAGGCGAGCGGCCGGCGCGCGGGAGTTCCCCCCACCCCCACCCCGAGCCCCGAGCAGGTAGCGGCTGGGGAGGCAGGTTCCCTCCCGAGCGGGTCCCCGAGGCCAGAGACGGTGGAGCGGCGGAGGCTGCAGCCCAGGGGCGGGCTTCCCTTCCACCCGACCTGAGCCGCATTTGCTGGGGGCGAGGAGCCCCGCGGACGCGGACGGGGCGTCCGCACCCTCGGGGAGATCCGAGCCAGCCGCGCCCCGCTCGCAGCTCACTTGGGGACCCAGTGGCCGCCCGTCCGCGTGGCTCCGGGGGGGAATCTTAGAAGGTGGAATTTGTAGCGACCCCCGAGCGCGTCGCAGCCTGGGGGGGGGGGGGTGGGGGAGGGGTGGAAGCGCCCTCGGGAGACCCACGCCCGCGGCCGGGCTCTAGTCCGCGCCGCGCCGCGCACTCCCGGGAGCTGACACGTCCGGTGGCACCCCATCCCCGACAGACTGGGCTTCCGCGGTGGCGATCGCGACCCCCCTCCCCATCCCCCGGCCCCTGCCCTCCGGGGTCCTGACTCTCTTCCTTGTGTCTCCACAGCGGCGCGGTCGTGTATGGAGCTCTGGGCGGGGGCTGAGCCCTCGGTGTTGCCCCCCGCCCGCAGCCCGGGCCATGCCCCCGCCTGCGCGCGCCGAGCCGCGGCCGCCGGGCCTGCGGGGCTGAGCCGGGGGCCGCGCGAGGAGGAGGCGCCGGCGGCGGAGCCCGGGCCGGAGCCGCGGCGGCCCCAGTACTATGGCTGTGTACTGCTATGCACTCAACAGCCTGGTGATCATGAATAGCGCCGACCAGGTGAAGAGCGGCGGCCCCGGGCCCAGCAGCAGCGAGACGCCCCCGCCGCCGGGTAGGGCGGCGCTGAGCCCCGGCAGCGTCTTCAGCCCCGGGAGAGGCGCCTCCTTCCTCTTCCCCCCAGCCGAGCCGCTGTCGCCCGAGGAGCCCGGGAGCCCCGGGGGCTGGCGGGGCGGCCGGCGCAGGCTGAGCGGCGGCGGTGGCGGTGGCGGCGGCGGCGGCGGCGGCGTGGGCAGCCCGAGTTGGGCGGGCCGCCCCAGAGGGGATGGGCGGCAGGTGGTGAGCGCCGGCTCCCTCTCCCCTCCCGGGCCGGAGGAGGCCAAGAGGAAGCCGCGAATCCTGCAGCGCGAGTTGCAGAACGTGCAGGTGAACCAGAAAGTGGGCCTGTTCGAGGCGCACATCCAGGCGCAGAGCTCCGCCGCTCAAGCGCCCCGCAGCCCGCGTTTGGGCAGGGCTCGCTCGCCCTCGCCGTGCCCCTTCCGCAGCAGCAGCCAGCCCCCGGGAAGGGTGCCGGCTCAGAGCGAGGAACGGAGGACAAAGTCGTTGGGGGAGCAATGTCCAGAGACAGCGGAGGCCGGCTCCGGCCGGAGAGGAAGGGCGCCGGGCCAGTGCCTCTCCGAGGGCGAGGAGGGGGTGGTGCCCTTCCCCGGCCCGGCCGTCCCCCCAGGATCAGGGGCTCAGGGCCCAGCGGCTTCTGCGGTGGAGAAGGGGATCCCTGCCAGACCCCACTGTGGCTCACCCAGAGCTATGCAAACTGACCAGAGGGTCTCTCCGCCTTTGGGAGCGCGCAGCAGCCAAGTTCCCCCGGCGGGGCTGATCCGCGTGAACGTGGTGACGTCCACAGAAGTGGCAGTGAGAACCACATCCAGTGGGCCCCACCAGCCACACGACCCTGGCCTCACTGAGCCGGCTGAGAGGCCCCGCGAGCTTGGGGGTGTGCGCCCCCGGGGGTCTCTGGCCCAATGTCTCGGGCAGCCTCTGAGCGGAGAGAAGAGCCCAGCCCCAGAGAGGGGTGGGCCCTGCAGCCCAGAGCCCCCTGGGAAGGTGGAGGACGGAGATCTGCCCGGTGGCGGCGTGCGGGGCCCCGGGGCGCCTGAACCCCGAAGGCCGGAGGACAGGACTGTGAACGCGCAAAGCTCGGAGCTTTCTGAATCCCGGAGCCGGGTCAAGCCATCTCCAGACCTGGGTTCAGTAGGCCCTGCGGCGGCCCAGGGTGGGGCCCCGGTGGTCGGGGAGCCTCGGTGGCGCTCCAGCGGAGTGGATGAAGGGTCTCTGACACCCGGCCTGCTTGGGGGCAGCCGCTCAGCCCAGCCAGCGACCCGGGAGGAGGAGGCAGGAATTCCCTGTGGCGCGATGCTGGAGCCTTTGCCCTGCTGGACATCCGCGAAAGATCTGAAGAAACCTCAGTGCCTTCCTGGAGACAGGGTGGGTGTGCAGCCTGGGAGCTCCAGGGCTTGGCTGGGCCCCATGGAGGAAGCCCGGGCCTGGACGTGTGGCACAGGAATACAGCCACAGGGGACTTGGGGAAGCCAGCCGCCTGATGGAGACGCCCATCCCAGCCCAGAGCTGCTGTCCCCGGATCCGAAGGACAAGCCCTCCCCGAGAGAGGCCCGCAGCCCCAGCAATATACCTGCCGTCATCATTACCGACATGGGTGCCCAGGAGGACCAGACCGTGGAGGAGGTGCAGGGAAGTCCCCGGGGCACCTTGCCCCTGAGGAAACTGTCCTCTTCGTCTGCCTCCTCCACTGGCTTCTCCTCTTCCTATGAGGACTCGGAGGAGGACATCTCCAGTGACCCTGAGCGCTGCCTGGACCCCAACTCTGCCTTCCTGCATACCCTGGACCAGCAGAAGCCCAGAGTGGTAAGTCTTGTTCAGAGATTTTCCTTTAACTAGTTTTTACCCCCCTGTTTTTCTTCCTTTCTACTGAGTCTCTCTTGGAGACTCTTGATCCATGCCCTGGGGCAGTCACAACTTACAATCCTCTGCAGGTGCATTTGCAGGGGGGCGGGGGGGGGGGAGTGCTAGGCACTGACTGTGCACTTTGCAGCTTGGACAGTGAATCGAGTCACTTCGATCACTATTTCCACATACGTGTTAAAAAACAATTTTTTAACGTGCCTCTCTGGTAGGTCGCCATTCACTTCTTGGGGAGATAATATTCATGAGTATTACCAAAAACTTCCTGATTAATCCCCAAAGATCATAAACAGAGCTGCTGACTAGCTTTTTCGTCTGATGAGGTGAAACACTTAATTCTGCGATACCTTTAGGCGGAGGGAGACTGAGCAGGTCATGGAATTAACCCAGCTTCTAGGGACAGGCCAAGGCAAATGAGCGATGGGATTCTCTGCTGGGGCCCCGAAAGCTGTGGGTGTGCTTGTGACCGGTCTGTTGGGTGCAGAACGACCTAGCCTCAGGTAGCAAAGTCAGGACACTGCAGTGTTTGTGGGACCAGTGTAACTGAGATACAGGTTTGGTGTGTGAATTAAAAACAAAACCATGCTTTGCGCTAAGCAGACAGTTTTTAAAATACCAGAATGTTATGTTTGGTTGAACTGCCCGAGACAGGCACTGGGTGTTACCTCTGGGGTTGATAACTCCTAATAGATGTGCCTGGTGGCTGGTGTAGGTGCATTTCAGATCCGTTTTCAACTGCGTTTCATCATACTGACATCCTGTTCTGGCTGTGGCGGTGGACAGACGGGAGTTTTATTTCTATAACATAGTCAATCTCAGGCCTAGGCTGTTTTCACTCTTAGGATCAGAGCATCTCACGGAAGATGTTAAGAGTCGACGCTATCACTTCTGAAAAGGTCTGGACTTTCTCTTAGCTTTTCCAGAGTATGGGGAATTTCCTAGGTCTTGTGCAACCCCGGGGTGGGGGGGGGGGAAGGAAGTCTGCATTTTCTTGTAGCAGGTAGCTTTCTGATTTCATTTTAAATAGCATGGACCGTTCATTGTACCACAGTTCACTTCAGCCACAGCCACGGAGAACTGTGGGTTTGCACCTCGCGTCCTTCTCTAAGGCATTTTGGACCTTAACGCAGGTTCCTCTGTGACTCCCCCTGGAGAAATCACAGTTGTGGGCATTTCTTTTCTTGAAGCTCCACTTTCTGCTGATGAGGCGGGGGCAAATGTCTGTGCAAAGTCTGGCCCCGATCAGCCTGGCGTTTTGTGGCGGGACGGGGCTGCGGGCACGGGACACACGCATACCATCTTGGAGGAGGCATGGTGTGCCTGGAAGGAGCGAGACAGGCGGGTGAAGGGACTGCCTCTCACTGCGGGCGCAGTTCGCATTTCTCTGCCTTCCTGCCCACGGTCGCAGGCCTGGTGGAGGAGAGACGGTCCTCGGCTCTTTTGCCATTTGCTTTTCAACCCCCACCCCGCCCCCCAACCCCGCACGCCAGAGCTGCTTCGACTTCTTCTCCAGCCTTGCATTCGGCTTCTCTCGTGATGGATTAGCGGCTCCTGTTGGCTAGTTCTCAAAACAGCCTCCGTGTCCCAGTGTCTGCGGAGGACTCTCGTCCGGGAAGCGAGTTAAAGGCGAGATGAGGCACGACAGGTGCTGACTCTTTTTGTTCATTTGCCAACCGAGGGAGCGGACGTTTGAGTGGCGTTGCGTGAGCTCACAGGTCCAGAGGCGGGAGTGAGGCCTGCGGGTGGGTTAGGGTTGGGTGGGCCAGCCTGCCTCCCACCTCTGCAAGGTTTTCGGACACCCACGGAGCGGAGCCAGGGAAAAATCCCCTGCCGGCTTCACTCTGAGTCACGTGAGGCCGACGGGGCGTGCGTGGGGGAGGGGGCAGGGCGGGTAACCAACTGGAAATTATGGGATCCTAGGGACTTTTCAGCTTCTGGTTGAGTGCTTGCGCGCTAAGCCAAGTTTTCTTTCTCTTGTACAGACTTTTGGTGGAGCCTCATCTGGGGCCCCAAAACACCTTCTTGGGTCAAACATCACTTGATTATCCGAGATTGATATTTTGTCCACGGGAGGCCAGACGGCTTGATGGGCTGGGCCTTGATGGGCTGGGCCTTCTGGCGGGGCCCTCAGGGCTTTGCGGGGGAAACCTGGGTGTCGCCGTCTTCTGAGGGGCCAAGGACCGGGGTCCTCTCTCCCCTCCCGGCTCCGCCGCTCCTGTCTGTAGGGCTGCCCTGCCCCACCGGTGCACACACCCTCGCACGTTCACACTCACCCCTGCTCACACCCACGCATGCTCACCCTTGCCCTCTCATGTTCACCCTCTCACACACCCTCACACCTGCTCGCTCACACCCACCCGTACACACAGGCTTGAAATTGCACGTTCAGCCTGGCCCTCGGACCCACACTGAGAATGTTTTATGCTGCTCTGCCTCTCCCCGGAGTGAAGCCTTTTCTGCCTGGAGCAGCAGGTGCCTTACTCGTGCGGAGGAGTGGGTTTGTGACGCTGTGCGGGCGGTGGCGGGGCGGGGGGGGGGGGGATGCTGAAGCTGGTGACTTTGTTAGCTCCCGCTGGGTCTCCCGCCACCCTGGGGCCAGTGCACGAAATCCATGGGCCCTCCCTGTGGTTCAAAACAAAGTGAAGAGCAGGTTGTTTGGAAACGCGCTCTGAAAGTTGCCTGGCCATTCAGATGACGCACGATGGCAGGGGCCTTTTTACTGGAAGGGAATGTGGGCAGCAGGCCGGTCTCTCCTTTGCTTCCGGGGGTGGGAGCTGCACAGACATCCTCAGAAACGTGCAGAGTGCCTCAGGCCTTTCCTTCAGCGTGGGCTTTGCTTCTGATGAGCCTGACAGGTGCCTGCCCCTGCCCCGGAAGGTTCCAAGGTTTTGCACCTGCCTGTCTGTTCGTGAAAGATCAGAGGCTTGAAATGTGCTCAGAAGTGACAGCATCGCCTGCCTCATGTTCCGAGGGCTTGCATTCAGGCCCATCCCCACTACTGTTCTCTGCCATCTGAAGAGAAGCGAATTGCACCAGCGAGGATGGTGTCCTTGCTTTTGTCCTGTGAGACGACTACAAATTAATCAGCAGTTCCTTACTTTCCTCTGTCTTCCCATTAAAAGTATCTGGGCCATTGAAACGCCAGGCTTAAAGGGTACGTTAAAATATGCATCCAGCTTGGGGCGCCTGGGTGGCTCAGGCAGTTGAGCATCCAACTTCGCTCAGGTCATGATCTCGCGGTTTGTGGGTTCGAGCCCCCCGTCAGGCTCTGTGCTGACAGCTCGGGGCCTGGAGCCTGCTTCTGATTCTGTGTCTCCCTCTCTCTCTGCTCCTCCCTGGCTCACACTCTGTCTCTCTCTCAAAAATCAACAAAGATTTTTTAAAAATTAAAAAAAAACCATGCACGTGGCTGACTTTAAAAAGTGGATTTTATTGATTTATTCCAAAATTGCAGTATCAGTGACGTGTGCCTGAAACAAAACAAAACACTGGCTACGGACCCGGGGAATACATAAAGAAGTATCTTCTAAAATCCTTCCAAAATCCTTGCCTTCTTTGTGCTTACTGTTTTTTAAGGGCCACTGGAAATTTGTTTCTTTTTCTTTTTCTTTTTTAATATTGAGTAGTTCTGTGTTTTTGTTTTTGTTTTAGTGAAAAACTAACTCTGACATGCGGTAAAAATTCAAACAGTTTAAAATGGTTTTATGTGGTTTTGAAAAATGTAAAACCTTTATTTTGGGTAAGTCAAGTTAAAATTTAGAAACGTTTCCAGGGGTACTTAGAAAAAAATCAATCTAATGGTGAGTACTCTTAGAGAGAAAATTCTTTTCTGGATGAGTATACTGAAGGCTCAGATCTGTGGGGTTCGGGGTCCAGGCTGCACGCGCTATTTTCTGGAGATGGGGCCCCCCTTTTTTCTCTCGGGGAAGATCTTTCTGGTGAGGCCTCAGCACCCCGAGTCATTTATGTAAGGCTCAGGTGTTAGCCTGATCTGTTTAGGGATGAGGAAACCGAGACTCAGACAGAGAAGGAGGCCCAAGGTCCACCTCCCTGACTCAGTTTCCTCCTTTTGAAATGTACGTATTGTGTGAAGATGCTCTCGTGGAGATACTCGATCTCCGTCTAGGGCTGTCTCTGTGACGATATAATTCTAGACTTTTGCATCAAACCTGGAGTAGGCGAAGAATGCGGATGCCGAGGCCCAAACCGGGCACGTTTAATTTCGTGCTTTTGCTGAAGACCCATCAGTTGATCCGCCCCTCTTCCTCTCTTTACCGGAAGACTGGTTCTTTGTAATATCGCATTGAAAAAGCGTCACACGTTGTCAGTACCATACCCAAGATTCTCATTAATAATCAGACTGCTATTTAGAGGCGGTTCTGATCGGAGGCCAGAACGTGAACCTGAGAAGTCAAAGAGACATTCTGTTATCTGAGGGCTTTGACTCCCGCAGATATTTAAGTTTGGAAACAGACTTGGACTGCACAGAGCCAGAACATCCCTTCCGACGATCGTGTTACCAGAGGCGACGAGGTATCGAGAAAAAGCGAGCCGAACGGTGAGGCGTTGTAGAAACGCAGCTCAAGCCGTACTTGGCCTTCAGGTTTGACAAGAAAAACGTATTACGCTAGTCAGTTGCTGCTTTCAGAGAAAGGCCTTTCAGGTGTCCCGTGAATCATTTCCAGAACTTTTGTTCTTTACGTGCTGCCGTCATTTTTCTGATTTTTGTTGGCACACGCCTGCCAAGTGTAGTTACAGATTTGATGTAGTTCTGTGCGAGCTCCTAGGAGGATTGGTAACATTGCCGAGGCTTATTCTATTCTGCCGGGTTGCGACTCACTTACCCGAAGGCAGAATGTGAAAGTACTTAATGGGAAGAATTTTCTATCTTGGTAGAAAAGACTTTCAGGTCCTCCGCCGGTGACTCGAGATTAATTCGGGACGTCCTGCGTGGTGTCGTCGCACCTCCGGCGTGGAAAATGCTACGGGTTTTGAGGGGCAACGAAGTTCTGCACTCCAGGCCCTCACATCCATGATTTGCAGTGATATTTTTTTTTCTCCTGACCAGGTAGAATTGACAATGGAAAAGATGGCTTTTTCACAAATCCGGGAGCACACTGTTTCGGAAATCAAACCAAACACAAATGTGGACTCTTTCATAATATGAAAAGGCATTTAGAGGGCCAACTGCCATTTTTGTAAAGCATATTTATTTTGAGAGTGAGCGAGAGAGAGAGAGAGAGAGAGAGAGAGAGTGTGCGCGTGCGATGGGGGGAGGGGCAGACAGGGGGAGAGAGAGAATCCCAAGCAGGCTCCGCACTGTCGGCGCAGAGCCCCATTCGGGGCTCGAACTCACGAACCGTGAGATCATGACCTGAGCCGAAATCAAGAGTCGGACGCTTCACTGACTGAGCCGCCCAGGCACCTGCCCGACTGCCATTTTAACATGTGGATGTTTGGGATTTTGTATGTCCGATTCTCCCGAGACCGTGCGCCCTTCCTGTGACGGCCGGCATGCTGTGAGCTTCGTGACTCGAGGTCATTGGCGCTATAGGCGGTCTCAACACCTGGAGCAGGAACACCCAGCATTGTGGCGCTCCCTCCGACCAGCGGGTCCAGCGCACCTGGCCGTGGAGGCCACCGTGGAGGTCTGGAGGAAACTGCTGTCCTGGTCCCGTGACCCTGCAGTCACAGTCAGCTTGCGGGGGTTCTGCCACCAGCCTGAGTCTCACTGTGGTCCTGCCAGACATCTGGTGGTTCATTTTTCCAGGAGGGAGCTATTATTTTAAAGACGGTGCGGGTCTCCGTGGCTGGAAGGCACCCTGAATGTGTTTGATCTCATGAGGATGTTGAGCCTCTGTTCTTGATATTAAAAAACTAGCAACCACACTGGGGCGCCTGGGTGGCTCCATCGGTTAAGCGTCCGACTCTTGATTGTGGCTCAGGTCATGCTCTCACAGCTCATGAGTTCGAGCCCCGCATCGGGCTCTGTGCTGACAGCTCAGAGCCTGGAGCCTGCTTCGGATTCTGTGTCTCCGGCTCTCTCTGCCCTTCCCCTGCTCGCGCTCTGTCTCTCTCTCAAAAATAAATAAACATTAAAAAAAAATAAGAAGAAGAGCTTTACTATAGCGTATGTAGTTAGCATGATATAAATCCTAGAGCTCGATTCCTCCAATACCCACATTTTACCGGTGAGAACAGCAAAGCCGAAGAATATTCAGTACAGTGGCCAGACCCACATTTACATTCTTCTTTTTGCTTTAAAAACGTGGCTAGTGGATAAGCTCCTTAATCCCCCTGGGAGATCCTCCTTTGCTTTAAATACAGTGCATGTTTTCAAAACCTTTGTGAAATGGTTGGGGGAATGAATGAATGAATGAGAGACAGTATCTCTGCTGCGTTACCTGCGCATGAAGGAAATATAGAATCTTCTAGAAGATGGAGAACGATGAAAGGGGAAAAAGAACAATGAAGACCAGCTCACTCCTTCTGTGACCTTACGGCCACACGGTTCAGGGTGCCCGACTGGGGTGTAGGCGACTTGGTGAGATCCCAGTGTGCCCCTGGCCCTGCGGAACATGGCGAGAGCAGGGGTGACCCCCCAGCCTGCTGCGAGCTGAGTGAAGGTGGGTTTGTGAGAGTGCCTAGCGCCGCGCCTGGCTCGCAGGAGAGGCTCCAGCGGTGTCAGTCGAGGTGGGATCGGGAGACATTCTGAGTATCGGGGCCGCATCTGGAAAATTCCTTGGGCCCCTTGCAAGAAATGCCCTGTGGCAATCCTGGGATGGCGTTTCCATGTGGTGAATCTCCCTCCGCCACAAGGGCTGGGATGAAATGAATTTCTCAGAGACCACAGTTCGCAGGCCGTCGTGGAAACACAGGCGTTTCGTGCAGCGGTGGTCACGGGACGTCGAGAGCAAGGCCGGCCGGCCCTTCTGTCGCCGTTTTCCTAGAGTGGTTTCCTTTTGTGTGGTCTCGGGGATGGGATTCCGTTGGGACGGGGCGTCCAGGAGACCCTTGGGGCAGAGTGCGTACGGGGCGACCACGCTGGTGTGCTGGCAGGACCTTGCAGGCTTTCTCTGGTGAGGAGTGGCTTGGGCTAAGTCAACACGCCGGCTTTGACTAACTGGTCCTGCGTGTTTCTCAACAACTGCGTTAAGAATTCCCTGTTAGAAATCAGATCTTTCCCCTCCGTTGAGCTTTACTTGGGCATTTTATTGACTTGTTATCACTTAATGGAAACCCATTCAATGGAAGGTAACTTTGCAGGCGGCTGCAGTCAATACTCCCTCCCCCAGGAATTTTTACTTCTCTTTTGCACCAAACTGGCTCAGTTTTACGAGTTAACCAAAAAGCAGGAGCTTCATACAGCCGGTAAGCGAGCAGACTGTCTCTGCCGTTCATATTCACGTATAATGTCATTGGGGGGATACGTTTTTACTCCCCACCTCGGAATAAGCAGGAAAAATTCTCACTCCACCTTGAGGCAGGGCAGGGGGGTGGTGGTGACTTTTCATCTAAAGAAGATCCTCCCTCATGAAGTTCACGGTTCATCCTGTGAATCCAGCATTTTGCACTTTTGTGGTAACGATTCGATTCGGGTTTGCCTAACTCAGAAGGTGCTGATGCCGGCCGAGGCTCCCCCCCACCTACCCCCCCCCACCCCCCACCGGGCTCTCCCCGAAGGAACCCTTTCTTGGCCCCGGTCACAAAGCGCATCCGAGGGCAGGAATGAGGGACTTTGGCCTTGGGCTTTTAGAGCACTGAGAACACAGACACCCGGCTCAAGGGGCCTCTGCGTCCCGCCCCCCCCCCCCCCCCATGTAATCAGAACGAATAAACTGGACTGTTTTGCAAGAAGCTGTAATAGGTTGTATATTACCAGGCTTGACTCCGCGGGACGGAGGGATTTGGGGACGGGCCATCCACCAGCTCAGTCTGCAATCTCTCTTGGTATGCTGCAAGCTGGCGGGGCCTGGGTGGTTACAGGGGAGGTCACTGCGCCCCCAGGCCGTTTCCAGCACGTGTTTTTCCAATTTCCCTGACATTCTTTCCAGGCTCAGCTCAATTTGTTTTCCTCTTCTCTATGGCAATTGATGACTGGGTCATAAAGTGTATGATTCTGCATAATCTCCCGCGAGGGCTGCTTCCAGAGTTAATATAGGAGCTGGTGTGTGTCTAGTCCCCCGCGGTGCAGGGGTGCGTACTGCTTTTTACAAGTGAGGGACCTGAAGGGTAGATGCGATACATAATACGGTTCGCCTCTCCACTCCGGGGAGCTCGTACCGGCTGGGGTGTCGAGGCAAACTTGGGAGTGTATCACTTCTGTCATCCTTATCTAACCTGAATCTGGCAGCAGGAAACTGAAAAGGCCTGGGTATGACCATGACATAAACAGTTGCATCTCTTAACAATGTCAAGTGGAAAATCCAGCCGCAGCCAGTAGTGTAAGAAATGGCTGGGACGTTTTGTAGGGGCGGCAAATTCCAGGTTGCTGAGTGTTCAAGCTGGGAGGTTGGGAGACACTGTCTGGGTCTGCGAAAGTGCTGAAAAATCCTTACAGATGCAGAATCGGCTAATGGGGGGGGGGGCGGGGGGCATTTCACACGCCTCGTAGTGGATATTTGAGTCTAAATGAGGTTCTTGGAAACCTCTTTGCCCTGCCCTGTCGCCCGGCCATCATCACTGTGGCTCCAGCATTAAGGACTCATTAGCACGGAGCATCTTGCTAGTTTCAAGTCATTTAGGAGTCCTCTGGGGACTCTGCTGGGCGTACTCCCAGAGTGCAGTGTGCTGGAAAGGCCAGTGCCTCTCGGATCCGCACCTGGCATCTTTGGGCCGTGGGATCCTCATCTGTGAAATGGGTATATTGATAAAGCCTTTCTACTTCGTGTGGTCTTTGTGAGTCTCTAGTGAGATCGCGTCTGTAGAGTCCTTTTGAGAGAGTGTGAGTCTTTCCTGCCTAAACTAGTTTCTTTTTTAATTTTTTTTAAACATTTATTTATTATTGAGAGACAGAGAGACACAGAGCGTGAGCAGGGGAGGGGTAGAGAGAGGTAGAATCCGAAGCGGGCTCCAGGCTGTGAGCAATCAGCACAGAGCCCGACGCGGGGCTCGAACTCACAAGCTGCGAGATCATGCCCTGAGTAGGCGATTCTGGGGTCCGCATCCTGTTGTCAGTACAGCCGCCCCCTGCCTGAGCCACCCCCTCGGCCTGTGTGGACCGTGGACGAAGCTTCCTGCCCTGTGCTTTGCTGCCTCTGTGCATAGGTCGGGAAGCAGATGTGATGGACATTCGGGCAGCTGCGAAGGGCGAGGAGGGGGCCACGAGGCAGGGGTCCGGTGTTCCTGGAACAGGCCTGTGGGCTCGTGAATAATTGAGAAGGAGACCGTGCTCCGTCTAGGGTTTGAGGATATCTAATGGGAGCATTGATTTTTCCAATACCACGTCGTGATTTTCTCTCCTGGGTCCCGCACAGTGCAAGAGGAGAATCCAGCAAGGTCTTGAATGTTTAGAGCGGACGTTACATGCAGCAGCTATCAACTGGGCACTTCCTAAGCGTGTCTGGGCCCGGGGCTGGACCCGGAAACCTCGGCACAGAGCTGGACCTCCCAGCTGGTGGCCGCCCACGGTGACGGGCGGACGTTGCGGCCCAGTGGCTGCCCAGACAGCTGGCGTGTACCTGCCGGCCGTGTCTGCAGATACCTGGGCGGAAGACAACGTCTTAACTGATGCCCGTCGTTGGACATCTGCCCTCTGAAGGCAGAGCTGATGCCAACAGACATACTTGAGATTTGCGAAACTCAAGAACAGGTTGTGTGGCTGTGAGGACAAGCATGCTCCTTAGATGGGAGCTAATAAGTAACGAGTTGGCGGGCGAAACACAGGCAGCCCCAGTGCGTGTTGTAGAACAACAAACAGGGTGACGCGGGACTGCATTTGGGCACTGGCCCCTGGGAAGGGAGTCTGGGTGAGGCCTTGAGGTTGCTTCTTCTGCTAGAGGTGGCCAAGCCAGAGGGACTGTTCTGGACCCGAAGGCTCCAGGAGGCTGGGAAGAAAAGGGACAGGACAGCTCGTCCCCTGCACCCCCTCCCCTCGCCTTAATGCCACGCACCGGACTCCGTGCAGATTGACGGTCAGCTGATAAAAGATGCCGTGAGTGAGCGGTGCATGTAAATGTGCTCCCGAGAGGCCAAAACGGGGCCTCGGGAGATTCCCCCCCCCCCCCCCCCCGCCACCCCGGTTGACCAGAGGAACGTGGTCAGGAAAGCTGGGATGGACTTCTGTTCAGTAAGTGTTTGCTGAGTAAGGGCCCTGGGGCAGCGGGGCGGGGGCGGGGGGCGTGGAGAGAGGGAGACACGGAATACGAAGCAGCCTCGGGGCTCCGCCTTCAGGTCGTGGGCCTTAGGTGAGGCCTCGTACATTTTGCGGTGCCTCGTACCGGGTCTGGAGCGGCTCGTGCTCTCGAAATGCACAGCAGACAGTAACCACGTGCCTTGGACGTGGCCGTGGGGTCCCTGGTCATCGTTGTCTGCTTGGGTGAGAAGCGGGTTCCCGAGGGACCCTTCTTCCCCTGGAAGGAGGCACAGGGGCTTTGGAGGAGGGGCTGTGCTGCTCCCGGGGAGCACGGAAGTCAGACGGGCGCTGGAGAGTGGGGGCTCAGGCCTTCGGGCCCGAATTCGCACCCACATTCTGTCCCGGAGTCTGTCCCTTGCGGGGACTTCACTCCTCTGTGCCTCGGTTTCCTCGTCTCGCCCTCCTGGGCCACTGGGGAGACGAAGTGGGCCGTGCAGCCCAGGACGGGCGTGGGGAGAGGTCCCCATGCCAAGTGCAGCTCGTGGCCCAGGATGACAAACCAGGGGAGGACTGACTTTCTCAAAGAGGTTTCTCTGTTGCAGGAGAGGGCCTCACTCTGGTACCAGGGCACAGCCCTGAAGTGTCAAAAACAATGCGTTGTATTCAGCTGCCGGCCAGGGGGTGTCTGGTTACTCACCTGAGACCAGTCCCTCCTCATAATGTTTTGGAGGTGGAAACCGGCCCGGGTCATCCAGGCAGAGGGGTGGAAGGCCCCATCCCTTCTCACCCCTCCCCCCCGCTGCCCTGCTTGCTCAGCGCGGCTCACGGGAGACAGGAGGGGTACATACGTGTATCTAAGAAACCCCACCACTTCGTCTAGCTGGGGATCATCTGGGACCAGGGACGTCTCGGATGTGTGACTTCATTGGCCTTCCCTGGGCCCTAGCTGCTGGCGGGCTGGGCGCATGCTTACTAAAGCAGGCTCTTTCTCCTCTTCAAGAGATGCTTTCGCTGCAGGCCCCACGGAGGCCTTGGGGACCAGGCTGGGGGGGTCTCCGCGGGCCGCTTCGCACGCCCTCCCCTCCCCCCAGCTCCTCCTCCGACGCGAGCAGAGGGGAGCCTTCCCAGCACCTCCTGGTCACATGGCTGCTCTTTGCCATTGTCCAGACCTGGCAGCTGGACTGTTCCTCAGGGCCGGGGTGGTCGCCGGGGGTGTGAAGGGAAGACCCGGTCAGGTGGATGGTGAGCGTCGGAGCCCCAGCAAGGCCCGTGGGACCCTGTGCAGACGCCGGCAGGAGCTGGAGCTGTGGGGTGACCGGTCCCCACCAGGGCTGACGTCGGCATAGCCCCGGGCCCCCGCCTGCCGAATCCCGGCGTCTGCATCACCACCCCTTTAACGCGGGTGTAGAAACCCTTCTTTCCTCCTGGCTGTAAAGTGAGGCGGGTGGCCTGCTGCCTTAACCCTCGGGCTCCCCACCTTTCCTGCCTGCAGCTGGTCCACATGAGCCCACGTGTGTCCCAGGACAGCGGCGAGACCTCTGGGCAGAGTGTCCAGGCCCTGAACGGTCGGCTCCTTCGCCTGACGTTTGTGGGCCGTGCCCCTTTCCGGAGAGATGTGTCCCCGGCCCAACCTGGGGGTACGTCTTCCCCGAGCCCCAGACTCCTGCCCTTTGCAGGGACCCAGAGGCTGGCGTCTGGGAGGAACGAAACCACTAAAAGAGCTCGTTAGTCTGTGGCAGCCTTGACCTCAGGGGCGGCGTGAGAGGCCGAGCTGGACAGAGGCTGCCTTATTTTGCCCCGGTCTGGAAATACACACGGCGCCGTAATTAATTTCGAGCCCAGGCCAAAGCCATAGGAGCAGCGTCTGGGACACTGTTTGCCTTGCGGTATCACACTATACATTCAAAAATCATCCTGCTCCCTGGGGAGAGCCGCTCCCGCCTCACTGAAGGCTGCCGGTCCGCACAGAGAAGCTGAACACCGTCCTGCAGGTCCCGAGGCTCTCCGTGGCGTCCCCTCTGGCCTAGCCTGGGTTTCCCATTTTCGGCCACGGGCCTCAGATACCACATCCCCAGGAGAGTGTCACCCAGGGCTGCAGCGGCCGGGAGCCCTGGGGTCGATGGGAAGGGACCTGAGCGTCCCAGATGGCGCATCACTGGGGACTGTCAGCCTGGCCCCCCACTGTACTTTGGGGACATGTGACACCGACTTTGGAAAGAAGATTTCAAGAACTTCAGAAAACAGTTCACCGTGCGGGGCCCCGGGTGGCTTAGTCGGCCTGCGCGTCTCGAGTCTTGGTTTCAGCTCGGGTCAGGATCTCACGGTTCGTGAGTTCGAGCCCCGCGTCGGGTTCTGCGCTGACAGCACGGAGCCTGCTTGGGATTCTCTCTCTCCCTCTCTCTGCTTCTCCCCCGATCGCGTGCACGCCTTCTCTCTCAAAATAAGTTAAAAAAAAAAATGATACACTTAAAAAAAAAAAAAAAGGGAAACAGTTCACTGTGACCGCGCGACCCGGTATTCTGGAAGAGAACGTGAGTCCTGAATAGAGGTTTTGAACACGCAGGGGCACGGAGGATAGGATGGAGAGGACCTGGCTCATCAGTGCTTCTTCTGACATTCCCCGGGGGTTACGTTACTAAAAATTCAGCACGAGTTAACCGTGGGGTGCAGCAATAGCAATAAACAATAAACAGCAATAACGAAACAAAAGCAGCTACGATTTCTGACCTGTCTGTTGTGTGCCAGGCGCGTTCTCTGAATGACTTCGTTTTAACTTTTGCAAGGTGTGTATTTTCCTTCTTCCCCAGCAAACGGACTGAGGATCTGATGGACGAGGTTGTCGTCCAGCCGCACAGCCCGTAAACGGCCGTCCGTAATGTGTCACCTGGGAGGAAGGTGGTCCTCTGTGCTCAGGGAGCGCTCGCTTCAGTTCTGGGCCCTGGGCTTCAGGGGGCTGGGGGCTGGCTGTACTGAGGGCAGTGAGAAAGGGGTTTGCTGGCCAAGGGGTCTGAGCAGAAGCCGTGGAGACAGATGGTCGAGGGCATCCGGGTCGCCGTGCCTTGGACGTACTCTATCGTCTGGGGGTCGGGGTGGGGGGCCGAAGAGTCGTCTGTCATCTACTTGCCCTGGAGTCACGCTTCAGTCTGGTTCGAGATCAATTTTCGACTCTCCCCGAGGTGCACCCGGGAGAGGATTCTTTCCCCTGGAAACGAATGGGCCTTTGTATGAACGCACAGACTCAGTCGGTACAGCCGCAGCAAAAAGGGAGCTGCCAGCGCGGCGTCGAAGCTCCCAGGCCCGGTGAGGAGGGAAGCAGAGAAGTCGGAGCCCCTCGCCGCCGCCCACGGGGCCGGGCAGTGAGCCCCGGACTGCGAGGACGGGGAACGCATCCCCGACGGGCCTGCTCCCCAGGGACCCAGCCCGCCGCCTCCTGCAGGGACACCTTCATACGTTCGGAGATCACGTCCACGCGTGTCCCGGGGCTCGCTGGCTGTCGGGCGCGGCACCCAGACGCTGCGGATCCTGTCCAGTGACACGGGTGGAAACCTGTCGTGCGTCTGTGTTTTCAGACATCCCGGGTGGGCCGAAGCCAGAATCGAACGCATCGTATCGCACTGCCTCCTGCAGACTTGGGTTGAGTTAGGAGACCGCGCACGGTCAAGGGAGAGGGTTCGTTCCACCCGAGGATGAGGGCCTCCTCGGCACTGTCCCTCGAGGAAGGGGACATCCGCGTGGGCAGCGTTAGGCCGTGACGAAGGAAGCTGCCGTGAACACTCAAGTACAGGTTTTTTCTGTGTGCCCGGGAGCTTTCCCTTGTCTGTGAGAAGCGCCCCGGGCCCGTGCCGGCTCCCAGGGGAGTCCCACACTTGTGTCGGTTTTTGAGAAGTTGCCACGCTGTCTTCCAGAGTGACCGCACCAGCGGTGTGTGAGTGATCCGGTTTTTCCGCATCCTTGCCAGCCTGTGGTGTGGATACTGTTTTTTACGTTAGCCACTCTCTAGCTGTGCGGGGCTGGCTCACTGCGGTTCGAATCTCTTTTTCCCGAATGGCTCATGGCATTCAACATCTTTTCATGTGCTTCTTGGCCATCGGTATATCCTTTTTGGTGAAGTGATCTGGCTTAAAAATTTTTTTTAATGTTTATTTTTTGAGAGAGAGAGAGAGAGAGAGAGAGAGAGAGAGAGAGATGGAGCACGGTCAGGGAGGAGAAGAGAGAGAGGGGACACAGACTCCGAAGCAGGCTCCAGGCTCTGAGCCGTCAGCACAGAGCCCAACACGGGGCTTGAACTCACAGACGGTGAGATCATGACCTGAGCCGAAGTTGGACGCTTAACCCACTGAGCCACCCAGGCGCCCCCGATCTGGCTTTAAAAAAACATTCCCCAGGGGTGCTGGAAGATGCGGGCAGGGTGTCAAAAGCCTTGTGCATTGGTCCCCCCACCCGCGGTGTGTCCCATCGCGGGGCTGTGCCTCTCTGCGCTCCAGGGAGGGTACTTGGTCACCCCTGAGGTCTGGTCCTGCCCCTACCTTCTCTGACTCCCAAATGGAGTGGTGACCATGACCCAGAGCAGCCTCCCCGCTGTCGTGGCCCCCACCCACACCATCACCCACCCGTCTGTGGCCACGGGATCCCATCGAGGCTGACTCACGAGGTGGGGCGGGGGGGGGGGGGCTGTAGTTAAGGCAAGTTGTCTATTGATTGTTGGGCCCGGAAATAAGGAGAAAACCAAAGGCACGAGCCCGGATTGTCTCCTTGGCCCCTCAGTGGGCCTCCCTCCGGGCCTCCCTGAGGACCCCGGCTAAGGAGCAGGCCCCCCAGCCAGCTTCCCTTTGCACCTCTTCAGCCCGGCCTGCGCTTTGGGGTTTAGTTTTGCAACAGGGTCGTGCTGAAGGTCCCAGAAACGCTTCCCTTTTTGTGTTGATTACACACGAAAGAAAAAGCGGGTGTCGAATTTAAAACTGCTCGAAGCAGTGGTGACCGGGGTCCTTTGTTTCTCTCGAAAACCAGCACCGAGGTCGCACCTCGCATGGCGGGCCGGTGGGCAGCGTTGTTGATGGTTTTTTGCCTCTTGCCTCCTGTCCCAGGAGGGGCAGCAGGAAGTGGCCTTGGGTGTTAATGGGGTGAGGTCCCGTGGATGTCCTCCGCTTAAGAATGTGTTTACTTTTGTTTCTCCGCCTCGTGATGTACCTGGGACTTCACAGTGCGTGTGAAGTACGCATCCTTCGTCTGTTTCAGTGAGTCATAAGAAATGAAAAGGCGTGACTGTTTCTTCCCCGGTAGAATGAAGTATAATATTTGCCAAACCTCCTTTGGTGAATTTGTACAAACAGTCTCCCACAAAGAAGGGATTGTTTTCTGTGTGGCTCAGGGGGTTCTCGGAGAATGAACAGAGCATTTTGACAGGAGTCCCCTGAGCCCGGCTAGTAGAGATAGTGTCATGGGGGTAGACGATCGCAGGCTTTCCACACAGTCCCTGTGGCCCTACTGGAATATTCCGGCCCCTCTCAGCCGTCATTTGATGGGGCCCAAGATCAAAGAGGTCGCTGAATCACATGACGGTTTGGTTCAGAATATTTTTCTGGTTTGGTACTTTTTCAAAGCCTCCGTTTGAGGGGGGTGGGGGTGGGCTCCTGGGTGGCTCAGTTGGCCGAGCGCCCGCCTCTGGATTTCGGCCCAGGTCACGATCTCACGGTTCGTGAGTTCGAGCCCCGCGGAGGGCTCTGCACTGACGGCGCGGAGCCTGCTTGGGCTTCTCTCTCCCCCTCTCTCTCTCTGCCCCTCCTCGCCTCTCTCTCTTTCAAAATTAAATAAATAAACTTAAAATAAACCAATAGGTTTGATTCCCGTTTGAACTTGTTCAATAGAGGCGAGGAAAGGTGGGGGGGGAACCCTCTTGTTACATTCCTGGTTCCAGTTAAAACTTGCTATCTGTGCTCGGGTTGAGGTCGAATAAATAAAATGTGTTATGGCCATCGGTGACTGGTTCATTCGGCTTCAAGTCGCTTCTCCAGATAGTGTCGCGGTCATAACATTTATTTCCCGTGAACCCGCATTCTTCCAGGGTGCTGTGCGTTGGTCTCGTTGCTGAAATAGTCTGGTTAACTGAGAGTTACCGTAATGGCGCTGGTACTTTGAGGTCAACTGGAAGTGATAGGATACCCGACGCGCAGACCCGCGAAGGTCGGCTACACGCACAGACCCTGTCCTTGGGGGACCAGGCGGAGGGCTGTGTCCACTACTTACAAACTGGTGGTTTCCGGAAAGGGTCCGCTCTTTCCTGACACAGCCCACAGACATTTACTGGGTGCTGAGTGCATCCACGTTGTGCTGACAGGTAGGGACCTGTGTGTACGTCAAAGCGTAGATCCTACCTTCTGGGAACCTTAGTTAAGTGGCAGCGGCCGGGGCCTGTATTTGCTACGGCTACGCGTTGAGCGAGGGGTCACGTGACGTGCCCCAGATCACAGTCACGGAAGCCTCAGGACGTGAAGCCAGGCCTTCGAGCTGTGGAAAAGGGTGTCTCAGATGCGGCACCCCTGCTGTCTGGGGCCCGATGAGTTTTGGTCTGGGGGGAGCTGTTCTGCGCACCTGACGGATGTGCTCCGTCGGGGGGAAAGTCGGTGCCCTGGAGGTTGTCCTCCGAGCCGCCTTCCCGACGCTACGTGCCGCCTTACTGTGTCCTTGTGCGCGGAGGGCGAGTCCATCCACAGTCCTGCTGGAAGCAGAGGTTGTCGGGAGGAGAAACCCCCAGAGACGGTGCTCTGGGATTTGGTGGCAGTTTGAGGGAGTTCACCCAGGCAGAGAAAGGGAACCATCTCCGGAACAGAAGGACACGGGCCTACAAGCAGGAGAGCGTGAGAAGACCACGCAGCTTTAAGGAGTGACAGACAGATAGTTAGTTTGCTGTGGACCCTCCGCTTCTGTCCCTCTTGCTGTTTTCTCGTTCCTTCCTTTCAAGCAGCAAGCAGGTTCACAGCAGCTATGGAACGTTTTCAAGCACCGGTTTGCATCGGTCAGGACGGGTGAGGCTCTGCGGGCGTAACAAACAGCCCCACAAGCTGCGATGTGAAACCGCCAAGGTTTCTTTCTTGTGCCTCCTGCACACCCGGTCTGGGTCAGCCGTGGGCTCTGCTGCGTGGTGTCCTCACTCTGAGCCCCAGGCCGATGGCGCAGCCACCCTCCGGAGCGTGGCCGGTCACTGCGGCAGAGAGAACGAGACTATGGCGAGTGACGTTCTGGCTCAGAGCAGTAGCACGTGTCACTTCTGCTCATACTTCGTTGGCCAAGCAAGTGTGGTGTCCTCCCCTAATGTGAAGGGGGCAGGGCATCGAGTCCTACCACGTGTCCAGGACAAGAACTGGAAAGACCTGGGGGACGGTACTGATGTCCAAGGCGGGTACCTGGGCCGTGTGAGCGTGGGCACCCTGCCGTGTCTCTGACGGCCTCCTAGCTTGACTTCAGGGAATGGCCTATTGCCAAGCTCAGTGAGAGACTGTTGAACGAAAAGAGAGAATTAGACCATCGGGATTCCACAAAATGTTAGTTCCCCGAAAAAGTCAAAGAGGCCCTCATCGGGTTAGGATCGGGTCACGGGCCCTCATTTTTAGAGTTACAACGTTGGGCGTGGGAGAAAGCGTTCGTGTCGACAGGACCTGGATCCAGCGGCTAGCGTCCGTGAGGGGGGAGTGGTTGATCAGGATATGGGTGTTTATCTGGACCCCAGGAGGCTTTCTCCCACCGTTACTGGAGGAAACAGAACAGCTTTCGAGCCCAAGTCAAGTGTCGAGCAAGATGGCAGCCTTTGCGAACCATAGATTTTTGAGATGGAAGAGTGTGATCACGCTGGGTGTGAGCAGTCCTGACCGAGGGCATCCCAGATGCTCTCCAAAAGCCTGAACAAATTCTCTATAAAACCAGGGGTGTTTTCCTTGTTAGGAACTCATTCAGACCGCGACTGTGTCCCAGGCCCTGGAGAGGGGAGATAGAGACAGAGCCTGGCTGCGGTGACTCTAAACTGGGAGAAAACCGGAAACCTGTGGGGAGGATTCAGCCCTTGTCACCCCTCGACAGGGGGCACAGAGGTCTTGGAAAAATAGAAATAAAAATAGCAGCCGGTGGCCACGTCCCTGCCCGGTGACGTGCTCTCTCCAAACCTGGTTTCCACTCTATTTCTGAATTGTTTTTCACCCTGGTGTGTAGGGAGCCGGGGCAAGTGAGGTGGAGAGAAGTGTGTGTCGGGGGGAGGGCACAAGTGGACTCAAAGGGAGACGAGATTAGTCACCGTCTGGGAACGGGGAGGTAGGGGGCATTCCAGAGACAGGAAGAGCCCAGGACAGCCGGCTAAGTCCAGAGTCCCGTCACCCCTGGGGTCTTGCTGGAGCGCACACGCGTGTGTATGAGTGTGGGTGTAGGCGCATGCCTGCATGTACGTGGGTGTGTGTGCACACATGTGTATGAGTGTGTGCACACGTGGGTGTGGGTGTGTATGGGTGTGTGTGGGTCTGTGTATGAGTGTGGATGTAGGTGTGAGCGTGCACATGTCCGCGCGTGTGTGTGCACACGTGTGTATGAGTGTGCATGCATGTGTGGGTGTGTATGTGTGTGTGTACATGTGTATGAATGTGTGCACATGGAATGGGTGGGTGTAGGTGTGTGTATCCGCATGTGTATGAGGGTGTGCAGGTGTGTGCGTTCATGTGTGTGTGCATGCACGTGTGTATGAACATATGCATGTGTGTGGGTGTAGGTGTGTGCATGGTGTGCATTCGTGTGTGTGCATGTATGAGTGGGTGTAGGTGTGTGCGCCCATGTGTGTGAGTGTGCATGCGCGTGTGTGGGTGTGTGTACGTGCACACGTGTGTGCACGCACGGATGTGTGAATATGTGTACATGGGTGGGTGGGTATAGGTGTGTGCATCCGCATGTGTATGGGGTGTGCTCACATGTGTATGAGTGTGTGCATGTGTGTATGGGTGTGGGCGTGTGCATTCGTGTGTGTGTGTGTGCACACGCACATGTATGAGTGTGTGCACAGGTGTGGGTGTAGATGTGCATGGGTGTGTGTGCGGTCATGTGCATGAGTGTGCATGCACGTGTGTGAGTGTGTGCATACGTGTGGTGGGTGGAGTGTGCACGCATGTGCCCCCCCCGGGGGGGGGCGCTGCCGAAGGGTGTGCAGACAGGGGAGTGTCACCAGCAACCCGCGGTTTGCTGCCGGGCGCCTCAGCCGGTTGTGTGTATGTCCCCCCTCCTCCGTCGGATTCTCAGGGGCACCTGTGATGCACCGGTGGCTCTCTAACATTTGTCACCGCCACCCCCCCAGCCCGTACCGTTGTTCTCTTCTCACTCTGAGGGCAGCAAAGCGATGTAGTCCTTCTAGAAGCTTCGGCAGGCCGTGCAGGACCAGCGCACGTAAGACCGGAAGGGGAGCCTGAACGGAGGGCTGGACCTGAAGGTCAGGCTGCTGGACGCGGGGCCAGGGCAGGGCCAGCTGCCCTTCCCCCCAGCCCAGCGCTCCCCCGACCGTGACCCCGGTGCCTGCAATACCTTTACTTTCTCAGCTGCAGAATGGGCATGCTGCATTCAGCTGAGCGGGAAGCCTCACACATGTGCCCGCTCTGGGAATTTGTTTCGGTAAAGGAAGCCCCAGCGGTGGCATTGTGGCTGGGCCCTCTCCACTGCCTTTCCCCACCGCACCCCGAGCGTGGGGCTGCCCTAAACACCTGCTTCCCCCTCGCTCGCCCCGGCTTCGGGTCCGTGCCCACGGTGGCCGGGAGGGCGGGACTCCAGTCTGGTGTGGACCTCACCGGGACCTGACAGTTCCCCGCAAGAGGCCCCGGGCTCCGAGAAGGGCGGCCTACCCCTCGGGGAGGTAGAAGGTTCACCCTGCTCTTACCCTGTGCTCTGAGGTCTCCGGAAGACACAGGTGCTATATATAAAACCAAGGCCATTATCTCACTCTTGCTAAGTTTCCACCCTGGTGGCTTCACTGCATGCTGCCGTGAGATTTCCTGGAGCCCTCCTCCCAGACCCCTGGGGCCAGGCCGAGGGTAGGGTGGTGGGGCAGACACCCTAGTAGGTTCGGCTCAGACCTCGAAGGGACCACAGACAGCAGTCATGAGGGATTTCTGTTGTTCGGGGACGTGACAAGTGAGAGTGGGTCTAGACGGTAGGTTTCCATTTAATCTCGTTACTGGTAACTTCGCTGTGCAGTTTTTCCAAGTGGGGCATGATTGGCATTTGGGGCTTTACCTTCTTTATTTGGGGCTGCCCAGTGCCCTCAGGTCATTCAGCCTCTCTGGCCCCGGGGTGCCCTTTGCCAGTGGGAACCCCTCCCCCCCCCCCCCCCCCCCGCCGCCACTGTGCGCCCCCTCCCCCCACTTCCAGACACACTCCAGGGTCCGAGCAGGTGACTGTTTCCGGTTGGGGAACCGCTGCGAGAAATGTTTTACTTTGGCAGAATCTCGAGAGGATATCAAGCCAAGTTCAGGGATTCTGGGGGGGTACTGGGGGGGGCAGACAGATGTCCAACTGGGAACTGTCTTGTCAGCTCGGAGAGAGTGTGGGCCTAATTTTTTTTTTTAATTTTTTTTTTAACGTTTTATTTGTTTTTGAGACAGAGAGAGACAGAGCATGAACGGGGCAGGGGCAGAGAGAGAGAGGGAGACACAGAATCGGAAGCAGGCTCCAGGCTCTGGGCTGTCAGCACTGAGACCCGTGCGGGGCTCGAACTCATGAGCCAGGAGATCATGACCTGAGCCCAAGTCAGATGCTTAACCTACTGAGCCACCCAGGCTCCCCCCACACTCCCCTCTTGAAATTCTTAATCATTCTCTCTTTGAGTGTGTGTTTTGTAGATGAAGCCCAGTGACACAGTGGAGCCTGAGTCCCCCGGGAGCTCAGGCCCCAGCCGGCCTCCCTCTCCCTGCCCCCCAGCAACTGCTCACGTGGGCCCAGAGTCCCTGCTGCTGGTGTGCTGGTGTCCCCAGCCGGGAGCCACACAATGAGCCGGTTCTAAGAGGGAAAGGGGAGACGCCCCGCCCCTGGCCAGAGTCGCGGGGAGGAGGCCCCTGGGTCCCCGGAGGGTCTGATTCCCCCGGAGACATCAGAGAGTAAAGAAGCGAGTAGATCAGGTTGGGAGAGCGACTGCAGAAGAGAGATTTATATTTCATTACCTTTCGTGGCCCTCTCGCCTTGTTTTCCCCCTCCTTTTCGGGGTGCCACACTGTGTCGCTTTCACACAAAGCCCTGTGGATCGTGTCGTGGGCTCTGCTCGCTTCCTTCTTTCCTGCCGCTTCTGGTTAGTTTTCTCCGCGTCTCTGCAAAGAACAAAGGCAACTGACCAGGGGCGCCTGGGTGGCGCAGTCGGTTAAGCGTCCGACTTCAGCTCAGGTCACGATCTCGCGGTCCGTGAGTTCGAGCCCCGCGTCGGGCTCTGGGCTGATGGCTCGGAGCCTGGAGCCTGTTTCCGATTCTGTGTCTCCCTCTCTCTCTGCCCCTCCCCCGTTCATGCTCTGTCTCTCTCTGTCCCAAAAATAAATAAACGTTAAAAAAAAAAAAAAAAAAAGGCAACTGACCAAAAGGGATCACAGCCGCCATCGGAGGTTCTGCGTGTCCCCTCCCTGCGGTCCTCCCAGGGGTCGAGGTCGCCAGCCCACCCCCCTCCCCCCACCCAACCCAAGCTGCTTTTCTAGCATCACCTGTTAGCACAGCACCTTTGACAGGAGGCAGCAGACGGCTGGGGGGTGAGAGGGGGCCAGGGGAGGGAAGTCTGTCTTTCGCTGGGACTTGGCTGAAGGTTGTGGCCGGTCGGTCATGCATCTTCCACAGTCAGTGAGCTGTTTCTTCATAGGGACCAGCTCTGGGCAGGACACTGGAGGGACAGCAGATGGGACATTTCCAGGAAATGAGACCCGTATCACGGGCCAAGCTCACTAAGGGGTCGTTTGTGAGCAGGTGGATGGTGCCACACCAAGCAGCTTCAACAGACCTTGGCCTTGGCCTTGGCCTTGGTCTCGGTCTGGGGGACCACGCGTGGCCTGCTGGAAGAAGACTGAGCCCAGCGTGGCCTCACATAAGGTGGCTGTAGACGGTGGACAGATGAGGGCTAGGGCCCCTCCCTCACTGCTGCTTTCTGTGGCTTGTTGACGGTCTTGGGGGCTTCATTCTGAGACAGGGTAGACATCATATCCTCTGCTTCATCTGAGACATTCCTTGGGGGACGTTGGATGTCAGGGGCCACCGTGAATCGTTCCCAACCCTCCCAGGGCCCCAGGGATGCCCACTCCCCCTCTGCATTTCCAGTATCGGCCACGTCCTGTTTATGGCTGTAAAACTCAGGCTAGACCTTTCCAGAATCCTCCAAGACCTTGTGGGGCCAGACACACCCAGGGCAGCCCGGATGCCGAGGGGGCAGAGAGGCCCTTGTCCCTGGTCTGGTACCTGGCAGAGGAGAGACAGCTGGACCAGAAGCACAGAAAGCCTCCCATATGGGACATGTTTATACCAAAACATGACTCGTTGTTGATCTGCAACTCAAACTGAGCCTGCTGTCCTGTACCTCTTCTGGAAGCCTGCTCCAGAGGGCAGTTCTGTCACAGCCTTTGTGAGACGTGGCACTCCGGAAATGGGAGTGCTGGTGGCCAGGGGGTCCCCTATTAAGGGGCCAGACGTCTGGCGCCCTGCTGCCCAGTGCTGTCACCGGCTCGCCGTGTCACCTGGAGCCGTCCTTAGGCCTGTGCCCCCGCCCCTGGGCTCTCTCCACGGCTGGGACACGGTGACATGTCCTGGCACAACCCATAAGGCTCAGAGACCCGAGGGGCCTGCCTGGGACCCTTGCCTTGTTAGTTAAGGAGCCCTCAGCTGCACAAAATGGGAAACTGAGAGAGAATCCCAAGCAGGCTCGCGCCGTCGACCCACAGCCCCACACGGGGCTCGAACTCACCAACCGTGACATCACGACCTGAGCCGGAGTCGGATGCTTAACCGACTGAGCCTCCCAGGCGGCCCTGTTTTTGTGATTTTTTTTTAATGTAAACTTAAATATTACTGAGAAAGAATCTAACGATACCCACGGCCAAGGGGACGATTTAACTCATTCCAAGTGTACCCGGGTCTTTGATAAGCTGCGTCATTTTGTTTCGCATTAACTGCAGTCCGATCGTGCTCGTTTTTATCTTTTGATTTTATCGTGGTAATGACCTCTCACATATTCTGTTTCGTGAGTTGACCTAGGTCCTCTGCTTGTGATTTTCAGTGGGTACAGTATTACGTAATAGTAATAGCCGCTCACTGAACCGGGCACAGCTCTGGGTGTTTTCTGTGAATGATTTCTCTTCGGGCTGAGCAATCCCTCTTCAGATGAGGCGGACGGGGGTCCAGGAGCGTGCGCAGAACCCATTACAGAGCCACCCGCAAAGTCTGAGTGCTTTGGTGTCTCCGCCGCCACTGGGTTTGCTTTGTTTTTGGTACGGCTCGTGCCTTAAAGTTTGAAATTTGTGATCCTTTAGTTTTCAAGTGGGGCTCTCCGTGTTTCCTTGTGATGATGGCCTTTAATTACTCCTCTGTAAACTCCTGCTTTATCCCCACGGAGCAAGTGTATAAATGCCCTGCAGAAGTGATGGCCCGTGTTGATAGCGTTTTTATATGGTGAGCTCTCAGTGGCTATTTACAAATATTTTTCTCTTCTGTGGTTTGCTCTTCAAATCCGACTTTATTTGCAGCCATGCTGCCCTTCTGACGTATCCTGGTAGAATTTTCCTTTTCCCCTTTTCGAGACTGTTCGTAATCATCCTGGCCTGAACACGGGGACAATCCGGTCCTCGCGGGAGATGGTTTTTCGCTAATTTTTCTTATGCGGCCGACCTTTGTGATGGGTTCTTAGAGGACTGAACTGTGCCTCGCCCTAAGAAGGGGTGTTTTTTTTTTTTTTAACGTTTATTTATTTTTGAGACAGAGAGAGACAGAGCATGAACGGGGGAGGGGCAGAGAGAGAGGGAGACACAGAATTGGAAACAGGCTCCAGGCTCTGAGCCATCAGCCCAGAGCCCGACGTGGGGCTCGAACTCCCGGACCGCGAGATCGTGACCTGAGCTGAAGTCGGACGCTCAACCGACTGAGCCACCCAGGCGCCCCAGAAGGGGTTTTTTTTTAAACCCGTTTTTGAATTCCCAGATAGCATTCGGCTGAGAGCAGGTGCCTGGGTGTTAGCTAGCTGGCCCCTGGCCAGACCCAGCCACCCCCAGTCTCCTGGCCATCTGCTCACCTTGGCAACAGAGTGGCGACCGACACACCCAGGCCCAGAAAGCCAGACAGAGTGGCGGCTGGAAACTTCACGGAATCCTTGTAATTAGTAAGGGAAAAGGCCTGTTAGCTCATGTGGTGCCTTCCTCCTCCCACGGACCCCAACCAGCTTTAGAAGGTGACATATAATTTGCTCTGTCACCTGGAGCACTCAGTTGAGTTTTCTGGGGCTCCTCTGTGAGCTAGGCCAGATCGGTGGATTTTCACCCCTTTGGGGTCTCGCGTCATTTTGGAAAGCGGTCAAAAGTGGTGTTCCTTCCCCGCTGGGGAAATGCATACTTCCCAAACCCTCGTGCACGCCCCCTTAGGACATCCATGGCTGGAAGCCAGCCTCAGCTGCAGTCTGGAGGTTTAGAACCCAAAGACTTGTTGATCTCCTGAGCTCCCTTTCAGCAAGTTCTAGAAAGTTCCCCGTCAAGGAAGCTGGGGATGGAAGTAGGCGAAAGGGAGCTGCGAAAGGAAGCTGCGTGTGTAGTTACTCGGAGGAAACAGCTGTCCAGCCCCAAATGGTTCACTGTCAGGTATTTGTTACTTGTTTTCTATTATTTGTTATTTTTGCGGGGGTTGAGTTCAACTTCCGGACACCCTGTTCGTCCCCTTCACCTGACTCTGTAGAAATTTTATACTGCCTTGGGGCACCTGGGGGGCTCAGCTGGTTGACCATCCAGCTTCGGGGCTCAGGTCATGATCTCACGGTTCATGAGTTCGAGCCCCGCATCGGGCTCTGGGCTGATGGCACAGAGCCTGCTTGGGATTCTCTCTCTCTCTCTCTCTCTCTCTTTCTCTCTCTTTGGAAATAAAGCTAAAAAATATTTGTACTTGCCGGGGCGCCTGGGTGGCGCAGTCGGTTAAGCGTCCGACTTCAGCCAGGTCACGATCTCGCGGTCCGTGAGTTCGAGCCCCGCGTCAGGCTCTGGGCTGATGGCTCAGAGCCTGGAGCCTGTTTCCGATTCTGTGTCTCCCTCTCTCTCTGCCCCTCCCCCGTTCATGCTCTGTCTCTCTCTGTCCCAAAAATAAATAAATGTTGAAAAACAAAAAAAAAAAAAATATTTGTACTTGCCTCTGCCTGAAACTCTTGAAATCTTTCTGGTTGGTGGGGTGGGGGGCTTCTGAATGCATTTGACCTTCACAGCCCAGGAAGGGCAAGGGGGACCATCTGCCCAGATGTTCCCGGCAACTCCCCGTGGGTGGCACCCTTAGCCCTCTGCAGCTTGGAAGGAGAGAGAGCGGGCTGGTGGGGTGATGTTTTGCAAGTCGGTGGGCTCCTGGAGTTGGGAGACAGGGCGGAAGATCTCTTCTGCTTGATCACAGTGCCTTCCCAGCACCTCTGCACTTGCTTAAGACGATTTGCTTCAGTCCCAGGGACTTTTCAAATTCCTCAAATGACCTGTGGTTTTTTTTTTTTTAATGTTTATTTATTCTGAGAGACAGAGAGAGATAGAGAGCATGCGTGCACAAGCTGGGGAGGGGCAGAGAGTGAAGAGAGAGAGCGAATCCCAAGCAGTCTCTGTGCCATCAGTGCAGAGCCCGACGCGGGACTCGATCCCATGAACTGCGAGATCACGTCCTGAGCCGAAATCAAGAGTCAGACGCTCGACTGACTGAGCCCCCCAGGTGCCTCAAAGCCTCAAGTGACCTGTTTGAGAGGGAGCTGCTCCAAGATCTGTTCTCAGGGGCAGGAGAACGCTCCCGGCGTGGTTTTACGGTAGCTGGCGGGGAGATGCCCGCAGCCTCGAGCGTCGAGTCCAGCCCAGCCTCGTGGGATGGGGTGGAGGCCGTCACAGACCCAAGTCCTTCTAGTTGGCAGCTGAAGGAATGGGTGCCCATGTGCACTCAGGTGCTTCTGAATAGCGACGTGACCCAGGAAGTTGACAGGACATGGGAGGCGGGAGGGAGAGAACCAGCGTTGTGAACCCCAGTTTTACGTCTCCCCAATCTCTTCCCTCCTTCTCGCCGCCAAGTGTTTCTGTAAAATGTGAGGTGAGTGAGCGATCAATGAATTAGCTCCTCAATCTTCTGTGAGATTCTGGGATGATTCTGCTGTGTGGACAGCGACCTGAGCGCAGGGAACCTCTGGGTCTGATTTTACCGGAGTCACTGGAGCTGTTCTGCTTCTCAGAACATTAGATGCTTTTTAAAAATGTTTATTTTCAGAGAGAGAGAGTGCGCACGTGTGCACGCGCACACGTGAGCAGGGGAAGGGCACGAGAGAGAGAGGAAGAGAGAATCCCAAGCAGGCTCCATGCTGTCAGCCCAGAGCCCAACTTGGGGTTCAGTCCCACAAACTGAGATCGTAACCTGAGCCGAAATCAAGAGTCAGACACTCAGCCAACTGAGCCAGCCAGGTGCCCCTGTTCATGTTTATTCTACTCATTCATTGAACACGCCCTTTTTCTTATACTGCAAACAATGCTGACTTCAGGCTAAGCCTGAATTATCAGACATTCGCGTTCCCAGGGGTCTGGACAGACAGCACTGGAGTCTGGCCTTCCCACAGTCTGCAGCCAGGAGTCTGGACAGACAGCAGGGTCTGGACAGACAGCATGTGGCCTAGCCCTCTCTGGGTCTGCAGCCTGGGGTCTGGACAGACAGCCTGCGGGCCTGGGCCTCCCGTGGTCTGCAGTCTGGGATCTAGACGGACAGAGTGCAGCACTGAGTCTGGACAGACAGCCTAGGGCTTGGCCCTCCCGCAGTTTGCAGCCTGGGATCTGGACAGACAGTATGGGGCCTGGCCCTTCCATGGTCTGCAGCCTGGGATCTGGACAGACAGCATGGGGCCTGGGCCCCTCCGGGTCTGCAGCCTGACACCGGGGCGCAGACCCGGCCCCCTCTGCAGGGCAGTGCGAGCCGAAGGGACCAGGCACTGGGGTTCGCGCGCGCATCGGGCCGTACGCGAAGGTGCAGCAGCGCCTGCAGCCGCGGGGTCCGAGAAAGACCCCGAAGCTGACGGGTTGAGAAGTCAGCCTTGGGCCCCAGGCGGGCAGCCCACGTGGCGGGGTGACACGCGGGGCCGCTCGCCGCCGGCCACCACCCCCGTCGCGCGCCCTCGGTGAGCCCCCGGCGGGGAGCCGTGCCGCGGGGTGCACAGGCCGGGGCTGAGACGCTGGGCCCCCTCCGGGCGGGCGGTGGCGGCCCGCCCCGTCACGTGACCGCCCCGCCCCCGCCGCTCGTCACGTGACCGCGCGGGCGCGCGCTCCGCCGCCGAGGATGCCGGGAGGCGGCCCCCCGCGCGCGGGTCTAAGACGCGTGGGCGGTGGCCCCGCGGAGAAGAGGCCTTTCCGGGCGCCGGCGGTCCCGGACCTGCAGTTCCCGGCCACCGGGAGGGCTGAGGGCCGCCGCTGTGGGGCTGGGGACCCGGCGCACAGTTCAGGCTCCGCGCGCAGCGTGTCCTCGCGCAGTGCGCGCACCTGCCTCCCTCCCTTGCCCGGACCTCTCTCTGTCTCTTCTCGCAGAAACACAGGGCATGTTTGGCTGCGGTATCTTAACTGCTGTAAAAATAAGTTACCTCCCGCAGGGGCACCAGCTGAGGTGTTTCCCTCGACAGCGTCCGTGTGGATCGTGCACCGGAGGGGGAGGTGTGAGATTCGGAAGGAGTAAAAGCGTTCCTTGAGGCTGGGGTCAGGGACAGTCCCAGCAAAGTGCCGCAGCGGCCGCTGGGACCGACCTTCCCCGTCCGGGCCCCTCTCGTCCAGGCTCAGAGAGCGGGGCCCGGCTCCGGGGTCTTTGCAACCGCCTGCCGGGCGCGCGCGTGGATTCATGAGTGTCTTGTGTTCTCGGTGCGAGTGTAGCCAGTGTCGCTGGGCTCCGGGACCCGGACAGGCGGATCCAGCGAGGCCCCGGGAAGCACACAGGCGGCCAGCAGAGGGTGGCCCTTGGAGGGGCCTCGCCAGGGTGAAACAGCGGGGCCGTGCGTGGATCTTTCTGTGGGGGAAGGAGTTCTGCTGCCCGGCATACTTGATGCACCGTTCTTGTCTGTCCGTGTCCTCTGGGTTTGGGGAAGCATTTGCTGCCTTTCTGACTCTCCCTGTGTGCAGGGAGTGGTAGAGGAGGGTTTCTGATAAAGGAGCAGTCGGTGAGCGGAATGGCTCTTGGTACTGACCGGTCTGCAGAACTGGGGAGTGTTTCGGTGCCGAAGCTGTTCAGTGGGTGGTGGTGACACTGAGCCCTGTCATCCCGACCGGGTGGGTTAGCGAGGACCCCCCTGAGGTGTGTTCATTCCGGGCCCAATCAGCAGCAGGCTTGGGGAAGGCTCCCCATACCTCCTATTTAAAATTTTTCTTTATTTGCTTTTCTTGAGAAAGAGACAGGGTGCAGGTGGGGGAGGGGAAGAGAGAGAGAGAGAGAGGGGGAGACACAGAATCCCAAGCAGGCTCCAGGCTCCGAGCTGTCAGCACAGAGCCCGACGCGGGGCTCAAACTCACAGACCGCGAGATCATGACCTGAGCCGAGGTCGGCCGCTTAACCGAGTGAGCCACCCAGACGCCCCGAAAATCAACTTCTTGAAGCAGAGCCGTTGTCAGTAAGACATGTGAGCCTGCACAGTTCCTGTAGGAATTCTCCTCTTGGGTCTGTGCATTCTGTTCTGTTCCTCCAAAAGCAGGAGCTCGGGCTTATCTAACAGGGCGCCTCGCCTGCAGCTCCCAGACCCCGCGTGGCTGGCTTCGGAGCAAGAGGGTTATTAGGAGCACGTGAAATTCGTGCAGGATCCGCATTTCCATGGAGAATCCGTGTGATTGAGCAGCTGGGTCTTGTCGAGAGCTCTCGTCCCCATCTGCGTCCACACAGCCTGTTTCCACACTGCCCGCCTCGGTTTCTTACCCAAGGCGCTATGTGCTACCGTGCAACGAATGCCCCGTGTAATCTAAACACCCAGAGGCCAAGGAAAAGCCGTTAGCTGATGGCCAACCGAGATCCAGGAGACGAGACGCGGATCTCTACAAGATAGTGAATGGCTTCTGACATCTCCAGCTTTTCCCTTTGTCGCTCTCTTCCTCTTCTCGCTTGACTGTCGTCTGGGCCCCCCGATCTGCACAGTAAGTGCTTCCGATTGTTCTGATTTTCAGTTACTGAGGCTGGGCGGTGGCGGGGGGCTGCGGGGGGGGGGGGGAGGATCCCAGCAAGGGCGGCACTCCGAGAGCCCCCCCGGCAGTGACGATGTTCATGGCTAACTGTTAAACTCTGTTACGGGCTGGCTCTGAGGGAAGCTCCGTTAATGTGGCTCTTCTGCAGGCGGGTCAGCTGAGGCCCAGAGCGGCTGCGTAACTTCTCAGGCGTCAGAGAAAATTCCAGGACGTGAACGCAGGCAGCCCGGCGGGCATCTGGGCCCTCTCCGTGCAGGCTGTTAGATTTCCTTCTGGGCAAATGGGCCACCGAGTGCTTTCCTTTTGGCTGAGACCTTCCCGCCCTCCCGGCCTGACGGGCCCTTATCATCTGCTTGTTAGAAAGCCACGGCCGGTCTTCACGGCGGGGATGGAAGGAGGGAGAGAAGCTCGAGGAGGATTGAGGGCACTCTTCCTTCCCCGCAGCTCTTCCCTGAGCCCTCCCCGGCGGTTGTCGCAGGGTGCAGCCACTCCAGATTGGCGCCAAGGTCGGACTTCTTCATTTTAAGCACATCCGTGCCGCAGCCTGAGATCCGAGCAGGGTGACAGAGCCAGCGCCTCTCAGGGCTCTCGCTGGAGACCCGTCGGCATCTGAGTGAGTCCTGAGTCAGCAGGAGGAGAAGCCAGGGCCCGAGCCGAGCGGGGAGAGGTTGCCTCGTCGGGGGGTGGGGGGGTGCTGCCTTCCAGAACCTCCTGCAGATGATGCCTTCCCTCTTCCTGCTCTGACCTCAGTCGTCAGCGCCTTTGCTTCGGGATTGGCCGTCCAGGAGAAGAGTTTCCTTTCCATCCTCCGGATGCTGGTGGGTTGGGTCGTGACCCGTTCACTTGTGAGTGAACACTGCCTGTCCCCTGGGCCTCTCTGTCTTTTCCAGGTGTGGTTGAGCTAGGCCCCACTCTGCGCCCAGGAGAGGCAAAAGGAAGGCTTTCCAGCCTGGCAGTCATGGGCACCCGTACCCTCCCTGGGGAGAGGCTCCCGTCCCCTGGGCCTCGGCATCCAGGCCCACCCTGGGGCCCCGTGCCCCGCACCTGCCCCTTGAGGGCCCCGGAGGAAATCTTCACGCGACACTTATTTCCCAGGCATCCGCCCTATGCCAGGCACCTCGGCGCGTGCTGTGGAAACAGAAATCCAGCCAAGCTTCTGCCCTTAAAGGAACTGTCCAATGTGGGCGAGCCCTCTGGCTCCTTGACAGTTACACCCGTGACATTTAGGGGACAGAAAACAAGGTTTGAACCGGTCGGGCAGACAGGCAAACCGGGAGCCGCCTTCCGGCCCACAGTGCTGGCCTGCCCGGGGGTGGCATCGTGCTCCCCGTGTCTGCACGAGACCCTGCCTTCGGTCTGGTGGCTGTGACCGGGGCTGCCCCAAGAGGGTGTGAGCTCCTCTCTGAGACCCCTTCCCTCGCAGGGGTGAAGGCACCGTTTTGCCTGCTGCTCTTGTTCGCCCTCCCGGAGTGATCTCTGAAGAGACGATTCGGCTCTCATGGGCGTGCAAAAGGCCCTTTGGGGGGTACTGTGTAGCAGGGGACTGGCCGCATTGCCAAATTCCGCCTTCCCTTTAGGACTGGGCTTTGGCCGTCACTCTCCCCGTTGTGCGCTCAGCGTGGGGAGGGAAGGCTCCGGAGCCCGTTGCCCCACGGACCTGCACCCATGTGTGTGAGGTCTCCCAGGAGACACCCACCACTCCCCTGACTCCCGCCACCTCCGCTCCCTGACTCCCACCGCCTCCCCTCTCTGACTCCCGCCGCCTCCCCTCTCTGACTGTGTCTCTGCGACGCGCCGATCCGCGCACTGGCCACTGCAGGAAGCCCAGCTCTCCCCCCCCCGAAACCCAGTGTTCGATCTCAGCTTCTCTCTCAGAGTACTCCAGCCACAGTTTGCGGAGTTGGAGACTCGGATGCAGAGAGATTCCCCACGTGACTTCCGACGACAGGGGCGACGAGAGGAGGAAACAAGCCCCCCACCCCCCGCCCCATTGCCTGTGCCCAGGCCCGACTAGGCGACGCTTGCTTGTCTGAAAGGGGGAAATTCTGTTTCTTGCACTTTCCGCACTGTGTGTTTGTGATAGTCTCAGATCCGCCTGTTGGCGCAGGAAGGGGAAAGAAACTTTACGTTTGTTGACTGTTAGCCAAACGCTGTACCTTGCCCTTGAACGCATCATGCCTCACGTCCATTTCCGTCACCTTTCAGATGAGGAAACAGGTTCCAGAAGGTTAACCGAGTTGTGACAGGCACGTAGCCTGAATCCGTGGATTTCTTCCCGGACCTGCCGGCTTTTCGTTGACGCTTGCGCACGTGTTCTGGTTCAATGAACTGTATTTTGTTACCCTCAGATGATAACACCTCCAAATTCGATTGAGCCAGTTTGCTCAGTGGGTGCTGGTATGGTTTGTTCCCGGGAGGCCTGGACGAGTGAACATCAGGATATGCCCTCTTTTTAATGCGGGATATTGTGCCTGTCCTCCCTGTAGGAAGCTGGCATCCCTGAGGGTGATCTGGGCCCAGATATTTTCCTGGGAGTGGGGGACGGGTGGTGACCGGCCCCCCTGAAGCTGGTAGGGGGCTGTAGGCGGCACTCCGGCCTCGCCGGGGAGGCCCGGACCACACCACCTCTGCCGTGTCTCAGCTTTGAGAGCCTGTGACCTTAGTAAGTGTGATGAAACACTTAGAAACTATCCAGAGCCCTCACCGCATGTTAACCTTTGCGTTGTTGGCCTTTCTCGTTGCCGAAGCCAGCAGCGAATTCTCTGGAGAATTCTCTGGACTCTCTGGAGAGAGTCCGTCCTCTTCGTGGTCACTTTGTCACCAGAGGGACCCTGAGAAACGGTAGCCGTTGACGCTCCGAGGACAAGACGGTGTTCTCAGGAAATGGGAGAGAAAGTCCAGGCCCAGGCCTGCCGTCGTTTCTTCTCTGACCTTCACCTTGTCCGAGGTGGGGGCTGACGTTCGGGGTATAAGACATGCTCGCTGTTTGCCTGTTGACCGGCCATCACTGACGCCGGCTCCCAGCGAACTTGCCGTGTGCCGAGTGGATTGTCTCTGAATCCCAGAAGCAAAACCAGGAGGCTGATATTAGTAATCCTTTCCTAGCGACGGAAACCGGGGGGCTCCGAGACATTGAGTAATTGGCCCCCAATCACACTAATGGGTAGAGCCAGGATTTTAACCAAGTGTACTGGATTCCCAAGACTCCCAGGTGGGGGCGTTCGTGGGTGGGTATTGGGGGTCGGCAGGTGCCCTGGGTGAGGAGTGGGAGGAGCAGAGGAGGAACAAAGACGGACCCCTTTAAAGCCAGATTACGGACCTTTGGGCTCCTCTAGTATTGATTTTGGCCTAGCACTTCAGTCAGGATAGTTTTGGTTCTCGGTCTCCACCATCCATCATCTCCGCTCTCCCTCCCAGCTTTCGGAGAGCGTAGGAGGAATTGAATTGAGGAGACTTGAAGGCAAATGCTGACCCAGCACCCTCTTAATTCTGGACCGTGATCGAGCCACTTAAGCCAGTGGGTTTCAACCAGGGTGATTTCGGTCCCCGGGAGACGTGTGACAAGGTCGGGAGATGTTTTTCCATCACCACTGTAGGGGGAGTGCTCCTGGCATCCTTGCAGGGAGGCCATCCGCCCAAAGTGTCCGCACGGCCGGGCTTGAGAAACCCCGATGGCCGAGCCTGATGATGCCTGGCCCTCTGCCTTGAGAGGCCGGAATGAGGTAAAACTGTGAAGTTCTAGGTGTGGGGCCGGTTCATGCATTTATCAGTTACGATCAAAGGCACGCCATGCCATTACCGTTGGTTCACAGATTAGAGAAGTCGTTGACGGCCAGCTCGACCAGTCTGAGTCCCCAGACTCTGGAGACTTGGGTCTTCCTGGAAGCATTCCTCAGCGTTCCTAGGGTCTGTTATCAGTAGCCTCCAAAACTGTCCACCCCCTCCCCGAAGCAGATTTATTTGTTTGTTTTTTGTGTTTTTTTTTTTCATGCCACTCAAGGAGATCCAAACGTATTCTCGGTGGCACTCTTTTGGGTTTTATAGCCCGCGCCGGAAGAAGAAATGAGGTTGGTTTGTTGAGATTTTTTTTCTTACTGAACCCATTTAGACGGTTAGTGATTTCTGCTTTTCCCTGTAAATGTTCACAAATCACTTGTTCTGTTCCCTGGCCAGTCAGAAGCCTCCAGAGTCCAATTTGGCAAAAACGTTAGACAAATATTTACCCGTCTTTAGTCTTCTGACCCTTCTCCCATTCTCCGTGCTGTCTTAAAGGTGGAGTGGAGGTCTTTCAGGATTCTCCTTGGGAAGGCCAGGAAAGCAAGCAAGGTGTGCCTTGAGAACCCGCGGGGGCGGGGCCGTGGGCTTATCTGAATTCTGTTCAGAGCACCAACGCGGGGCTCTGCGGGGAAATTTCCAGAAAAGGGCAATGAGACAGAAACCAAGCCCCTGGTGTAGAATTTCTGCCTGACCTATGACGTCAGCCCACGATGTTCGCCCAGGAAGGTAGGATGCTGGCTGCGGGAGCCACGGCGGTTTTACAACCACCTCCAGTGGGGGTCGAGGTCACAGCCCTCAGTTTTAATGAGTTAGAGGAGAAAACACCTCTCCGAGTGCATCGCTCAAAGCAGTGTAAGTTCTGTTACCAGTGGTGCGTGAGAGAGAGAGAGAGAGGAATGTACGGGGCACGCTGCAAATGTGATTGCTTCCGAGGGGTCACAGGACAAGGCTGGGTGGGAGCCGGCGGTGGTCTCTGGACCCACGTAGGAAGTGGGTCTAGGGTCTAGAATAAGCTCTCCCACCACCCTGTCAGCCTGTGTGATCTCTGCATGTGACAGGCTGTCGGCCTTGCCTGGCAGGTGGTCAGCTTAGACCAGCCAGGGAAGGGTTGTTGCAGGGGCCTGCGTGCCTCCAGAGGCTCGGGGGCTCCCCAGCTCTGCTGGGGGGAGAGGGGGGAGGCTCCTGCCCTCCCCCCTCCCCTCCCAGCAGCCGCCTCCATCCTTCTGAGAAAGCCGGCCCGGTGCCGTCTGCTCGCAGGAGTTCACCAGAAGAATCTGTCCCAGTGCTGCTGCCTCGGGGGGCTCCTGGGTCCCTGGACGAGAGCGGCGCCCACACGGGGACCAGACGTCTGCTTGTCAGGGATTTCAGCCGAGGCCCGCGCCCTCAGGTCCAGGACTGGGCCACGGCCAAGGACTCAGGAGCCACATGTTGAGATTGTGTCGTCTGCTGGTTGTTGGTGCTTGTTAGGAAAAGAGGAAAAGGAAGAATAAACGAGTGTTCGCCTTGGTAAAAATACTTCCATGGAACAGTGTTGTGTGGGGACTGTCTCCCTCCCACCCCCACTTCCCTCCTCCCTCCCTTCTCCCTTCCTCCCTCCCTCCCTCCCTCTCTTTTTCTTTCTTTCTTTCTTTCTTTCTTTCTTTCTTTCTTTCTTTCTTTCTTTCTTTCTTTTTCTTTCTTTCTTTCTTCTCCCTCCCTCCCTCCCTCCCCCCTCCCCCCTCCCCCCCTCCCTACCTCCCTTCTTCCTCCTTCCCTCCTTCCTCCCTCCTTCCCCTCCTTCCCCTCCCTCCCTCCCTCCCTCCCTCCCTCCCTCCCTCCCCTTTCATGCTAAAGAAGTTGGCATCCTCCTCAAGCTCGATGATCAATATTTCTACTTTGGGCATTAATAATTCTGCATTCGAAGGGTAAATCCCTCAAAGGACACGCACCCTCAGGCTCTCTTCCCGACAGCAGGGCCCATGGTGGTTTGATGTGGCTCTGCCTGACCGGGGCCTGCTCAGAGACAGCCTGCCCAGGTACTGCCCGGACCCCCAGGCTCTCTGAAGGAGGAAGGAGGCCTAGGAGGCCAAGTTCAGCCTCAGCTGCTCTGTGCAGGGCGGGGGAGGAGCGGCCCTGGTTTATGTTAAGGATTCCAGGGCTGCAGAACAGGAGCGCTTTCTGGGGAAGCTCACCCTGTAAAAGTGATTTCCACTTTCTTATTTATTTAAAGAGGCTTTGGGGCTTGTGTTTATCAAGTCTCTTCCCGCCACTTCACGTGACTTGGGACGAGCAGTGGGACGAGGCTCTTTTTACCCAAATGGAAAATTGGGCTGGGCCAGGGCCTACGGAAAACGCAGAGAACTTTGGAAGCCAGGCAGGCGGGATTCCCCTCCCCCCACCAGAAAACCCAAACAAACAAAACAACAAAACAAAAACACAACACACCTCATTCTGAGAGGCAGTCCAGTGTGACAGAAAGAATGTAAACTTTGGGTCAGGTGACTCACGATGGGATTATAGCTCTCTCCTTGGTCATATTGCTGAATTTCTTCTTAAAACCGTGACAGGGCTGCCTGGGTGCCTCAGTTAGGTATCCGACATCGGCTCAGGACATGATCTCACAGTTTGTGGGTTCGAGCCCCATGTCGCGCTCTGTGCTGACAGCTCAGAGCCTGGAGCCTACTTTGGATCGTGTCTCCCTCTCTCTCTGCCCCTCCCCTGCTTATGCTCTGTCTCTGTCTCTCTCTCAGAAATAAACACTAAAAAATTCTTTAAAAAACACGATAATTATAGGATTGCGAAAGCTCAGTGAAAAATGAAGGCATGGCCCTTGCGCATAGTAGGCCCTTAGCCCCTTGTGCACAGTAGGCCCTTGACAAATGCTCCCAGGCCTTGTATCTTTGTCTTCCTGAGACTTGTTTTCCATCACTGGCTCTTGGTAGATCACCCATCGGGATTTCGACAGGTACCCGGGAGCCCAGAACAAAGGGTGCTGTGCACGCCAGGTGGGCCCAGAGGGGGCGGGGAGGCCTCCAGGGACCTGGGCACGCCAGCCTTCAGGATGAGGGTCCGTTAAATCTAGTGCTATTCCAGCACTCTCCAGGGCTTGGGTTTTGGTTTGGGGGCCTTTAAACTTGAACCTGTCCAGTACAATGACGTGAGGGGAGAGAGGGAGGCAACGTCCACGGATGCTTGGCCTTACAGCATTATTACGTGTCGGGAAGGCTGAAACGGGTCAGAGAACCAAGTTTTCTTTTCTTTCCTTTTTTTTAATGTTTATTTTTGACAGAGACAGAGCACGAGCGGGGGAGGGGCAGAGAGAGAGGGAGACACAGAATCGGAAACAGGCTCCAGGCTCTGAGCCGTCAGCACAGAGGCCTCCCCGGGTCTGCTCGGCACCACAGCCTGGCCCCCCACTGGCGTGCAAGGCCTTACAGCCCGAGATTGGGAAGAGATGAGAACACGCTGATCGTAGCCAAGCGTCTACAGTTAGTGTGGGGCAAAGAACGTGTGTCCTGGCCCCGAAAGAGAACAAGCTCGTGTTGAGTTTGTGGTAAAATACACATAATCTAAAGTTGACCACTGTAACCATTAGAAACCGCATTTCTGTGCACCGGTGTTGGGTGACCCTCGTTTCGTCTTCCCCAACCGAAACCCTGTCCCCGTGAGCCCCCGCCATCCCCCAGCCCTGGTAGCCACCGTTCTGCTTCCTGTCCCTACGACCCTGACTGCTCGACGCGCTTCCTATGGGTGGAATCGTACAGCCCCCGCCTCTTCACGGAGTCTTCTAGCGCAGCGCCCGCAAGGTTCGTCCGTGATGTAGCAGGCGTCCCTGTGTCCCTCCTTTTTAAGGCTGAGTAATATTCCGCTCTGTGTATACACTATCTTTGTTCACCTGTTCATCCATCCCACGGGCACTTGGGTTGTTTCTACCTTGTAGCTCTTATAAGAAGCTCATTTTTTTTTTTTTAAGTTTGTTTATTTTGCGAGAGAGCGAGAGAGAGAGAGTCCCAAGCAGGCTCCTTCCTATTAGTGCAGAGCCCGTCGCGGGGCTCGAACTCATGAACCGGAAGACCTCGCCCTGAGCTGGAATCGAGAGTTGGACGCTCAGCGACTGAGCCACCCAGGCGCCCCTGAGAAGCTCGTTTTGACGTACTGAGATGAAGTCCTGCTTCCCCTGCCTCCCCGTGAGGTCGACAGGTTGAATTGCCTGTCCTCCGTATGACTAAGTGTGGTATGTGCGGGCGCGTTTGAGTGCCTGTCTGTGTTTGCGTAAACGGGGCAGAACAAGTCCTGTTTTCTATCTGGACGAGCTCTCCCCGCCTACCTGGCTTGTGACAGACTCTACATGAAAGGGTAAACGAGGTGCTCGGAGGCCGGACTCGGTGTCTCAGAGACACGTGGCGGGCTCCTGCCCCGGGTCCCGGATGACGCAGGTGGAGTTCCCCCACTGGGGGCAGCTGCTCCCCCCAGCCTCAGCCAGTGCCTTCTGCACGGGGATGAGCCGTTCCCCGCAGGCAGCCGGGGGTTGGCTGACATTGGCTTAGGACCTGGCTTCCCTCAATCTCACCCTTTGCGTTTAAGAGAATTTCTCCGAGCCCCTGGGTGTCTCAGTCGGTTAAGCGTCGGGCTTCAGCTCGGGTCATGATCTCGCCGTCCGTGAGTTCGAGCCCCACGTCGGGCTCTGTGCTGACAGCTCGGAGCCTGGAGCCTGCTTCGGATTCTGTGTCTCCCTCTCTCTCCCCTCCCCCACTCGTGCTCACTTGCTCGCTCTCTCTCAAAAATAGATGTTAAAAAAATTAAAGAATTTCTCTGTGCACGTTAAGGGCAACAACCCAGGGCTGCCTGGGTGGCTCAATCAGTTGAGTGTCTGAGTTCGGCTCCTGGCATGATCTAACGGTTCGTGAGTTCGAGCCCCGCGTCGGGCTCTGTGCTGACAGCTAGGAGCCTGGAACCGGGTTCGGATTCTGTGTCTCCCTCTCTCTCTGCCCCTCGCCCGTTCATGCTCTGTCTCTCTCTGACCCAAAAAAAATAAATAAACGTTGAAAAAAAAAATAAAAAAAAATAAAAAGATTATTGGTTGGGACTTCAGAAACAGGCCAGTTGTCAGCTGTCTTGGCGGGAAGGCATATCCCGATGTCTTGAGGAATTTTCATAAAGCTGAACATCTCAGAGAGGGCTGTTTTGGTCGAGTCACCAAACAGTACCCCGAGGGGGTCGGAGTGCGAACTCACCCGGTCCCAAGCCGGTGGCCTGGCACGTGGTTGTCAGTGGAGCGGGGAGCACTTGTGTATCGGGTTGGTGGGGGGGGACCAAAGGGCTGCTCATGGGAGCAGAGAGCGTTCGAGCCATTCCTTCTGGACCCCATGCCCACCCCACCCGAGGGCGTGCGTCTTTGGTTTGGTCGGTGAATCCTACCAGCCAGCCTCCGTGGCTAGTTTGTGGCTCGGGCAGGGAGAAGGACCGATACAGGGGTCGTGGGTGGGTTTCCGCACGTCCGGTGGAGAAACACAGGTTCCTGCGTAAAAGCTCTGCCCTGGGTTGGATGGGCTGAGTGAGACGCTCTCGGGCTTGCTTCTGTCATGGAGACCGTCCTCTCTTCCCCTCGTGGCTTCCAAAGGGGTGTTTGTCTTTCCCGGGACCCTGGAGGCCTGCAGGGATCTCTTTTATAGGAACGTCCCCAGCCCGATGTGTCATTCTCAGACGGACTCAGCATCCTAGCTCGGCCCTGTCAGGAGGGTTAAGACTGTCGGAAGCATTGAGACTTGGACTTGGGCCAGACTTGGTATCGGCTTCCACTTACGGAAGGCTGAGGGAGCTGGGGGACTCTGTCCTGTTTCTTGTTGTGGGAGGAAAAGTTGCTGCAGGAACTCGCCTGCTGGCCCCGCAGACTCCTGGCCCGCGGGACCAGCTCTGCCCTCTCCCCAAAGGCCTGTGGCGGTCGGTGAGGTCCTCCAGGATGGCGTCTTGTGACCTCGGCCTGCGTTGCCTCGAGCAGAGGGCCGCACGCAGGGGGCCCTTGAAGCAGAGCGGCCACTGTGGCCCCATCTCTGCACCAGGCCGGGCCCCCGCTGAGCAGATCTGAGCTCGCCTCGTGCACCTGTCTCCATGCAGAACGCCGTTCCCAGAACGCAACGCGGTCTGCTCTCCGGGCCGGCCCCTGAGCTGGAGAACAGACACCCGGCGTCTGGGGGCGACGTGGCCGTGGCATCCTGCAGAGGAGACCCCGGGCCCCGCCGGCCCCCCTCTTTTAGACCCCTTCGCGGACAGCCCGGCGTGGGCGGTGGGTGAGATTTTTCGTTTTCATCCAAGGATGGGAGCCGTAGCCTCGTGCCTCTGAAAGAGCAGTGTTCACAGACGGCCTGTGGTTCAGCAGCATTCCGCCCCGTTTCTGCCCTGTCGTCTTGACCAGAGGGCAGTTTGCTCTGCGCTGAACTCCCTTCAGCCCCAGTGTAAGTGATGCCGTAGAGAGATCCCTTCTTTAGCTAATTCTGTTTGCTCACTGGCTGCAGTGCTAGGAACCCAAGGCGATAAGTGTCCCGTGCCTCACATCGGTGAGGCAGGTGCGGTCCGGGCCGTCGCGGCTCCCCGGAGGCTCGGACTCGGGCCCCCCCGGCCGAGGCTGGCTGCCCCAGGGGGCTGGGTTGTTGCACACAGCCAGGCCTCGGGGAGTAGCCAAGCGTCGCCCTATGTGCCCCTCCGGTCACCATCCCCGCCCGGAGCCCCCAGGACACCCTGGCAGGTGCACACTTCTCACCCAGGACAAGCCTTAGGAGGGCCGGACACACACCCAAGCTCTCGTCCAACACCGCACACAGCTACATAGTACCTTCCGGAAAGGAATCCCAGTTAGGAGGTACGCGCCTAGAGATCCCCCATCAGCCCTGGCTGGGTTTAGAGAGCACACTGGCCCGTGGCTTTAATGAGGTTTCCTGCTGGTGTCGGTCAGTGCTGGGGTGGAGGGCGCATCACACGGCAAGCTGGACGGGCTTCGGGCCTCTCAGGGTAAGGAGGGGCAGGCGGGAGCTCGGGAGGCTTCAACGGCCCGATCCTTGAGAACGTGTCCTCATTTCCCCCAAGCCCGAAGCGGATCCCCGGCTCCGGCCTAGGAGATGCTCTCTCTGGGGGATCCGAGGCCGGACGTGGGGTCTCCGTGAACCGAAAGGAATTTTTCCACGTCCTTTGGTAACTAACCATCACCTCCTTTCCGTCCCGGCCAGAAATGAAATTAGGCTCCCTAGGAGGTTGGGGCACTGTCAGAGGCTTGCTGCTGATCCGGCCCCTGCCCGCCCACCTCCACCGCCTCCTGTCGTGGCAGACAGACCGGTTAGGAGGCCTGCTCGCTTGGCTTCCCCATGGGTCCTCCCAAGGTTCTCTGCTGGGCCCTGCGCGTGGGCCTCCCCGGCAGGCCGGACAGGCTGTTCTCTCGCCCACGGCAGCCGCCTGGTTAATCTTTCTCCTCCCCCCCCCCCCCCCCCCCCCCCCGCGCCCGCTGCCCACACGGTCCTCGGCTCCCTGGCGCCCCAGGGGAGAACCTCTCCCCCCACTCCTCACGCTGCGAAGCGAGCCCCTGGCTTCCCCGGATCCGCAGTCTCATGACCAGAAGGGGATTTTTTTTTTTTTTCCCGTCTGCTACATAGTTCTTGTTGGAGACGCTGAACCAGATGCTTGGTACCGTCCAGGACCTGCCCCGCAGGAGGGGTAGCTGGGCACAGGGACGTGCCGTCCGATGGCGGGGCCCGGGAGCGCCAGGGGCAGGGCGGTGGGGCACAGCCAGGGAGGGGTGTCCTCTGCCCTGGGCGTGCGGGGAGGCTCCCCAGCACGAGCTGGGAAGGCTTCCCAGAAGCGGGGACGGTCAGGCCAGATCGTCAGCGCCCAGTTGGGCTCCCGTGGCGGGACGGGGAGGGAGGAAAGATTCCGGTGGAAAGATCCCGCAGCCCAAACCCGAGACGATGTGGCGGGACCGGGAGATGGTGAGTGGGGTCCCCCGGGGAGCAGGGGGTGAGGCGCTGGGGCCCGTGTCCCGAGCGTCCTGGATATGGAGCACGGCGCAGGCTGGGTTTGGGGGTGCGCGCCCTTGGGAAACAAAAAGACCCCGGGGGTGACCGGAGGACACGTCCGGTTCCGAAAGGGGCATCAACGGAGCCAGGTGGAGAGCGGTAGGACCTCTGAGCACGGGGACCTGGGGACGCCTCGAGCTGCGTTGTGCCATCCAGGGACTGCTTCCCCCCTGCCGCGTGGAAGGCAGCCCCCTTCATCCTCCGCCTCGGTGTCGATGTCCGCTCAGGCTTCAAGAGGGAAACAGAAATCAGTTTTTCCTGACCCTGTCGTACCGGCCCGATCCTGAGCTCCGTCTTCTGCCCCCACCGATGCCGGCCTTTGCCTGTGGAGGGTTGGGGGAGGGGGACAGGGTGCCCTGCTGGGCAGCGCGATGGCCCTGGTGCCTCTGGACTCTGAGCCCACCTGTGCGTCCCCACGCAAGTCCTTTAGACCCCCTGTGCCTGGGTCTTCTTATCCCTGGTTACACGTGCGCGACCGCCTGCCGTGGGGAGTCCCCACGAAGGGCCCGTGGATGTCACTTGAAGAGCAGGAGGCCTGATATCCTCACATGTTCCCAGGGGCTTGCTGGCCAGCCTCCTCCATGGTGGAGGGACTTTCTGCCCAAGGACGTGGGCTCTTTGATCTTTGAGATCCCGGTCCTGGGACCGGAATGATTTCGGATTCGTATGGGCCGAATCTGGGTGCCCCGCTCAGGAAAAAAAAAAACAAAACACCAACCCC